>NW_024080692.1:2570445-3178846 GCF_003009895.1 Hyaena hyaena
AGGGTCAGAGAGAGAGGGAGTCACAGATTGAAACAGGCTCCGGGCTCTGAGCTGGCAGTCAGCACAGAGCCGACGCGGGGCTCGAACCCACGAACCACGAGATCATGACCTAAGCGAAAGTCGGACGCTTAACCGACTAAGCCACCCAGGCGCCCCGGAGAAGGTTTTGAGTGACCATATGACATCCAGGCTAACGGTGTAATTTTGGGAGTCATCTGCCTAGATCAAAGTTCTGGGAGTCTATTGGCTCTCAAGGAAGAAAATAACAAGGAAAGCATAGATGGGTGGGCTGTAACTGGAGGTCTTGATTTAACTGCTTATTTTTAGACTTATCTTCCACATCCTCCAACAGATTGTACAAATTCGATTGCTGAAGGAGGCTTTTGAGGCAAAACACGACTTTCTTATGTAATACACTGCTTTTCCCTTCCTCATATGTTTACTTTTTTATTCTTTGCCCAATAGGCCAGCTAATTTCAGGCAGACTGAAGAGGGTGGCCACGGAGAATTCTGCGGTAGGTCTGAATTTCGAATAAATATCTTTAAAGATGCAGACACACATACACACATACATAAGTCTAGCAGCACACTGTTAGGAACTGGGATATATGAAGAGCTTGAAGGAGCCTCTAGCTTAATGAGGAAGCTTTCAATCATGGAGGGGGGAAATGCTAAAACTAGAATTGAAGGTGTTTCCTGAATGAATGGGTAACAAGGTCTCATTCTTCAGCTAACGATTCAATATTTTTCTTTTAATCAGTTTGGTGGTGACACAAAAGAGGGAAAAACAGCAATAGCTTGCAGGTTGAGCAGGATAAGAGAAAAAAAAATAATGTTTTTAATGATTAGGAGACTGTAGGCATGATTACTCTGAAGAAAGGGACCCAAAGAGAAGGGGGGCTGGGAACTCCTACGAGAGAGGATAACCCGAAGCGCAGGGTCAGAAGTAGGTGCAAGTGGATGGGGGTAAGGGGCACCAATCTGACCCTGAGCTTCAGATTTTGTTTTGAAGAGGAGGAGACAATATGGAAGATAATTCGAGGTGGAGGAAGAAAGTTGAAGTAGCAGACCTTGGATGACCGATTAATAATATTGCTGTACTTATGGGACGCCTGGGTGGCTCAGTTGGTTGAGTGTCTGACTTCAGCTCAGGTCATGATCTCGTGGTTTGTGGGTTCCAGCCCTGCGTCCGGCTCTGTGCACTCAGAGAACTGGAGTCTGTTTCAGATTCTGTGTCTCCCTCTCTCTGACCCACCCCTGCTCACTCATTCTCTCTCTCAGAAATAAATAAAACATTAAAAATTTTAAAAAGTTTAAAAAAATAATATTGCTGTACTTCAAAGATAAGGAATCTGTAACATGAAAGTAAAAATATCAAGGGAACAAGAACCTGAGTCTCAGAGTTGGCCACAAGTGTTTACCCCCAAAATATGTGAAGAAAGGGAGCAAGACCCAAGAATTATATACCCACCCAAGTTGTCTTTAACGTATAATGACAGAAATATGTTGAAACATGCATCGAACTCAGGGACTGTAGTCCCAGATATACTGCATAAAAAAATGAAGAAGCTATTGCAGAAGAGAAGTGAGTGAAAAGTGTTTAAAAGCAAGTGACGCAGAAGTGAATATCCCTTCCCTTCTGTATTTTACTTAGGATCCATTAAGAGTTAATTAAACCCAACTTCGTTTCCTGGCCCAGAAAACCACATGTGAAAAAAATTTATATCTTTGAAAAAGATGAGTTCCAAACCAATCTTTAAGTAAAAGAGTGTTAAACAAACTCATTCTGAGGTTGGAGCCTGCTGACTGTATAGCTAAAAGTAGCTTGCCATGTTATGGAGTTAATATGTATTGATAATGCTCCAATTTCCAACCTTTCTCTTGGCAAGGGGATGAATGATTACAACAGCATAAAAGTTTGACTTAAATAACACTATGTCCAAATTTGTCTTTTAAAAAAGAATTTTTTAAGCTGCCTAGTTCCTTCTGTGTTTCAGGGAACTGCAGTGAAAAACAAATAAACATTTTGGACCGTCTGGGTGGCTCAGTCAGTTGAGCGCCAGTCCTCAGCTCAGGTCATGATCTTGCGGTTCGTGGGTTTGAGCCCTGTATCGGGCTCTGTGCTGACAGCTCAGAGCCTGGAGCCTGCTTCAGATTCTGTGTCTCCCTCTTTCTCTGCTCCTCCCCTGCTCACACTCTGTCTCTCTCTCTCCAATATAAGTAAACATTAAAAACAATTTTAAATAAATAAACATTTTAAAAAGACTGAATGAGGAGCTAAAGATACAAAAATGTGCGTACAGGAAAGTTTTCATTGTGGGCAACATCAGCCTCAAGAGCTGCACTGCATTTCCAGGGACCCCAGTGGCCTTGCAGAAGAGTCACCCACTAGCCAGTGGTCGGACAGCAGGGACCCAACCCCATCAGATTGTTTCGTGGTGATGGTAGTAGCATCCCCACCATACTCATTGCAGGGCTCAACTGCAGTGAGACCGGGGCCATGGCCCTAGTTCTGAACTCCTACCCAGCCGCCCTTGTATCTGCCCCGATGGACCCTGAATATTCATAGACAGGTCTGTAAAACACATGCATATGCATATAACACAGGAGGAAACGTCTAGAGTTCAAGTAGCATATCGTTTCACTTAACACAACTTTTGATCTGTATCTCTGTTATTATCATGCTCTACAGGCTAGATGACTTGTCACCTGCACGTGTCCCCGTTCAAGCTCCTGATATTCCTTGCCGGGGATGAAATTTCTCTTTCTCATCAATGACTTCAGCTTTGTTCAAGACTTACCCACCTTACAAAACTGAACCAAAGCAGCTGACTGCTTCAGTCGGCTGCACAGGTGAATATGGAGAGAAACCATTTTGCACTTTTTAAAAAAAATTTTTTTAATGTCTTTATTTTATTTTGAGAGACAGAGAGCAAGTGGGGGAGGGGCAGAGAGAGAAGGAGACACAGAATCTGAAGCAAGCTCCAGGCTCTGAGCTGTCAGCACAGAGCCTGACGTGGGGCTCAAACCCATGAACCGTGAGATCATGACCTGAGCCGAAGTCGGACACTTAACCGACTGAGCCACCCAGACGCCCCACCATTTTGTACTTTTGATGGGTGGTGGCCTCCTGCTGGTCCCTTGGTGCTGGGAATACAGACCGTCTCTCTGAGAGCAAGGAGGGCTGGCTTATGACTTGAACAGAGTGAACTTGTTTCCTACCTAGCAATGAAGGGGAGAGGGCATCCTCCCATCTAATTCTGCGAGTCGCTTTTTAAGGTGGTTTCCTCCTACTTTTCTCTTTTCTCACCACGATTCCCTCTCCAAAGAGCCATCCCTGAATAAGAACTTTGTACTTCATTAGCTGATGCACTACCTAGTGCAATGAGCAAAAGAGTTAGCCTTTTTCCCCCTAAATAACTATGTCTTTCATTGCTGTTTCTGTGTTTTATTACACAAAGGATGACCCACATTAGATGGTGCTCCGGAGCTCGTTTCTACTAGCTAGGCAGACCACTTGCTACACTCCTCAGGCTCCCACTCCAATGCAAGGCCCTCATTAGTTCTTTTCTTGACCCCAATCCCTGCCCATTCCACATCCTTACTGCATTCAGTTCTTTCCTTTGTGCTGCCATATCAGTTAGTACTTCTCCTAAAGCAATCACATTTACAATCAGATGTAACAATTACAAATGACATGTTCTCCTATTATATCCTTCCTATTGTCTCCCCTTTCCTATATTGTAAGTTACCGAAAGAAGGTAACCAGAGATGTTCACAGATTCAGTCATTCAGCAGTCACTAACAGAGCACTCGTTTGTTCAGGCCCTGACCTTGGCTCTGATCACACAAGGATGAAAGCGATAGGCTCTGACCTCCGGGAACTGAAAATCTAGTGGTGGAGAGAGATGTAAACATCGCACGGCATTACTGTCAGTTAAAGCAAAAATAAACATGCAAGTTATGGGGCCTCCGAGGATCCCATTCCAAATGGGTTTGGGGAGTAGGGGTAAAACTGCAAAAACTTCCAAAGCATGTAGGACCTGTCATCATTCCCAAAGGGTGAGTAATTGTCAACGTGGGGGAGGGGTGGAAAACGACATTCAAAGGAGATGTAGAGTGTGAGCAAAAGCAGAAAAGCAAAAAGTGGCCTGTGTGTGCGGAATGCAAGGATTTCAGTGTCGCTCAAGTGTGAGATACAGAGGTGAGGCTTGAGGGGGTGCCGGGGCCAGATCACAGAGGGACACGTATACCATGTAAAGGGTTTAGGATTCATTCTGAAGGTGCCGGAAAGCCAGCGAAGATACAGTGTGAACTATATAGTTGGTTTAATATTTTGGATAGATCACTCCATTGCCTTTGCAAAAGATGGATTTGAGAGAGAAAATACCAAAGGCTGGTAAAATGATTAGGGGGCTGGCACAATACCCCCCGCCACGGACTCTCTGTTCTAGGATAAGAGTTGTAAGGCGACAGAGCCATGCTGGATTGAAGAAACAATTATACAGTGACAAAATTGATTGGGTTTGGAGCTATATATATTACGAGAGAGGGAGGAGTCAAGAATGCTTCCACGTTTTGTTGCCTAGGAGATAGTCTCAACCTAGAGGAAATACAGGGAGCCAAAGAAGATGATGATGTCAGTATGAGACCAGTTGAGTTTAACTTTAGTGGAGTCAACACCTAGCTGGCGGTTAGATCATTAGGTCCACTTTACTTAGCAAATGGCTGAATTTCAGGAGAAAATTCCGTGCTAGACAGATGTGTGATGCACCAGCATCCAGCAGGTGTGTGCACACAGGAGAGTGGGTGAAAAGAAAATAACACTGAACTGGCACTAGAACAAGGTACACCAGCTGTCATGAGGGGAGGTAAGCAAAGCGCCCTCCACAGGACGTGGAGATGAGTGGTCAGAGATGCATAAGGGGAAACAAGGCAGAGATTTGAAGTGAGGGAGCAGTGCGCTAAGGTGCACAACCAGGTAAGGAGCCAACGCATGTCTTCGACATGATGACATGTCAGTATGCGGGGACGCAGCCTCGAAGCCAAATCTCAGAGCTGAGCAGTGCTTGCGAGATGAGGAAGTGGGAAGGCCAGCAAAGGCAATTGGGTTAAGAAGCTTAGCTGGTGAAGGCTGCAAAACAAATGGATAATAGAAAGGACCAGAAGACCTGGCAGTTGATACAGAATCGGCTATGCATAGTTTAAAACAGTACGTCTGCAATGGCCTGTAGCCTCCCCCACCCCTGGGAGCACAATGCTCAGAGCGACGCCCTTGATCCCTGACCTTCAGCCATCCCTCACATCATGGGTCACAGCAGAAGGCAGGTGTTTTCGAGAGGGCTCAAGCTGGCCAACTGATGTGGATGGTTAAGCAGTTGTCTAGCAAAACTGATTAAAATAGATAGCCCGGCCATGTATGCATTTTAAGTTTTCTTCACTCAGCTATAAGGATGCTATAAGGATGGATTGTTTGGCTAATGGCCTTGGATCTCCGCTAACGCATTTCCCACAGACGGTTTTCCATGAAGACCAGGCAAAGAGGCAATTACAGAAAACATGAGCTAGATAAAGGGCTTTTCTGTCTATCTCCTAGTCTCCCCTACTTCTCCCTCCGTGGACTCCTCACTCTACTAGGCATTTTTCCACTACTCTATTTTGAGACAGATTTACAGATGCTGCCACACCTACTGGTGTTTGGTGGTAAAAGTCATTTTCCCGCTTCGGACCAGCCTTTCCTGACCAGCATTCACAATGAATTCCTTCACTATCAAAGGATGCAGGAAAAAGTGCCGATGAGAGCCTGAAGATGCCCTTCACAGGAGACTGGGTTTGGGTTTTTTTTTTTTTTTTTTTTAATTGTCAGATTTGCAAACACGTTAGGGGTCACTGAGCCTAGATTCTATCAAGTTCAAATCCAGGATTTTGAAGCTCTGACACAAAGGCCAGGACCCTATGGGAGGAACTAGATGGGTAAGAATAGTCTCTCTCTGGGGCACCTGGGTGGCTTAGTTGGTTAAGCGTTCGACTTTCGCTTAGGTCATGATCTCGCGGTTCGTGGGTTCGAGCCCCGCGTCGGGCTCTGTGCTGACTGCCAGCTCAGAGCCTGGAGCCTGTTTCAGTCTGTGACTCCCTCTCTCTCTGACCCTCCCCTGCTCATGCTGTCTCTCTCTCTCTCTCCCCTAGAAATAAATTTTAAAAAAAAAACATTAAAAAAAAAAAAAAGAATAGTCTCTCTCTTCCCTACCCTGACAAGTGCGCAGCCTGGGGTCAAGGCTGGGAGCGGGGTTGTACCATCCAGCAGGTATCCTGCTTGGTAGCTTTCTGTGGGTTGTGACAGCCTGTAGCAGGAAGGGGTTGGGAAGGTTGTGTCCACACTAGAAGCATAAGCAGTTTCTCAGAGTACTTTGCTCCTGTATTTAAATTTGCTTTCTTAATGCTTAGCACCCCCTCTTGTTTAAAAAAAATGCATTCTCCAACTTCTTTATTTTGTAGACTTAACCTTTCTCACCTGCTGGGAACTGAGTGGGTGGTTGGTGGCGGGGCAGGGGAGGGGGTGCTTAAGTGACTTCTCAGTAACCTACTTCCTATCACCACAGGGATCTTTCTCCGGCTGGGAAGGGGACAATTCTGAATGGCCATCGTGTGCTACCTGTTGGAAGAAGTACAGAAAAATCTGTATGTAAAGTAAATGTGCTTTGTGTCCCAAGGGCGAGAGGACACTGTGAACTGTGTTGATTGTTTTCCCCCTTGGTTGGCTCAAGTCCTCCTGTGCTGAGAAGGAGAAGAAATGTCAATCCCTCTGGTTTCCTTTGTTGCATCAGCGAAGAAGAGCAAGGTGCCCCAGCAGGGGCCCCTCACACAGCCAGCTCCAGGTGTGTAGAGACTCATCGTCAGACAAACACCACTAGAGCCAATAATGCCACAGACGAAGGTGATCCAAGCAGAGATTAAATCAGGATTGTGCCACACACACACACACACACACACACACACACTCACACACACACACACACACACACACACACCCCTTCCTACTTCCACCCCAAATCCCAGTTGTCTTCCAACCATTGGAAGCCCAGATTAGATTACCAGGTGCAAAAGTATGTTTCAACCTGTAATGCCAGCACCCAGTGTCCAGTGTAGGACAGGGGGGAGGTCTCCTGCGCAACCATGAACTCAGTCACAAGTCCAAGGGATGATGTATGAAATGTTGGGAACAAAATATGCAGAAGGAAGACCAATCAGGAAAACAGAATGGAAAATAACTCTCCAAAAACATTTAAGAGCATGCGTATTCTTTTTTTAAAAAAAAATTTTAATGTTTATTTACTTTGAGGGAGAGAGAGACAGAGTACGAGCAGGGGAGGGGCAGAGAGAGAGAGAGAGGGAGACACAGAATCCAAAGCAGACCCCAGGCTCTGAACTGTCAGCACAGAGCCCAATGCGGGGCTCAAACTCACAATCCGTGAGATCATGACCTGAGCTGAAGTCAGATGCTCAACCAACTGATCCACCCAGACACCCCTGAACTGTAACCCTGTTTTGTGCACCATGTTCCTTACCTGGCACAGGAAGGCATGCGAGGTGATGGCCAAGCATGATAAAGGCCCCTGTGTGAGTGTCCATCAGAGGAAGCAAGATGAACAACAGCAGGAAGCAGCCACCCAGAAATGGAGCGCAACTTTGAGAGAGTTACAGCCGACCATCGACCATCAAGTGCTCAAGCAATAAGTGTCACTTCTGCAGACATTTTAAGAAGGATGAGTTCAGTGCAGTGTGAAGCAGGGGAGAGAGCAGGAACCAGGAAGAGATGGAAGAAATGCGGAAAGACTGTGAGTTGTGAACAAGGACTCTGTCTGGAGACGTGTTGAAAAGGCAGAGATGTTACTGAAGATCCAAAACCCACAGGGAAGAGCGTCAGGCAAGAGGGAGCTGGTGAGAAGGTACAGAGGAGCAACAACGTGAGTGAAAATGAGGACAGGGA
The DNA here is from genome assembly GCF_003009895.1 of Hyaena hyaena. Lineage (NCBI taxonomy): Eukaryota > Metazoa > Chordata > Mammalia > Carnivora > Hyaenidae > Hyaena > Hyaena hyaena. The sequence goes on from NW_024080692.1 coordinate 2,578,433, forward strand.
CTGAGGAGAGATACAAGGTCAGGATTTGCATGGAAAACAGTCAGGAGTTGGAAGGAAATACACATGAGGACAACTTTGAACAGGAAGGTCCTGATTTACGAAAGTCAAGTCCCGGGAAGATGGTTAATGAGTTAGTGGTGGGTGATAGTTAACTCATTGTAACACTGCCTTTTTAAAAAAAAAAAAATTTAAGGCTTATTTATTTTTCAGAGACAGAGAGAGACAGAGCGTGAAGCAGGGAGGGGCAGAGAGAGAAGGAGACACAAAGTCTGAAGCAGGTTCTAGGCTCTGAGCTGTCAGCACGGAGCCCGATGCGGGCTTGAACTCGCAGACCATGAGATCATGACCTGAGCTAAAATCAGACATTTAATCGACTGAACCACTCAAACCCCCACTAACACTGCCTTTAAAAAAATAAAAATAAAAAAACTTAAGATGCAACAGTAACTAGCCAAAAAAAAAAATGTACATTCAAATTATTGAAGGTGATCAGAAAAAAAGGCAGCAATGGGAAATAGGAGATCTTCTCTTGCTCCAAGCTCCTGTGACATGAATGTCACACAGCTCCTCAAGATTACTGCTGTTCCTTCGTTTCTGTTAGTCATCAGTAAAGTGACTTGAACAGATTTAATGATATGTCATAAGAGGCAATGAGGCCATTATATAATAGAGCCCATTTGTACTTTATTTTCTCTCCTCCACAGCTTCTGAACAAGATAGATTCTTTTTGAGTTAAGCTGATGTACCTAGATGTGCCCTTCTGGTGACATCATCCCACAGGCCCCCAGTTCCACCCAGTTCCACCTGCCTTATTACCCACCCTCACAACCCTTATTCTAGTCCTAAGTCCCAGAAGGCAAGAAGAAGAGGGAGACAAGAGAGAAATAGGAGGAAATGCTTCTAGCTCTGATGCCTATCTCTAGAGGGCACTTCCAGGGTCCAGGGTATCACCTGGGAAAGCATGGCAGGCTTCCAAGAAATGGGTCATGATGGTCTGTATGAACGTGGAGGATGGGGCCAAGAGGAAATGACAAACTGAGAAATGTGGGATAAGTGTAGGGACTAATTCGTTTGGGATAAGAAAGAGGAAAGAAGAGGTTGATGGCCTGAGCCACCCTGATGAATATGGTGCTTGTTACTGACCCAGGAACAAGGGGGAGGAGGCTGTGGATTGAGATAATTAATTCCATTCTGAATACACTGAATATGGCGGCGGGGTGGGCAGGACACTGAAAGACATCCAAATGGGGTGACCCAGTAGGCAATTGAATATATGCATCTGAGGCTCAGGGGCAGGTCATTGCTGGAAATACAGATTTGGGACTTAGCAGGATTTAGGATTAAGCTGTGAGATTATATGGAAACTCCCAGAGGGACCATAGGGAATCCATAGAGATAGAAGGGCTATGAAAAACCCCAACCTTTAAAAGACTGAGAAAGAGGAGCCCAGAAAACTGTAAATGTGGGGGAAGAGAAGTAGGGGAAAAAATGTAGCGGCACCTGGGTGGCTCAGTTAGTTAAGCATCCAAGTCTTGCTTTCAGCTCAGATCATGATCTCATGGTTCATGGGTTCGAGCCCTGCACTGGGCTTTGTGCTGACAGCACATGGTCTGCTTTGGATGCTGTCTCTCCTTCTCGCTCTCTGCCCCTCCTCTGCTCTCTCTCTTTTTCTCTTGAAATAAAAAAAAAAGTTTTTAAAAAAGAAAAAAATAAACCTAGAAGAAAAGGCTGGAATGAAAACCGAGGTAATCATGTATTTTAAGAATGTTGGAAAGATGGTACACAAAAAAGGTACACAAAAAGCTTGTTTGGGGGATCTTCCTAAATTCCTAAGGATTTTAAACTCAGCAAAACAGACCATCAAGTACAAAGGTATAGAAACATTATTATCACTAAGAAAGAACAACAGTGTTCCTATAATCCCTTCCAAAAGAATCTACCATAAAGCAAGCTTTGAGCAATCAAGTGACTAGAAATAGGACATAAATCTATGGCAATGTGTAAAACCATGACTAAAGGGAATTCAAAAGGAGAGAGTTTAGTTATGTAACAGCTTCACGATCTGACAATGTAGATATGGTACAGTCGTTACATTGTGGTTTATAAAGGGATTAGCAATTAAAACAATATTTTTGAATTACTTTAGATATTGTGGGGTGCTTATTGTGGGTGTGGTTTTGAAGGAGAAACAAGAGATATGGTAACAGAGAGAGGGGTCCCCCTAGAAACGAGAGGGAGCTATGTTGAAGTGCTGGTAGAAAGCAGTCAGCAGAGAGAGATTGACAAGACAGCTGAGAGATTGCCAAGGACCAAATCTTGAAGATCTGAGTATCAAAATAAATCATGATAAAGAGAGATAACTCATTTTTTAAAAGTCTATAGGTCTGTAGTATTTTAATTGATTGATTAAGGAGGAGAAAAGAAAACTCTTCCTTTCAGTAAAATATCAGTTAACAAACATGAAGGAGTGTTAGAGTTGGAAAATAGGAAGTTTTCCACAGGATGGGAATCATAGGATGCTGGACTTCATGAGTGAAATATTAAGAAAAAACAGGATATTAACACAATCTCAAGTTATCTCCCCACAAATAACTTATTATTTACAAGGGAAAAAATAATAACTTCATAGTAGAGAAATATAGCAGGCACCTTAACCAAGTTAATTTTACCAATATTGGGACAACATGACCTCATGTACCTCCTGATACAATGCACTGAAGAAGACACAACTTCATGTCTGTTATACTCCTGCCAAATATGAATGGCCTGAATTCTAATCGTGAGAAAATAACAAACAACATTTTGCAAATTAATGGGTGTTTGTTTTACAAAACAAACAGAAGACCAAAAAAATGGGCGAGGAACTATTCTAGATTAAGGAGACTAAAGAGATATGACAAATAATTGCAAGGGTCATCTGGGCTTGGATCCCAGAATGGGAAAGGAAAATAGCTATAAAGGACATTATTAGGAAAATTGCTGGAATGTGAACACGGACCACGGATTCAATAATAATATTGTTGTCAATGTTAAACTTCATGGTTTTGATTACGGCACTATGATTACGTCAGACAGTATCGTTGTCGGAAAATACAACCTGCAGCACTTAGGAGGTAAGAAGTTGGCTTTCTCTCCAATGTATCTGAAATTATTCCTTATGAATTGAGACAGAGAGAGACAGAGGAGCAGATGGGACAAAATGTAAACAAGTGGTGAATCTGGATACAGAGTACATGGATTTTCTTGTGCTATTCCTGCAACATTACTGTAAGCTTGAAATTACATCAAAGTAGAATTTGGAGGGGAGAGGAGGAATGATTGATGGATTGAGGTCCCTTAGGAGATGACAGAGGACAGAGTTTAAGCACATGCAGAGAGAAGAGCCCTAGACGGGGGAGAGGGAGACGCCATCTCCACTGTAAAAAGAGAGAAAAAGGAAAGATGGTTCTGATGTCCTTGTCTGTGTTGGTTGAATGGAGGATGGAAAGGATTGGTTTTTATCATCTTGTTAGGAAGGAAAAGAGTCTTTAGACGACTCTCATCCACATTGATGAAGGAAGGAGCAAGCATGAACCTGGAGAAGATGTACCATTACTTAGCAGAGCGTGTTAATGAATCTTGGGGTATGTGAAGAAAGGTTTTAGGTTGACTGTGTGAGAGAAAAGCCCAGTCTTGCATAGCGGGGGAGAGAGACCAGGAAAAGGACAGGGAGAGAACAAATAATGTGGGAAGGTCCCACCCTCAGGCACCTCTTCTCCTCTCCTGCCCAAGCTGAGATGCTTGGTCCCGGTCCTGCTTATGATGTTCCCCTAAGCCAGTTTTCACAAGATGAGCCTCTGGGCTATTTTTAAACTAAGGCATAAAATGTGTTCTACCTGTAAATTGTTCACATAACTGTTTGCCTTTAGTCATCTCTCAAATTTAAAAGCTATTTGTGGAAAGACGAAATCCTACAACAGACAGTGAAATAGTCAAGTTATAAACCCATCTTTGTAAGTACAGAAGAGCATTACGTGCACGGTTTTCTGTTAAAACGCCCCAATGAGACCAATAGTCAAGATAGATGCAATGCACTTCCATTGAAAAGTGGGTTTTTCTTCCTTCCATGGCTCACAATTTTCACCATTACCTCTCTTCAGCTTATTAGAGCAAGAATTTGGTCAACTGAAAGATGCACCATAAAAATTTAAAAATAAATAAGAATCTGACCCCCAGAAGCATCTTACTCTTATAATAATGGTAATAATATTCAGGTATAAAATTTCAATATAGTGTTCTTTACACATGGAAGAATATAAGGCCATTAGAAAAAAATTTTTAAATAAATGAACATTTACACATCCCAATGAACTAAAAAACCTTTGTGTATAACTTTGGATGTTGACACACTGGTGGAATGGCTGAATCTCTCTTCTATGAGTCCCGCTTATTTTCAATCCTCTGATAAGATTACTTGGAAAGCTTGACAAATGATATCTATAGCCAGAAACAAGAAGCTGGCCCCACACAGCTGGACCTTGGGGTCCCCAGAGATGGTACAGTGCCAGATTGGGAAGAAGAGGCTCTGTTCTATTGTGTACAACACAGGTGGAAAGATGGATCTCATATACAGTTCATTTTAACAACGAGGAATGGGCTTGAAAGGAGAAGATTGATGCGATATTTACTTGAATTCTGAAATCAAGCATAAATTGCACACCACAGACACAAGCTAATGTGTCAGATATGCTATAAGAACACATTTGATTTACAGCCATTCTAAGTGGACCACATCTAAGAGCCAACCACCCATTTTATAGATAGTTCTTTTGAGAAGCCATCTAAAAGGCAAATATCTAGCAAATACTGTGATGTTTTACTCATTCAATCTATGGTCAGTATTATGTTCAAGATCCTGTGTTAGGTACTGAGGATCAAGAAAAGAAGGGGGGTGGGCGCCTAGGTGGGTCAGTCAGTTAAGCGAATGACTTAAGCTCAAGTCATGATCTCACGGTTCATGAGTTCAAGCCCCACATTAGGCTCTATGCTGACAGCTTGGAGCCTGGAGCCTGCTTCAGATTCTGTGTCTCCCTCTCTGCTTCTCTCTCTCACTCACTCTCTCTATCTCTCTCCCTCTGACTCTATCTGAAAAATAAATAAACATTAAAAATTAAAAAAGAAACAGGAAAAAAGGAATGGAATAGTCCTTTCCTCAAAAATCTAGAAAGGTGTTTGCTACCCTCATCCTCGTTGTCACCACCATCTTCATCACAGTGGATATACACAATAAAAACATGGTCCTCGTATTATGGGAATATCAGAGAAGGAAACATGAGCAGACTGTTGACTCAATCTTACTGCTGCAAGAGTATTGGAAGATAAAACAGACTTACACAGGGAGAGAAGAGTGGGTGGGCAGAAGGAAGAGCATGTACAAGGGCAAGGAGGCACAAGAAAGCAAAATGCCTTTAGAAACCAGAACTTTCGGGGCGCCTGGGTGGCTCAGTTGGTTAAACGTCCGACTTCGGCTCAGGTCATGATCTCCTAGTCCGTGGGTTCGAGCCCTGCATTGGGCTCTGTGCTGACAGCTCAGAGCCTGGAGCCTGTTTCAGATTCTGTGTCTCCCTGTCTCTCTGTCCCTCCCCAGCTTCTGCTCTCTCTCTCTGTCTCAAAAATAATAAATGTTTAAAAATATATATAAAAGATTTAAAAAAAAAAAAGAAACCAGAACTTTCATCTGCCTAGAGGGGAGAATGCCTGTGGAGATGCAGCCATGTAGGGCAACTGCTAAAAGCAAATCTTGGACCCTATATCTCATGCTAGAGAGTTTGGACTCCTTAGTTGACTCCTGAAGAAAGAGTTTCCAAAGATCACTACTGCTAGGTAGAGCCCAGTTCTCCCTGTTTTGAAGGTTTTAGACTGACTTCTCAATTTAAGACTAAGAAGATTCTAAGAGGAAGCACATGATCCAAGTTTACAGTTACAGGCAATGTATAAAAGACAGACTGACCTGGAAAAGATGATCTGTTATTGAATTTTGGCATGCAAAATATTTATCTCAACCACTTACTGAAGTGCCCAGAGCTTGGCTTATTCTCTTTCTTAAAATTGTTGGTGAGATCATCCCTTTCTTGGGTTTTATTTTGTATTCTTCTAAAGTTTATTTACTTATTTTGAGAGAGACAGAGAGAGAGAGAGAGAGAGAGAGAGAGATCAAGCAGGGGAGGGGCAGAAAGAAAGAAAGAGCGAGAGAGAGGATCCCAAGCAGACTTGTGCTGTCAGCGTGGAGCCCCATACGTGCCTCAGACATGAACTGTGAGCTCATGACCTGACCCAAAATCAAGAGTCGGACACTTAAACTGACTGAGCCACCCAGGCGCCCCTCCCTTTCCGGATTTTTAAACATGTTTTTCTGTTTTTCTGTTGATGTGTTAACTGTCATATTTCTTAACAGTCTCTTTTGGGATCAAACTCAAGTGGTCTCTCTCAAGTACCAGGGGATAATTTCCCAGAAGGATGGTGTACAGAGACTTACATAGTTTGAATCAATGCCAGTGAGCAGGGTAAAAACTGCCATCAAATCCTTCAAGACACCGAGGCAACAAGGAGAAACTGACACATTTCAATTATACATGAATCTCTCACCCTCTCCTTGGTAGTGGCCCCAGGAGGATCTGAAGTTTGCTTTTATCTTATGCTCATGATTCCTTGAGAAAGAGATTCTGTCTGATTATAGTTTTCTCAGCATCCAAAGATTATACCAGTTTCTACTCAAAAGCTGTTAGTAATAAACACTTTGCAAAGCTTCTCTGATGTGAATTCTGTGCACCCACTTATTGGCAAATCTTCAGCTCCTCAAAAGGGTCACTGTAGTGAATTTGATTTCATATCCTTGAAAAGAAAATGTTTTCAAGTAGGCTTCATGCCCAGTGTGGGGCTTGAACTCCCAACTCTGAGATCAAGCTGAGCTGAGATTAAGAGTCAGTCACTTGGGGCGCCTGGGTGGCTCAGTCGGCTGAGTGTCCAACTTTGGCATTGGTCATGATCTCACGGTTTGTGGGTTCCAGCTTCCCATTGGACTCTGTGCTGACAGCTCAGAGCCTGGAGCCTGCTTCAGATTCTGTGTCTCCCCCTCTCTCTGCCCCTCCCATGATCATGCTCTGTTTCTCTCTGTCTCTCAATGATAAACAAATGCTAAAAACTTTTTTCAAGTCAATCATGTAACCCACTGAGCCCCCCAGGACCGCTGATATACTTGAAGTATTTGAATTTTTAAACATTTTTTAGAATTCGGGTACTTTTAACATACTTGAAATTTGTTCAAAAAACAACAATGGCTCTTAGGAATAAGACTGTGCAGAAAACTTCAGAAGACCATGAGGCTACATCTGGTACATCTGAGAGACGAGATTCAAGCAGGAGGTGGTTTTGTTTACTGCAACAAGAAGGGAGCAGAGAACACATCCTGGGGACTGAATGGGTGTTAGTGAAGGATCTCAGACAAGTGAATGCCATGCTCAACGTGAATTTTAGGGATTCATTCTAGCACGGTTGAGGAGAATAGGTTGAAAGAGGCATGCCTTGGGTCCCAGACGCCATGAGAAACGTGTTCAAATAACTGAAGCAGAGCAATGATGAGGCAGTGGGAATGGAGGCTATAAAAGCCCTTATGAAGAGAGAAAATTGACAGGACTCAGTGACTGGCTGGATCTTGCCGGATAGAGAAAATATAGGGATTTAGGATGACTCCTAAATCTCCTTCTGGATAAGATTCCCTGTATGGCAATGTGCTATTTACAAAAAAGAATACAGGAGAAAGAATGGTTAGGGCATGCATAATGATAACAACAGAACTTTGTTCAGTGCACGATGCCAAACACTTTGCATTATGTTATGTCAAAGGACATGATGAGTTTACGGGTTCTATGCGGTCCAGGGGAACACCCTCACCAGCAGTTCCAGGGCGATATATGAGTCTGCAGCTCAGAAGAGCTGGCTGGTTGGCAGATCCCAATTCGAGAATCATGATAATCATAACAGCTATCATTGACTGAGTGTTTGCCGCATGCCAGGTAGTGTTTCAAGCATCGCATGTGTATTACCTATGTAATTCTCGCGAAGTCCATATGAGATAGGAGCTATTATTAATTTGTCTCATAAAAGAGATCCAACAAGAAACATCAGTTGACTTGCCCAAGGTCACAGAGCCGGTAAATGGCGGAGCCAGCATCTGAGTCCAGAACCACGGCCCTAATGCCTATACCTTGAGGCTGAAGACCCAAAACTTGCTGAAGGAAGAGCCCCGAGCCACACTAGTCTCCTTTATCAATAGCCTCATTCTCATGAGTTTTCAACCCTGTGGCGGTGTTCCACAATCTAGGGAACAAACGGGCCTAAACCAGAAGGAATTTGGGTTAAAAAGAAAACAAAAAATCTGGGTTCGAAATTCTCCTTTGTGTGATTTTAGGCAAGTAACTTTATCTCTGTGAGCTTCCTTTTTTTTTTTTTTTCCAATCTGTCAAAGTTGACTTGTCTAAGAATGAAAAAAAATGGATTTATGTGAAAGTGAATAGGCACTAAAAGTTGACCACACATTCAACTCTCTTCAGTCTGTGGTAGCCAATTCACTTCTAAAAGTAGCCACCCTCACAAAATGTCTGTGAACAGCCAGGGCCTGAGATGGGGGAGAGAAACTGCAGAATGGAGTTCCTTTCCATCTTCTTTGGAAAATTAACATATGCAAGTGAGAAAAACAACCATGCTTTTTATCTACCCTATTTCAAGAATTGGAGTGAGCAGCTAATCATGCTCGTGTTCTAAGTTAAAGAGAATTACAGGAGATTACTACTTCTCAGGCCAGTATTTCGGATCCTTAAACTGACATAATGATATTTTTTTAAGTCATGCCAGACATTAAACCACCTGCAGCTATCTCTCATTCTCATATCATTGGGAGTATTATTGCTGTCATTCACTTTTTAAAACCCTGAGCTTTATGACTTTACAGATTTTTCCCGACTTTAAGTGCCATTTTATTGTATCTTCAAAATAAAGTATTTTCTGTAGATGCACAGCTCTAATTGTTTTTATTGAACAAATGTTTAAGCTTCCCAAGGACAGAGAGGGTGTCTTCCAATTCTTTCATACCATCTGTAGGCACCCAAGATAGTTTGGAGAACTTAACAAGCAGCTATTGAATGCAAAAATACAGACATCCTATAAAGCGTAAGAATCATTCTGCTGTTTGGTCACTTTTAAGATTACAGCAATGCTTTAATTATAACATCTCTGAGCATTTGGAAAAATCTTAGTAAGGTCAGTGCATAACACATTCTGTGATAATTAAGAATTCCTAAGCTTTCTGAGATCTCATTTTACATCATTAGAGCTACCTGCCAATGAACAAGCTAGATGCTTGAGAAAATTCACAGAACTATTTAAAAAATACAAGGCTTGGTCTTTCTCCATTCTGGGAGTCAGGCATAATCCATCTGATTAAATTATAACCCAACATAAGTAGTACTTTAGAACCAGTCAATACTTCCTTCTCCTCAACTTGATTTCCAAGGCAGAGGCATAAAATTCCCATCATACTCTATAATTTAGGTATTAATCTTTGACTCATCCTTGACATTCTACTTACACCTACACAGTCTTTCAGTCTAACAAAATGCCACTGTTTCAAGGTTTAGCAAATTGAGGCATACAGCGCTTTACCGCTAAAAGAAAAATCTCTCTCCTTCTCTTGACTTCTTGCTCCCTCCCTCTCCCCCAAACTACTTGAGCACAAGAAAAGTTTTTATCCTATATCTGCTAACTTCAAAAGATTGTTGTATAAGGTTTCTAAGTTAATTGAAACACTTGGAAGTTAAGAGCTTGATAAAAATTCAAAGGTTTCCTAAAGAATATGCTATGTTTTATGCCATAGATGATACCTTCCAGAAATTACCTTCACACCATTTTTCTGCACAGCAACTAAGGCTTCTACTATTAATACATTCCAAGCATTATGCTTTCCTTATAGAAACTCCTATTATATTTGATTGAATTTAGATTTCTGCTTCCTCTTAAGACTTCTTAGTACAATGATTCTTTTCCCTAGCTATACATTAGAATCGCCTGGGGAGCTTTTAAAATACTAATGCCAGGGCCTCAACCCAGAACAAATAAATCATACTCTCTAGAGGTAAAGTCTGAGCTTTGGTATGTTTTTAAAATAATGACTCTTTTTTTTCCCAATATGAGGCCAGGGTTTAAACTACTGTTTTAGCAATTCGGGGGGTACCTAAGTTGAGTTTGGCCAATGCTGCCCAATTATCTTCTAAGGCTGATCCATGATCTGAGCAATGGCACAACCCTGGTCAACTCGTACATGAAGCAGGCATTATACTTCAACGTGCTTGGATGTCACCTGTGAATCTAAGCAAAATGAAGATTCTGACTCAGTAGGTTTGGAGCGAGACCTGAGACTGCTTTTCTTTTCTTTTCTTTTTTTTTTTTAAATATTTTTTATTTATTTCTAGGAGAGAGAGAGACAGCGTGAGCAGGAGAGGGTCAGAGAGAGAGGGAGACACAGACTCTGAAACAGGCTCCAGGCTCTGAGCTGGCAGTCAGCACAGAACCCGAAGCGGGGCTCGAACCCACGAACTGCGAGATCATGACCCAAGCGAAAGTCGGACGCTTAACCGACTAAGCCACCCAGGCGCCCCATGAGACTGCTCTTCTAACCAGGCTTAAACACTGCTCTGGGGAACACCTCATCTCTTAGGTGACCATGCCTGTTTTCACCGCTTCACCCTTCCAAATATTCTGATTGAGAATCCATATCCGTAGGTGTGACCTCTCCCTTTAGACCCAAATTTCGTGTTTCCTTTTAAACATCTACTCTGGAATAGTTTTGAGACACTTGAAATTCAAAGTGACTCCAACTAAATTTCATGGTCTTAAGTCAAGCCCTTGTCATATTTTGCCTGGATTTTGTCAATCGCCTCTTAACAAGATGCTCTGGGTCTCGTCTGGAGAATAAAACCAGAATAGGATATCCTTCCCAGTGTGGTTCCTGCTTACCTCCTCATCCTCTTCTGCCAGCATCTGAACCTGTCCTCTGGAGGAGTACCTTCTGAGGACTGGAGGGAGGCTCTTCTTTGCATCCATGCCTTTCGTGGGCTACCCCTTCTGCCTAAGACTCTCTGTCCACTTAATATTCCTGCTTAACTGCTACTCACCTGTTAACTTAGGTCAAACAAACCTGCACTCAAGCACTCGATAGGCCAAGATGAATTGGCCAATTTCTCTCTTCCATGTCTGTATGAAAACACTTTAATCTTTGGGTTGCGATTATTTGTTTTATAACATTTTCCTTTACCAAGCTAGAGCCGCCATACCACCTCTGCCCTGGGAATGGAACTCTATTGTTTCTTCCTTGCTGTTGTTTTTAAGCACAAGTCCTTTCGAGTCAACTAAAGAAATTGTAGCATGAATGGGTAACACTAAACTGTCACTTAGTTGCTTTCTTTGACTTTCTAAAAGAGTTGAGGTTTTGTTTGCTTTAGTCTTTCGTTCAATAAACACATTTTATTTGTTGAAGCTCAAATTGATTGCTTAGCTGCCCTAGAGAGCAACAGAGTTAAAAGATGTCGATTTAGCAAATAGAAAAAATAAATACTCATGTACGAGGATGAATTCAAATGCATAAATGGTGGCTCTTATTAGGTAATGCGCTTGCTTGGCTCTATACCTCATTCCACAGTTAGTCTCAGATAAAAGTGTTGTGCTTATCATCATAAAAGCAATTCAAGATCCTTCCAAAAAAAAGGTAAGGCAGTTTCAAGGGTATTCTTATTGTAGGATGCCTTACATAGCTTTTTAGACATTGCAGTTTGAAGAAAGCCAAATTTCCAAGCTAAATTCTATAAGTGGAAATCAGAGGCTATGGTTAAGTGAACAGAAATAGAATTGACAACCTAAATGCGTCAACATCCGTGAAAAGTGACATCAGCAAGATTTGGTGTGCTATTGCTTTTTTTTTTTTTTAAGGTGAGTAGGTGTTTAAAACTTTTAAATGTTTAGAAAGTGTTCTCTTCAGCTTATTTTCTTTATGTCATTTTTTTTTTTAACAAGAAGGAAGTTCTTTACAAGGATTAGAAGATATGTTAGCACCAACAAATGTAAACTCATGTATCTGGCTAAAAACAAAGGACATCAAAAAAGACTATAGCTCTCTCTCCCCAAAAATATAATTTGGGGATTATTATAATAATCCCGAATAATTAGAGGGCTGTGCCTTGGATCTGATCATGAGTATCTATAGAGCTGTCTGCCAACAAGTATCACCACTTGGTTCTACATGAACCATTTGATGACAGTCTCCTCACTGAAATCCAAAGGACTTTTTAATGATTTTTTAATGTTTATTTAATTTGAAAGAGAGAGAGAGAGACAGAACACGAGCAGAGGAAGGGCAGAGAGAGAGGGAGACCCAGAATCCAAAGCAGGCTCCAGGCTCCGAGCTGTCAGCACAGAGCCTGACATGGAACTCGAACCCACAAGCCGTGAGATCATGACCTGAGCTGAAGTCGGATGCTTAACTGACTATGCCACCCAGGTGCCCCTTTAATTAATTTTTAAGAGCATATAAGAACAGATTATTCTAAAGTTTCAAGCACAAAAAAATGAAAATATTCCCAGGCAATCTCCTCTATCATTCTGCATACGTTTGTTGACATTATTACCTTTAAAATTAATTTATGAGCCCAGAAAAGGATAGATAGATTATTCTGTCAGAATATTTACCTCTATTGGTGAATGGTAATCAGTAAAATTCTTGATAAAACATGGCTAATCCCTCCTTTTTCTTTGTACCCTAAGTGCCATGTACATGTTTTTATTATAGAACATTCAGGTTTATTGTATTTTGAATATTTACTTCAGTAAACTGTGAATTATTTGAATGCTGGGATTTTATTTTTAATCACTTCTGAATGTTTAGCACCTCGGTAGTGTCTGATGCTTTTGCAAACCAAAAGTAATTCAATACCAGCAATTTCATATTGTTTAACTTAATAATTGTTCAATATTTAATGAATGAATATTCAGTCAATTCCTTCACATTAATATTCCGTTTAACAGTATTAGGCTTTTCAAAAGAAAAGTCAGCATCTATTCTATGACTTTCATGTTTTACCGTGTTTATGAAATGATAGGAAATCTCAGGACACTTGAGTGGCTGAGTTGGTTAAGCATTCAAATTGGGCTCAGGTCATGATCTCTCGGCTCATGAATTCAAGCCACACATCCGGCTCTGTGCTGACAGCTGAGAGCCTGGAGCCTGTTTCAGATTCTGTGTCTTCCTGTTTCTCTGCCCCTCCCCCAACTTATCCATGCGTGTTCTTTCTCTCTCAAATAAATATTAAAAATTAAAAAAAAGAAATTATAGGAAGTGTCAATTAGTTAATTGCTGGCTTGATACTAGGGGGAATTGACCCGTTACTATGGTGAACAATGTAACCCTCATAGAGATCAAAAAAGACCTTTGTACCTCATTGTATTCTGATAAATGAATTAAAGTTTTGTAGATCTTTCAAATATGAGAATGTTTGTTTCTAGAAATAGTTTTTCAGTGTGTGCATGTTTATGTGCCATATATATATATATATATATATATATATATATCACTCTCTATGTAAATTTTTCTCAACATTGGTTAAGAGCAGACAAAAATCTTAAATGGAAAAAGTAACTCCAGAAAGTTTAAGTGGGCTTTTGGAGAAGATGCCTCCTTCTGAAGACAACTTCAGAGAAATTCAAACCACCCAACAAGTAAAGAAAGGATACTAGAGTCAAAATAAATTGGATAGAGCCCTATTTCTCTTAATTGCACTGCCCAAGTGATGATGTGAGAAATCCTTTATACCATTTAACAATATATTGCAACAACCGCCAATTCTGTGAAACAAGATAACCACATAAGCATTCCAAAGGACCATTTTTACTTTTGATGTGGATGTTTCTGTCTCATTTAAATGGTATGTTGGCTTTGAAGCCACTATAATTTAACCTAGTATCAAATATACCTCACTTGGTATATCTACTTCTTTTAAACCAGTATACCTCCAGTATTAGTATTCAAAATGACTTGCTATTATAAAATAAATTAGAGCAAGAATTGCTGCTTGTCTAATGTAGAAATAGGCTCTGCATGTTTAAGACTAGGAAATCTATTGCTTCCAAGTGATGAAAATACCACTGAGCTGGGTTAAGTCTTAGAAGTCATCTTCCAGAACATTAACTGAAAGGAGTAAGATAGAAAAATAGACAATAAAATAAATGAACTTTTCCTTCAATTAAAAAAAAACTTCTTTTTTCTTTTGCACTGTTGGTGGGAATATAAAATGGCACAGCCACTATGGAAAACCAATATGGCGGTTCCTCAGAAAAACTAAAGATGGAATATTGTATGACCTAGTAATTACACTTCTGGGTGTAAGCCATAAACAATTCAAAGCAGAACTTAAAGAGCTATTTGTACACCTACATTCTTAACAGCATGATTCACAATGCCAGAAGGTAGAAGCAACCCATGGCTGGCCATTAGTAGATGAATGGATAAACAAAATGAGATATATTCATAAGTGGAATGTTATTCAGACTTATAAAGGAAGAAAATTCTGACAATTGCTATAACCAGAAGAACTTTGAAGATATTTTGCTGAGTGAAATTAAACAGTCACAACAACAAAAATATGATTCCCCTTTTATAAGGTACCAAGAGTAGTTGAATTTATACAGACAGAAAGCAGAAGGTCGGCTGCCTGAGGGGGAGAGCAGGGAACGGGGCGTTATTGTTTAGTGGGTACAGGGCTTCAGTGTTGCAAAATGAAAAAAAGTTTTAAAGACATCTGGTGGTGATGCTTTCACAACAATGTAAGTGAACTTAATACCGCTAAACTCTACACTTTAAAATGGCAAGAGACTGGGTGTTGTATGGAAACCAACTTGACAATAAACTATTTAAGAAAAAAATAAAATAACAAATAAAATGGCAGGATGGCAGAGCATCTGGTGGCTCAGTTGGTTAAGTGTCTGACTTCAGCTCATGTCATGATCTCATGGTTCTTGGGCTCGAGCCCAGTGCTGGGCTCTGTGCTGACAGCTCGGAGCCTGGAGCCTGCTTTGGATTCTCTCTCTCTCTTTCTCTCTCTTACTCTCTCTCTCTATCTCAAAAATAAATAAACATTAACAAAATTTTTAAATAATAAAAAATGATAAGATGGTAAATTTTATGTTATGCATATTGTACAACTTAAAAATTTTTTAATTTAAAAAAAGCATCAAGAAAGTTACTCTCCATTGTCTTGTTCCATGGAGTCAGGACAGGCACACATTGCTACAAGTGGGTCACACAGTGAAGATCCTGCACCAGACATAGTAGTGAATGACATGAGATGTGGCAGCCAAAATTCTGTGTTTTTGCTTGGGCTCTGCAACTTACCAGCTCACACAAGTCAAATCAGTTCTTGGGCTTTCAATCAATCCCTTCCATATAATGAAGTCATAATCCCACTCCTGATTTCCATGTGATGTGGTCACAAAAATCAAATGAGGATTTTTAAACTGAAACATCCATGTAGGTTGGAAGGTGTGTAGGGTCCAACAAAGGGTTTCTGTGCCAGGAGACTATATGTTAATAAACAGGGGAGGTTTAAGATGGACAATCTGAAGAAGGCCTAGCAGACACACCTTCCCCTTCTTAGCTGACCAGCCATATGAGGAAGTCAGGCTTCACAGAGATTTCACTTCTTAAAAACCTATTTCTTGTGTAACAAGCTAAATTATCTCTTTGCACTTTGGTTTTCTCATCTGTTAGATGAGAATAACAATCACCTCAGGGATTGAGAGGAAGGTAGATCACAGTGCTGGAAACAGCACACCTGGCTGCCAACAGATTTACCAATAGAACATCACCTCTCTCCATGTTCTATGGCTCCCAAAGTGCAATGTGCATATGAATTTCTTGAAAATCTTGTTAAAATGCAGATTCTGAAACTGTAAGTCTGGCGTGGGGCCCTGGAGTCTGTGGTTCCCAAGTGCCCAGGTAGTGCTGATGCTGATCATCCATGGACACATTTTGAGTAGCAAGACTCTATATCACAGGACTCATGGTGTGATTCGCCTCTAAATATTCTGGCCTCACTTTACAAAAAGAAATAAAAGAGTCGAGAAGTTTAATCAGGCCTCAGTTTTATTGACTTCAGTTCTGAAAATTCTAGACTTTTTGAGCAACAGGATACCTTAGACCTACAGACTCATTAGTATCTCCATCTTACAAGTGGGGGAAAGAAAAGCCCAGAGCTGATGAGCACTGTGCCTAACATCACAGAGCAACGGATTTGGTATCAACATCCGGATTTCTTAGGTCCCAATCCTTAACACTTTCCAGGAATACAGACAGAGGACAGAGTCTTAACCCAACACTTCGGAAGACATACATCCAACTTGTGGAAGTTTGAGAAGCAGAGGGACGATGGTGGGCCTCTAGAGAGAAGCCAGTGGAGTATCAAGGTTTGTTCAGATCCATAATGTTCCTTTGACGCTTCCCAAAGGGACAAAAGTGAATGACTAATCCACATTTTGTCAATATAGTAGAACCTAAGCAAGTCTTACGCAAAACATCCTAGACCATTTCCATCCCGTAAATTATTTTTCCTTGGAAATTTAAAGAACACTTGGCCAGGATTCAGGCTGACTTTGTTTGGCCTTTGGATCTTTGAATTTGAGGTGTCAGGGTCTTCCTCTTTCAAAAGAACCACTGGGGTCCTCTTTGAAGAACAGACAGTAATGGTGACAGCCAACACCTAGGGCCTATGAGACAGTCGACACAGAGGGGGACTTTCTCCACACCCATGACTAACCATTCCAGCTTCCTGAAAATGTGTTATAAATGTTCCCAGAGCTGCACTGCAGCCCAGTGGGTGCTTTTTTGGCTCTGTCTCACCACATATGTTATCTTCATGGTAGCTGCTCCCAAAAAGGATTGTAACTCAAGGGAATCTCTTCACAGATTCATGTCTGGCTTTAAAACAAGGAGCTCTCAAACCTGTCAAATCAGGGAAGCAGACGGTATCTCTATTTCGGGGTACATTTTCCCCTCTGGGTTTGTAAAGGTTTCCTCTGGGAGGACTCTTCCCTTTTACATTCATGGTTTGATGCTTGCATGTTGGAAACCAACTCTGTGTCTGGAAAAGAGCCTTTTTCAAGGTATACAATTTAGTGAAGTTCAGGTTGAATCCATAGGGAAGGGGGTAGTGGGGCAGGGGACATGATGCACAGCTTAATGTACACAGCATGTAGCATTAGTTGAATACTTCTGTTGGTTGCCATAGGAATGAGAAGACTTTTGATTTTAAATCATAGTTCCTCTGGAGCTATGTTAAAAATGTGACTGGATTCTTGCTGTTTACAGCTATGAGCTTTTTTAAATCAGGAGCTCTTAAAATGATGCAGCTCAAATGTTTGCTCTGCCAAAGGAGGTTACACTAACCTGACAAAATGTCACTCCCAAGGCCTTATCAGCTAAAGAACATAAACTTCTTCCAACTACCTTGGATGCCACACTTCCAAGCTAGTGAAAAACAATGTGGTCCTGTTATTTTTCTTCTACAAGGGATTTGTGAAATAAACAAAAGATCCTTAGTGGGTGGGGGGTAACTCCCCCAAGGCAACTGTCATGTAATTCTCATGGGAGAATATTTAACACCTAAACAATTGGTCTAAAACCAATAGTTCCTGAAATCATTTTTAAAATTATTTGTCAAAATGTGGTGGCCCCTCCCTCTTAATTTGTCTCTTCCATCAGTTGGCCCTCTAAGCATTTTCACTGCTAATTCAAAGTTCAGGCCTGGATTACCAACCTGCAGTTTCAGGGTTAAACACCACACTGAGTCTGATCAGTATCTACTTCTCCCAACTCCCACCACCAATTAGATGCTGTATTTTTTCATCTAATTTAAAGAGCTATGGAGACATTAAAGAAGCTAAAAGTTGAGCATCTTACATAACGCTTCCCAACTGGCATGCCAAGATGTTGCCCCCTCAGGCCTGGGTGGCTAAGCCCACAAAACGGACTTCCCCTGAATACATCTACTCATTTACAGATAGAATCATTGTCAATGTATGCCTTAATATGAAAAACGTTGGCAGAATCTACGTTTGGCTAACTTTGTAGTCACCTTGAGAAAAGAAATTGGTCTAGTTTATTAGTGTATTACATTGCCTGGCACATAGTGAATGATAAACAATTATCCACCAACTAAATAATTATGAATAAATGAATAGTGACTGAACACTTAGACCAGACACATTGTCTGGATCAACCCCAGGAAACAGAAACTACTGTGGTTGAGCCATTTATTACCCAATGGAGACAGTGCCTACTCTGCTGTAAGCATCTACATATATTATATTGTTGAATTTGGCTGAGGGAAGAGATGAGTTTATGAAAAAGAGTGGCCAAAATTCTGCCATAGTTTGTAACTCTCTGTTGCAGGAAAAGGAAAGCAGAATGGTAGAGAGAGTAACAGTGGCCTGTTCAGTGAGAATATGCTGGTTGCTGTTATTGATGCTCACCTCCTTTGCATGGCTTTCCAGAAAAAGAACACACATGGAAGGGATCATAGAGTCCACCAGCTCCTGTGGGGGAAGATCATTATAATAATGGACACTCCAGGGACGTCTGGGTGGCTTAGTCGGTTAAGCGTCCGACTTTCGCTTAGGTCATGATCTCGCGGTTCGTGGGTTCGAGCCCCGCGTCGGGCCCTGTGCTGACTGCCAGCTCAGAGCCTGGAGCCTGTTTCAGTCTGTGAGTCCCTCTCTCTCTCACCCTCCCCTGCTCATGCTGTCTCTCTCTCTCTCCTAGAAATAAATAAAACATTAAAAAATTAAAAAAAAAAATAATGGACACTCCAGGGTACTTCCTATGGGCAGGCACCATTCTAGATGGATCTAGAGGTCATATTTCAACTAATATATGAGAGATGTAGTTGAGGTACCTGGGATGAGAAGTCTTACTCTCATAGCTCCTTAGACTTGTAGGTTGTTGAAAAAGTAACTTATTTTATTTTTGAGAGAGAGAGAGAGAGAGAGAGAGAGAGGGAGGGAGGGAGGGAGGGAGAGGGAGGGAGGGAAGGAGGGAGAGGGAGGGAGGGAAGGAGGGAGGGAAGGAGAGGGAGAATGAGCAGGGGAGGGGCAGAAAGAGAGGGAGACACAGAATTTGAAGCAGGTTCCAGACTCTGAGCCATCAGCACAGAGCCCTACCTACTCAGGGTTCAAACTTATGAACTGTGAAATTGTGACCTGAGCCAAAATTGGACACTTAACCAACTGAGCCACCCATGTGCCCCTGAAATAATATTTTAAAGTAATACCTAACCTAAATGTTTCCTGTGTGTCAAGTTCTGTGTTATCTACATAGATTATCTGATTTGAGTCTTATTTTTATTTTTATTCTACAGAGATGGAAGATGAAGCCTAGAGAGGTTATCTTGCTCAGCTAATAAGCAACATAACCCAGATTCCCAAGTCAATATGTTTACTTGACTGTATTGTTTCCCGAATGATTGGATAGCATTTCCTCATTGTTTATTATATAGCAATGAATGTTTGAGGCTAAATATGACAAAGGTTTTTTTTTCTCCCAGGATTTTCAATTCTTGCAAGAAACTAAAACTCAGTGAATACCAATAAGATTCTCTTCATTTCAGAAACAAGAGCCCACCTACCATCACTCCCCTTTATGAACATCATGGTGAGGTTGGGCCTTCTGTTGTCTTCAATGCACAAGGAGAAGAAAAAGCTGATTTGGGAAGCTGACATCCGTGATGATATGATGTTCCTCACTGCCTTCAGGTGATAGATCCCGAAGACATTTATCTCTGAAATCAAACCAGGAAGTATCTCATGAATATTAATATTTGTTATGCAAATACTCTTGCACATATGCATAAGGAAAACATTTAGTATTAATATTTAAGCACATAGACCTTGCTGTAGAATGTGTCAGTATATTAAAAACCTAAAAGGGATGAATCCGTTCTCAAAGTTCCTTTGATTTATTCAGTTTTGTTTTTTGACCTTGGCACTTGGTAAGGAAAAAAAGGTAGTTTAAGGTTATCACTGTGTCTAAATTCATTTTGATCATATTCTTCTATCTCTGTCTATCTCTGTCTCTGTCTGCCTGCCTCTGCCTCTTCCTAATCTCTACTTCTACCTGTACATCCATCTATCTATCTATCTATCTATCTATCTATCTATCTATCTATCTATCCATCTATCTATCCATCCATCCATCTATCCATCTATCTAATTTATCTCTTGGCAATCCTCAGTTTTCATAGGAGAGTGAGATTATAAAAATGACCTGGACATGACCTAAAAAGACTTCTACTGTTCTTATACAATTCAAACTCATTCCCTGTTGGCTCTCACTGCTATATCCAAACAGATTTTCTGAATATGCTTTGGAAGTTCCAGAGCCATACCTCTGTAGGGTCTATATGACTTAAGGCCCTCAGAAATCATTATTTTTTTCTTGCTTCAACACATCTTGGGGTATTTTCAGGTTGCTTACCTAGATTTTTAGGAGGACTAGGAAAATGCAATTGAACTTGTGATTAACTTTTCCCCCTCCAGGAGAACTGAAAACAAATTACACACGCCCTACACATAAAGAATTGAGGGTGATGTGATTTTTTTTGCCAGGGGTAATGAAGTCAAATATCATTATAACACATCCTCAAATTCATGTTTAAAAAAGCTTCAACTGTCAGTACATTTCTCCATCAGTAACTGGTCATTTTCATGTCTTCATAGTTAGGGATTTGAGACTTACTGTAAGTAGAGAATTGCTAGAGGATTTTTCATTTCCCTACCCAGCATTTCTGCATTTCCCTATTTCTAGATCAATTAGATAAACACTAGGGTAGAAATATAATTTATGAGTATTCTTTATGCCAAGCAAAGAGATTTCTCTATGATAAGGAAGATCAACTTATTAGAGTCTAGTTGACAGAGGAATATGATGCCTTTTTCAACTCTTGTTCTTTGCTCTATGAACTAGCCTTTCTATAAGTGTTGAAAGAGGGGGAAAATATTTTTAGAAGTGGGCAGCAAGTGGAGCCAAAGGCTTCCTTTATCTTGGCCCTGGCATCCACCATATTGGCCAAGGCCACCTCTCTTCTAATGTGGCTTTCTCCAATGTGGTCAAGAACAGGGGAATATATGAGCTTGTTTTGAAGAATGTACTGGCTAACTGAGAATGAGCCAAGGGGAAACACACGCAGCACAATGTTCTTGAATAGGATTTAGAAGTCTGCCTATCTGCCTATGGTCCTTTGGGCCAGTGGCAGTCCCTGGTCTAAATTTAGATGTTTATAGAGTTAATCTCCATCCCTGCCAACTGAATACAGGCATACCTCATTCTATTCCACTTTTCTTTGTTGCACTTCATGGCTACTGTGTTGTTGTTTTTTTTACAAATTGAAGGTTTCTGGCAACCCTACATTAAGCAAGTATATTTGATCTGTTTTTCCAACAGTATTCATTCACTCACTTCATGTTGTGTCAGCAGGCTTGAAAACAACATTAATCTCCTGTCCATCTCCACCAGTTCTTGGTTGACCAAGCGCATTGTCAATAGGCATTAAATTTTTGAAAGCAATCTTTTTTTCCCTGAGCAGTAGGTCTCAACACTGGGCTTAACATATTCAGCAAACCATGTTATAAACAGATTTGCTGTCATCCAGGCTTTGTTGTGTCACCTACAAAACACAGGTGGAGTCAAGGCTCTGTTCTTCTTATGGGCCCTAGGATTTTTGCTATGGTAAACAAGCAGTGACTTCAGCTGAAGGACACCAACTGCATTAGATCCTAATGCAGAGAGTGAGCCCATCCTTTGAAGGTTTGAAGCCAGGCATTGACTTCTCCTCTCTAGCTATGAAACTTCTAGCTCTCAGAAGTAACTCCAGAGGGGTCACATTTTGGTAATCTTCACAATATTTCACCCTTGATGATGATGATGATGATGATGATGAAGACGACAACGATGATGTTTGTTATGGTGATTGGTGATCAGTGCCCTTGGATGCTGCCATTGTAATTGTTATGGGGCATCACAAACTGCACCCATTTAAGACAAGGATTCAAACCAATAAATGTGTGTGTTTTGACTGTTCCACCAACTAGTCGTTCCCCCATTTCTCCCTCTACTTGGGCCTCCTTATTCCCTGAGATATAGCAGTACTGAAATGAGGCCAATTAATAATTTTACAATGGCCTCTAAATGTTCAAGTGGGTCACACCCCTCTCACTTTATTTTTTCTGTTATAAATTGCATTATTTTTTCTTTTTAAAAAATTTATTATTTTTTAAATTTACATCCAAGTTACTTGGCATATAGTTCAACAATGCTTTCAGGAGTAGATTCCTTAATGCCCCTTACCCATTTAGCCCATCCCCCCTCCCACAGCCCCTCCAGCAACCCTCTGTTCTCCATATTTGAGTTTCTTATATTTCATCCCCCTCCCTGTTTTTATATTATTTTTGCTTCCCTTCCCTATGTTCCCTACAAATTTTAGAATTGTTTATTCTAGTTCTGTTAAGAATGCTGGTGTTTTTTTGATAGGCATTGCATTTAATATGTAGATTGCTTTGTGTAGTATTGACATTTTAACAATATATGTTCTTCCTATCCCGGAGCATGGGATATTTTTTTTTTCAATTTCTTTCATAAGCTTTCTATAGTTTTCAGTGTATAGATTTTTCACCTCTTTGGTTAGTTTACTCCTTGGTATTTTATGGTTTTTGGTGCAATTGTAAATGGGATCGATTCCTTGATTTCTCTTTCTGTTGCTTCATTATTAGTGTATAGGAATGCAACCAATTTCTGTGCATTGATTTTATATCCTGCAACTTTGCTGAATTCATGGATCAGTTCTAGCAGTTTTTTTGGTGGAATCTTTTGGGTTTTCCAAATAGAGTATTGTGTCGTCTGTGAAGAGTGAAAGTTTGACCTCCTCCTGGCCGATTTGGATGTCTTTTATTTCTTTGTGTTGTCTGATTGCTGAGGCTAAGACTTCCAGTATTATGTTGAATAACAGTGGTGATACTGGACATCCCTGTCTTGCTCATGACCTTAGGGGAAAGCTCAGTTTTTCCCCATTGAGGATGATGTTAATGTTGGGTCTTTCATATATGGCTTTTATGATCTCGAGGTATGATCCTTCTATCCTACTTTCTTGAGGGTTTTTATCAAGAAAGGATGCTGTATTTTGTCAAATGCTTTATCTGCTTTAATTGAGAGGATCATATGGTTCTTGTCCTTTCTTTTATTGATGTGGAGAATCACGCTGATTGTTTTTCAGATATTAAACCAGCCCTGCATCCCAGGTATAATCCCACTTGGTTGTGGTGAATAATTCTTTTTAATGTATTGTTGGATCCAGTTGGCTAATATCTTGTTGAGGATTTTTGCATCCATGTTCATTAGGGAAATTGGTTTTTAGTTCTCCTTTTTAATGGGGTCTTTGTCTGGTTTTGGAATCAAGGTAATGCTGGCTTCAGAGAAAGAGTTTGGAAGTTATCCTTCCATTTCTAGTTTTTGGAATGGCTTCAAGAGAATAGGTGTTAACTTCCTTTTAATGTTTGGTAGAATTCCCCAGGAAAGCCATCTGTCCCTGGACTCTTGTTTTTGGGGAGATTTTTGATTACTAATTCTGTTTCTTTACTGGTTATGGGTCAGTTCCGATTTTCTATTTCTTCCTGTTTCAGCTTTGGTAATTTACATATTTCTAGGAATCTGTCCGTTTCTTCCAGATACCCCATTTTATAGGCATATAATTGCTCATAATATTGTCTTATTATTGTTTATATTTCTGCTGTGTTGGTTGTAATCTCTCCTCTTTCATTCTTAATTTTATTTATTTGGGTCCTTTCTTTTTCTTTTTGATCAAACAGGCTAGGGGTTTATCAATTTTGTTGATTCTTTCAAAGAACCAGATTCTGGTTTCATTGATCTGCTCTACAATTTTATTTTTATTTTTTATTTTTTGGTTTTGATAGCATTGATTTCTGCTCTAATCTTTATTATTTCCTGTCTTCTGCTGGTTTTGGGTTTTATTTGTTGTTCTTTTTCCAGCTCTTTAAGGTATAAGGTTAGGTTGTGAATCTGAGATCTTTCTTCCTTCTTTAGGAAGGCCTGGATTACTATATACTTCCCTCTTATGACTGCCTTTGCTGCATACCAGAGGTTTTGGACTGTAGTGTTATCAATTTCATTGGCTTCCATGTACTTTAATTTCCTCTTTAACTTCTTGGCTAGCACATTCATTCTCTAGTAGGGTGTTCTTTAATCTCCAGGTATTTGTTATCTTTCCAAATTTTTTCTTGTGGTTGATTTTGAGTTTCATAGCATTGTGGTGTGAAAATATGCACGATATGATCTTGATCTTTTTGTACTTGTCAATGGCTGATTTGTGTCCCGGTATGTGATCTATTATGGAGAAGGTTCCATGTGCACTGGAGAAGAATGTGTATGCTGCTGCTTTAGTATGAAATGTTCTGAACATATCTGTTAAGTCGATCTGGTCCAGTGTGTCATTCAAAGCCATTGTTTCTTGTTGATTTTCTCTTTAGATAATTTGTCCATTGCTGTAAGTGGGGTGTTGAAGTCCCTACTCTTATGGTATTATCAATGAGTTTCTTTATGTTTGTGGTTAATTAATTTATATATTTGGGTGCCGACACATTTGGAGCATAAGTGTTTGCAATTGTTAGGTCTTCTTGGTGGATAGACCCCTTAATTATGATATAATGCCCTTCTTCATCTCTTGTTACAGTCTTTATTTTAAAGTCTAGGTTGTCTGATATAAGTATGTCTACCCTGGCTTTCTTTTTCAACGATTAGCATGATAGATGGTTCTCCATCCCCTTACTTTCAATTTTAAGGTGTCTTTAGGTCTAAAGTGAGTCTCTTGTAAACATAAGCGTAGAGATGGACCTTGTTTTCTTATCCATTCTGTTATCCCATGTCTTTTGATTGGAGCATTTAGTCCATTGACATTTAGAGTGAGTACTGAAAGATATTAATTTGTTGCCATTATGTTGCTTGTAGAACTGGAGTTTCTGGTGGTATTCTCTGGTCCTTTTTAGCCTTGTTTGTCTGAGAAACTTTTTATCTCTCCTTCTAATTTCAATTTCAGCCTTGCTAGATAAAGAGTTCTTGGCTGCATATTTTTCTGATTCAGCAAATTGAATATATCCTGCCACTCCTTTCTGGCCTGCCAAGTTTCTGTGGATAGGTCTGCTGCAAACCTGATCTGTCTTCCCTTATAAGTTAAGGACTTTTTTTTCCCCTTGCTGCTTTCATAATTCTTTCCTTGTCTGAGTATTTTGTGAATCTGACTATGATATGCCTTGTTGATGGCCAGTTTTTGTTGAATCTAATGGGAGTCTTCTATGCTTCCTGGATTTTGATGTCTGTGTCTTTCCTCAGGTTAGGAAGTTTTTCCACTATGATTTGCTTACATAACCCTTCTACCCCTTTTTCTCTCTCTTCATCTTCTGGGACCCCTATGCTTCTGATGTTGTTCCTTTTTAACTAGTCCTCCCCCCCCTCCTTTGATTTCTCTAATTCTTAAATCATGCTCTTTTGCCTTCATCTCCCTCGTTTTTTCTGCTTCATTATTCTCCATAAATTTGTCCTTTATATTACTGATTCACTGCTCTGGCTCACCCGTCCTTGCCACCATGGCATCCATTTGAGATTGCAGCTCAGCTATAGCATTTTTTTTATTTCATCCTGACAAGTTTTACTTCTCTTATTTCTGCAGAAAGGGATTCTAATCTATTTTCAACCCCAGCTAGTATTCTTATTATCAGGATTCTAAATTCTGCTTCAGACATCTTGCTTGTATCTATGTTGATTAAGCCCCTGTCTGTTGTTTCTTCCTGCTCTTCCTTTTGGGGTGAATTCTTTCATTTTGTCATTTTGAAGGAAGAAAAGGAATTCCTGCGTACCTTTGTTATGGAATCTGGTCTGGATCACCCAGCAGAAGAACCAAGCAGCACTCGGAGATCTTTGAAGGGAGGAGGTTTATTTTACACCAGTGGGCTCAGAGGAGATCATTCTCCAGAGATCTGAGCCCAGAGCATTAGCAGAGGGAACAATTTATAGCCTGTTACTTTTGTAGTCCTCATTAATCAGGGACAGGTGTTTCCTATTCGTCCTGTCGGCCATCTTACAGCAGATCCCCACTTTGATGCCTCTTTAAACAGATCTAGTCTGTATTAGAGGGCATCATCTTTAGATTCTTCCACTGAAGGTGCCCTGCTCTTACTGGCTCCAAATGGGCCCAGATTAGAGGCAATCAATACCAACAGAACATCCTATTCATAAGAGAAAGGTGAGTGCAAGCAGGAACCTCTTGCTGTTTCTTCAGCTTTCTGGGGTAACCTTTGCCAACCTATGGCAAAGAGTAAGGACAATCTATCTTATTGGAACAGCGATTCCTCAAGCTTCTGTTGTCCATAGACCAGCCAGCTTCCAGGGTGTGGCTGGAGTAGGGCTGAAGATCCTAAGAATCTAGGACTCTCCAAAAGGTCACTTTGAGCAGGTTCGTTAGACTTGGGTCTTCTTCCAAGTTTTGGGGCTCCTCAAGATTGGCCCTCTTGGCTCTGGAATGGCAAACCAATGGAATGATATCTGTGACCTTGAGGGCAGTAGGGGTGATCAGAATAACAGTATGAGGCCCAGCTTACTGTCTTTGAGAGGGCCTTTCTTCCAATATTTGACCCAGATGGAGTCCCCTGGTGAGAAAGGGCATACAGGGGATCCTAAAGAGATTGGGACCCTCTCTATGGTATATTATCGTAACTTATTCAGGGTGGCCCCTAACACTTGAAGTTGCTCTCTTATTCCCTCATTCCCTATTTGGTTTAGGTTCCCTGGGAGACTCCCTAGACCTGGAGGGGCCTCCCATATATTGGTTCAAAGAGGGAGAAACCTGGAAAGTTCTTGGTGTGCAATGGACACGCAGGAGGGCCAGGGGCAACAGGTCTGGCCATGGGAGGTCTGTTTCCTGACAGAACTTGGCTAAGGTTCCCTTGGGGGTGCAATTCATTTGCTCTACTTTTCCTGAGCTTTCAGACCGGTAAGCAGTGTGAAGCTTCCAAGTGATGCTGAGGGAGTTGGTTAATGTTTGAATAATGTCCGGCATGAATGCACATCCATTATCACTGTGGATTGTGGCCAGCAGGCCGAAGCGGGGACAATCTCTTTTAGGAGGATTTTAGCTACCTCCCAGCTCTGTTCTGTCCTGGTAAAAAAGCTTCAACCCATCCAGAGTGTGTACAGACTATTACCAGGACATACCTAAATCCTCACCTTGGCTGGACACCTGTAAAGTCTATTTCTAGATCTTCAAAGGGGGTAGCTCCTACCTTTGGACACCTGGCAGGGGTCGCAGCACAGATTGGGCATTATTTGCATATTGCTTGACATAATGCTGGCAGCTGGCTGATGTAGTATTGCTTTTTTGAGGACGGACTCTAATGCAGTGTTTCATAGATGGGTTGGTTGATGGTATTTGCCAACTAGATGCTCTTCGAGGGCTGCTGGGATGAAGATGTGCCCAGCTTGCGGTTTCCACTATCCTTTCTTGGTCTTGGTGGCCCCTCTATTTCAGCCCTTTTAATTTCTTTTTTAGTATATTTTGGTGGAGGGGTGTCTGCCGGGGGTGTCAGAGTCACAGTAAGGGAGGGGACCTTGTCTGACTCCCTAATGGCTGCTACTTTAGCTGCTCATCCACCAGGTGATTTCTCCTTACAGTAGGTGCATTGATCCCTTGCTAAGGACGTCCTGGGTTTCCTCCCTTTTGGTGGTGGGACCTTCTCCAACCTTTTGTAGTCCTTTTCCTTTAAAGCAGCAGCGAGGAGGCTGACCTTTTTCCTCATTTTTTTTCCTGACTTCCCTCTCAGCAGTGACCTCCCTGTTCATGTAGACCTTGTTAGCAACCTCCATCTGGAGGCGGACTGCACCGATGCCACCCGTTTATCTCTAAACAGTTTCATGCCCTCTTGAACTCTCTCTTCAACTGCGAGACGTTCATCCACTGGAACCCTCAAGTTTTGGACCTTCCTTTTGATACCTGGGGTGGCTTGGGCCATGAAAGAGGGGTATACCATCTGTTGGCTTTCTTGTGCCTCAGGATCAAATGGGGTGTAAATGCGGTAAGTCTCGCATAGCCTCATAAAAATCCCCAGGGGATTCCCCTTGCTGCTGGGTGATTGAGGGTATCTTGGTCATATTCATGGGCTTCTTAGCCCCTATTCAGATCCCCCAGAGGAGAGCCTCTTGGTACCGATGGATGTATATTTGTCCTTCTGCAGTGAAGTCCCATGTAGGACGTTCTTAAGGTGCGGCAGCTCTAGCCCAGGTACCAGGATCGACAACCCCGGCTGCTGCATGTTCCTCAAGGTATTGCCAAGCTCCTCTCATAATTCTCCATCTCTCTTCAGTGTTAGATAAAGTGTGGAGCAGCTGTTTGTAGTCTTCCCAAGTTGGTCGGTGAGTCTGGAAGAGGGGCTCCATTAGGTCTATCATTGCTGACGGTCTTTCAGAACATGATGGTGTGTTATGTTTCCAATTGAGGAGATCGGTAGTGGAGAAAGGCTGGTAATACATCATCAAGGGGCCAGGCTGGAGGGTTCCATTTTCATCACATCTCTCAGGTTTCCCTAGTTCTGGCATCCCGGCCAGCACACCAGTCTCTGGTACCGGCATCCGGAGTGCACCTGCACTTGGCTGAGGGCACAATCTGGCTTCTGTTTCAGGAGAGAGAGGGATCTGTCAAGTCCGGAGGTGGTGGGGAGGCCAAAGGTGGTGGAGTATCAGGAGCCAGGGGATCAGGTGTTGACGGTCTTAGGGAAGCATATGGCAGAGGCAAAATTGATTCTTCATCCTGATCACCAGTGGGGTCGGGACCTCAGTACCCTAGCCTGTTCCTGTTCATTGCAGGTAAATCGCACCGAAGCGGGGAGATTTGGGGCAATCTCTAACCAGGAGTCAATATACAGGAACTGATCAGGGTAACCTGGGTCTCTGGTGACAACATGCCAGATGCAACAGACCATTGGACATCTAAGGTTCCCTCGAAGGGCCATCCTACCCTGAAAGTGGGCCATTCCAACTCACATAGGGTCCTTAATTTGCTGGGGGTCATCTTAATTCCATAGTCTCCCAAAAACCCCTTCTCAAAGTTCTCAATCATAGTTTCAAGAACTGTGGGTTTGCTCTGTCCCAATCGCATAATGTTCCTGAGGTGGTGTTGCAAAGACAGACAAAGGGGTAGGAGTGCCCCCTCTAATGAAGAGACCAGTCAGATGCCTGTCTGGCTGTGTCCCAAAGGAACTTAAGTGACGCTTAGCTGTAGTGGTCTCAGCTTTGTGACTTACGATCGGAAACTATTCCAATGCCACCATAGACTTTATGCCATTCACCATGGAATTGCAGATGGGCCCGCTCAGACTCTATACACTTTTGGGGACCTTAAGGGTGTCCACCCATGGAGCCACAGACTCGAACTCAGCAGGCAAGCTAGACTGCGTCACACATTCACACTCACATACACACCAGAGGTAATTACATTCCCTCCCACAGAATTTCTATGGATGAGACCACTGGGGTCTCCGGAGAGGGATCAGCTCCCCCTTCTACCACTATGGGTGGGCCGGACAGGACCGATTTATGGCCCAGGCCTTACCAGTTTCTGACGTTGGTTCAGGTCCTCACCAAGTCTCCTCGAATCCGTAGGAACAATGGAACAAGGCCGGCCGGAGGTGACCGAGTAGGAGACTGCCGAAATCCAGGCAGTGTGCACCTTCTCCTTGGCAATTCCTCATTCTGTCACCACCTTGCCGTTTTTCCCAAACCGCTGGCAACAACGGGCCAGCGCAGTTGGGTTTCCGGCTCAGGGAGCCGAATGTTGTGGAATCTGGTCTGGATCACCCAGAGGAAGAACCAAGTGGCACTAAGAGATCTTGGAAGGAAAGAGGCTAATTTTACACCGTTGGGCTTATTCTCCAGAGGCCTGAACCCAGAGCATCAGCAGAGGGAACAATTTATATCCTATTATTTCCACATTCCTCATTAATCAGGGACAGGTGATTCCTATTCGTCCTGTCGGCCATCTTACAGCAGATTTTCTCTATCAGTCCTTTATATCCGGCTTCCGTCCACTGCCCGCTATCATACTGTCCGTGACCAAGCGTCAGGCTCCCAGGCGGCACCGCCCTTCTGAGTTTTATCTCAGAAGCAGCTGTGTTTCCTGACCTCTCACTTCTGAGGGCCTGCGGCTTTGACCCTTTCTGATCCTCTGTGGGAGGGTCTCCCCGAGCAATGGTGGGGTGCCCGCCCGCCCCCAGAAACCTTCCTGGGACTGTGCTGCTGCCGATACCCAGAGTATGCAGCCAGGGTGCCAGCTCCCCCACCCCCGACAAAGTTCACGCGATCATGTCGCAGGAGTATTTCAGGAGTTGTGCTAAGTCACAACTCCCATCTGTGAACCCTTAACGTCGTTTTTCCAACACCAGCAAGTGTGGTTGATCTCTGGGGTCTGCTGGGACCTTTGGCTGTGCAGCGACATCACACAAATATCCACACTCTCCCAAATGTCCTCCCAGCAGGGGAGCTGCCTCTCCCCATGTGGCTCGAGGATCCCCCGGACCTCACTCTCTGCTCCTGGGGATTTGTCCTTTCCACCAGAGCACTGCCAGGTATCAAACTGTGAAGCCTCAGACACTGTGCTCCCCCTGTGTATAGAGTCTTTATGGAATTTAAACCCTCTCCTTTCTCTTTTCTCCCTTTTTCGTTCAGTCCCTGTGGCTGTTTCCACTTTTCCCCTCTCTCTCCAGCTGCCTTTGGCAAGGGGTGCTTTTCCTGCACTCTCCCCCATCTCCGTTCTCCATCCCCAAGCAAAAACAGCTCCCCACCCTCCTCGGCTTCTCTCTCCCAGTTCACCTCTCCACACCGGTACTTGCTGAGTTCTGTGGTTCAAGTTGTGCAGATTATTGGGTTATCTCTCAAATCAGTTTTCCAGGTGTGCAGGATGGTTTTAGTGTTGATCTGGCTGAATTTCATGGACGCAAGGTGCAAATAAAACCTTCCATGCTGTTCCGCCATCTTGGCCCCTCACACCTCTCTCACTTTAAATCGAAGTTAGAAATGACTACATTTACTGAGAAGGGCATGTCAAAAGCCAGGATAGGCTAATAGGGAGGCCTCTTGCACCAAGCAGTTAGCCAAGTTGTGAATGCAAAGAGAAATTTCTTGAAGATAATTAAGAGTACTCCAGGAACACGTGAATGATAAGAAAGGGAAACAGCCTTATTGCTGACATGGAGAAAGTTTTAGTGGTCTGGATAGAAGATCAAACAAGCCACAGCATCCCTTATGCCAAAGCCTAATCCAGAACACGGCCCTTCTGTGAAGGCTGAGGTGAGAAAGCTACAGAAGGAAAGTCTGAAGCTAGCAGAGGTTGGTTTGTGATGTTTAAGAAAGGAAACTATCTCCATAACAGTAATGGTTATGTGAGACAGCAGGTGCTGATGTAGAAGCTGGTGCAAGTTATATAGAAGATCTAGTTAAGATAGCTAAAGAAGACGCTATGCTAAACAACTGATTTTTAAAATTTATTTATTTTGAGAGAGTGAGAGATAGAAAGAGAGACAGAATCCCAAGCAGGCTCCATACTATCAGCACAGAGCCCACTGCAGAGCTCCAACCCATAAACTGTGAGATCATGACCAAAGCTGAGATCAAGAGTCAGACACTTAACTGACTGCACCACCCAGGTGCCTCTAAACAACTGATTTTCAATGCAGATGAGACATCCTTCTATTAATTAGAAGAAGATGCCAGCTAGAAGTTTCATAGCTAGAGAGGAGAAGTCAATGCTTGACTTCAAAGCTTCAAAGGACAGGCTGACCCACTTGTTAGGATCTAATGCAGTTGGTGACCTTAAGTTGAAGTCACTGCTTGTCTACCATAGCAAAAATCCTAGGGCCCATAAGAAGAACGGTGACTTGACTCCTCCTATGCTTTGTAAGTGACACAACAAAGCCTAGATGACAGCAAACTTGTTTACAACATGGTTTGCAGTTTGCTGAATATTTTAAGCCCACTGTTGAGACCTACTGCTCAGGAAAAAAGAT
Source organism: Hyaena hyaena (assembly GCF_003009895.1). NCBI lineage: Eukaryota > Metazoa > Chordata > Mammalia > Carnivora > Hyaenidae > Hyaena > Hyaena hyaena. Next base: position 2,610,671 of record NW_024080692.1, read on the forward strand.
TCCTTTCAAAAAATGACTGCTCATTGACAATGCACCTCATCAACCAAGAAGTGGTGGAGATGGACAAGGAGATTAATGTTGTTCTCATGCCTGCTGACACAACATCCATCCTGTAGGCCATGGATCAAGGAGTCACTTTGACTTTCAAGTCTTGTTTAAGAAATACATTTCATAAGGCTATAGCTGCCATAGGTAGGGACCTCTATGAGGGATCTGGGCAAAGTCAACTGAAAACCTTTGGAAAGGAATCACTCTTCTAGATGCCTTCAGAACATTTGTGATTCATGGGAAGAAGTCGAAATATCAACATGAACAGGAGTTTGGAAGAAGTTGATTCCAACCCCAAGGATGACTTGGAGGGGTTCAAGACTTCAGTGGAGGAAGTGACTGCAGATATCAGGAAAAAGCAAGAGGATTAGGATTAGACGTGGAGGCTGGAGATGGGACTGAATGGCTGTCTTCTCATGATCAAACTTGAGGACATGAGATGCTTCTTACGGATGAGCAAGGGAAGTGGTTTCCTGAGACGGAAGCTTCTCCTGGGGACAACGCTGTGAAGATTGTTGAAATGACAACAAAGGATTTAGAATATTACATAAACTTAGTTGAGAAAGCAACGGCAGGGTTTGAGTGGATTGACTCCAATTTTGAAAGAAGTTCTGCTGTGGATAAAGTGCTTATCAAACAGCATCACAAGCTACAGAGAAATCATTCATGAAAGAAAGAATCAATCAATGCAGCAAACTTTATTTTTGTCTTACTTTAAGAATTTGCCACTACTGCCCCACCTTCAGGAACCACTACCCTGACCAGTCAGCAGCCTTCAAAGTCAAGGCGAGATGCACCATTAGCAAAAAGATTGCAACTCTTTCGAAGCTCAGATAATGGTTAGCATTTTTTAACATTAAAGTATCTTTAAGGGCACTGGGGTGGCTCAGTCGGTTAAGTGTCCGACTTCAGCTCAGGATGTGACCTCACGGTTCCTGAGTTCAAGCCCTGCATCGGGCTCTGTGCCGACAGCTCAGAGCTTGGAGCCTGCTTCGGATTCTGTGTCTCCTTCTCTCTCTGCTCCTCCCTTTCTCACACATTGTCTCTCTCTAAAAAATATATAAACATTAAAAAATCTTAAGTGTCTTTAAATTAAGATATGTACATTGCTTTTTTAGACATAATGTTAATATGCACTTAATAAACTACAGTGTAAACAACTTTCATATTCACTGGAAAATCAGAAAAGAAATTCATTCACTTGCTTTATTGTGATATTCACTTTACTGCAGTGGTCCGGAACTGAACCTCCAGTATCTCGAACGTATGCCTGTATCTGGCATCTTAGACATAAGTGAGCCCTCAAAACATGACTATGTGCTTCTGTGGAATAAAATTAGGCTCCTCCTCCCTGAGAGGCTTTGTGTTTCTCAACCTACTTTCCCAACCCGGATGGCCTTCTTTAGCTTTCCAGCTATCAGCAAAACATTCTTACAACAAAAGTTTGGAAATTCATTAACTTTAAAGTAAAAGTAACTGAAAATGGCTTACAGTGTTCCCTCTCCAAAGGAGAATTCAATATGGATAAAATCCCTACTAAAACATTTGCAATATCCTACCATTTAATAACAATCTTTAGGGAGCAGGGAAGGAGAGACTTCTTTGGGGGGATGGGTTGAGACATAAGTGAGTGACTTGCTAAGCAGAGAGAAACTATTGTTATTGCAACATATTCTGAGGCCCACTGTTTGCAAACATCAATGAATATATTGGTTTCTATACTTGTTTAGCAAGCTAACACTTAACCCAAGCCCTTCAACCTAGGTACCCCATCAAGGACTCCACAACACTCCTGCACTTTAAGAGAGCTTCTGATATTTTAAAATGAAAGTTCGTTGGGTTTGTTGGGGAAAAAAGAAACTTCCCTAAGATTTCATGCATGGAGAAGGCAGGGCTTCATGTAGTTCAACACAAATATAAAACAAAACGTGGTCTTCTAGAGAGGTATGGATATACTAAGGCAATTAAACAAGTAAAATTAATTAGAAAATGGCCCATAACCTCTTTATCTCTTAGCAAACAACCAAATTCACTCTGATGGAGGTCAATAGGGTGATACAAAAAAAAAAAAAAAAAAAAAGCAAGTTGACCTCCTTTCCCAAAATGTTTGGGTCTTGTGCCATCTCACACAATAAATAAGTATACCCTCAAAACCAGATTAATACAAGCTGATATCTTTACTGGTCTACAGATTCTATCTTGAAATCTACCTCCATTTTGAATTAATCAAATACTGTTTTCCCTTTTTTATAGAGCACTCACCACATCACCAACTTGAATAGAACATACACGACTCCGCCATGTCATGTAATTTGTAATAATCCTAGATTATTTGTCTCAGCCTTACAGTTTCAAACTCCCATATTGGAGTACCACTGACGTGAAAGATAAAACTTCACTTTGGCCTCTTTTAAAATAATTGTTTATTTCTTGCTCACTGAGATATGTCAACACTGTCAGAGTTAACTTTCAGAGCTGAGGTCTCAAAGCTAATTTGGGCTGAGTTGTTGAGTGCTGCCTAAGTGTTAGCCTGAATACTTGTTCTAACCTTGCCTTCTTCTCTGTCTGGTTCTATTATACTTCAGAACAATAGGCCATTATAAATGTTGCTTTTGAGTAGATTAAAGTTATAAAACAGAGCTGAGCTGATCAGATCGTGACACTGGGTTTTGAACGTTACAATGCTTCCCATCTTTAAAATTAATTCCTCACACAGATATTCCTATATGTAATCTATATCAATGCACTCAGAGAGTAAAAGCATATTTTGAAAATCTATTTCGGAAGCCAATCATACTGTGTTTAAAAAAAAACACCCAGTTGTTAATTACTTAGCAAAATGAAGTCCTCGTTTGGCAAGTGTATAAACATCCCCTGCCCAAATATGTTTCTTTCTCTAAGCTGAACATTTCCTCTGAGTTTTCTTAAATCATGGCCCTTTTATATTATGTACACATTTTGCAAGACACTTTAAATTTACCTTTCTTGGTCAGCTCTCCAGAAATGACTGACTTCCAAACCCATCCCCCAACCCCTGGAATCAAGTCTATTTTTCAAATTTCCAATTTAACATCTCCCTTTTCAATCACACATTCATCTGTGCTCACAGAAATGTTTGGTGTTTGCCAGCAGCAGTAGATTGTGTGTTCTCCTTCCCTCTCTCTCTCCCTCTCTCTCTCTGTCTCTCTCTCTCACCTATGAGTCATTACAATTTCAGTAGATTCACAATAGAGAGTTCAGAACCTGTCGCCCACACCTCACTGTAAGCTAAAGAAACCAGAAGACAGCTTTCTCCTCTTGTAAATGTCAAGTGTTCAGCATGCCTCCATCAGAGGCTAAATAGATATGAAAACCTTAGAAAAGTAAGTCCTTGGGGCTGGGCAAAGCTTTGAGTATTCTGCTCCAAAGTGGACTTTCCCCACAAGAACATATGATTGGTACTTCCGGCTGCTTCTTTCATCAGGCCGAACTCGGCAGCACCAGCTTTGTATATGATTTGTCCTGATTGGGTGAGACAGGACAGGAGATTTTCAGATTTTCCAGAACTGTGTCTATGGGAGGAGGGAAAGGGGGGTGGTCTTCCATCCAAGACTTCTTGAGCGTAGCTTCTCTTTTCTTAAAAGTCCAACAGCCCACACATCATGTCACGCTTATTACTAATTCTTCTTGGTTGACAAAGGGTGGTAAAACCAATAGAAGGCTTGCATTTGGTCATCATTATGCTTTTCATGAGCACATCCCCAAGTATTGTGTCTAAAAGTCTCCTGAGATTTGGTAGGGAGGATATCCAATCAAAATAAGCTCAGGTATCTAACCAAAGTGTCTTTGTGGCTGCTGGGATTATTTTGTCACATTCAGACAGAGAAGAATGCGTTTAGACAAATTGGCGTGATTGGGGCTGGAGACCTGACCAAGCAATCAGGGGCAGAAAAGGAAGAAAGGCCAGGGAAGAGGGACGGGGTGAAATCAGATGTTCACTCTGTATTTCACTCCAGAAAACAGCTCGCAATTATAATTACCCACCTTGTTTCGCAGCTCAGAATAAAAGTGGCGTTGCATCAAACCCTACCCAAGCAGCCATCGTGATTAGAAAGTACTCCACACCTTGGAGAACTGAGGAGACATGAGCATAATTTTAAATGCAAATTAAATTGAGGGGGTAGCAGAGAGAACACATAAAAGACAGTAAAACAAAACCTTTCAATTTTCTTAAATTAGCAGTCTAATGTGTTCTAAAGAGCAGTTCCACTCAGATCCCTTCTTAGGGCTTGCATTTCATCACAATATAAAGTGGGCAAATCCATCACTTTCCTCTGCTCAGTGCTCTTGAACTGAGATTGAAGGGAAAATTAGAAGCTGTTCATTTGGGCTTCGTGCTCAGCCGCATTGTACAGCTTCGTTTTATGCTCCGCGGTGTCCTGCTGAAAGGGGCCAACAAGTGCTGGTGAGTACCCGCTAACTTCTAGACTCTTCCTCTTCCTTTCATATATCTTTTTTGGCTCCCTGGCTTTTACAGGTGGGGGAGGGGGCCTCCCAAAAGATCTATGTTATAATGCATTTTTTAAAAGCTGGGAGATTTCAGGCAGCTTTTTAAGCTGCTTCCAGTGACTGAGTCGCAGAAGGAAAGAGAGTTATTTTCAGCCTAGATGCTGGTGACTGATCTATGTATTAATTATAACAGGGGAACATTTAACATATGCTAGCTAAAATGGCCTTTCCCTACAACCCGTAGCCAGCATTAGGGTAAGAACTGAGTGCCCCCAACAATTTCTAGGCAACTTTTCTATCATATTAACGGTTCAATCAGGTAATTCTGTTGCAACTGCTGATCAAACGGACTGGGGGCTATGAACATAAATTATTAAGCCAAATCCCATTTTTAAAGGACTATGACACTTCTCTGTATGAGAGAGGGAAGGGTTGATGGGGAACAGACCACATGATGGTTACATGTCGATTTTGACAGTGATGATTTTGTGCCAAAGTTTTATATGGGAAACTGGTCATTTTCTTCCTTCACAGTGGAGGATACAAAGAGCCTGAGGCTGGCGTCACCTTCCGTTGCTAAGGTAACATGTTCTGGCCATTTTATCTGATAAAGGAAGTCCAGTGGACTATATACATTATTCATTGCTCTTCTAATCAAACAATCAAAATTGTTTACTTTCATCGGGAATTTAGTGAGATCAAAGCCACTCGGGCTGAAATTGTTCTTGCTTTTACTGCCGGCAGTTAGTCCTTGATTTTTTTTTCTGTAAGTATGATTTGCTGTTGGGGTACCTTTGGGTATTTTTTATAAAGTTTCCTCTTACCAGATTTGGTTTCTTAAATTAAAATATGCACTGTTAGGAAAAGAAGTGGATTAGCCTTCCGAGCTTGATTTTAATGACTTTATCTTGTAATTTCTTTCCAAAAACATCCTGCAGAAATGGAGATACTTCATTGGTACAAGTATCAGGGAAAGGCTACAGATGCTAAAAAGAACCCAACAGTCTGAATGATTTTTTAATGAAGTGCATCAGCTTCTTGACAGGCTAGTGCATGATAATATTAGAGGAATCATTGGAATTCTGAAATAATTGTTACTGCTCTACAAACCGGAATTCATTCTCAAAAGCAGCCTAGGTCAGGGGCAAGCAGATGATGATCCTCCAGCACCTTATAAAATGTGCTGGAAGGAATCACCCACAAGGAAGGAATTCAAGGTATTTTTACAGCAAACATGTCAGCATGTGTCATAAACGCAAGGCACATAGAAGTGGAGGCTCGGATTCCCAGACGATTCTCACTGTTCTAGGGGAATCAGAACTCCCTGGACCAACTGAGGATCGATTCAGAACGGCTGACACTTAATGATGCCATTCGTCAGACAGACCTTTTGAAGATGGATAGCATATGAATTTAACGGCATATTTTCCAGTTATTACACAACAAGGAAAGACTGGTATGCTATTTCTCTTTAGCTTAAATCATGTGGGATTTTTTTTCTGAGTACAATATATTTCTTTTCATGAAGGTGGATTAAATGTTGCATTTTTCCATACAGTAGGAGAGGTATGTTGAGGAGCGGCTTTAACATTGGCAATGCCAGTCAAATGAGGGAATGTTATAATGGGATATTTCTTCTTCCAAAATTTTTAACATATATGTGTGTGTATATAAATATATCCTTATATAGCAAATATAATATATTGCAGATACATATCTATTTAAATACACAAATACATATATTTAACTATATTAGATATATTATTAATTATATATATGTTTAAAATCTATTTGTCAGTCCAAAATACTGTGGATTGTGTTTTCCTTTTTCATAGGCATACAAGTGACTATTTGGTCTTGAAACTCTGCGCTTGGAACATCAAGGATGGATTATCCCAAAATGGATTATTTTCTGGATGTCGAGTCTGCTCATAGACTCCTGGATGTCGAGTCTGCTCACAGATTCTTCTACAGTCAAGGAGCTCAAGGTAATAAAATGCGAGAAAGAGAGAAAAGTCCTCTCTTTTGCATGTTGATGTTGTATCGACAGTGTCCACCAAGGCAGATTAAGATCTACTACAGGAGTTCAATAATTGGGATTATGAAACCGATAATGAACCTCTACCAAACACTTGCTGAAATTGAGGCAGGCATGTAATAGAATGGATAAATGCAAACTTTTGGGATGTGGGAAAGAGAGGTAGAGAGAGAGAAAGAAAAAGAAAGAAAACAGCATCCCACTCAACTTTTGGCACAAATGTCCCTTAGAAAGCTCTGTTAGAAAATAATTCTCCACCTCCTTGCACCCAAGGCATGGGTTTGAAAGGTGTCATGAATGCTTTTACCCTCTCCCCCCCCCACCCCCCCACCGGAAAAGGTTAAGATTGCAGCCACTATGCTAGAGGAAATCTGGCCCACGCTGACCTCTCTGACTGACATCTAGTTGGCTTTGGGGCTCCCTGAGATAAGCTTTGTGCTTCTAGAGTTGCCTTATCTATTTTAGACAAATTCAGTTATGGCTCCAGGAATTAACCATACACTCAGGGAGCAGTAAGGAACACGCCTGCTCTGAAGTGTGGCTGATCCGAGCATTTTTATTACATATTTCAGGAGGGTCAGTTAGGCTCCAGTATGCTAGCACTTCTCATTCCACGGTGCATTCGGAATGTTTTGCCGGCACATTAGAAAGAAGCTGGAGTGTTTTATGGAATCTCCTGATGGGCAGGAGATTTTTAAAAACCATATTTTCTTTTTTTTTCCCATGCAATATTTAGAGTCTCCAGTCAGAGCAATCTGATGATGGGCCTCCCCCACGTGGTAGAAGTGATGCACTGAAGAGAAAGGCAAAGTCCATACGTATTCGTAAACAGAAAAGTAGTCAAATTCTTGGAAGTCAAAAGGCAGAACTGAGAGGGAATGCTGTTGGGACAATCCTGGCATCTCTCTCTGTGTTAGGTGGCGGTGGGTACTTCACACTCTGGCTTCCCCAACAGTCTCCTCTGCATTGGTTTTATCTCACTGCCAAGCCCATTTCCCATGGCAACTTCGAAGGCTTGCAAGTCTCCTTCTCCTCTGCTTCCGTTTTCCTGGGCACAATCCAGGCTTCCTAAAGCAGAGAGGAGTTGGAAATTATGTGGTTGATTTGCTTGGGTCACTGTGCTCATCAGCGGAACTTAAATTAGCTGAAGTGATAGAATAGCCAATTCTCCTTGTGCCCCTGGTTGTGTGGCATCAGCAGATTCTACCCTGAGCCACCTAAAGAGACATGAATACTGACGCAGGAGAAGAGTGAGAGACTGACTAGCCAGAGCCTCCAGCCTCTTTTCTGGGTCTGCAAGTAAGAAGATGCTAGAAGTAAATGGAGGAAAGAGATTGAGGCTCAATCCTATCATGAGTCCCATTTTAAACCTTACCACGTCTGATCCATTCAATCTGAGCGGGACAGTAACATTCAGTGGTGGGGTCATCTGCTTGAGTGGCATAACCATCGGCAGATCAGAGAAAGGGAACACGCTTCGTTGTCCGTGTTAAAGAGGCCCACTTTGCCTTTTGAGTCGGGACGGTTTAAGCTTTTCAGAAGCCTGTGGGCTCCGGGCTTTCACGGAAGGCAGGCAGGCAGGCAGGGTGTGGGAGGCTCAGAGGACTCAAAGCAGCCTGGTGGTTGTCAGCAGATGGAGTTGGGGGTGGAGTGGTCAGAAATGTCACCATCCGTGACTGTGGTTTAGACAGCAGAGCGGGGATGACTAGAAAATGCAGGGGAGGTGGTAGCATCAGCTACCGGCGCTCCTGATAGATAGCACGTTCATTTTAAGGTCATCGGAAGGATGTCCCAATCGAAGAGTCTCAGATTAGTAGTGAGGCTGAGGGGTGCCTAAACATCACCTAGGTTGATTTCTTCAAACCTCAACCTTCCTGAATCAGACATGCAGGTGTAAAGCCTAGGAGTCTGCATTTTAAGCAAGAGCTCCCATGGTGATTTCCAGCACATCAGTCTGGGGGCCCGCAATTCAAAACCAGTCTGCCCAGTCCAATTTCTTTCCTTCATCGCCAGAACTGAGAACCTTTCAGCCTCAGAGGCAGGGTGATGCAAGGTTACAGACCCTGGGCCTGGTCTAAAAGAGGTTCGAAACCTAAATCTGCCCCAATGAAGCCCAACAGGCTCCCCTCTGTGACCTTCAGTTCTCTCATCTGCATAAAAATGGGAACAATAACAGAGCCTGATTCCTGAGTTGCTAGGAGTCCTAATGAGGTAAGATTTTAAAGGGCTTAAAACTGTCTGCCACGTAAGAAATGCTGTCTGTCAGCAAACCAATGAAATAAACATCCCTGGCAAAAGGCTATCGCTTCCTTCCTCTATTTGAGATTTCATGAGGTGGCCACTGCCTGGCAAATAAGAATGTGCCTGATAGGAATTTTACTTCCCATTTTTAGCAAAAAAAAAAAAGGAAGGAAGGAGGAAGAGAATGAAGGGGAAGAAAGGAAAGAAGGAGGGAAGGAAAGAAGGAGGGAGGGAAGGAAGAGTGTAGGAAGGAAGGGATGGAGGGGAATGAAAGAAGGAAGGAAATTAAATTTCACATAAATTCTAAAACAGTGATTATTTTCTTGTCACATCAAAATCCCACTCAGGGCAAAATGGGAAAATAGTGAAAGTTTGTCTTGGTGCTCCCTATCTGCCTAGTCCTCCATTTCACATGAAAGGTGAGACCCCCCTTTTCTCCCCACACCTTCCCCAGAACCCCTCCACCTAGGACCAGTGAACCCCCATTTCCGTTCTGGAGCTCTGCTGCCTTGATGTGGGGCTTGAACCCCTTGCTGCTCAGGTTCTATGTAGCAGCTTGCTTCTGCTTGGCACAGACTCCCTCAGTCTTTCCTGGACAACGAGCCCCCCCCCCCCCCGACCTGGTAAAGGGCTCTGGGTAAGTGGGCAAACCCTGGTTTGCATCCCTCCCTTTCAGAACCAGATGCATGTGTCTGGATGGATGCCCGCAGCTGGCATCTCACCAGTGGCAAGGCTCTGTGCACCAGTGGAAAGGAGGCAGCATGGAAGCTGGCTCTCGGGAAAGGCAAGTGAGGCATCTAGGGTTTTGTGCTTCTACTGAATCACAGAGCATGGCAGCTCCCTAGCTGGGCAGCCCAGCCTGGGGACAGGGGCATTGTAGGTCATGTAGCCCTGACTTGACACCCTGTAGGGGGTGCCTGGCATCCGAAGTCGGTCGAACATCCGACTTCGGCTCAGGTCATGATCTTGCGGTTTGTGGGAGCCCTGCAATGGGCTCTGTCCTGACAGCTCAGAGCCTGGAGCCTGTTTTGGATTCTATGTCTCCATCTCTCTCTGCCCCTCCCCTGCTTGTGGTCTAGCTCTCAAAACATTAAAAAAAAAAAAAAAAGGCCCAATTGGGAGCACAGTATTTAGCTGAGCACCTGGAAGTTGGGTGACCTAGAATTTGATCCACTCAACTGGTGTGTGAGAATTGCTTTTTTGGCCATTCTCAAAGTCATGTTGATATTTCTACAGACTGATCAAAGTGTTCATGTAGGTGTAAATGCTTTTAAAGAGGCAAGCAAGAAAATCTGAGTTTTATTTTCCACATCACCAGCCTTGTATCGATTTTACTTACAAATCCATAAACTTCTTAGAAACCATCCTCTTCTCTATTAGTTACATGCAAAGTGATTGTCTAAGGCCATGATACCAGAATGGTAATGTTTTTGACCCCATCACAGTTATTTTTCAATTCTTTGTGGAAAGTGGCAAAAAGCCTACCACGAAGTAGAAAATGTTTTCAGCTAGTAAAAAATCAGAGAAATCACAGAGGGTGAAAAGGAAGGGGAAAGCAATGCAATCTATCAGGGGGAAGATTCTTTTGAAAGTCCCAGAGATTTTCAAAAGTCAGTCATCTGCTCTGTGGAATAAAGCAGGTCGCTCTGTGGACCTTCATTTTTTTCTTGCTTTGGCCTGAAGGTAGGGAAGATGAGTCCACCTCTCTGGGGAGTCTGCTTGAAAGCATGACATGTTGCAGAGAGGGGGGGTGAAAACTAGGGTCACCCTGTTTGCCATCCGTCAGTGAAGGATCATCTCCCAATTAATCTGTGAGTGCTCCGTCAACAGTAAAGCCTGCTTACCGAGACGGAGCTCTGCAAAGCTTGCTACTAACTGAAAAAAGAGAATTCTTGAGATTGAAGACACACATGGCATAGACATCCACCATGTTCTGACATCCCATAACTTAAGCTCCCCCGTCTTCCAGGTTTCTGGCAACGATGACCCGCACACTCAACTTTAGACTCTAACTTTTTCTTACTGAACAATTGCATTTGGAGAGAAGTGATATTCTTAGATCACAAAATTAGCATCTTGGGATTTTCAGGTTGAAATGGACGTTATAGAAGGGTGACTCTGTTGGCCCCTCCGAAAAAGCAAGTGAAATGGAACTTGTGAGGGCCAGACCCGGGTCCCAGTACTACATTTTCTTTTCGAAGTTTTTTACTGTTTGTTTTTTTGCTGTTTATTGAGACAGAGAGACAGAGCGTGAGCGGGGAAGGGTCAGAGAGAGAGGGAGACACAGAATCCAAAGCAGGCTCCAGGCTCTGAGCTGTCAGCACAGAGCCCAACATGGGGCTCGAACTCACAAGCCGTGAGATCATGACCTGAGCCGAAATTGGATGCTCAACCGACTGAGCCACCCAGGTGCCTCCAGTGCTACATTTTCAACAAGCCACTTGGCTATTCTGATGAATAATGAAGGTTGAACACCCCTGCTATGGATTATTAATCACATGCTATTCAGAATGTAGTTCTCAACTAGCAGCAACAACTTCATCTTGGGGCTGGTTAGAAATCTAGAATCTCAGGGACCCCAGCCCTAGAAAATCAGAGCCTGCATTGTAACAAGATTTCCAGGTAATTTACATTAGTTTGAGAAGAAATGAGTGAACCCAGTGCATATTAGAAACACCTGGTAAGCTTTTATGAACTCCAGACTAGAGCCCCTGGCAGACGACTTAAATCAGAATCTTTGGTGGCTAACCCTGTACATGGGAATCATTTTAATTGTCCCTGGTGATTCAAATGTGCAGCCAGGACTTAGAACCCCTGACCTTCCGTCTTATGGTAAAAAGAGTTTTTAGTGCATCATGCAGCTATTCTTGCCTGAGTATTTTTTTTTTTCTAGCTAAGTCTTTCCCTTAAATAAACCTAAACCACTGGAAAGGTGCAAATGGGCTTTTTAAAAACAGGGACCCGACTATGCATGAGTGTACCCTCTGCATATTCATTGTATCCATTAATTCTCAAAGAACCTTTGGGAAAGAGGGATTATGACGTGAATTTCACACATTTAGAAAGCAGCATGGCCGGGATTTGAATTCAAGCATTTCTCACCCCAACAACCCCACAGGTAGTAAAGGAAAGGTCCATGACCAAATCACACTTCTGGATACCGTGAAGCTCAGAGCGGCTCCACCACATGACCCATCACACAGAGCACAGCAGAACGTGGAGGCTGAAACCAGGCCTCTTTTAAGCACACACACCTATGCCCTCTCTGCTGCCCTAGATTTCTTTTCTCCGAGAGCATCAATGTCCTTGGACAATCAAATTTCCTTAAAAAAGGGAAATACATGAAAAGGCAACCAAGTGACTAGGCAATCAAATTTATGACTCCTGCTCACAATATTTCCCTTTTATCATTTTAAATAACCCTTGGCATTGGAACCAGGTGCTATATTCATTTGGTCACATTCATTTGGTCACAGCATCTTCTCTGTCTTGCCCAACAAAGGGAAATGTTGGCTTTGACAACTGATGAATTCCACAGTTAGCAGCTAAGAGTCTCTTCGAGTTGCATTTGGAAACGGAGAGGAATTCATTGAAACGTTTCTCTCTCAAATGTTTCCTCCATCCTTCTGCCCACCCTGGGACAGTATCAGAATAGCTGGGCTGTGGATCTTTAGCCATGAGTTGAATGTGGCCTAAACTCGAAACCCCTGGGTCTTCTTGACTTCCTGCTCTGAGAGACAAAGACCCGTGGTAACACTCATTTACTTGCAAATCATTGGCAATGGTCATCACAAAATGGGCTCATGCAGTTTCCTTTCCTGTACTTTATGTAAGACCCCGCCCCAGTGTAACCTCCTGTGTGAAGTCTTACCTGACTTTTCCAGACCCTTCTCCCACAGCGTTCTGTTCATGCCTACACTGTAGTTTTGTCCTGTTGTAGTCTACTTTCGCCACATGCTAGCTGCATGAGCTCACAGGAATGGCTTCATGCCTCTAAGCCAGAGAGCCCTCATCAAAATGGATATAACTCTAACTCCAAAATCATAGGTATTTTTGAGAATTAACTGATGTGTGCCCATAAAGCATCCAGTACATTATTTATTGTTGATCTGTCATTGATGTTATTGCTTTATTATTACCTAGGGGTCTGTTGACTACCCAAATAGTGGTGGTCTCCTTAAATACCATTTTCTGGGTGCCTAGTATCATCCTTGGGAGAGAGTAGGAGCATTTAGATTTAGTGAATGTCTGCAATGAGCTCAAGAAATGAAAGTGCTTAAATCTCCATTACAAAGAGATACAGGGAAAAAAACCTTTGACAACTGAAAATTTGGAAAATAGAACCTTCTAGGACCTTTAAAGAATTCACGCCTTCAGCTGAAAATAGAGACTACTGGAGGCAAAAGGGAGGGGTGGGTCAAAAAACAATTCTCAAACACATACAGATGCAGGGAAACAGGAGAGCGCTATCAACTTTGCTCTATCTCCCATAGAAGAAAAGAAGAAGAAGAAATTTAAAAACAAAAGCACAAACAAATAGCAGGAGGGATTTGATGTACTAGTGAGGAGGATTAACCTTTTAAATAGATTTACAAGGCCCCTGAAGAGTACAGTTCTTAGAAGAGCTCTTTAATGCTCAATGGTCCATGATGATTGAGTTTTTATTCTGCCAAAAAATAGAATTGTGGAATAGGTGACCAGTCAAGGTTTACTCTGCTGAACTTAACTGACATCAGTTCAAAAGCCACTCTGAAACTGGCTCTGGGCTATGACTTTCAGTTGAGGCACCTTTCCCCTTCCTTCCTTAGATCCTTACCGCCTAGTCCAGTCCACAGGCTCTTCCATTCACACCAGCTTCAACCTCAAACCAACTTCCATTCACACTCCCGCTTCTGTCCAGACTCAGCGAAAGGTGGCTGTAGACCCGCGTCCCAAGCCCCACGCTGAAGACCACCGCTTTGAGAACCACTCACTGACAGACCGATGATGGTGTTTCTAGGGGTCTTGATGAGTGAATACCAGGTTGTCCTCCTTATCCCAGTCTATCCCGCTGAGACTTTCATGTCGTGGTCTTCAGTAGGGCTCATATTGCCACTTACGGGTCAAATTTACTCCATTAGGAAGTAGAAACAGTGATTGCAAAGCGACCTGATCGCCAAGAGAGGCATGACTATCAAGTGGATTATAACCTTCTCCATTCACCATTCTGATGTTCTCCCGTTCATCCCTCAGGGTCTCAACACAGCTAATCCACCGTAACCATCTGTGCCCTCATGGGTATGTCCTAACCAAGCAGTATAGATATAATTTCCAGACCTTTGTCTCTGAGAGGTGCTTCAGAATACACTTTACATATATTGTCTCCAGCCTTACTTTCACGGCGCTCAAGTCCTCACCTTCAATAAATACTTGCTTTTTGGCTTGTTTTTCCCCCTCTCAACCTCTATCCAGGAAGCAGCACGCTGTGCCTCACTCACGGATGACAAGCTAACTACCAAGCCTTCCCTCCCAGCCTCCCACATGCTCCATTTTAGACCTCTAATTGCTCACATGCAGGTTCTCCAAACCTGTGTTTAATACAAGGAACATTCTGTGTTAAGGAGAGGGTGAAGGCAAATGAAAAGAAAAAATATTGTGGAGATGGCCAACCTGCCAATTTCATCCATAGGTAGATGACCATAAAACGGAAACTTTCGTTTCTGGAGTGTGCCATTATTGGGTCAAGGCAATTCCCTGTATGCAAAGTAGCATTCTTGATACCAACAAGTGACCTGCACACAGTCTTCCCAAGCTCTGTGTGCCTTTGCCCCCAGCAAGCCTCGGATTTGCCGTGTATTGTGATTCAGGGCTCCTAAGTACAATAGGATATGACGACAAGAGGGAGAGAGAGAAACAATGAGGGAACCGAAAGGGGAAAAAAATGGTATGATAATACAATGAGATCATTCCAATCAATAACTTCCACTTTCATGTAAGGCATATGAGAGAGGGTGGATTACAGATTCAGCTCACACACAGCCAGCGTCAGCCATGACCCAATTAGCATAAACAATTCACAGGTGCTTGGGAAAGAATTCTTTTCATTTTCCCAAGCAAAATCTGTTCTCCTAAAAGTACCACTCTCTGGGACTGAACTGTCAGAGGCAAGGATGGGGTGCCTAGCACACTAAAATCAGTTCATGGCAGGGCATCTGAGTGCTTCAGTCCATTAAGCTTCAGACTTTGGCTCAGGTCATGATCTCACAGTTCATGAGTTTGAGTCCTCCATTGGGCTCTGTGAGGACCATTTGGAGCCTGGAGCCTGCTTCAGTATTATCTCTCTCTCTCTCTCTCTCCCCCTCCCCCACTCACACTCTGTCTCTGTCTCTCTCAAAAATAAATAAACACTAAAAAAAATTAAAATCAATTCATGGCTAATACCATTTTTAAAATATTTTAAAGAATATTTCAGTAAACAGACCCACACACTCATACAAAACCACAAAATGAATATTGGTGTTAAATAGTACTTCTGAAAAGCTAGGACTGAGCAGAGAGACTGTGCTGGAGATCAGTGTTTCTTTTTTCAATTATAAAAGCAAAACCAGGGTAATATTAAAGTGTTTTGCCAAAAAATGGAAAGAAAAATCAGCCCTATAGAGCCACCATTGACCCTTGAACAATCTGGGACACCTGCTCATCATGAAGTCAAAAATCATCCTCTAACCTTTGACTTCCACTGAACTTAAACTATGAATAGCCTACTATTGAGTGGATGTGTTTACCGTTGGTAAACAGACGTTTAATACATATTTTGTATGTTATCTATATTATACACTGTACTCTTACAACAAAGTAAGCCAGAGAAAAGAAAATGTTATGAAAACAACCATAGGAAGAGAAAATACATTTACACTACTGTACTGTATTTATCTAAAAAAAATTCACAGATAAGTCGAACCCACCTTGTTCAAGGGTCAACTGTGCATATGTATTACGAATAACTTCTGCCAGTCTTTGCCTTGTTGTTTGTTTTTTTACTTTCTTAGTGGTATATTTTAATAAGCAGACATTTTTACTTTTGATGAAATCCAGTTCATTTTTTTTCTAATATGGTTAGTCCTTTACCAAATCTTTGCCATCCTGCATGTTATGAAAGTATTTTTCTGTGCTGTTTTTTCAAAGCCTTATAGTTTTCACTTTCGTGTTTAAGCCTATGATCCATCTTAAATAGATTTTCCATATGATACAGAGTAGAGGAGGAATTGTCTTTATGAAAGTATTCTTTTTACAACTGACATTTTGAAATGTGATCACTGAGACCTGGATATTTTAGTTACTTCTTTTTTCTCTTGTGCTTTCTCCTTTTCTCCATAGACTTTATAGTGTTTATGTTACCCCAATCAAAAGTGACTTAAAATAGACATACTTTATATATCTTTGGAGTTTGTGCTTTCCATGAAATGGGAGTTAGGAAAGTTACTGTTCTGTTTTTAAGTTATACTCAAATGGCTGAAGAGTTCCCAAATTGGATTTTCATGAAAATTAATTATCTAAATGGCATTAAGTATCCAAAAATCAAACACAGTTCTTTGTTTACAATTGTGAATGTTGGTATACCAAATTCTATAACTATTGGATTTAGAAATAATCGAATCTATTATTCTGCTGTGTGTTGTTATTTAAGAAGTTTTTGTGTACTTAAGGTATTCTAGATATTACCTAGTCTATATTACCTATATTCCTGCTCTCCATCGATGTCCCCATTATTCAACTACCAGAAAATTCTCAATATCTATTTCTTCACATAAAATTAGTAGTTTTCTCGATTTATTTGCAGCACTTTACTTATGTGACACATATACATTTTGGCTGATTAATAGAATTTCAACACACAAAGCACATTTATTCAGTTGGTCATTCAACAAATATTTATTGAGCAGCTATAGAGTGTCAATTATTATTCTGAGCACTGGACCTTCAGAGTCAACAAAACAGATGAAAACCAGCCTTCATGGAGCCTACATTTTAGTGAGATTTTACACATCAACTTATATTCCAAATATTTACCTTTATTTTAAATTGAATATTCAAGGGGCATCTGGGTGGCTCAGTTGGTTAAGCAGCCGATTCTTGATAATCAGCTCAGGTCATGATCTCACGATTCATGAATTTGAACTCCGCGTTGGGTCCTTTGCTGACCTCATGAAGCCTGCCTGGGAGTCTCTCTTTCCCTATCCTTCTGTTTCTCTTTCTTCCTCTCTCTCTCTCTCTCTCTTTCTCAAATAAATAAACGTTAAACAATTTTAAAAATAAAATCAAATATTCAGGTATTAACAATACATCTGATTTATTTGCAGTATATAATTATATGTCAATCAAATTGTGTGCCTGCCATTCCCCACCCCCACCCCCGCTTTCATAGTATAAAGTTCTTTTGAGAAATTGCCACCCAGCCAGGAATGATATTTCCCAGACCCCCTTATACCTTTGGTAGTGCCTATAGTTAGTTCGTGCCAAAGGAATGGCAACAGAATTGATGTGTCACTTCCAAGCCAAGGTATTTTAGAAGTGGGTCTACCTTCTCTGTGCTCTTGTTCACCTTTTGCGGGCTGCATGCCAGTGAGAGGTGGCCCTGGGGGGTGGTATAGGGAAAGAGCCAATCAGCGTTTCAGACAGAAAATGGGTCTACAGACCGGTAATTCAGACTCCAGCATGAACGAAATAATACACTTTACCGTGTGAATCTGTGTGAATGTTCCGGAATGCAAGGTTTATTTGCTAAGTTAGCATTGCCATAACAAATGCACTTGCCTTGTTAATATGGGAGACTGTTCATCTGAATAGCTGCAAGGTTTAACCAAGAATAGAACCATTATCCTTGATTAATACAATCTCAGGACTGCCAAAAAAGTGATACTGAAGGAGACAGTCAGCTACACGGCCTCCCAAAGGGGAGGGCCAGCACTAAGAATAGATTTTTGCTAAAGACCAAGGCCAAAATCAGACGCAACCCTGGGGCACTTGGGTGGCTCAGTCAGTTAAGCATCCAACTCTTGATTTTGGCTCAGGTCATGATCTCAGGTCATGATCTCACGCCATGAGATAGAGTCCTGCACTGACAGTGAGGAGCCTGCTTGGGATTCTCTCTCTCACTCTCTCTCTACCCCTCCCCCACCCATGCTATCTCTGTCTCTCTCTCACTCTCTCTCTCTCTCAAAATAAATAAACTTTAAAAATTAAATGCACCCCTAACAGCTAGTGACTTATAAAAAAAAAGTTACATAAGAAAGTAAGAGTAATTTTGAGGACTCTTTGGTCCATGAACCAAATTTGCATGGTTATAATACCAAGTGGTTACTACTGGAATTCTGATCAAATAAGACTGGGGAATGTGGAGGGAATATGGTGTAGGAAAACCATGTCCTTCCTCATCCTATATGGTAGTGAGTGTAAAATGGGTCAGAAAATAATATATGCATGCTTCCTATGCTCATATAGGAATAGAATTTGTTGCCTCTGTGGGAGTCGAACCAGTGACTAGAAACAGAGGTGGGAGGAAAGCTCTTCATTTTTTCACTTGTGAATATTGCACCATATAAAATTACCTATTTAAAAATACAATTTTTAAAAGGGTAGCATGGCTTGTGAGAAGTAATCCGTATCAGGGAAGATATAATTTTCTGAATTCCAACAAAGTCCCTTATGAAAACAGGTGGATGGGATTACAGAATGGACACTGTAATTTAGGAAGTACCCTCAGTGAGATCCTTCCCTTAAAACCTGTGAAGTAGGGGCCTGGGTGGCTCTGTTAGTTGAGGGACTGACTCTTGACTTCGGCTCAGGTCATTATCCCAGGGTCATAGGATCGAACCTTGTGTCTGACTTTGCAGTGAGTATGGAGCTTGCTTAAGATTCTCTCTCCTCTTCCTCCTCCTCCTCCCCTCCCCCGCTCACATGCATCCTCTCTCTCTCTCTCTCAAATTAAAAACAAAAACGTATGAAGTCTCATAAGTTTTTGCTTATAACAGGTATTAAAACCAGTGCTGAAATACACTGAACTTAGATCTAACCCTTTGAATCACAATATCCTAAAATGATCAGTCAAGATGTCGGTAAATGTTGAAGCACATTCAGTTACATTGCATCATTGAACAATTTATGTTGTATCATAATACATCCCTAATGTATGATATTCCAAACTTTTAATCCAACAAGCAAAAAATCACTTGTCTTACTTACCTCCTTTAATTCATCTGTTAACTATCTCCTTTGTGCATATTTTATAACATATATAAAATATTCATGCAATACAATACTGATCCGTAGATTAAGAAGAACATTCTTGGGAAGGCAGGCAGGCTCAGGAAGCATCTGCGGGCGGGCGGTGGAGTCTGGGTTTGGAGACATCTTTATCTGCTGCAGAAGCTCAGAGAAAGAATCTCTGATGGCAACAGTCAGGTCAGGGCTGTCTCAATGGTTTGAGCTCCGACTTGAAGGCTAACAGCATCTAAACAGGAGACAGGACAAGGAGAGAGACATTAGAAAGCAAGAAAACATAGAAAGAACCCATAAGGCTCCTCTGGCCACTAAAGCAATTCTCCAGGTGGGATCTGGGCCCCTTCCACACCAGCAACACTGAAGACATTGTTTCAAATGCTTTCCCCAGACCTGTTAAATCAAAACTTCTGACATAGGGTAGTCAAAAATACTCATTTTTATCAAGATCCTGATAATTTTTAGGCATACCAAAATCTGGAAGGTACTCATTCCATGAAAATACACCGGAGGGCACATGGGTTTGTATTTCAGAGACGTTATAAG
The DNA here is from genome assembly GCF_003009895.1 of Hyaena hyaena. Classification (NCBI taxonomy): domain Eukaryota; kingdom Metazoa; phylum Chordata; class Mammalia; order Carnivora; family Hyaenidae; genus Hyaena; species Hyaena hyaena. The sequence continues at coordinate 2,630,289 of NW_024080692.1, forward strand.
TGATGCTTTTGATTTAAAGCAGTGCTCAATCTCAAAAAAAGGAAACTGAGAAATGGCTACTTTGAAATAATCATCATTGATGGGTCCGCCATTTTGCCAATATTTAATTCAGCTTTTCAGCACTGGCATGTCCATAAAGTATCGAAATGTTCCGCTGCGGTGTAATAAAGAGAATTGAAAAGTTGGGTTCCCATTCCTTTTTTGAGTGTTGATCAGTTCTATTGTTTAATTACCTTGAACTCTAGAAAAAGACTAGGAAGGAAACAATGTTGTCTGTCACATTCCCATCCTGTCTGTTTGAAAGGTACTTTTCAAATCGGGTTCAGTGTTTCGGGTGTTGAAAACCTCCTTGTACCATTAACTGCGATAGCCCACAGACTGAGGTTCTTCTGAGGGTCACACCTTTGTTACCACTAATGCAATTGTAAGGTAGGAAGTTGAAAAAAAAATGATGACTTCCTAGACTCCTATTTTCCACAAGCTGTTTCCAGAACTCTGCGTGGCGCTCATGGTGAGCATATTAATATTTAATATAATCTGAATATAATTTTGCCTCAAAACCTTTTATTCCAAAATGCCATGTTTCATGGTGTGATGTTGATACATTTGCAATCTTGGTGCATATGTGGCCACTTTGTGGCAAGGGGGCTTTTGTTTTTATTTTCCTTCTGTGGAGAGGAAATGAAGACCCACACCGGGCTACCTTAAATGCAACCCGGGTACCAGTAATGTGCGTTCAGGTTACAATAAAAGCAGAGTGCCAGTTTAAACTGTGTGGGCATTGCTTGCATTTCTCTCTCAAAAAGGGACAATGTTTGACAGAAAACTTAAGGTTTTCAAAATAAAACATGACCGAGGAGCAACACAGAAATGCAGAGCCTTGAAAGCATGTTTTAGGTGCATTCAAACTAGTTTGAAAGATGAGTAGGAATAAAGCTGAGTAGGGAAACAGGCTTCTGAATAAAAGGATGAAGTGAAATACAATTGACTCTTGAAGGAAGGATGGGTTACAGGTGTGAACCCCCACAGTTGAAAATCTGCATACAGGGGCGCCTGGGTGGCTTAGTCGGTTAAGCGTCCGACTTTCGCTTAGGTCATGATCTCACGGTTCGAGGGTTCGAGCCCCGCGTCGGGCTCTGTGCTGACTGCCAGCTCAGAGCCTGGAGCCTGTTTCAGTCTGTGACTCCATCTCTCTCTGACCCTCCCCTGCTCACGCTCTCTCTCTAGAAATAAAAAAAAAAAAAAAAAATCTGCATACAATTTTGACTCCGCCCAAACTAAACTACTAATAGCCTATGTTGACCAGAACCCATAATGAGAACATATACAGTTGGAATACATCTTGTGTATGTGACATGTATTATATGCTGCTGTATTCTTACAATAAAGTAAGCTAGAGAAAAGAAACTATTAAGAAAGAGAAAATACATTTATAACAGTACTATACTGTAGTTATTTAAAAATATCTATGTATAGGTTGACCCAAGTATAAATCAAGGGTCAACTGTATTTTAATTTTTTATACTTACTTTTTGGTCACTCTCATACCCATTCATGTTTTTACAAAGTTGCATTTGTGGCATATACAAAACTGGGGTCATGAATGACATCTTTTTTTTAATGTTTTATTTATTTTTTGAGAGAGCACAAGCAGGGGAGAGGCAGAGAGAAAGAGGGACAGAGGAAATCAAGAGGGCTTTGCGCTAACAGCAGCAAGCCGGATGTGGGGCTTGAACCCACAAACCTCAAGATCATGACCTGAGCTGAAGTCAGATGCTCAACCAGCTGAGCCACCCAGGTGCCCCATGAATGAAATCTTTTCCAGGACTGGCTGAAGAATATTATGTTTTAGGGCTTAGGCTTCAGAATGACAGGTGTGAAGGACATTAAGCAAGTCATTTAATCTCCCTTTGCCTCACTCTTCCTTTTTGAATGCAAATGAGAATAAGAGTTCTCAGCCCAAAAAGTTCTAGGATTAAATGAAACAAAATGCATTTCACAAACGATGGTCCAATATATGAGTTGCAGGCTATGCTTGTGAACTCTTTTATGATAATCATGTGTCTGTTCTCATTATGTGTTAGAAAAAATGTAAATTTAAAAAAATTCATTAAAATATAAAACTATAGAATTAGACGCTAGGGACTACTGTGTCGAACAAGGGAGAAAGAGTGAGCTACCTGAAGTTCAGTTAAGGAAAAACATTCATAGTAGCAGACACACTAATGGAGCAAAAATCCATAAAAGTGACGTAGAAGTGACTCACGTTTGGAAACACTAAACAAATAAATGCAAAACATTAAACAAAATATCAAGTACTTAATGTGCATTTAGTAAGTGTTAGCTCCTGTGTTAATTAGGCTTTAGTTTTGTCAGACCTCCATGGAAAATGTGTTTTCCAGGGGTGACCTCCCTCCCTGTCAGTCCTCAGGTCTTCTCGGCCATCATTTCTGCCTAATTCACATTTCTAAGCCCTTTGAAAATTCGAGGCAGTCTGAAAACCCAAGAACAAGAAGAGCAACAAAACTTTGATCTTTTACAAAATTAAGTTGCTAAAAATCCCCGAAGAATTTTCTTTATGGTTGGACTGCTGGGAATTTTTGTCCTCCAGACTTTCAAAACATTAGCTACGCTACACTGATTCCCTCTAAACTTGCAGCAAACTCTAGTGGCTTGTGGCTTTCAGGTGGTGATTGACACGAGTCAGCATTTACGGAGACATGAGGCACTTTAAATCATATTTTTTTCATCCTTTTCTTCTGTTCTTTTAAGTAACAAAGCATGGCGATGTGAAGAAAATAATATCAGAAACACCAGAAGCAAATTCTAACCCAGCCATTAAATAGCCAGGTGATGGACAATACAAGCAACTGAAACTGTATAAGTCTTTGTTTCCATGTTTGCAAAATTATAACAATACTTGCAATATTATTATTATGAGGATGAAATGACACAAAGTAATAAATTTAGATTAGATTCTCATTTTGGAGAGTAGATTCTCAATAAATATTTGCTCAAGGAATGATAGATTGTAGCAATAAGGAAAGAAAAGAACATTAGTTAAGTGTTCTGTGTCTTCAAGAAGCTCAAAGACTATATATAATATATAATATAACATAATATAATATAATACAAAATACTGTAACAGAAGCAAAAACAGGATCAGAAAGGCAAAAAGAAAGAATTCAGAGAACTTTTTTTTTAATGTTTTTTATTTATTTTTGAGAGACAATGAGACAGTGTGAGCAGGGGAGGGTCAGAGAGAGAGGGAGACACAGAATCTGAAGACAGGCTCCAGGCTCTGAGCTAACTGTCACCACAGAGCCCGACACGGGGCTCGAACCCACAAACTGTGAGATCATGACCTGAGCTGAAGTTGGACGCCTAACTGACTGAGTCACTCAGGCGCCTCCAAAGAATTCTTTCTGAAGGAGGTGATGCCTAAGTTTCATCCTAGAATTAGCACAATAGTGGGGCATTCCTTACAGAAAAAAACTAGTACATATAGATCTTTCCAGAAACAGTTCAGTATGACGAGATCAAGAAGTACAAGAAGGTGAAGGTGATATCTGGGGTTGGAGAAAAAGCAGGGTTTGAAAAACCTTGAAGACAAGATTAAGAAATTCAGAATCTGTAGGAAAACATGGAGCATTGGAAGGATTTTTAAAGCTGGAACAGCTTGTTAGATAACAGAAACATACATTTTACGGCCCCTGCTTAGATGTGCTGATCAGAAATTTGGGGAATTGGGTGTGGCAATCTGTTTTTTCTTTCTATTTTTAAGGCGTTGTTTTGTTTAACTTCTGCAGCTCCTGGATGTTTTGACATAAATAGTATGAAGTCTAGAATTTGAGACTCATTGACTAATTCTCTACTTTTATAGATGAGGAAAATAGAGCCAAAACAGGTAAATGATTTAAATGGAATAACAATCCAAGATTAATTTAGATAATTAGATAGAGATACACACGTGTGTTTTGGGGAGAGAGGGTAGATGTGTTCCCACGTTGATATCCCAGATGAGATGACGGTTAATCTGCCTTTGAGCTAGATTTAAATAGGAGAAAAAAGAACGTTCTGGGCAGTGTGAAATGGCTTGTGATAAGTCATGGACACATTAGAAGTATGATATGTTCAGAGAACTGTACATGTTACAGAATGAGAGACGTATTGGAAATATGGGGAATGGCAAGAGAAGAGACTAGAATAACAGGCGGTAGCCATGGCACAAAGACTTTATATGCTTCACTAAGGAATTCCAAACATGATATGGAATGCACCAAAGAATCTAACACAGAGGAGGTCTGTTGTGTGATCAGTTTTTACCAAGACCACAAATATGGAGGACATATTGGAGAATGGAGGCAAAGAAAGAGAGGTTACTGCAGAGATCCCAGTGAGAAGTAAAGACCACGTGAAAAGGGAACTGACAGTGAATTCAGCAAGGGAGAGGGATCTTGGAAATTAAGAAAGTTCTTTCCAGATTATGTGATGGTAGGGTGAGTAGACAGAAAGAGAGGGGTGCTTCCGATGATCTCCTGATGTTTTATGTGAGCCCATTGGGTAGATATGATAAGGCTGTTCACTCAGAGAGAGGACATAAGAAAAGAATCAAGATGGAGGGGAGGAAAAGATAAGTTCAAGTTAGAATATGTTGAATTTGGAAACTCTACAAAATATCCGAGCATAGATTACCAGTAGGGATCAAGGTCTACGGGTATAAGGCTTGCTATAGAGATCTTCAGAAACCATCCAAAATATTCTATGTGCCTATGTCATTCCTAAAATAATATCACTAACTATTTTACATCAGTCTCTAAATCCGTGGTTTCACTGGGCCTTGGGTTTCCTTTCATACTTCTTTTGAGGACTGGGAGATTGTATAAAGGAAACATTTATTTTGTAAATTAAAAGTTTTTGCTCTGAGTAGAGTATTTTTCCCCTAACACTAGTACTTAAAATTTATAGGTCATTTGAAATATTTACATAAACCCAGTGTTTGAAGTTACCAATTATTATTTCAAATTCTAGCTTCTTGGAAACAAAATTTTGAGCTAACACTAGATCATCTAAAGAAAACAGTTTTTTTTTTCTTAAACACTATCAATGCAGCTCAATCTCTTTACAAAACTGTAGGCTCTGACAGAATGTTGCAGAAGAAGTGGGAAAAGAGATTCAGCTATAGCTGGTTAAAAATAAAATAGACCTTACTTTTCTTTTGAACCTACACAGTAAGATCTTTTGTTACATTTTGTTAATTATGTACCTCTTGGTGACTAACCTTGATAGGCGACAGGCAGAGAGAAAACCAAAAAAACCATTTGACTTCACCCGATTCAATTCCTGTTTCTGGAAAGCAAGACCACACTCCAAACGTCATGCCCCAAGACTGATTTTTACATTAGCCCCCCATCCTCTGCTAGCTCAGTAATCTGGGAATGCACACAGAAATTGCAAAATAAAATGAGAAGGGGGAGAGGATTCACATTTTATGTGTCTGGGGCTTAGTGTTTATTGTCTTGTTTAGTCCCAGAAAGGGACTTTTGTGAGGTGCTTGTTATTATCCTCATTTTACAGATGATGTAATCCATGGTTCCAAAAATCAAGTAATTCCCAAGCTCATACACCTGTTAAGAATGGAACCAGAGAGGCACCTGGGTGGATCAGTTGACTACGCATCTGGCTCTTAATTTCTGCTCAGGTCATGATCCCAGGGTCTTGGGATAGAACCCTGTGTCGGGCTCCTTACTGAGTGTGGAGCTTGCTTGAAATTCTCTCTCTTTCCCTCTGGCCCTGTCCCCTGTTCACCTGCTCTCCCTCTCTGTCTTTCCAAAATAAAATAAAAAATAAGGGTGCCTGGGTGGCTCAGTCAGCTAATTGTCTGGCTTTGGCTCAGGTCATGATCTCACGGTTCATGGGTTCAAGTCCCGCATCAGGCTCTGTGCTGACAGTGTGGAGCCTGTTTGGGCTCCCTCTCTCTCTGCCTCTCCCCAACTTGTGCATTCTCTTTCTATCTCAAAATAAGTAAGTAAACATCTTAAAAAATAAGTAAATTCTTTGTATCTTGGAGCGATTGATTCTAACAAATGTAAGAAATAATCAGACACAACTTGGGCTAAGAGACAGAGGTCATCCATGCTTTGTTTTTGCCGAAAGAGTGACTTTGCCAGCTGGGTTGATGGTCCTGGCTCTGTTCTGCCATTATTTACTAGACAGAGTCTCTGACTAATACCCTGTGATCTGATCACTGTCATCAGGCCATCTGTAGTCACAACAGAATGCAAATAAAATATCTACTGAATCTATATTGGGCAGGCCTTCCTCTTAAACACATACATTTAAGAATTTTTGTGGTTTTTCCCCCCTCCACCACCACAATATGTTTTTATTTTTATGACAACCAGATGTGGCACTTCAATACATACCGAGAGCAAGTGCCCAGATCTAAGGTTTCATTTAACAGTATAATTCCTACAATAATAGAACATTAGAACTAGGAGGGTCTTAATTCAACTGGGTCATTTCACAGGTGATAAAACTGAGGCTTAGGGAAAAAGAGAGAGACAAAATGTATTCAATAAATACCTGATAAATACCAGAAGCTCTGCATGTTTATTTCATTCACTATCGTAAGCTTATGAGCTTGATAGGATTGCCCCCAGTTTATAGAACATGAAAGCCCAGGGGAATTACACAACTATGGAGACATCGAGCCTCGATTCCAACATGAGCCTTTCTGACTCAGCTTTCCCCTAAGACATCTTGCCTGTCTGGAAAGAGGTGACTTATTTAAATCAGACATCTAGATGGTATAAGAGCAGAAACTAGGACCTAGTCTCCCACTGTCTAGACCGAAGCCCTTATCCCTACATCCTTACATCTTTTTATAGTACATGGAGATCAAATGAGATTAAAGCTCATGGCATTTGCCTCTAAGGTCACTTTGCAAGTGACCACGCCCAGCTGTTTGCCACACAAAGATATATCCAAGTAAATGTCACCCCTGGGTACGTTGAACGTGAATTAGAAACATGGAACCTTTAGATTTCAAATTACATCACTAATTACAGCAACTCTTTGAAAATCGACGAGGTAGCAAATACAAAATTACAATAAATAAGGCATACCATTACCTGTGCTCTTAAGCAAGATTTGTATATCTGAACCAGGCATGTTCAACATTTAAGTCATACAAAGCTATTTCAGTTTATGCCCAACTCAGTTCAACATACAAAGCCTGAAACACATTTTCCTTTTCTGCATCAGGCATGATTTAGCACCCAGCCCCCAGCCGCTCTGCACAGTATCTACTTTAAGAAGCTGAGAAGAAAGGAAGCAATGAACATTTGTTGCCCGCCTACCATTTGTCAGGCTGCGTGTTAGGTGTTTTACATTTATTATATAATGTTTTATCCTCCCAAAGCCCAGTGAGAGAGTTTATTTTATCTCTAGTTTACATATAAGGAAACTGAAGCTTGGAGAGCTCACTAACTTTTTTCCAAGATCTAATAAGCATTAAGCTTGGGAATTAGGCCAACGTTTAATTGCACAGTGACAGGCTTACTTGGAGCTGTCCAGTAATAATCATTTTAAGATAATAAATGCTTTTTGGGAATTTTCTTTGCCAAAGACTATGCGCATTGCATATTTGAATCTTCATAGCAACCATAAGACATAGGTATACATAAAGTCCATCTTAGAGATGCCAGGGATAAGTGATTTGCATGAAATCAGACAACTTTTAAGCATGGAACTTCAGCACAAACTCAGGAAGGCTAACCTCAAACCCTGTGCTGTTAGCCTTTATTTCATATTGTCTGGAAGGAAAATAATATCCACGTTATTGTGTTTATATGTTCATATAAAGTGAAAGTTACAATATACCACAGGTAGAGGTAAAGAAAGAAGATATCATGTTTTCATAGTGATGTAATTGGGAATGGGAATAAAAACATTCCAGCCATAGAGGGTGGGCAGAGTTTAGACAGGGAAACATGGGGAGGAGGAGAAAAAAAAAAGATTTTCCACTGGAAAGATTTGTGCTGTCATTTGACAATGTTTTCTTAATTTTTCTTTGGTCTTGTGTCTTACATTCTGCTAGTTGATCCATCAAAGTGGTTAAGATTTGGGTTTTCTAATAGACACAGGTGGTCTCTAAGTTTGCATATTATTGATATTATTAATATTGATATTATTGATGCTTTAAGTCCATTGAGAAGCCATGTGTGTTGTATTACTTATCTAGCGCTATATATCAAATTATTGATGCTTTAAGTCTATTGAGAAGCTATGTGTGCTGTGTTACTTATCTAGTGCTATGTATATAATAACCCCAAACCTTAGTGAGCTAAAACAACATCTCACAGTTTCTATAGGTCAGGAAATCAAGAGGATCTTAGCTCAGTGGTTCTGGCTCAGGATCTGAGGTGATAGGATGTTGACCATCCAACTGCAGTCATCCAAAGTCTTGACTAGGGCTTCCAAGATGGCTCACACAGAAGCCTCATCCTCACCAATGATCTGGATTCCTTCAGAGCACGAGACCTCAAAAATAAAGCAAGGTAGAAGCCACAACGTATTTGGTGACCTGGCTTTGGAAGTCACCATCACTTCTAGCATATGGTCACAGAGACCAATCCTGATGGACTATGGGAGGGAACAACAGAAGGGTATGAATACCAGAAGTTGGGCATCACCGTGGTGGGCCATCTTGGAAGCTGACTATCACAACACACACACATTTTTGTGGCAGCAGAAAAATTTCAAGAGAAGTCGAAAACATGGCTCCTATACTTGAACAGATTTTGCTACTACATCTCAAAGCCTCAAGTGGTTGTAAAATTAAGTACAATTTTGCAAAAGCCAAAATGTAGTCCCTCTGGAGAAGAAGCCATTGAGCCAGTGTTAAGGTAGCTATGAAATCGTCTCACATCCATCTTTATCCAGGCATTAATTCAAGGAAAGCTAGATAATAAAGCCGTAAAAGAAGAGTCAGAACAAAGTCAATGTTAGACTCATAGTATTATAGGGAATAGTGCTGGCCTGAATGTCCAAGCATGCACCAACTCTTTGGGAAGTCACCACTTTTGAAGTCTGATGGCACAAGCTGTGGACTTCAAAATTGTATAGTTCTATTCACATACACCAGGATGGAAATGGTGCATCTCTGAAGTTGTGCAGCCTGATAGAACTGAATTTGGGCCAGTAAACATTATGGGGCTAGAATGCTGGGCAACAATTAGAAAAACAAGGTGCCACCCCCTCTCCTTTCTGGCCCCACAAAATTAGCTAGGAAGAAAGGAGGATTCATATCAGAACTTTGTGGTGTGGACGGCTCATTTAATGGCAAAGTTAAGCAGAGAGAGCTAAGATGTTAAGCAGAGAGAGCTAAGATGTACCGATAACAGTTCCACAGATTCTTGGTTTTCTAGCAAAGGATGCATATTTATAGAAAAGAACAAATGTCTCAGCAGCTACTTACTAAATTTAGTTATAATAAGAAGCCCAAAAGTCTTTTCGGTATATTTTTGTCAAACCTATTTAAGATACATGTTACTAATGCAACCTTTTGGGGGTTGATATTGCACTTAGTTACATTGGTGCTCATCATTTACATTTTGTATTTTCTACATGAATGGTTTTGAATAACATCCCTGCAATTAGTGATGTCATGCCCATTTTACTTGCGAGGTGAAAAGGTTCTTATATTTTTAACTCATGTTAAGTATGCGAAATAATGACATCTGTACCACCCAGATTCTTAATCTGCTTGACTCCTCTTTCAATCGATTTTTTATTTTTTTATGTTTGTTTATTTATTGGAGTGGGTGGGGCAGAGAGAGAGGGAGAGAGAGAATCTCCAGCAGGCTCTGTACTGTAGCACAGAGTCGGACATAGGGCTCGATCTCACAAACTGTGAGATCATGACCTGAGCCAAAATTAAGAGTCAGACACTTAACTGAGCCATCCAGGAGCCCCGATTTTACATTTTTAAACAAAAATTCAAAGACTTCTAGCATTAATGCAAGACAGATCACCGTTAAGATCAATACTATATTTATCCACAGCTTGACAATGGCAATTTTTCAGAAAGATTGGAAGTAAGGATGAGACATCATTTCTAGTCCTTGGAAACTCTCCTAAATAATAACACAGAGGGGCACCCGGGTGGCTCAGTCGGTTAAGCGACCGACTTCAGCTCAGGTCGTGATCTCACGGTTTGTGGGTTCGAGCCCCACATCAGGCTCTGTGCTAACAGCTCAGAGCCTGGAGCCTGCTTTGGATTCTGTGTCTCCCTCTCTCTCTGCCCCTCCCCTGCTCATGCTCTGTCTCTCTTTGTCTCTCAAAAAAAAATGAATAAATGTTAAAAAAAATTTTTTTAAGTAATAAGACATAAACATACTTTTACTAGGATGACTGATTGTTCTATCCAGAGAGGAATGTAAAAGGGTATATTTATAGAGAGAGAGGAAGAGAGAGAGGAAGGCAGAGAGAGACAAGAGAAGAAGGAAAAGAGAATATATACACACAATTGTGTGTGTGTTTGATTTTGTGTGTGTGTATGTATACATACATATTTTTTGTAAACTATCATAGCCCTTTATCTCTAACATTTAACTGTGCATTTTCAAAGAATAGGATAGGCTTTTCCATACCCACAGCATAGCTGTCAACTGCAGTAAATTCAACATTTATACTAATTATATATTTTTTAAAGTTTTTTTTTTCAAATTCCAGTTAGTTAACATACAATTTAATATGAGTTTCAGGTATATAATATAGTGATTCAATATTCAAGCAAGTGCACTCTTTAATCCCCATCACCTATTTTTTAAAAAATTTCTTTAATGTTTATTTATTTTTGAGAGACAGAGTGTGAGCAGGGGAAGGACAGAGAGAGAGGGAGTCACAGAATTCAAAGCAGGTTCCAATCTCTGAGCTGTCAGCACAGAGCCCAACACGGGGCTCGAACCCACGAACTGTGAGATCTTGACCTGAGCCAAAGTTGGCCGCTTAACTAACTGACCCACCCTGGTGCTGCCCCCCACCCCATCACCTATTTTTTAACTCATGCCCCCACCCATCTCCCCTCTGGTAACCATCTGTTTATTTTCTATAGTTAAGAGTCTCTTTCTTGGTTTGCCTTTCTCTCCCCTTCCTCCCCGCTTTGCTCATTTGTTTTGTTTCTTAAATTCCACATATAAGTGAAATCATATGATATTTGTCTTTCTCTGACTGACTTATTCCACTTAGCACTATTCACTCTAGCTCCATCCATGTCATTGCAAATGGCAAGATTTCATTCTTTCTTATGGCTGAATGATAATATGTTGTATATATATGTATGTACGCGTGTATATGGTGTGTATATATATATATATATATACCACATCTTCCTTATGCATTCATCAGTTGATGGACACTTGGGCTGTTGCCACAAATTCGCTATTGTAGATAATGCTGCTACAAACATTGGGGTACATGTATTCCTTTGAATTAGTATTTTTGCAGTCTTTAGGTAAATAACTGGTAGTACAATTGCTAGATCATAGAGTAATTGTATTTAAAAATGTTTAGGAACCCCCATACTGTTTTCTAGAGTGGATTCACCAGTTTGCATTCTCACCAACTGTGCAAGAGGGCTCCCCTTTCTCCGCATCCTTGTCAGCACCTGTTGTTTCTTGTGTTTTTGGTTTTAGTCAACAAAATTTCCCGCTAGACTTAGCATTTTGACAAGTGTGAGGTAATATCTCATTGTAGTTTTGATTTGTATTTTCCTGATGATCAGTGATATTGAGCATCTTTTCATGTGTCTGTTGGCCATGTCTATGTCTTCTTCAGAAAAATATCTCTTCACGTTTTAATTGGATTATTCACTTTTTGGGTGTTGAGTTTCAGAAATTCCTTATATATTTTGGATACTAACCTTTATCAGACACATCATTGGCAAATATCTTCTCCTAGTCCATAGGTTGCCTTTTAGTTTTGTCAATTGTTTCCTTCACTGTGTAAAAGCCTTTTATTTTGGTGAAGTCCCAGTAGTTCGTTTTGCTTTTTCCCTTGCATCAGGACACAAATCTAGAAAGAAGCTGCTATGCCCAGTGTCAAAGAGGTTACTACTGCCTGTATTCTCCTCTAGGCTTTTGATGGGTACAGGTCTCACATTTATATCTTTAATCCATTTTGAATTTGTTTTTGTGTATCGTGTAAGAAGGTGGTCCAGTGTCATTCTTTTGCATGTGGCTGTCCAGTTTTCCTAACGCCATTCATTGAAGACTATCTTTCTCCATTGGATAGTCTTTCTAACTTTGTCAAAGATTAATTAACTGTATACTTGTGGGCTCTCTTCTGGGTTTTCTATTGTGTTCTATAGATCTATGTGTCTATTTGTGTGCCAGTATCGTACTACTTTGATCACTACAGCTTTATAATATAACTTGAAGTCTAGAATTGCGATGTCTCTGGCATTGCTTTGCTTTTTCAAGGTTGCTTTGGCTATTTGGGGTCTTTTACAGTTCCATACAAATTTTAGGATTGTTCTGGCTCTGTGAAAAATGCTGTTAGTATTTTGATAGGGATTACACTGAATGAATAGATTGCTTTGGGTAGTATAGACATTTTAGCAATATTTGTTCTTCCAAGTTATGAGCACGGAATGTCTTTCCATTTCTTTGTGTCTTCTTCAGTTTCTTTCACCAATATTTTATAGTTTTCAGAGTACAGGTCTCTGGCCTCCTCAACACTGATACTTTAATCTGCTCTTTGGATTTCAATTTTGTCAGTTGATCCCAGAATGTCCTTTAGAGCACTTTTCCTCTGCAAGACAGGTCTAGTCTAGAGTCAATTCAGTCTAAGATCTGACTCTAGTACAGAGTCCAGTCTAGGGTCAGATATCTTTTACCTCCTTTTATCTGGAAATTTTCAAAGCCTTAATTTGTCTTTTAGAACATTGGTTTTTTTTTTAGAAATACAGTCCCCTGTCCCTTTTTTAATAAACAGTTCCTACTTTTGAGGTTGCTGATACTTCCTCATGGTTCTACTCAGGTTATGCATTCTAGAACACTCCAAAGATACTTGTATGTTCTCCACATTTCACATTCGGAGGTGCTCAATGCCTAATTTGTCTTCCATTCGTGATGGTAATTTTGATCGCCCAGTCCAGGTGTTTTCCAATTTCTCCCTAGAAATGAATAAGTCTGGGGGGAGAAATTTTAAGATCATGAAAATTTCCCCCTAGAGGTAGCACTATTGGTCTTTGCTTGACCTTTATTCCAATGGCTGCAGAATGATGATTTTGGAATGCTCACACTTCTTCTGCATTGATGCATTAGCTCTCTGCATTCTACTGGAAATAAGAGCCATACCCTTTCCTGAATTTACTTCTTTGGCTATTTGCCCAATTATTATCAGTTTTACCCACTTACATACTTATTATTAGGACTCATGAATTTCCATTTTTAATAACGTATCATTCATTAGTGGACTTAATTATTTTTTTGTGTTCCAATTGTTCCAGATTTGACCAATGCAGCTCCTTTCAAGCTGGCTTATGTGCTTCTGTGTTCTTGCGATGTACCCCTTAATTTGGGGGAATACTGCCTTGTTTCTGGCATAACGAGAAGCTTCCTTTCATCATTCTTTCGTTATTCCTTATATACATTTTCAATCTAGTTATTTGTTGTTGTGTTTAATGCAGCACAGAATGCTGGGAACACAATACTTAAGAAATCATGTTTATAAAAGATAGATATGATGATAGCCTAAAACTAAGACTGAGACAGGAAAGAAAACCCTACAGAATTTGGGGTAGTAGAATGTTGATCTTCACAAAGATGGCCCAAGTCATTAGGAAACTATTTTAATTAATCAGATCAAAATAAATTGTTATAATAGTGGGGTTTTGTAAATATTTGGTACTCAAAGGCAATGATTATCACATTTATTTGTGCATATTAAGCTTGAGGCTTTTTAACTGTTAAAAAAAGAGCTTATGCATTTATTTTTAAATTGATGAGTTGGTATCAAATAACTATAATACTCCACATACTATAGTATTCTCCAGGATATACTTGTTTATATAATAATATAATAATAAATAAAATAAGTGTAAGTTTTATTTCTAAATGTATAGTAAATGGTGACTGGCAAATTTTTATTAAAGTAAGCATAATTTTGTAAGCTGAAAGCATTCTAAAATTTATTTTTAGTGGTATATAATATATATAGTGATAATGCACAGATGTAAAATGTACAATTTGATGATCTTTTACAAAAGTAATTACTTTTTCTAAAAGGTATAATCACCATTCAAATCAAGATAGACTCTTTCTTACATCCCCAAATATTCCTTTGTGTCCCCTCCAAGTCACTATCTTTCTAATTAACCTCCTATCATTGTATATTAGCTTTATAACTTTTTATTGAACTTCACATAAAGGAATACATACATATCCATACAACGTATACTTTTTTAGGTCTGGCTTCTTTTGTTCAACATTATGCCTATGAGATTCATCTATCTTGTTGCTTGTAGCATAGTTTGTTCTTTTTTCATTTCTACGATGTAGGACATTGTAATGAAGTTTTCCAAACAGTTCTGTGCACTTTTCGGTTGATGTTGATGGCCATTTGGGTGTTTCTGGTTTGGGGCCATTATGAATACATCTGTTATGGACCTGCTTGTTCATGTCATAGAGTATTTGTATATATATTTGAGTATACATTTGTGTATACTGTGTGTGTAAATGGCTTTCCAGACTGGTTTTACAAGTTCACATTCCCACCAGCTTTCACGAGAGCTCCAATTCTTCCATAACCTCACCAATTTGGCATTGAATGACTTTTAAGTTCCACCCAGACTTGTGGGTGTGATATCTCATTGAGGCTTCTATTTGAATTTACCTCTAAATAATGATTCTGAGCATTTTTTCTTATGCTTATTGGACATTTGGATTTTCTTGTGTGTGAAGTGTCTATTGAAGTCTTTTGTCCATTTAAAAAATATTGAATTGTCTGTCTTTTTATTCTTGTTTTGAAGTTCTTTATATATTCTGGTTACTAGTCCTTTGTTGTATATAAAACTGAAAATATCTTCTCCCAGTCTGTGGCTTGCCTTTCCACTCCCTTATTGATGTCTTTTTTTTTTTTTTTTTAAGATTTTATTTTTAAGGTAATCTCCACACTCAATGTGGAGTTCAAACTCACAACCCCAAGATCAAGAGTCACATGCTTTTATCTTTATTAGTTCCTTCTACTCACTTTAGATTTATTTCTTTTTCTAAGTTCTTGAGGTAGGATTATTGATTTGAGACCTTTCCTCTTCTCTAATGTAAACAGGTAGTGCTATAAATTCCCTTATCAGCACTGTTTTAGCTGCATATCCCACATATTTTAGTATGCTCTATTTTTCCTTGTGTCTTGTGATGAACAAAAGTTCTTAATTTTAATAGCATCAACATGCCTGTGTATTGTAGTGCCTTTCGTGTCCTATTTAAAAATCTTTGCTGAGGTCATAAAATATAATATGAAAAAAGTTTTCTTCTAGAAACTTTGTTGTTTGCCTTTCACATTTAGGTCCATGATTCATTTGAAATTTAATCTGTATGGTGTGAGATAGGGATCAGGGTTTGGTTTCTTCCACATTTGAACATCCAAGTGTTCAAGCACTATGTATTGAAAACTCCATCTTTCCCCTATAATACTGCAGTGGGATCCTTGGCATAATCAGGCTACTGCTTATATATGGGTGTATTTTTAAATTCTCTGTTTTCTTCCATTTGTCTATCTTATTTTGTTTTTAAATTCTATATCTTCATAATAGGTCTTGATGTCGTCTACTGCAAATCCTCTAGCTACTTTCTTATTTGTCATGATTAGGCTAGTCTTATCCCTTTGCATTTTCATATAAATTTTAGAATCAGGTTGTCAATTAAAAGTAAAGTTTGGATTTTAACTGGAATTTCATTGAATCTATAGATCAGTTTGAAGAGATTGATGTATTTACATAGTGTGTCTTTTAATCCATGAGCATGAGAACAGGTTAGTCATACCACTCCTCATTTATTTAGGGTTTACTACTTTCAGGAATGTTTTGTAGTTTTTTATGTAGAGGTCCTGCTCATCTTTTGTGAGATTTACTCATAAGCATTTGATGGTTTTGATACTATTATAAATGGTTCCTTTTAAATTACATGTTCTAATTTTGCCAGTATATAGAAACAAAATGGTGTTTTATACTGCTATTGTATCAGTGATGTTGTCAAATACATGTATTATTTCTAATAGCCTGGATTCTTTGGATACTATATGTACACAATCACAACATAGTCAACTAATTACAATTTTATTCTTGTTTTCCAATCATTATATCTTTGTAATTTCTTTCCTTTGACATAACTTAACTCATTGCATTGACCAAGACCTCCAGTATTATTGTGAATAAAAGTGGTTAAGAATGGACTTACTTAGAGGCACCTGGGTGGCTCAGTCAGTTAGGCATCTGACCTCAGCTCAGGTCATGATCTTACAGTTTGTGGGTTCGAGCCCTGCACTGGGCTCTGTGCTGATAGCTCAGAGCCTGGAGCCTGCTTCGATTCTGTGTCTCCCTCTCTCTCTGCCCCTCCCCTGGTCATGCTCTGTTTCTCTCGAAAATAAACATAACAATAAAAATAAAAATAAAAGAAGAAGAATGGACTTAGTTAGGTAGAAGCCTTTTGAAATCCTAAGTAACCAGTTCTCATCCCCTCAAAATTCAGTAGGTCCAGGTTGGGGGCCTGGAAAATCTACATTTGAACAAGTGTTCTAGGTGATATCAATGTAGGCGTGTCCTAGAAACACACTTTGAGTAATATTTTTAAAGCTTTTCTCACCTAAAGAGTTTTCTTGATTAGGATGGAATATTGCTCTTTCTTTCTCCCTTCTCTTGCCGCCTTCATTCTCTTCCATGCCAGTGAAGGATGTACAAAATGTTACTCCTCTGAGTACACTATTGTTTCTCTTTTTCTGTTTCTCACTGTAGATATAACAGACATGTAAGGGGCTTCAGTGTTAAAATGTTGGCTGGTTTTAGAAAAGAAAAAAGCCCTCATCCTGAGGCAGTAGTCTACTAAAAAAGAAGCAATGTTTTTTTTTTTTAAAGTGTATTTAAATGTTCTTGAGATCACAGTTGAATTCAGTTCTTTCTATATACACACCCGTACCCCCAGGCACACACACAAACAATCATATGGGTGTTGCCACTTGATGGAAACACTATGAGGAAAAAAGCAGATTCTAAAGGATGCACTCTTGTAGAAAATAGATCTGAATAATATGAAATGGCTTGAGAGAAATATAGATACCATGTGGTTTCCTAACTGTGGTTAGTTACAGATCAAAGGAACAATGTATTTTCTGAGATTGAAAGATAAAATATGCCATGGATATTTATGGATAAAAGAGATACACAAATAGCTGCAAATAGTATAGAATATTAGAGCTAGGCAGGGCCTTAAGATCATGTTATCTGACAGTGGCATTTTTCAAGCTAAGGTGACTGAGACCCACCTTGGTAGAGTGAGTGACTTGCCCAGTGTAATCTTTTGAGGTATTGGCAGTACTGGGCACAGCACCCAGCATTCCAAATCCCCACCACAGTGTTCCTCCCCTTACATCACTCAGATAGTTTATGATAAGAGATTATGCCTATGAAAGGAATCCCAGAGAATAAAGAAGGTGGAAACATCAGGGCAAACCCACAAAAGTGAGTCCTTCATACAGGATAAGAGGGAAATACATGAAATGAAATTGATTTTGTAAGCGAATTGTAAGAAAGATGTGTGAAAAGAGGCAAAGTGAACAGGGAACAGAAAAAACTAGATGAGACAAAGAAGACAGTACATTGCGGAAGTCCAAAAAAATGGAAGATAAAACTACAATAAAAGGGACGCCTGGATGGCTCAGTCGGTTAAGTCTCTGACTTTGGCTCAGGTCATGATCTCGCAGTCCGTGGGTTCGAGCCCCATGTCGGGCTCTGTACTGACAGCTCAGAGCCTGGAGCCTGCTTCAGATTCTGTGTCTTCTTCTCTCTCTGTCCCTCCAGAGCCCACTTGTACCCTATCTCTCATTCTTTCTCAAAAATAAACATTAAAAAAACCTAAAAATACAATAAAATAATTCAAGCACATATAGGTAGATGTAGTATTTTTTTGTCATTTTTTATCAAAGGTATGTCTATCTAGAATTATTCCAATAATAAAATGACCATAATGAAATCTTATGAAAGTACATTTAGACTCCTTAAAATTTTTTTTAATGCTTATTCATTTTTGAGAGAGAGAGTGAGACAGAGTGTGAGTTGGGGAGGGGCAGAGAGAGAGGGAGGCACAGAATCCAAATCAGGTTCCAGGCTCTGAGCTGTCAGCACAGAGCCTGATATGGGGCTCAAACCCAGGAACCGTGAGATCACAACCTGAGCCAAAGTCAGACACTTAACCGACTGAGTCACCCAGACACCTATAGACTCCTTTAAAGAAAGGTTTATCTAAAGTGGTAGCAGTGTTAAGTTCTTAATCTTCTAAAATGTTGAAGGAAGAAGATACAGAAATCCAAAGATGTACTTGCTATATCATGAAACATTAAATGTAAAATCAAAGAGGCACAGGCAAAGCTAAGTTTGGGTATTTCTTCAAATGATTTTATAGTTTTTTTTTTTTAATTTTTAAAATGTTTATTTATTTATTTTGAGAGAGAGAGCAAGGAAGGGGCAGAGAGAGAGAGGAAAAGAGAGAATCCCAAGCAGGCCCCACACCCAGTGTGAAGCCCAATACAGGGCTAGATCTTATGACCATGAGATCATGATCTGAGCCAAAATCAAGAGTCTGACACTCACCCCACCTAAACCACCCAGGCACTCCAGGCTTTTTTTTTTTTTTAAGATATGGCTGATGAATGAAAATATAAGGGGGTGTACAAATATTTTGAACAGTCAAGTGGCACTGCCTTAATTCAAAGAGAGGTAGTGTTTATACGGTATTCAGAATCATTGGCATTTATTTCCTTATTTTTGTACTTCCTTACGAGCCTGAACCTAAATGTTATAATCATAATATTGGTTTCCAGCCTATCTAGCCATTGAAAAGCATTAACCTTCATGGTTCATCTGATGAGCCACATACCCTGGTTGTGCCTCCTGAGAGAGGACGTACCCTTTTTAAATCTATGTTTAACAGAGATAAATGAGCCATAATAATGAGGCAAATGTCATAGAAAAGTGAATTGTAAATGTGGCCAGTCAACCAAATGTATATATTTAGCAAATCAATATACTGGTTAAGGACACAGGATTTAAAAACCAGGCAAGCAAGGATTTGATCCCCAATTCAGCCACTCATTATTTGTGTAACTTCTCCTTCTTTCTCTTCTCTCCTTCTTCTCTGCCTCTCTTCTTCTCCTCCTTTCTCTTATTAAAAAAAATCTATTGAGCATTTACTATGTATTATGCCATAGACTAGTGGGCCAGGTGCCTGCCATTCCTGAGGGAGAACATGGGAAGTTTACAGGAAGAAATTTGTGGTGTGTGACACAAGGCAAGATACAGATGCAGAAATGAGCCAGACTTACTGGGTCAAATCTGAGCAGACTGGAATAAATCATGGGAGACAAGTTTGGAAAAACATATTAAAGTCAGGTTGTGAAGGGCCCTGAATGCCAGGATAAGTACTTTCAAATGAACATTGCAGATACCTGGTGAATAATCAGAAATTGAGTGATTCAGGAAGAAGTCTAGTACTGAAAGACACAAGAGGAGACTATTTCAAAAGAATAGTTTACTACATACTTCAGAGAAGGCAAGAAAGAAATGGATTTAACTGTTAGAAGGACATGATGACCTTTCAAATAGCTCTGCTTGGGTGGTGGGGATAGAAACCAGTAGTGAGGACGAAAGAAGGGGTTGAAGGTGAAGAAACACAGCCTGTGCGGCAAAAGTTGCATGGGAGGGTTAAGCAGAATGGGAAAGAAACAGTATGGTAGAGATTCAGGAAGCAGTGAGGTCCAGGGCAGATATATTTTTCCTAAGATGGAGAGTTACTATCTACGTGGGAAGTAAAAAACCTGTGTGGACAGACTGCAGATTCCAGGGTGCAAGAGCAGATGAGACCTCATGAGAATTCCCACTGACCACTGAAGTACGAAGGCCTGCAGAGCTGAAGTAGCAGTTCTTCCTCTGAGATTGAGGGGTATGACTTGACGCTGAGATTTCCTTTGTAGCAGGGAGAGAATCAAGGCAGCATTTATCTGTGTACGCCAGGTGAGCTCTTACTAGAAAAAAGAGTGGCAACATCAGGCCACAACAAAAAGACCAAGTGACGGGGCTGTAGAAAGACACACATCAAAGAGTTCAGCCATCAATGGATTCAGGAGCATCAAAGCATTTTCAGCCACACTCCAGAAACCTTTCTACTTCCTTCTGTGCTGTGTACTGTGGGAAGTTTGCAGTGCAAACATTCAAAGAAATGTAGAGCGTCCTTGATCTTCACCTCTCCTTCAGAAACAATGGTACTGGGTTATAGAGACTACGGGTCCAATGCGAAGATGATAATTTGCCCTCTAAGTCACCACTCAAAGAGAGTGTTGAAGGTTAAAATCAATAGGTATTTACGTAGACATAAACGCATCCTAGAAGTTGATGGTTGTCAAAGAGGGTTACTCAGCTCTGTGTGGATATGTCTAGTCTACATTCGAAGTACCAGCTCTGGAAACTTTACTGCCAAAGTGCTCCCAGACTTGTATAGACTTTTCTTGTCCCTCCACCTTTGGGTTCAATGGGGCTGGTAAAAAAGCTTCTGAGGATTGCAGGTCTCGTTGCATCTTTATTTGAGCTCTGGGTTGGGAAAGGAGGAGCAAAGGGGTGCCCTGGGTGCAGTGCCCTCCTCCATGACCACTGGAGGGTTGCACCCCAACAATAGTAATTCCACACAAGGAAAGCTGAAGCTGGTGTATCTAGCCAGGCATCCTCAGTCTAGAGAATCCTGTGGGTTAAGGAGACCGTAGTGTGCACTTGATGAGCAGAGTAAGTGCCTTTGGTGGGAGAGGGCACAGTGCTGACTGGGCATCTTCGCTTTGGAGTCTTCCCTTTCGCATTGGCCTATCGGTGCCAGGAGCTGAGAACCCGGGGCTTCGGGCAGAGGCGGGGTGTCAGTCGGGAACACTGACCCATTGGTCCCGTGGCTGCAAGGGGAGTTAGGGGAGCCCTGGGCGCCGGCCAGGGATAGCCCGAGCTCTGCTCCAGTCCACAAATCCTTAACGGATTTTCTTTCTCTCCCTTCACCCTTTTCTCTCCTTTGCTCTCTTTCTTCCACTCTCCTTCTTTTTTTCCTTTTTCCCCTCTTTTCCCCCTCCCTCCCCATCCCCTTCCCTTCCTCTCCCCTCCCCCTCTCCCCTCCCCCTCCCCGTGTGTGAGCCTCTTCCTTTCCCCTCCTCCCCTTTTCCGCCTCTCTCTCCCTCTCTCTCTCCGTCTCCTTCTCCCTCTCAGCTCGCCGGGCGACCCTGCTCCTGCCTCCCACATTAATGGCGGCATCTTCGGAGGATGATATAGACCGGCGGCCCATCAGAAGAGTGCGCTCCAAGAGCGACACGCCGTACCTCGCTGAAGCCAGGATCTCCTTCAACCTCGGGGCAGGTAAGGACGACCCTCTCGCCTCGCTCTAGCCCCCACCCTGCTTCCTCCCCTCCCCTCCCTCCTCGCTGGCTGGCTCAGCCCCCTGCCCCTCCTGGGGTGTCCCCCTCCCGCCCCCCTTTCCTACCGAGCCGGACGCCGGGCTCGCTCACTCGCTCTTTGTGTCGCCGGTGTACGGAGGGTGTGTGTGTGTGTGTGTGTGTGTGTGTGTGTGTGTGTGTGTTGCAGAGGTGGGGGAGGGTAGCGCGTGGAGCCCTACATCCGCCCAGGAGTCACAGGAGGGCTTTCCCTTTCCTTACGGAGAAGAAAGTGCTGTCGGTGATAACAATGATCATGGAATAACCTAGCGCCGGCTCGGGCGCGAGTGCACTGGCTGTGGGCGGAGGGAGGGTCTGGCAAGGCTCTGCCGGGGAGGTTTGCTTGTAGGGCTACTACAAAGTGGAACTTGTTGGTGAAATTCAGACTGGTGATTTTGCTGGGTTGATGCCACTGCTGCAGTGGTGGAGGGGTGAGAGGGTGTGGGGTTGACAGCTAGGGAGAGGACCGTATCTTTTCACCAAGCAGCTGAAGAGCAACCCTAAGGATGATAATAATAATAACATTGTCTGTTGGGTACATGTTAGGTGATTTGATTCTGGCACTGGTACTGATGCGCAAAGTGGCCCCGTGGAATTAAGTGAAAAGTGGAATTAAGTGAAAAGGGAAACTGAGGTAGAGAGAGGCAGGAGGAGGGAGGGAGGAGGGCAAAGAAGGAGCGAGGAAGGGGTCATGGGAGGGAAGGGGAAAGGAAGAACCAAGGGGAGGGAGGGAAGAAGAAAGGTAGGGGCGATAGAGAAGACTGACAGATCCAGAGAGTCAAATTGCTTCAGTTGAGACCTTTCGGGGTTACTTGATGAGAGGAGCCCCGTGTCTGCTGTCCCTGCTGCTGCTGCTGCTTCTCCAGACTCATAGGCAGACATCAGCTCGTTAGTAGTAGATGGTTACTATCATTGAGAAGAAGTTGTTCACCAATAACTTCATAGTGCTGCCTTTTCTCAATGACTCCTAAGCTTCTGCCCCAGCTTGTGTCTCTTCCTTTTTAGAGTCCCTTAGTGTTCTAGAAATTCCAGTGGGGGAAAAAAAAAAAAGAATGAGGGCATTTTCCTGAAGACTATCCCTGGAAATAAGTTTCAAAGCCAGATACCATCCCTTTTTCTTTAGGAAATGAAATCCTTGAAAATGGAACTGAATGGAAGCATGTGTGTGCATGTGTTGGAGTGGAGAACTTTCACATGATGAGTGTTTTATGTACTATTGAAAAGTTTGGACAAAAGAGAAAACTCTGAATAGAAAAACAGGACGTGTTTGCTAAGGGACTGTATCTTCATGACTAGAAGGATAACGGGAAAGGGCCAGAGCAGCCAAGTTGGTTGGAGTGTTACTTTCCTGTCTTGGTGATTTGGGGGTTTTAATCATATGTTTTCTTGTCATTCCTAGAATGTTTCCTCTGGATTTAGTGCTGGGGAAATGAGAACTTTGCTGGGAGAAATTTTGGCAATTTTTGCGCAATGCTGTGTAGCCTATGGCCTCATGTTGGAACTGTTGATCCTTCACGTGTATGCTCCAGATTCAGGGTATGGTTGTCAGGGGTCTTCAGAAGGACAGAGGAGAGTTTCTTTGATGAATTTGTTTTCTCACTGAGTGATATTAGAAATTGTGCCACTGACCCCTTTGCTGCTAAACTTTGGTACATTCCCTTAGTGTCTCTCTTACTTAGCACAGAAGAAAAAGGGCTAGAGAGGCAGTTAGTAAAGGTTGTTTACCTTGCTTTACTTTTACAACAAAACAATAAAATAAAACACAAAAACAGAGCTTCAAGTTTCAGCTGCTACTGAGTTAGGTTGAGCCATTTTGCCATCAGATTAAACCCAGTGACTTGTAATCTTTTATTCTGGTTAAATTACTCTGGAGACCAATTAAAAGATTGGACTTTTCAGACAAGACTTGTCTGTCTTTTATCTGGAAATAAATAAGCCAAACAAGGTCCCAGTCTCTTCTATATGCTCCTTAGAATTTCCCTAAAGGTAAAATCAAAAAAGACACCAGCAAGAAAGAGAAATTCTATCCAGAAGATGTTGGTAAAAAAGGGAGGGCAGTCGCAGTGGACTGTGTTCTGTAGATAGGGGAGCTGTCCTCCCTCAGTGGTGCTGAAACGAAGGACTGTGTGACAGGGAGGTGACTATAAGCAACAGAGGAGGGAGGGTGTACCGAGTCCTTCCCAGTGATGGAATCCCGGGGAAAACGCTGGAGATCTAGTCACCAAAAACTTCTCTAGCCCTGCCCACCTACATTTTGCCGCCTGTTTACTACGCCTCACGCCTACCGCTCCGCTGCTCAAATCAGGCAGTTGTGCTCTAATTTTGCGCAGGCTGCTCACTCCTGGCGCTTTGTTTATTTTCCAGCTGGTTTCTGGTTGCTTTCCTGACATAGTAAGATCTACTCGCAGATGTGTCTTTCCCCCGCGTTTAAAAGTAATTGTAACCCCTGGTTTAAAAAGCAAACAGCCTTGTTTATCTCCTTGAGCAGCAAGTTGTAATTAAACTATTAGTGTCGTTATCAGCGTTGCTGAACAGAGGAGCCTGCACACTTCGGATAAATTACATAATTTGGGCATGGAGAGAACTTTGTCTCCTAACAACAATTTATAAACAATTAAGCAAGGAAGCTTTCATTTGCCCTTTATTTCCACTCTTCTTCTACCCCCAAGTCACTTAGTGTTTATTCTTTCCAGAGAAATTCTTTATTGGTTTAAACTATTTATGTTTAATATTTGCTTTCTCACACCCACTCATTATATATAAGTACATGTTTAATATTTTAGAGGTTGAGTAATGCTTCATGGAATAAATATACATATGTTCATTTTATTTGGATATCACAAAATCATTTTGGGTACCATCTCCCTTAAATTAATCTGTATAGTTGCCAAATAAAGTGGACTGGGCATTTTGAATACTAATTAAATACTTAAGCATCCTTTCAACTATATCCTGTCCCTGAGGGCACTTAATAATATCATTTCAGAAATAATTCCACAGCTTGAGTGGAGGATATACTCCTTCACTTACAGTCCCAAGTCAGTCAAAGAATAGCACCAAAATGTGGGTCTTTCATCACTTTATGAAGATGCAAATTCCAAGTTTTAGCATAAACTGATGGAGTATAGAATAGGGGTTTTCTGAACCATGACTTCCATTCTTCTAAAAGAGCCTCCTTTGTGAGGTTTTTAACCTCTAATCAGCACTTAGTATATTATATTGATAATGATTATTTGCTGAAGACCGTATAAATGCTAGAGAAAATTAAGTCAATGTATTTGCTGAAACTTACTCAGAGACATCAGACCTCATTTAAGACATTGAAAGAGTTTTTTTTTTTCCCTGAGAAATTAAAATGTGTTATAAGGACATCGTGTAACAGAAGAATATGTTCACACTGTTAGTAGCAAGTGTTTCTAATTGTGTTCTCACTTAGTAATGAACATCATTGACATTTAGCTTGTGAGAACTTACCCTGCCTTATGAGGTCATTCATTCACTGCATTGAAGTGAATGCACTGGAGAGTTGCAGCTTGTCTGTTGGATGTTTTCCTGTAGGCTAGTGTGTTTTATTTATCTTTATATTGACAGTATATAGAAGAGTATTTGATACCTAGAAGGTGCTGAAACTGAAAAGTTCTCTGCAATTACATACTGAGATAATTGGAAATGTTATGGTAAATAAAAAGCTAAGCACATCTAAAATGTCTTAAAGGCATGTCAAAGGAAGGAAAGCTTCATCCTGATGATTCAGGATTGTTTAAACCCCAAAGTCAATATTGGGTCACTATTGAGAAGAATAAGTACTTATCTAATCATAAGGAACGTTAACCTTTGTTGATATTTCGGAATTGCTTTTGTGTGGAAATGATTTTAAGTTAATAGCATGGTCAACTTCAGGATACCTATCATCCTTGGGACTTCAAGATCAGTTTTAGTTTCTGAGACAAGCTAAGGATGGCTATTTCTGACTTCTGCTGATGTTCTCTACTCTTTCAGGCACAGAGGATAACGGCAGTCAAAATTGGCTTGTTCTGGCTACCTGTAAGAAGGGATGGGTCAGCCAGATTAGGATATAAACTTGGTCTCAGAAAATTTCTTTCCTATCTTTCTTGAGGAGGAAGATCTTTATCTCTTAGTTAAATTATGAAAACCTATGATACTGAGAAGTGACAGCCCAGAATGTGATATCATCACTCAGCAATGAGCACTGTCCCTAGGCAAAATTGGGAATATTTTCCATACTGAGCCAAGGTTATTCAACCAATGGGAAGGTCTTGGTAATCATCTTCCTTCACTCTTTCACTGAAGAATGCCAATGTCTTCCTCATAATATATTTTTTTGTTACTGATTTCAAATTGAAGGCAGATCATATGGGTTTGGCTCTTATTTTGTAAGCCCAAAATCTCCTTGAAAGTATTGCTTCTCACAGTCAGTAGCCATAATCCAACTGGATGGCCATGTGGTTGACCAGAAGCCTCTATTATGGACTCTCTGATGGTCTGCTCTCCTCCTTTGCTGTTTCTAAAGCTAACCAACCTGGAAATCTCATTATGTAGTGCTTTCAGATGATACTGATGAAGACCACTCCAGATAATATAAATAACATAAACAAAGGAAAGTAAATAATTAACAATACGAAGAAATAGGAAGCCCTTTGCTGTTAATATTTAACCTGGCTGCTTACAATGTTATTGCTTCAACAGCAATCCATATGTTTATGAGACAACTTGAACACAAAATCTGTGTTACATGCTTAAGTTTTCTTGGGATCGCTGGTCTGGGCACTATTAAAATTTTTTTAACATCTAAGTATTTATTATATTTACTATTATCTTATCACTAAATGATATGTTATTTGTTTAGTTTGTAATTAGAGAGAGAGAGAGAGAGAGAGAAGACCATGAAAGTGTGTTTTATATGAAAAATATGAATCAAGAGTCAGAAAAACTTGATTTTAATGCATCTCTGCCTCTAAGACCATGGACAAGTCTTTTAATATTTCTAGGCTTCATTCACTCAGCCCTTGGATGAGGGATTTAGATTTTAAAATCTCTAAAATCTCAGGGCACCTGGGTGTCTCAGTCAGTTACATGTCCAACTCTTGATCTCGGCTTAGGACATGAACTCATGGTTTGTGGGTTCGAGCCCTACACTGGACCCTGTGCTGACAGTGTGGAGCCTGCTTAGGAATCTCTTTCCCCCTGCCCCTTCCCCACTCATGTGTGTACTCTCTCTCTCAAAATAAATAAACATTAAAAATAAACAAAAAAAACCCCAAAATTTTAAAAATTAAATAAAATGAAGTCTCATTTAATTTAAAAACCTTCTATGAATAACTGGTACTTCTAAATCTAGCTGTACTACCGGATATTCACTATACCAGTGATTTTTTTTTAATTTATTTTTTTAATGTTTTTATTTATTTCTAGGAGAGAGAGAGAGACAGCGTGAGCAGGGGAGGGTCAGAGAGAGAGGGAGTCACAGACTGAAACAGGCTCCAGGCTCTGAGCTGGCAGTCAGCACAGAGCCCGACGCGGGGCTCGAACCCTCGAACCGCGAGATCATGACCTAAGCGAAAGTCGGACGCTTAACCGACTAAGCCACCCAGGCGCCCCTATACCAGTGATTTTTATATGCAGTCTTATTTATGGTATAAAACATATAGTAGAATAGCATAATTATAGCAGTGATTTAAACATTTAATCACAGCTAAGTTATGAAAATAATTTTGATTAAAATAATAAATATTAATCATAATGAATAATTACTTCTTAATAATTAATAATGTGCTGGAAGGTACATTTACATACACTTAAAATGTTTTAAGTTTGAATATTCAGAGATTAGAGTCTTAAACATAGTTGATGCTTTGTAAATGTTTGTTGTATGATTGAATAAGGTATTGGTGAAATCTTAGCAATAAATGGAAAATGAGAAAACTAAATATTAATCCAGTCTCCGAATTGGCATTTTAAGTGTTTCCTGTTATCTTTTACAATTAGAGTGAATAAGTTATAAGATCTATATTTTCCCTTTATCCTTTTAAATTACTGGGGAAGGTAAATATACACCTTTGGAATTCGCAGATAGAATAATCCTATCTTCTAGGCTCTAACTGTGAAACTTGGCCATGGACTACAAAGAACTTTTTTCCTTTTTCTTCACAGGCATATGTGCTGATAGTAGCAAATAAACTGTTGGTTAGAATAGGTGCAAAACAATATATTCCTTTTTTTAAATATTTTATTTATTTTTGAGAGAGAGATAGAGACAGCATGAGCAGGGGAGGATCAGAGAGAGAGAGGGGCACAGAATCTGAAACAGGCTCCAGGCTCTGAGCTGTCAGCACAGAGCCCGATGAGGGGCTTGAACCCACGAACTGTGAGACCATGACCTGAGCCGAAGTCTGACGCTCAACCGACTGAGCCACCCAGGCGCCCCAAAACAATATATTCTTATACAGGTTTTTTATTTTTTTATTTTTTTAATGTTTATTTTTGAGACACACACACACACACACACACACACAGACACGGAGTGTGAGTGGGGGAGGGGCAGAGAGAGAAGGAGACACAGAAGTCGAAGCAGGCTCCAGGCTCTAAGCTGTCAGCAGAGCCTGTCGCAGGACTTGAACTCACAAACTGCCAGATCATGGCCTGAGCTGAAGTCAGACACTTAACCAACTGAGCCACCCAGGGCCCCCTACATGTATTTTGATACCAAGCAAAAATATTTTAATATTACACATGGAATTACTCTGTGATGAATGCAACTTCAATTCATGATTATTTATTGTATAAGCAAGAGTTAAAACACAAGTGGAAACAGAAGATAATATGTCAATATATAATTAACAATATATAAGATTATTTTAACAATATATAAGATATAACAAGATATAATTAACAATAATATGTCTTTGACTTGATAAGGTGAAAAAGGAGACATGTATTATAGTCAGTGTATTATGTCATAAAAACAAAAAAGGCCCTGAACGAACTATTAATAAATATAACATGTTCCTCATTGTATGATACCAGAAGAATTCTAACATTTTCCCCCTTTGTTTCATCCCTGTCCCCACCCTCTTTGGTAGGTAGTAGAGAGGGTGTGATTTCAGGAGGGAAAAAAGTAGGCCATGTTGACATCTTAATTGCTTTAATTTACAAGTCTTTTATATAATGTGGGATAGTTAAATAAAAGACAAAATCAATTTTATGACCTTATTGAATGATGATGGATTGGCATGATTTTCTACATAAGCTATCGAAGGACAACAGAAATAGTCACACTACTAGTTATTTAACATTTATAAAAGGAAGTGTTGTATAAAAGCTTGTAGTTTTCCTATTGATCTTTTCTGCCTCATTTATATACTCTAAACTAACAATTCAAGAGCAGAATCTTTGAATAGTAAATAGTTGGACTGGAATTGTAGTCATGAGGATTCAATGTATTTCTTGGTTTTGAAGCCATACTGAACTTTATCAATGTGATTATTTGCCATTTATAGACATAGATAGCCTATTATTTCTGGATCTCTACCAAACAAATAGCAAGTTGGTTTAATACTCAATCATAATTTATTCAAGAGTATAGAAAGAGCTCTGTTATGCTTGATTTTCCCCATTCCATCTGGGCCCTGTGTTTTGGGAGAGAGGAGGTAGAAGAAGGTAAAAGGAAATAATAAAATTTATTCATTCAACAAATGTTAATTGAGGAAGTTAAATATTTATTAGGCCATGTTTTAGGCATTTGGGAAATAGTAGTAACCAAAACAAACTCAGTTGGTTCAGTTGGTTAAGTATTTAACTCTTGATCTCAGCTCAGGTCTTGGTCTCAAGGTTGTGAGTTCAAGCCCTGCATTGGGCTCCACAACCAGCGTGGAGCTTACTTTAAAAAAACAAAAAACATGGGGCGCCTGGGTGGCTCAGTCGGTTAAGCGTCCGACTTCGGCTCAGGTCATGATCTCACGGTTCATGGATTCGAGCCCCGCATCCAGCCCCGCGTTGAGCCCCGCGTCGGGCTCTGTGCTGACAGCCAGCTCAGAGCCTGGAGCCTATTTCGGATTCTGTGTCTCCCTCTCTCTCTGACCCTCCCCTGCTCATGCTGTCTCTCTCTCAAAAATAAATAAAAAACATTAAAAAAAATAAACAAACAAAAAACCACCTAACGCTTATGAATTTAAACTCCTTAAAGTGGGTTATAGACAATAAACAATATAATATTTATGTACACTGTATAGTATTTTATAAGTTAAGGCAAAAGTAAATAAAGCAACCTAAGTGTACAAGGTGTGTAGAGGCAAAGATAGGTCTTAAAAGGATCACTGGGCCTGCTATGCCATGAGCAGACTAGAGTGAGACAATGAGGAAGCAGGGAAGCTGATTTGGGATCTTAGAGTAACCCAGAAAAATGGTGGTGGCTAAGCAGTGAGCAGAGAAGCAACAGTGAAAAGGGGTCGGATTCTGTATGTATTTGAATAGATAGCCAACAAGTTCATGATGGATTCAGAGTGGGTTGTAAGAGAAGGAAAGGAGCAAGGAGTCCCTCAAAGGTTTGGCCTGAGCAGCCACAAGGATAAAAGGGCCTTTTGGGGCATAGGGGGAACGGTCAGAAGTTCAAATGCAGACACGTTAAATGTGAGATGTCTTGCAGAGTGGAAAGAGGAGCCATGAGGAAGAATCCTTTCTTTCCCAGGGTAGTAATAGTGGTTATGGGAGTATATCTGGAGATAGACTTCCTGGGTTCAAATCCCCACTCTGTCATTTAGTAGCTGTGTGACCTTGGGCAAGACATTGAACTTCTTTAGTTTCTTACCTATAAAATGAAATGAATAGTGACCACCTTGGAGGGTGTTTTTTTTTTTTTTTTTGAAGAGTAGTTAATTTTATTAAATTTGAAAAACTCAGGGGCTCCTGGGTGGCTCAGTCGGTTACACATCTGACTCTTGATTTCAGCTCAGGTCATGATCTCACGGTCATGGGATCAAGCCCTGTGTGGAGCTTGCTTAAGATTCCCTTTGTCTCTCTCTCTCCCTCTACCCTTCTGTCCCCACTTGCACTCTCTCACTCTCAAAAAAAAAAAGAAAAAAAGAAAAAGAGAAAGAAAGAAAGAAAGAAAGAAAGAAAGAAAGAAAGAAAGAAAGAAAGAAGGAAAAAAAGAAAATGTGAAAACTTAGAATAATACTTGGCATATAGTGAGTATTCATTACACAAAACGGACAGAAAGCTCCATTACATTTTTGGGTATTGCCTCATCTTTGTCCTATTCTTCCAACGTATTACCAAAAAGAAAAAAAAGGAAAGAATGAAAAGAAAAAATGAAAAAATGAAGATGTCCTTCCAGTTATCACATCTTATAAGACCAAATGAGCTACGACTTCAGAAACTTTCAGATAAGGAATAAACTTTCTTAGCTAATTTTACCTCTATTCAGTCCTTGTTTAGAGTACAGAATGAATATGCCAGGCCCAAAATGAGAAAGGAAGTCACCTTCAGACTCCAAAAGTTCAGGAAATTTACATTAAAAACAGTCCATCTTCTGACTGAGGTTGAATGGATCACTTTGAAATATCTTTTGCAAATATCATTTCCAAATATCATTTTGGAAATGGCCACATGGAAAAGACTAGCGACTGGACTTCCCAGTGATCCCCTGAACATGGAAGAGGTGTTTTGTGAGAAGGAGGAAAAAAGAGCAGAGAAAGGGATATAGGAAGAAGAGAGGAAGGTAGCAAAGTGGGAGAGAGAAAAGAGAGAGAACACAGCTTGCCAATTTGAGAAATCATCCACATAGGTGGACATCAAAAATCACAGAGTCTTAGATTTTAAGAGTCAGGAAGAACATCTCTTTTCCAAATCATGGGCATAAATATTCTGTGATGGGTTTGGAGATGTGCTGATTTCCAATCTGACTCTGCTACTTAGGAGCTGAATCATCTCTGAATCTTTGAAATCTGGAAAGTGGGGATAACATTCTCTGTGTCTAATTCTTGTTGTTACTTTAAGGACCAAATGGGAAAATGGCTTGCCAGTAGCCAAGGGCTATATACAAAGGCAAGAGACAGATGTGGTCTGGATGAATGGGACAGCTTTAGATTTCTCACTCTGGCACAAATAAGACACAGGAACGAAAATGTGAAAAATAGGCTAATTTACTGAAAATGTTGCCTGTGCCATAGGCAAAAATTCAACACAGCCAAGTAGTCCAGAAAGACTGACTACAGCATCTACTGATTTATAAATGCAGGTGGTGTCCATGCCTCCACTGTCAACACTCATCATGATAGGGCGTGCCTTTGGATATTATTATCCATCCATAAGAGATAAAGTGCTCAAGTTTTTACAGTGTTTGTTATTTTGAAGCTAAAGGTAACTGCACTGCCCTCTAGAACCACTGGCCTTGTAAGGCATCTGTCCAACTTGACCTTAGGCACACACTCACCCAAATAACCGGATGCATCCCTCCTTTACAATCTCCCCTTCCATTTTCTTCACATTCTCCTCCCCTGACGGAATGCCCCAATTATTTGTTTTGACCTTAACAACACACCCAAAGCTTCCAAGGCAAGATCTTCATTTCTGAGAAGAAGAGGTTCAAAAGTCCCCTGTGTGTCTGTGGAAGTCTAGGGCTGATCATTACCTCCCACTGAAACCACAAAATCACGCATTTTGCACAGCTGTGGAGCCAGCTGCCCTGAGCTCACTCCAGATCGCCCATCATGCTGTCTTGCAGCAACATCTTTGCTGTATCTGGTCATGATGCTGTCTTGTAATCAGCTAAGAAGCAGCTATTTCAGTAAGAAAAGTGACTTTCACCAGCATTCTGGGCATGGGACTCAGAGCTACCTTTCATATAAGGCAACTTCTCAGTTCTAGAAACAATTTCTCCATGTTCAGTAGGTTCAACTGAAATAGAGCAGGCAGAAATCAAGTTAGGAGCGGATGGGCTCTTACTTTTATTTTTACGTTTTGTCTTTGTCACCCACTTTGGAGGGGGTTTCATTCAAATAAAAGCAAAAATTTTCGACCTATGTCTGGGTCTGGAGCTATAATGGGTACTGCAGACCCCGCCAAACTGTGGCTAATCACAGACACCCCATTATATATAATTTATGATACCATATAATTGTTATGAGTGTATTTTTCCACATTTTGACCCAAAAAGATATTCGATTAATAGAGTTTAAGCA
Organism: Hyaena hyaena; assembly: GCF_003009895.1. Classification (NCBI taxonomy): domain Eukaryota; kingdom Metazoa; phylum Chordata; class Mammalia; order Carnivora; family Hyaenidae; genus Hyaena; species Hyaena hyaena. Next base: position 2,663,219 of record NW_024080692.1, read on the forward strand.
AATTAGATACTTGATACATTATTATAATTTTGTCAAGCTCCAAAATGACTAAGTCTTTTTTCAAGTTGTAAAAGTCCTGAGGTAGTTTTCCTTTATCTTCTTGTGTAAGGAGTTAATTTTAAATATGCAGAAATAAATCATTACTGTGGTTTCTGATGTTTTAGCCAAAGGTGTTTCCTACATTCTGTGTATCACTGACTCCTTGCCACAAAAATCCTCCCCATTTTTATGAAGCAACCAGACAGCATAGCCTCCCTTGGTAGGCCATTTAGTTGATTTTAAAATTCTTTTTGTTTTTCCAAGTCTATTCTGCACCTATAGCACAGGTAATATTCTTTCTGGCATCTTAAGAACATTTGTATTTCCAGGGGCACCTTGGGTAGCTCAGTTGTTTGTATATCTGACTTCGGCTCAGGTCATGATCTCACAGCTCATGAGTTTGAGCCCTGCATCGGGCTCTGTGCTGATAGCTCAGAGCCTAGAGCCTGCTACATATTCTGTGTCTCCCTCTCTCTCTGCCCCTCCCATGCTCACATTCTGTCTCTCTCTCTAAAAAAATAAACATTAAAATTTTTTTTACAAAGAACACTTGTATTTCCAGAAAGAAAAAATTTGCCCGTATTTTTCTTGTCCACCAAGATCTGAGTCAAGCCATGTCATCACTTGTCTGATAAAATAGCAGCCCTAGAAATGGAAGTGTGTGTTAAGTCTAAGACCAACTAGAACCATCCATAAAAATAATACCAGGTCAACTCAAAGTAAGCTCAGATCAGCCTTAAACTCACTTCATTGGCCTCTCTGTTACAGCTCATATAATATGATCTGTATGAACAATTTCTGCTGTAAAGTTACCTCATAAAGACATATATCATCTAGAGTCCTTTCATAAACCCAATTATAGGGCAATTCAGGAGAGTTACAGCTACTATGTTCTGCGTTCTATCTCCTCCCTAGTTCCAATAATTAAGGACACTGAAGTGGAAATATTGAGGTAGAAATGAAACAATGACTGAATTTAGCCAACACAGAAAAGGCTGGTATAATCACTCAATCAGGCATTGCATTAGCTCTTTTATGGACATGTTGCCAGCTTCATTTATTAGAGGTGATTTGTCCAGAGAAAAGTTATTAGCGGGCCCTTTGTATACAAATATGAATATCTGTTCAATATCTCACTGACTTCTGTGTATGTTTCATTCAAAATTATTAGGACTATTTCATTCAAATTCAGTCACCATAGTATTTGGATAACTAAGATCCTGGTGGCAAGTGGCAGAGAGGAATATAAGACTAATAATTAAGAATACATAGTAATTAATCATTGATAAAAAATATTTTTTCAAAGTTTTAAATTTTTAATCAAAATATATTTAATATATTTTTTCAATTAAAAATTTTTAATTTTTAATCAAAATTTAAAAAATCCAATTGTGAAAGATAAAATTCATTTTTATGTTATAACTCAGTTTGGACCAGGAGATTTTCATGTTAACTTTTTTTTAAGTTTATTTGTTTCATTTGAAAGAGAGGGAAAGCACGAGCAGGGCAGGGGAGAGAGAGAGAGAGAGAATCCCACACTGAGCATGGAGCCTGACACAGTGTTCGAACCCGTGAACAGTGAGATCATGACCTGAGTCGAAACCAAGAGTTAGAAGCTTAACCGACTAAGCCACCCAGGCACCTTTCATATTAAGTTTTTTGTTCCTCACAGAACTTAAATGGTTTTGAAAGGGAATCACATAAGTCATACTAAAAAGGCATAGAAAGGGACTAAATAGAGGCACTAAAATGCGCTACTTGTACATTGACTCAAATATGTAACACATTCACCACAACTGAGCACATACATTCAACAACACTGGTGTACATTAAAGCGGATATAATTTTCTTTCCAGTTGCTGGTTCTCAGAGGACTTTATTCTCTGTCAATCTCTGCAAACCTCAAATATGGTCCAATAACCACAATGAATCTTGAGCGCATTTTAGTGTCTTTTCTAAATTATAACTGGTTTCATCTCTCTCGCTCTTGCTCCTTGGTGACCCTAAAGGAAATGAATTGTGTTATTTTATGTGGGTTCATAAAAATATAAATTTCTTCCATAAGTCCTCAGTTTCCATAAATCTGTTGCTGTGGTTCAATTATTTTCTTCCCCTGAGAGGGAGAAGAGTTTCAAGCCGTAGGTTCACCTCGTCTTAATTTCTCTCACTACATTCCTGGCTCTGCCGAGCATCAGGACAAAATGCCTTATTGTGGTGAAGCAGTAGAGGTTGTAGAGTTGGAAGTAGATCAAGGAAGCAGGGTAGCAATGAAAAGATAGAGCTCTAGTCTTCCCAGGGGCGAATTGCCAGGAGCACCCACTGATTTGTAATATGTCATCATACAAAGAAGGAGAAAAGTGCCTTGGGATTATTGACTCACGTGGGAGATTTGGTTAGGTGCAGATGTAGCGCAGCTCTCCTGGCTGCTCTTGACGTATCACGTGGAGAGGGAGAAGCACGTGTCAGACAGACCTGGGTATGAATTCTGACCCTGTTGAGCAAGTTTATCATCTTTATGAACTCGGTTTGCTTACCTAAAAAATGGGCAGACTCATTTCCCAGAGTCATGAGAAGGACTGGAAGGAGGGATATAAAGCAAAGTACCTGGCATAGTAGGTGCTCAATAAATACCTTTCAAGCCATTCAAGCAAGATGCATGTTCAATTTAGTTTATTAACATGAAATATTGATGTTGTAGCACAGCAACCATGATTAGGTTAGCCAAAGTGCCCTTATAAAACCTGGACAAAATTTTCATACAAGAATGGATGACTTTTTATTGTGACTTATTTCATTAAATATCCATATAACAAATGTTCATCAAAGGCTTGCTACATGCTTGATGTGAAAAAACAGTTTTTTCAACAAATAAATCCACATAGGAATATCAACATCCACCAGACTCTAATCTTTTTTAAACAAAGGGATCATGTCTGACTTACTTACCCCTGAATCCTCAGTCCTGAGCACAGAGCATGGCCCATAACAGGTGCTCAAAAAGCACTCACAATAAAAAAAAATGTTATCAGGGCAATGATCACTTTGCTTGTAGTCTAACTTTATACAAAATTCATTGGATTTCTTCTTTTTTAAAAGGACTTCATTTTTTGGTTTATTTTTTGCATTTTTATGTTTTTACTGAGATGTAATTGACATACAGCATTGAATAAGTTTATAGTCTACACATGTTGGCAAAAGGGCTTTATTTTTTAAGAGCAGTTTTAGGTTAATAGCAGAATGGAGAGGAAGTACAGAGATTCCCCCCGGGCTCCCTGCCCCCACACAGGCACAGCCTCCCCCATGATCATCAACATCCCCCACCAGAGTGGGACATTTGCTACAATTGATTAACCTACGCTGACATGTCACTGTCACCTGAAGTCCAAAATTGACCTTAAGGTTCATTCTTGGTGGTATACTTCTGTGGCTTAGTCACATGTATACTGGCATGTATCCATCATTATAGCAACATACAGAGTATTTTCACTGCCCTAAAGATCCTCTGTGATCTTCTTATTCATCTCTCTCTCTTTCCCCTCCCAACCCCTGGCAACCACTGATCTTTCTATTGTCCTTATTATTTTGCCTTTTCCAAAATATCATAATTTCACATGCATTTATGGTAGTGTGCATGTAAGATTTTTCCATGTCTTTTATGCCTGATAGTTTATTTCTTTTTCATTTTTTTAACTGTTTATTTTTGAGACACACACACACAGAATGTGAACAGGGGAGGGGCAGAGAGAGGGAGACACAGAATCCGAAGCAGGCTCCAGGCTCTGAGCTGTCAGCACAGAGCCAGATCCAGGACTCAAACTCACAAGCTGAGAGATCATGACCTGAGCCAAAGTCGGATGCTTAACCAGCTGAGCCACCCAGGCGCCCAGGTTCATTTCTTTTTAGCGTTGAATAGCATTCCATTGTCTGGATGTACCACAGTTTATTTATCCGTTCACCTACTGAAGGACATCTTGAATGCTTCCCAGTTTTGGCAATTATGATTAAAGCTGCTATAAACATCCATGTGCAGGTTTTTGTGTGGACATAAGTTTTCAACTCCTTTGGATAAATACCAAATGCGATTGCTGGATCATATGGTAAAAGTAAGCTTTGTTTTGTAAGAAAACACCAAACCGTGTTAAAAAATGGCTGTACCGTTTTTCCATTCCCACCAGCAATGAATAAGACCTCCTTCTCTTCACTTTTCACTAACATCTATAGGCATCTTCATATATCTGATCCTTGTTTCCTTCTGACAGTTTCAATAAGCAGAAGCTGTAGAGCAAGAAGACACTTACCCCATCAAAGCTGTCTCCAATCCAGGCGGGCCTCTCAGAATTGCTGTATCCACCTCTTCAGTCCTGCTCTCTGGGAAGATTCCAGAGATATGATCGTCTCTAGAGCTTGTGTCTGGGTCTTGTAAAACATGGAAAGAAAGGGTTTTCACTCCTTTTACATTACAGTTGCAATAGTACTTGCGATGATACCATGAACTTTTCTTTATCAGTTCAGCTCAGTCTCCCCTGAAGTGATTCCCTAGACACGGAAAAAGTTTGAAAGTACAGTTCTTGCAAAGGAGGTGAAATGTTCCTTCTCCCATACATCGCAAAGAGGGATACCTTTCATTTTGCCCGTTTTGAAAATGCAGAAGTAGATATGAAACAGTATAACCAAACATAAGGTGTTTCTCCTCATTGACCTGGCTTTTATTTTTCTTTTTAAGCTGAACTTTAGGAATTGACATCATTATGAGAAGATCATGGCAGTCTTCCACTTTCCATATCTCTGAAGACCATTGCTAAGTTTTATAAAATGAACCTCACTGAACACTCTCTGTGTTGGAGGCCATCCTACATCTCCATGTATCTAAGGATACATCCTTAGAGTATAAATTTGGATGCAATAGAATTTTCGGTAATTCTGCTATAATACTCAATCTGCCCTAAAATTCAGAGTGGGAAAGTTTTTAAAATATTTAAAGAGTCGAGCTTAGATAAAGTGTAGAGATTACAAGCTAACACATCTTGCAAATGAGGAAATTATGCTCCAGAGAGCGCTGTGGTCCCCAAGAAGAGAAAAGGAAAGGGGCGCATGGGTGGCCTAGTCAGTTGAGTGTCCAACTTCGACTCAGGTCATGATCTCACAGTTGGTGGGTTTGAGTTCCGAGTCGGGCTCTGTGCTGACAGCTCAGAGCCTGGAACCTGCTTCAGAGTCTGTGTCTCCCTCTCTCTCTGCCCCTCCCCTGCGTGTGCTCTCTCTCTCTTACTCTCTCAGAAATAAATAAAGAAACATTTTTTAAAAAGGAAAGGGAAATGAAAAATCTGCAGATTCTAGGTGTTTAAAAGCAGCTCAGTTCCAGGGGTATATGCTGGAAGTAGCACATACACAGTCTTGAAAGCCAACTAAGCACATCTCTTCCAAACTCCAAGGTCAGTGTCATCACATTGGTAGCTTGCAGTCAGCCACAGCAGGAGTATTTACACATGGAAATCAACAAACACTGCCATACATCAGAACATTTTTTTAAATGCTTATTTATTTTTGAGAGAGAGAGAGACAGAACGTGAGCGGGGGAGGGGCAGAGAGAGAAGGGAGACACAAAATCCGAAGCAGGCTCCAGCACAGAGCCTGATGTGGGGCAGGCTTGAACCCACGAACCGTGACATCATGACCTGAGCCGAAGTCAGCCACTTCACCGACCAAGCCACCCAGGCGCCCCTCAGAACACGTTTTAGAGAGCTGTTGTTAAGCAGTTACTCACACATCACTGCTTAGTTCACGGAGTTGAGCCTGATATTTAATAGACATACTCTAAGCATCATCTAAGTATATATGTAAGTGGTTTAGGCATATTTTATTAAATGCTAAAAATATCAAAGGAAAAGTATCAGAATGGCTTTGCTTGACCAATTTAATTTGACAACTTCACATTCAAATATTTATTTACTTCAAAGGATCTATGAACATGTTGGTAGGTGAAATTACTTTATTATTGCTTCACTGGTATTTTAATATGGCAAAATCAATATGGCTAAGGTGCAGGATATGAGTGTGTCTGTTGAAAATATGCTTTCATCTCTAGAATAGATGTAAAATGTGTGATACAATCTAACAGTTTTTCATAGAAAATATCTTTTCATCTTGCATTGTATTTTGGACACTTGTGAAGATGAAAGTGGATTTCTTTCTGCAGTCCATTCAATAATAAGATCAGATTGGCCAGTGTTCCAACATATCATGCAGCCTTTCCACATTTACCAACTGACACTGCTATAATACATTAACTCTATTTGGAATCCGGTTGCAATCAAATAAATAGTGAGTCTGTTGCAATATCCCCATACTGGCCTTGACAACTGAAAGGTGCATCTCCAAGCATGAAGTCAACAGCTATTTAGAATTCTTCTGGCCTATCAGTCTTTAGAACAATTGCAAATCTACATTAGAGTAAAAAAAAAAAAGTCATTCCGTGTAGGCCTTTCCTGAGAGAGCCTTTTAAAATTATATTTCAGTTTCTTCGAGTCCATGTATTTTTCAAGCAGTGGAGAGAAAGGTTTTTTGTTTTTGTTGTTTCCTGAATAGTTGTTAACTTCTAGTAAATGCAGTGGTAGATGAAATCAGAGTCTCTGGGGACTATCAGACTTGCTGGAGGGAATTTGAACCAGTTCCTTTGCAATCTTCTTTCTTTTTAAAATGTGACTTAATGATAATCATAAAGGAACGTGTGTGCACACACTAAGAAAACGACTTAGAACTTTGCGTTTATGCATGGGGGGCCGGTATAGGGTAAGAAATGAGAATATTTTTTCTCCTGGTGTATTTTATTTATTTTTATTTTTTATGTTTTATTTATTTCTAGGAGAGAGAGAGAGAGAGACAGCATGAGCAGGGGAGGGTCAGAGAGAGAGGGAGTCACAGACTGAAACAGGCTCCAGGCTCTGAGCTGGCAGTCAGCACAGAGCCCGACGCGGGGCTCGAACCCACGAACCGCGAGATCATGACCTAAGCGAAAGTCGGAGGCCCAACACCCTCTCCTGGTGTATTTTAAAGCATTCCAGGTCATTTCTGGGCATTCTGACATACAGAAAACAGATAAAAGGATTCAGAACAAGAAGTCATTAGTTAAGAAAAGAGCCTAGGGGCGCCTGGGTGGCTTAGTCGGTTGGGCGTCCGACTTTCGCTTAGGTCATGATCTCGCGGTTCGTGGGTTCGAGCCCCGCGTCGGGCTCTGTGCTGACTGCCAGCTCAGAGCCTGGAGCCTATTTCAGAGTCTGTGTCTCCCTCTCTCTCTGACCCTCCCCTGCTCATGCTGTCTCTCTCCCTCTCCTAGAAATAAATAAAACATTAAAAAAAAAAAAAAAGAGCCTAAAGTTGGAGAGTTCTTGGGAAAATATCAAGAAAACTTAAAAGGCATTAATAAACCTGTTTCAATTACTTTAACATATTCTATCTAGCTGCATAACATAAATCCAGCAGAAAATGCTATTGTACGTGGCCTAAATACTACTGCATAATTGAGCTTGGTATTTTCCTTTCATGTAGAAAGTGACACTGGGAGAGTGGATTTGTCCTTTGGTTATTGGAATTGCCTGATTTTGATGAATTTGATGTGACTCGATACAACAGCATCACTTTCTATAGGGACAGTTACTTAGAATGCCATCAAACCCTTTTTGGGGAACAGATTCTAGGAGAAACAGTTATCCCCATCTACCCACCCCTCCTTGGGTAGAAAATCCTGAGAAAAGAATGGATTTTGCCTACTTAAGGTCCTGGTAGGATGCATTATTTGCATGGAGGGCCAGAAATTTTCTTTTCACTTACTTTCTCTTTGTGAGAAAAGAATGAGTTTCAATTGTGGTTTAGGTTGGGGTCTGTGGGTTAGACTGTGGACCATGGAGTCCTGGCCCCTGGGTTTTGCATCTCCCCTCTGGACCTCATTATGTATGAGCTTTTGAATCAGTAGCTGAACCTCTCTCTGTCTTTCTTCCTTCTCAGTAAATTAGGGATAATAATAGCATCTGTTTAATACGCGTGGGGATTAGAGAGAGCAGGATGTACAAAGTTCTTAGAAGGGTGTCAGGTACATAGTAAGCACTCGGCAAATGCTCGCTGGTACTATTAATGGGCACTGCTGGCCGGGTCAGCCCAGGATGCTACTAAGCGTTAGAGACTCAGCACCTGTTGGGAGAAGAGCCAGCTGGCTCAGCTGTGCAGTCCCCTCTGTGAGTCAATCCTTTTGCTTTGCTCTCCTTCTGCACAGATCTATGCTTAGAAGCTCAGGAAAATAAAACCTCTTTAACCCCCCCGGTCAAATCTTGGTGGAAGCACCCTGTCCCAGAGCCATCATCCAGGCCGTGACTAAGCAGATTCAGGATTTAAAGCTTCTTTTAGGTAACTCCATTAATGGGGTTAAGTATTTAACTCAGCAGGCAGGTAAAAGATGTGATGTACCAGTGTTTAGTCACTTACAATTCTAACTGCTTGAGATGATTATGCAATCTGAAATGCCACAAGATGTGGGAAGCAGGATATGAGTCAGTGAAGACTTAGATTCTCTTGGCCTTTCATTTGGAAAGCCTCTTTGGTATGTCCTCCCACTGCGGGGCTTCTTGAACCTGGTTTCATGATCAACCCAGAAGGGTGATCTGGACCAGAGTTCCAGATATTAACACAGCTACTTTACATCATACCTCTGCTTAGTATCCCCTACCCTGCACTAGGCACTAGAAACACAAAGATAGATAAGGAAGCCCCTAGTCCTAGAGCCCAGATTGGTTTGGGTAGAGGGGTAGTAAACAGATGGTACCAAGGCATAGTGGTTGGCAGTGTCATAGTCAAGGCACAGACAAGGCATCACTGGACACAGACAATGAAGGAAACAGCCCTGCGGGGGGTAGCCAGGGAATCCTTGCTGAGGAGGGCACTGGCCCAGATCTCCAGAGGGTGAGTCAGACTTTTCCCCACGGAGGAAACCATGGGGGAAGCATTTCAAGAATTGAAAGGCATTCTAATCAGAGGAAACAGGCTGCACAAAAGGCATCTGGCATTTAGGTCACTCTGGCTCCCAAAGGTTGTAGTCATTAAGGAATACTCATTTACGATCTGCAGTGCACTGAACTAACGCTGGATATCTCTGCCTTTGGGGAGCGCAGACTGAGGGAGGATAGCCATGGAAGGTGTCGGGGAGGTGGTGTGCGTGCTCTACCAGCAGAAAATAGAGATCTTCCCCAGCAGAGCCTCCGGATCTGGTGGAGGGTCATAGTAGAGTGTGGAGGCTGGAATAAGGCTTCCGGAATGAGAGGCACCATCCCCCCACCCAGGAAGGCAAGGGAAAGGGGTGTGTGTGAAGGCATGGGTCAGGGCACGTGCAACCTCTCAAAGAGCAGGAAATCTGGTGCAAATTGAGAGTGTGTGAGCAAGAACTGCAGGGCAGCCTAGGGAGGAGACGGGATAACGCAGGCATCAGAGGACACCCAGCAGCAGTGAGGAAGACGGATGGAGAGGGCCAATACTGGAAGCAGGGAGGTGCTTAGTTTAAGTTAAGCATTTGCCAAGACTGAGGCCATAATAGGATGGAAAACTGATTTAGAATCAAGATATTTTAAAAAGTGGAATAGCCAGGACCTAGCAGCCATGGACTCTGAGGGCTCGGGGGAAGGGGATGAGGATCTCTAAGTATCTTCCTTGGGTAACTCAGTTCTGTTTGCCAGTTCAGGGAACAGAGCACAGACACATCCTCTCAGGACCAGTTAATGAGCTTATACATAGACAGGTGGGTTTGGGGGTGCCTGTGTGGCCTCCTTGTAGAGGATCCATCAAGAAGTAAGTACATGGGTTGGGAACTAGGGAGAAGAATTCATACTCACTAAAATCTGGTGGGAAAGAGCACCTAGGTCAAAGATTCTTGTTCTGTGTACCATCAGCAATGGCACTGTGCAAAAGCATAGATACCCTCAACATTGTATTCGTCTTAGGTGTACAGTGTAGTGGTGTGATATATGTGCTCATATGAAATGATCATCATAATAACTTTAACAACCCATCACCAGCCTTTTTTTTTTCTCCTTTTTATTTTGGGGGGAATGCGTACAGCTGACACATGATGAGACATTAGCTTCAGATGTACAGCATAGCATGATTCAACTGCTCTATAGGTTCTGCCAGGCTCAGCACAGTGTAGCTACCATCTGTCACCATGTAACACTATTACAATACCATTGACTGTATTCCCTGTGCTGTGCTTTTCATCCCCTGACTTACTCATTGCATAATTGGAAGCCTTGTTTCTTACTTCCCTTCACCCATTTTGCCCATCTCCCCACCCCCGCTTCCTTCTAGCAACCATCAGTGTGTTCTCTGTGTTTGTAGGTCTGATTCTGTTTTTTGTTTGTTTGTTCATTTGTTTTGGTTTCTTCAGATTCCACATAGGAGTGAAATCATATGGTATTTGTCTTTCTCTGACTGACTTATTTCCCCTAGAATAATACCCTCTAGCTTCATCCCTGTTGTCACAAATGCAAGATTCCATCCTTTTCATTGCTGGGTAATATTCCATTGTGTGTGTGTGTGTATATATACACACCACATCTTCCTTATCCATTCATCTATCAATGGACACTCAGGTTCCTTCCATATCTCAGCTACTGTAAATAATGCTGCAATAAACATAGGGGTGCATATGTCTTTTCAAATTGGCGTATTCACTTTCTTTGAGTAAATACCTGAAAGTGGCATTACTGGATCATATGGTGTTTCTATGTCTAATTTCTTGAGGAACCTCCATATTGTTTTTCATGGTGCCTGCACCAATTTACATCCCCACCAAAGACCCTGAATATCCACTACCATCCTTTTCTATATTTGACCTGACAAAACATTAGGAAGCCCTGCGCTATGGAAACCATGGTGAGAGACAGAAGAGAATGGGGAACAGATTCCCAAGGGACATCCATTTTTTTTAAGTTTATTTATTTTGAGAGAGACAGAGACAGCACAAGTGGGGAGGACACACACACACACACACAAAAAGAGAGAGAGAGAGAGAGAGAGAGAGAGAATCCCAAGCAGGTTCCACGCTGCCAGTGCAGAGCCCGATGTGGGGCTCAAACCCATAAAGCTGCCAGATCATGACCTGAGCTGAAATTAAGAGTCAGTCGCTTAACCAACTGAGCCACCCAGGCGCCCCTCAATGGACGTCCATATCAAAGCGTATGGAGAAAAGGAGTCAGCACTAGCAGCTGAGGAGGAATGAAAGGAGGGGGAGGATCAAGACAAGCCAGAGGAGAAAGGGTTTTCTAGGGAAATGCAGTAGCTAGCAGGTTCACATGCAGCAGAGAGACCCGGGGTGGATTAAACCATGGCCCTGTCATTTGGTGCCTTTATCAAAGGTTATTTATCAAGTGGAAGAGGCCCAGCTGCATGGAGTAGAATAGTGAATAGAGGTGAGAATATTGAGGCACTAACATTGATTCTTCATTCGAGGGCATTGCCTGTGAAGGAAAGGGAAGAACAGAACCCTGGCTAGCTGGCACAGAACAGGTGTCAGAGGAGGCTAATCTGATTTCCCTAGTTAGGTTACAACCTCCCTGAACAAGCAACCGTGTTTCCCGAAGCCCTGGGCACAGCCCTGATGCTAATTCAGGACATGGAGACTCACATGCTGCTTTCTATCACACAGTTATTCAGACAACATTCACATTTAAAAGGTAATTCCTTAATATTTTTGAAATACGTGAATATACCCATTTCATAAGGGGAGAAAGGAGATTTTGTGACGCTAATGAACGATAATGGATCTGTTCAAAATATTGTGATTCTGTAGACACTTCTCTTGCTCTGGAGATTTCCTTTTATTTAGACTTATTTTAAAGTGTAACAAGATATTTTGCGCCTGCTTTTCTCTGCACACCGGCCTTTCTCCTACATTCATCTGTTAAGTAACATTTTCTCAACCACAGTGCTCAGACCATATGTTCCCCTTCTGCAGTGTTTTGACTTTTTCTTTCATGGGGTGAATGGTACTTAGGGAGGGTCTCACCATTCTCAAATACCGAGCAAATATACTCATTAGGCTTAACAATGAAATCAACTCTTTCTGGGCAACAACTCATTGATCAAAAAATACCACACCCGACCATTGCTCCTAAATTGAAAGGTGTATGTCGTCTTCTACTGGGCAAAGCATGCCCCCCAGAATGTGACAGTCCACATTTAAAGTTTCTGTTTGTACTAGGATGTGTCGTTCCAGCTCAGAAAAGTGTTAAAACTGATTACAAATCATAGCAAATGGACTCTGTTTCCAGCTCCCATATATTTAATTTAGACTTGTACCAAATTCAGTAGGATTTCCAGACATTTATATAAAGATACACTATGGGTGTGATCAGAAAGAGATCTTTAAATAAGAAAATATGCCCATCACGAGGTGCTTGGGTGTCTCCATCAGTTAAGCGTCTGACTCTTGGTTTCAGCTCAGGTCAAGATCTCACGGTTCGTCTGTTCGAGCCCCACATCAGGCTCTGTGCTGACAGCAAGGAGCCTACTTGGGATCCTCCCTCTCTCCTTGCTCTCTGGTCTTGCTCTCACACTCTCTCTCAAAATAAATAAATAAACTTAAAAAATATGTCCTTCAAAATAATGAAGAGAATAAGACAATCTGGTGAACTAATAGATTACATAGCAGAACCCTTTCTTTAATAGAGGTTTGAGGGCACCTGGGTGGCTCAGTAGGTTAAGCGTCCAACTTCAGCTCAGGTCATGATCTCAGTGTGAGTTCCAGCCCCATGTTGGGCTCTATGTTGACAGCTCAGAGCCTGGAGCCTGCTTCAAATTCTGTGTCTCCCTCTATCTCTGACCCTCCCCTGCTCACGCTGCCTCTCTCTCTCTCTCTCTTTCTCTCTCTCTCAGAAATAAATAAAACATTAAAAAAAATTAAAAAAATAAGTTAGATACTTGAGAAACTCCACATTTCAAACTGGCCCTCAGATGCATGTACAACATAACCAGAAAGAAGGCTGTCAGTGCAAGTCATATCTCAGCTCTAATATTAAACCTCAGATTTCACAGATCTCGTAATATCTGAGCTGTGACTATTTGCCTCAGGCATCAACGTGGCATTTAAAAAAACTTTTTTTTAATTGCGTGGACATTTCGCTTTGTCAGAATATTTACTTCTTGTATAATGCTTAAAAATATCACACTTTCACTCAAACGTCCAATTTTGTCACATTCCACAAGTTAGAAGTCTTTTTTGCCTAATGAAGTCCTCTTTCCTTCTTTCCACTTCTAGGCTCCTACATACTTTGTCACCCATTTTGTGTTGGTTGGTTGGTTGGTTGGTTGGTTGGTTGGTTGGTTGATTGATTGATTCATTGATTAGGTAATCAAATTAACTGTCCAGAAAATGCATTCTGAACACACACAAAAAACATTTTTCCCCATAGAATTTTTGTTTACTACTTTCAGAAGGAATATAGACACATAAGTAAAGGACAAGAGAAAGGAGTGACAGGTAAAAAGAAAGGTGCTCAGCTGAAAGGTGAGAGAGTTAATGAAATTTCAAATATGTGGCAATAGCGTTCCTTCCAAGTGAGACAGATACGTATTTTTGTATATGAAGTATTTTGTATTTTAAAGTTTTTTTAAACGTTCGTTCATTTTTGAGAGACAGAGAGAGACAGAGCGTGAGTGGGGGAGGGGCGGGGGGGTTGTCACAGAATCTGAAGCAGGCTCCAGGCTCCAAGCTGTCAGCACAGAGCCCGACGCTGGCCTTGAACTCACGAACCGCGAGATCATGACCTGAGCCAAAGTCAGAGTAGGTCGCTTAACTGACTGAGCCACTCAGGCACCCCGAAGTACTTTGTATTTTATACTCACATATATATTTGATAGTATAAGCTCTCTTTGCACATGATATTCATGAGGAATGTTTGCATAACCCCCTGGAATTTGCAAAGTGCTCCCAGCTCTTATTTTCTGAACCATAAGGTAAGCTCCTTCAGACCCAGAAGCAAGTGTGTATTTTCCTGACACTTCCCGGATCTGAATGCATCCAAATCAATGATTCTTTGAGCTGTTAGGTATCCGTGGGATGTTTAAATGCACTATCACACCTGCAGACACTGACATATTGTGGCCCATAGTCCACTTTCAGTAGAGGCAGTAAGAAAGAGGCGCGGGCTTTGGCATCTGAGCTGGCTTAGTTCCCAAAAAGCAAAACCATTTCCCAACAAAGTAAGCAAAGACGTTGCCAAGAAGTCCCTGAGCTGCTTTGAGAACGTGCCCGTGGCTGAAGGACCATGACTTTCTATTATCTCTCCAGGGAGACTCCCCTCTTGGGAAGTGCTAAGCAGATGGGGGCTCTAGATGGGAGCCTCCCCGGGCCTTCCCAGCCAGAGTGGCCTGCTAAAAGGATGGAGAAGGGAAGGGTTCAGGGACCCACTGTCTCTCTCCAGGACTCACTTCATCTCTCTTCATTCTTTTGACACCTTCATTACCCAAGGACTCCTGCATTATATCACATCTTACTCATTTTTTCAAATAACCAATTTCCTAATATTTGTAACCCTATGATCAATCAATATTCAGCTCTCCCAAAGCACCCTTCATGAAATGACATCTCCTTCTTAAAAAAAATGTTAAGATAAATATATTAAATTTTTTGAACATTTATTTAGAGGAAGTTAGATCTGGCCATCTGTTGCCATGTAGCTAGCCAGCAATGTAGTAAATACAATATGAAGACATAAATCTATTTCCATTCACTGATCTCATTAATCATGTGGCCAAATGGGATGGTACAGCACCACTCACATTTTTAAATTTGTATTATGATAGTGAAGGCGAATCCTGGGCTACTTCATTTCTTTTTGAGTACTAAATGACAAATTAAAATATAACTTAATGGGGTGGGTTTTTAAAACTCCATTGTGGTGGTGAAAACATGCAAATTCATGGGAGATGCAAAATGGTTTGAGATACAATTTGTACATATGAGAATTCAGGAGCAGGTGGTTTTCTTTTGCTCTTCCGCCAGTAAATTTTTTAGAACTTTGGTATTTTAAGATCTGAGAGTCCAAGATTCTTTTGCCAGTAGTGTTGACTGGAATATACTGTACCATCAGGTTTGCCTACCTCTGGGTCTGATAGAAGAAAAGAGATTCTCAACCCTTTTCTGAGATGCTCGGGGCAAGAAACCATTCATTCCTTATTCAGGTTACAATCGACAACTAAGCCTAAAGAATTAAAAATAATTACTTCATTCAACAATTATTCACTAGATGCTCACTCTATGAGCATTAAATGCTCATTCTAAGCATAATGCTTAGAAATGAAAAGACAGCAATGAACATAATAGTCTTATTCCCTGTTCTCATGGCTCTTATGATCTTAAAGTCCTCCCTGATCTGAACACTCCTGTTTGAAAACTTAAACAATTAAAATAGACTGTTATCTGAAGACCTCTTTTCTTCACAGTGCATATACAACCTTTTAACCAAATGTGAGGTTATTTTCCTACATCTCTTGGCTATACATTTTTACTTTTTTCTTTTAACTGTACCTATCCATGTCAACAAAAGAAAGTATGAGTTCTGAAGCCAACACTGTCTTTATTTTCCTTTTCCTGTTTGCCTATAGATTGAAGGAGAAAAAAAGTGAGAATTTCTTCTGTTGTCTTAACACACACCTCATTACCATTTACACATTTACGTTGGTCCAAAATAAGGAAACAATCTTTCTACTTCTGACAAAGCTCACTCCGGGAAGCCTGCATCGGTACTGGCAGCAGCTTCCGGTAAATCAGGTGCCTGATCTCGTGCCCCAGCGGGTCCTGGCGGTCTGTGCACCCCCGTCCTGCAAAAGTTTCCACTTGGCTTTAAGAAGCACCAGACAGCTGCTATCCCTAGGTAGATGTGGGCTCCAGTCCTAGGAAAGTCAGAAATGTCTTGGGTATCGTATCATCACTCTAATACTCCATTTTCATATTTGGAATTTCACATCTTCTGAGTAAAGTCTTGCTCAGCACTGACTTAGAATTATTTAAAAAGACAGACATATTATTTTAAAGTTCGTTTTTATTTTCATTAGTCATTCATACCATCTTCCCTAATTTAAAACTGAAGAAACTTCCAAAATGAGTTACATAACCAAATTCCTGCTCACTCACAGATTGAGGAAGCAAGACCCTGGAATAATACGGAAGATTCTTAGATTCTTTAGAAAAGGGTGAAAACTACATAGTATCCTTTACATGATATAGCTTGTTATGGAATGTCCTCTTTAATACATAGAAGTTAGGATCCATCCTTTTCACACAAAACAACCAATAGGCTGCTACAGTGGTAATTTTCACTGGTGTTTCAGTAAAAACACTCACTTTTAAGGTTAGAAATGCTCAATGTGACACACAGTATGTGTTTAATATCCACTGATTGGAAGAAGTGATGAAGTTGAGGAGTACTCAAACATTTTTGTACTTTATTCAATACGATATTTGCAATACATCTAGAGAATCAGAGCACGGACATGTTTCACATTTATTCATATACTAGTTAATAACCAGCATACACCCATGGATGGGATGGCTTCTTATAATAACTCTTGGGTCCCACAGTTCAAAAGGCATGAGGGGTGCTATGGAGTGGAGAAGGGGGTTTCTCAAGGTGGAGTAGTGTACAGATCCTTTTAAAAGAAAAAAATAATAGTACTGGACCCCTAGAATTGCAAACCTGGTTATAAACTCCTTTACACTCAGAACCTTTGTCTAACCATAAAATCAAAACAAATTAACAATCAAATATGGGCTACAAAATCAATTAAAATCAAATTAACAGAACTAATTTAATGTGGCAAAACATGTTGTTTGGCGGAAATTAAATTATGGCTCAAAATATGAATATGGTATCGATGCTATGGCAACAGACCTTCTGATCTCAGCACGTCTATGTATTTCAAGTGCCAAGTGACAGTTTTCTGGTAGAACACTAGTTGCCTTCATTTATTCCTTGGATTTAGTTGGTACAAATAAATCATTAGCTTATGAGTCTATTTTGTAGTCTTCAGTAATATTACTTGTCACTGTTGTAAAAAAATTTTATACTATATTATTGATTTTATATTAATTAGATTAATTTTTAGATTATCATCCAAATAAAAAAAATTCCTGTAGAGAATTTGCAGAATCTTACAAATATGTTCAAACACTCCCCTATCATCGTTCCCAATGATGGTAGACACCTGTTTGAAACCCTTAGAAGATAGGAAATGGTGTTCTGGACCTGTACTATGTCAAAGGGTAGTCTGTAATAATAGCGCAAAGGTTTGAAATTCAGTGTTACATTGTAAAGGATTTAAGTGTCCAGTTTGAGAGCAGCCTGAGTGGCTCAACTGGTTAAGTGGCTGACTCTTGATTTCAGCTCAGGCCTTGATCTCAGGGTCATGAGTTGGAGACCTGCATTGGGCTCCACATTGGCCATGAATCCTACTTAAAAAATAAAAATTAAAATAAAATTAAAAAAGTAAAATAAATGCCCAGTTTGATTTTCCTATATAGTAGATCTCAGGTTCACCACTAACCCATAGGGTTCCCTTGTGCAGATTAGAAACAGACACCCCTCCCAGCAGACACAACCTCGAGCTGGTGTTCTTGGCTTAACCACACGGGCCAGGCTGGAGTTTAGCCCCATGTGCCCCTGGCTCGTGCCTTCGTGCTACAACAACCTATACAACTGTACACGGCAGACTCCACATATTAAAAAGTTAAGGAAGCAAGATTCCTCTTCTAATTTTTCTTCTCCAAAGAAAAGAAATCCCGACTCTCAAATTGACTCATTAGCTGCGTTAAACCTCTTTGTAATGTCATATTTACTTCAGTTAATTAAAGCAAATGCACTGGGAAATACATGCAGTTTCCCTCAGGAGATTATTCCTGGTGACCTCATCTTAAATAAAAGACACATTCTACACACGAGTTCCATTTCCA
Source organism: Hyaena hyaena (assembly GCF_003009895.1). NCBI lineage: Eukaryota > Metazoa > Chordata > Mammalia > Carnivora > Hyaenidae > Hyaena > Hyaena hyaena. The sequence continues at coordinate 2,681,241 of NW_024080692.1, forward strand.
CTTAGTTCACTAATTTCAGTTCATTTTTCCCATTTGATATAATTGTCCAAGTAATCAAACCCTAATTGCGAGTCCCCCAACACCTTCTTGATCTCGCTTTATTTGAAGACTATTTCCTTACTGTATGTGATACTGTGGTTTATAAGAAACGTATATTTGGTTATTCAGATGACCAAAGTACATTTCTCATATATATATTAGGTCTTAGTCCACAGTTCCTAAAACCCTTTGAATTTTCTGTGATGAGAACAATAAAGGTATCATTTCTTATTTTGATGAGGTGACCTTTGGGAAGCCTTTAGGTAAGCTCAGGTCGGGGGCTGGTTGCCAGGAGAACCAATCAGTGGTACAGGGTTGGAATGTCCAGCCCTACCTCTGACCTCCTGAGAGAGGAGCTGAGCTGGAGATCGATTCAATCAACAGCCTATGATTTAATCAGTCATGGATATATGATGAAGCCTCCATAAAAACTCAAAAGGACCATGTTCAAAGAGCTTCCAGGTTGGAGAACATGGTGATTTAGGGGGAGTGGTGAGTCCCGGGAGGTCGTGTCATGGAAAGCCTCTTCCCATATACCTTGCCTTATGCACCTCTTCTATTGGGATGTTCATCTGTATCTTTGTCATAGCCTTTTATAATAAGCTGGTAGGGGCGCCTGGGTGGCTCAGTCAGTTAAATGATTTTGGTTCAGGTCATGATCTCAGGGTCCTGAGACAGAGCCTTGCATTGGGCTCTGCACCGGGAGTGGAGCCTGCTTAGGATTATCTCTCTCCTTCTCCCTCTCCCTCTGCCCTTCCCCTGTTCACACTCACTCTTGCTCTCCCTCCCCTCCCCCCTCCCCAAAAGAGCTAGTAATTTGGTAAGAAAAATGTTTCTCTGAGTTCTGTGAGCTACTCTAGTGAATTATTCTAACCCAAAGAGGAGGTTGTGGGAACCTCTAGTTTATAACCTGCACTTTCCACTGGTCTGATGTGGGTGAGGGTCTGAGGAGCAGGCTTGTATGGGAGAGTCCTTACCCCGTGGGAGCTATGCTGTCTCTGAGTAGATAATGTCAAAATGGACTTGAATTGCAGGACATGCAGTTGGTGTCCAAGCATTGCTGTTGCTGTGGGGAAACCCCCAAACCACATTGGAATTGGTGATCGGAGCCACCAATTTACATATGATGGGGACTAGAAAGAAGTATTTTCTCTGTGGCAGCATTTCTCAGCAGCAATGTTGAGAAATGTGTGTGTGTGTGTGTGTGTGTGTGTATACATATATATATATTTACATTTGCTATCTCTCTCTCTCTTGCTTAGTTTAAATAAAGTGTTCTTTTCATATAGTTAGAGCATTTTGAATAGAAATACATCATGGAGAATTATGTAATACCGTTATCTTGAATATTGCTCACTGAGCTTTTCAATGCTATTTACAGGTCATTTCTCAATGTGCATGTCATTGAGAAAGTCAGCTTGTATTCCCATCCTGCTCTGACCCAGAGAGAAGGGAGGAGGAGAAAGATTTATCAGGAACCTGTGGTGGAGAACTCTAAGATGACATCTGGAGGTAGAAATCAGGAAGTCTGGGAGGATTTAGAGCTTCAAGATTGTAATTGGATTTTAGTAGTGTAGTTGTTGTTTAAAACCTTTGACAGTTATATGCATAATAAAAGCCTAATATCTAGAAGAGAGAGCAGTGGAAGGATCCCTCTGTGTGTGTGTGTGTGTGTGTGTGTGTGTGTGTGTGTGTGTGTGTGAGAGAGAGAGAGAGAGAGAGAGAGAGGCTATTCCATTTTGTGTGAGTGCGTGCACATACCTAAGCACTCTGCAAAGGCAATGTTATATTTGAGCATCAAGGCTTGATATATAGAAACAGATCATTGCTGTTATGCAATTGTGAACTTATAAAGTAAATCCTCTCTTCCTGAAGCTTCATAACCAGCAGAATTATGCAGAGGCAATTTTACTTTGTGGATTATGGCCATTTATCACAGAGTAAATCTTTGCCAGATCCTTGCAAAAGGAATAGAGCACTAGGAATCTTCTACCTTTGCCTAGAGCCCTCTCCCCAGAGTCAAAGCCTGGAGTACCTCCCTGGGACCTCTATTTGCCTGCATAATGACCTCCTCTGGGCAAGAAATCAACAAATGCATGCCCTAGCAAGTCCTTTTCTAGGCTGCCTTCCTTGGGCTTTGCATACATTCATTCAAGGTGCCTTAAGGTCATCTAAGCACTGTGAAGCAAAAGTTAAGGAAACCGGTCTACAAAACTCTAAAAACACATGCAAATCTTAAAGGAACGTTTGCTGAAATACTACAGTGCATACTGACCCTTGCTCCATCCCTGTCTTCCTCTGTGTGATAAGTGGTTTTAGAGGACAGAAAAACTGGGCAAAGGATGGAATGAATTATTTCATCTTTATCTCCTTCCTGCTCATCTAGAGAAGGACACTTGGCACAGTTTGTCACTCACAGGAATGTCAGGCAAATTGCTGGGATTTGTTACCACCACTGCTGTCGAGGTCTTCCATTCCTTTTCCCTCCCCTGGGGGAGACTGCCGGGCTTGAAGAATGAAAATTCCTCAAGTATTTTGGAGTCCCTCCTATATTCTGTATCCGGACTCAGGAGACGCCCCCCTCCCCATCACTCACTTTCTGCCTCTGGGACAATTGCTTCACTGTGAATGCTTTGTTCTATGATATTTAAAAAAAAATTTTTTTTAATGTTTTATTTATTTCTAGGAGAGAGAGAGAGAGACAGCGTGAGCAGGGGAGGGTCAGAGAGAGAGGGAGTCACAGACTGAAACAGGCTCCAGGCTCTGAGCTGGCAGTCAGCACAGAGCCCGACGCGGGGCCGCGAGATCATGACCTAAGCGAAAGTCGGACGCTTAACCGACTAAGCCACCCAGGCACCCCTGTTCTATGATATTTTTGAAGGTGGAGAATCCCTTGTGTCATTGAGGAGAAAGTTTCTGATTGTTCCTTCACCACGCATATATTCATTCTACCCAGTATGTGAGCCTTTGGTGACAAAACCATTTTCAAAACCATGTTCACTCTATGAAAGCAGTGGCTTCTGTCTTCAAATGTATGGCAAGCTATTTATTTTCCAAACCAACCAACAAGCGTTCTGGTGTTACCCAGTGCAAAAGAACATGTCCATCAAGAGTGCTCACTGGTAGCTAGGTATTTTTCTTTTGGAAGGAATAGAAAATCTCAATTTCGTCGTTTCAATTCATGGGAGACTGTTTTAATGCAAAGTGTAGCTATAGAGCAGCCCAAGAGTAATCACTGTCTACAGCCCCCCAATGTGGGCCCCCCAGGACTGGAGCAGTTCTTTCCCACCTCATTGCTGCTTCAGCCACAGATGTTCGTGACTTCTGGCCATCTCTTCTTTATTCCCGGAGCAAGGTGAACAGGAAATTTGTATTCTTCTTTCAGTTAACAAAATCCCAAGTGAAAGAATGCATTTGTCCTAACAAATGAATATCGACTCTGTTGGGGCTGACCTGTTATACCAAGTCATGTCAGGATTCTGGTCAACCTAAGTGTTGGCAGTCAAGTACCCCTTCTTAGTCTCGTTCATTAGATCTGGATGTTTCAAACGGCACAGAACATGAGCCTGCACCAGGCATTGCCTGTGGCTGCTTTCTCCAGCAAGGCATAAGGGCAAAGTTATTGTCCTCAGAGAGTACATTAGAGGTGGCACGTACCATGACTAAACCCCTCGGTGTAACACCAGGCCATAACAAGACTGTATTCACAAGGACAAAATGTAATCATCTTGTGTTTCCAATGGACTGAAAAACAAAAATCTTTTCCACCTAAGGCTCTCAATCCAGTATTTTTCTTTTCGTGAACTTGGATTGTGATGGCACATGGGATAATTATAGAAAGGGTAGTAGTAACAATTTATAAGAACTGAAAGATGTGCTTAGCCTTTAGGGAATGTTAGCTAAGTCTGGATAGTGGCCAGCAGTCGAATTTAAAAAGAGGACTACTATTAATTAGGCAGGCAGAGTAACAGAAAAGAATGATTCTGGATAGCATCCTGATGATAGGAAGTGAGAGGCTGGGCAGCTATCAGAAGGAAGAATTATCCAGTAGACACAGTCATTATCTTAGTGCCTATTTTTTTATGAAATATATAGCCGCTGGAAATCCAGTTGGGAGATAGCCGGGGGGGGGGATATTTACATTCAATTTGTATCATTTTTGGATTTATATATTTACAGTGCTCGGCTATGAGCGTTCCTGATGAACTACAGCCTTCTGTATTTCACATAACTGTGTTTGAGGCAGAGCAAATGAAATACGTTCAGTCTACATGCGTTATGAGCCGCACTGTGGACTGAAAAGGCAAGGCTGTCAGTGGTTTGTTGCTTTGCTTCTAGGTTGTCTGTGTAATGTCAGGAGCCTTGGTTACTAGTGTGTTGTCACGTCGTCTCCCTGTATCCCTTGTCCAGGTGGGCAGCTCTGGACGCACAGGTGTTTTTGTGTTGTGCATTTAGGCAGGTAACTAGGAACACTCTGTGTGCAGGTCAGATGCCTCACACCCACAAAAATCAGATCCATTCTGGATTAGAGTTGGCTCCAAGTGTAAGAATTCAATTTAATAACATAAATGTTTTTCGTGTGCCTAATTAGAGACAAATTCTTTGCTCTCCCTGTGCTCTGAAATATATGGGCCACAGTGGCAGCTGAAGTGCCATTGTTAGGTGACAAAGCAATGGGAATGTGAATGGATTTTGCCTATGGTCTCATGACCATGAGATAACCTTGTACGTCAAGTTTAGTTTTAAACTCATCTTGTTATAGTCCAAACCGCATGGATTTTTCAATGTAATAAACACATATTTATAGTCATCATGTGCTTGGCGCTTTGATAAGCAAATCTGCAGTGGGTTCCAAAATAGCATTTGTCAGCGTCAAGGAGCTTTTGATCAAATTACGGAGAAAGACAATCATAAAAATCACAATTGCCATAGCATTGAACATTTGTTGCATGTCAAATTGTTTTAAATGTATTTCTAGCCATATGCAAAAATACTATAAATTATTTTCTTGCTTTCATAAAGGAAAAAAAATGGAATTGGTGGGGTTAAGTGACAAGCCCAAGTAACCAGGTAGAAGATTCAAATTTAGGTTATCTGAATTTAAACCCACATTTTCCTATTATATGATGATCAATAGGCAAAGTAGTGAAATAATAAATAACAGTTATGTGAGGCATTGCTCTAGGAAGTCTGAGAAAGGAAAGATCAACACAAGAGGTCAATTAGTCCTATACTTGCTTGATAGCCTTTATAGGAGATAGTGCTAGGATGAACACATACATGCACATGATCACACACACACACACACACATACACACACATCTATACACATACATACTCATAAATATGATGATATATACCTAGATATGCTTATACACACATACACATATATGATGATATAAATCTGAAATGTAGATACACACATACACATACACACATATTAGAGAAAGAGAAAGCAAAAACTAAACTCCTTTTAGGAGTTTATAGTCTAAGAAGAAATACCCATGCCATACCCATGAGAAAAGAATGCACTTCATGAGAGCTGACGCATAGACCAGCACTGAGCTTCCCCCACTAAAGCTGCCTGTGTTGCCAGCAGATAGAAGGGCCCCTGTGTCCACCTTAGTGGGCACCACTGCTCTAAAGGAAAACAAAAACTTTTCATCTTAATGTGGTTTCTCCCCTGCCTCTGGGTACTCAAAAATATTAACATGCTGATGTGAGAGACTGTATGTTCTTCTCCAGTAAACAAGACCTTGGTTATAATAGTTTGGCGACACACCCTTTAGCGTCTTATATACAACACAAGTTTCGATTATAAAGGAATGTGACTGGTTTTCTTATGCTACTCATAAACTTATGATAGTCCAAAACCAGGAGCTTCTAGTTGTACTGGGTGTGTGTGTATGTGTGTGTGTTAGACCAATGCCAGTATTATAAATGCATAGCTCTCTAAGGTGATTCTTTTGAATAGGAAAATAATTCCTAGCACAAATTCTGATATTTTGTTAATAATCAATTTCAAAGTAGGGCACCTGGGTGGCACCACTGGTTAAGCATCCAACTTCAGCTCAGGTCATGATCTCACGGTTCGTGAGTTCAAGCCCCAGGTCGGGTTCTGTGCTGATAGCTCAGAGCCTGGAACCTTCAGATTCTGTGTCTCCCTCTCTCTCTGCCCCTTCCCTACTCATACTCTGTCTCTCTCTGTCTCAAAAATAAACAAACATTTAAAAAATTTAAGTAATGATCAATTTCAAAGCATCAAATATGGGGCTTAATACAGTCCAGAGTGTGATGTTTGCTATGTAATTGGACCTAAGCTTCAGGAATCAGTATTTAAGTAAGTATTTAAGTCAGTATTTAAGTAAGAATAGCAGAGAAAATATTGAACGGCCCGTTTCTGGAAAGTGTCACTTGTTAGCGGTGGTACATATGTGCTTTCGGGCTGTTTGGGATCCACATGAAGTGACAGATTCCGTTGCCACACTATTTGAAGTAGTTAAGTGTCAAAGAAGTTAGCCACCTGGAAATTGTGGCTTTGAAGTTGAGTTCAAAATGATAGTTGTTTCCGGAACACGAGAGCCAAGACCTTCAGTGCCCGCCATCAACAATCTTGATAAAACTGGTCGTTTTGTTTGTCTCCTCTATTTTAAAAGCACTTAGCTAAGCCTCAGTGTCACAAAGATGGATACTTAAAATTAGGGTCATATATAAAAATATTCCATCTCTAAAATGACATGTTTTATATGTAACTACCAAGTTAAATCACCTGTGGTAATGAGTTTTGGGAAACAGAGGGGCAGTGGGACAGACATCATGCCCTGACTTCTGTAACTAAGGGAAAATTATAAGTTTTATCTAACTTCAGAAATGTTGGAAATAAGCTATTACAGCATGGGTGAAGTACTACACCAAAGAAAATAGTTCACTTAGTGAAGCAGTTGAAAAGCGTGACTATTTTCCAATTGACTGAAAAAGAGATGACTTGAATGGACAGTTTTCATGGATATTTAAATAGGAGGGAGCTTAGAGATTACCCCCTCATGTGATGAGTTGGGGCAATTGTGAGGTAGAAAGCTCAAGGTTGAATCAAGTGTTGATGCTAAGCTTTGATGCAAAGCCAGCAGCACTCATCAGCTTCTTTCTACTAATAATGTTATCATTTTAAGTTCAAACTTCATGATTATTATTGTGGCTTAGAACGTACTAGATATGAGATTAAAAGCAGGGGTAAAGCATGAGAATTTTGAATGTTGACTTAAACGCTCCATGGTTACCTTTCTTGGTAGTAAAACTCTTCTTTATAAAAAAAGATACCAGTGTCCTTCCAGGACTTGAATGTCAAAGGCAGGAGGGTGTTTTGTGGGGGCAGATTTTAATTTTACACATTCATAGCCAAGACTGGAAAAGTTATGATCCTGGCCAATGGTTTCTCAAGATACTGATGAAGAGAACAGTCAGAGATGTGTTGGGGAGAGTTAATTCTAACCTGCCTTTACACAAAGGCCAGGAAGGCTAAGAAAGAGGCCACTTTGCTTCTAATTAAGTCAGGCTCCTCCACCAAGCTGGGAGATCCTGCTCAGAATCAATCTCATGGTTGGCTGGGGTCGAATGCTAAATCACAGCTCTCCTCCTGGAGGGATTCTAGCAGGAACAAGGCTCATGTGTTGACCATAGCCTACGGAGTCCCAGGGCTTTTACCAATTGCATTGCTCTACCCAGAGTGACCTTTCTAGACAGGAACCAATATCTCAGCCTCTCAGGATGAGTAAGGGTGTCAAACATAGAAACCATGGCCTTCCACCTCTATCCTGGCTTAAGCCTGAGGATTCAAGAGGGTACTTGGGTCCATTAGCAGCAGATTCGAGCAAAGTAGATGAGAGAAACTGAGCACTGTCAAAGCCACAGCTCCCCTCTGCAAGTTCCCCCACTATATCAGCTGGTGTAGCTACTCACAATATTTTCAGTTTGTACTATTTAGCAAGGTGTGGGCTTTGCAGAAATGAAACCCCTTCTCCTTTTTCCAGAGACTATAAGCAAGAGAGGAGTGTTATCTTTTCAGAGTTATTGTTCAAGATTTTGAATGACCTAGCAATGATGTACAGAGTCACATACTTTTAATGAGGACCTCATAGGGTGATGGAGAGAAATGAAATATAACAAGCGAAAGCATGTCATCAGGACTTTGAGGACATGTGGGGCACAAAATTTTGATGCAATGGTATTTCATGTTGATACGCTGTTATGATTTTTAGGTGGCACAAGATACCAATATTAATTCATATTGGTTATTATTCTTACATGTCAAAGTATTAATCAAGGGAAGAATTGGTTATCAGAGAATATAAATTAATTGGACAGAGAAGAGTGGCCAAGGCCTCTTTGGATGGCATTGAGTGCATAATATTTTAGAGTTCATTTATAAGAACACCAAACGAATTTAAAGCACTGTATCTGCCTTCCAGGGGCTAATAGTTGCGGAGAGAGCTAAGACATGTAAGAGAAGAGTAGAGTACAGGCAGAATTTGATTAAATGCTGAATTCAGGTCCTAGAGAATAAATGCTTCAGCACATCTGCAAGGACAAAACAGGTAACATGAGTTGGACTTTGAAAGGAAGACAGGAATTGAAGAAGCAAAAGTATTTGGAGAAGAAAAGAAGTCACTCAAGAACTGAATAGCTGGGGGTGCCTGGGTGGCTTAGTCGGTTAAGCGTCTGACTTTTGCTTAGGTCATGATCTCGCGGTTCGTGGGTTCGAGCCCCGCGTCAGGCTCTGTGCTGACTGCCAGCTCGGAGCCTGGAGCCTGTTTCAGAGTCTGTGACTCCCTCTCTCTCTGACCCTCTCCTGCTCACGCTCTCTCTCTCTCTCTTAGAAATAAATAGAACATTTAAAAAAAACTTAAAAAAAAAAAGAACTGAATAGCTGGATTATATTTTTACTTGGTGAGGTTCTTGGGATGATACAAACCACCATTTTTTTTTTTGGTCTTCAATATCTGTGTTCTCATTTCCTCTTAAATCACTTGGGTTCACGTTTTTGCCTTCACACTTCCCTGATATTGCTTTTGCTGAGACCTCTAATCCCTTCCATCCTGTTAAATCTAAAGGCCAAGTCCTGTATCTTGTCTTTCTAGACCTGCAGCATCATTGGTGATGGTAGGACCCAGCCACCTTCCACTGGCAAACTTGGTGGTTTGTTGTGCCTGGTTTCCAGGGAAGCCTTTCTCTTGGTTACCCTCCAGAGTCACTGATAATTTACTCCTGATCTCCTTTTGAAACCCCTGATCTTTTACATTGGCCTGCCTCAGAGCTAGGTCCTTGGCCCTCTCTTCTCCATCTATACCAACTCTTTTGGGGTCTCATCTGGTCTCACGATTTTAAATACCAAGTATGCAGAGATAACGTCCAAATTCATGTTCTGAGCCAAGACCCTTCCAAACTCTGTAACTGCATATCTAACCACTCTTTGACATTCCTACCTAAATGTCCAGCATCTATCCAAAACTGAACTCCTCGTCTATGCCCGTTAAAATTTTGCTGTACCCTCAGCCTTTCCATCCAAGTTGATGACTATAGTCATCTTCCTGACTTGCTTAGTCTAAGAGCCTGAAGTCATTCTTGACTCTTTCTTTCTCTTATCACCTACATCTGGAAATGTTAAAAGAAATTTCTAGTGTCTGACCACATCTGTCCACTTCTACTGGTACCACTTTGGTTCAATAACACCATGATATCTCTCCTGGTTCATTCTAATAGCCTTCAAATAAATCCCTGTTTCTGCTTTTTCCTCACTAGAGTTCTATTCCCAAAGCAGAAGCCAAAGTGATCTTTTAAAATGAAAGGCCATGTCCACTTATCTGTTCCAAAACACCTTACTCATTCCCGGTTTCTCTTGGAGTAAAAGCCAAAATCCTTACAATGACCTGCAGGGCCTTCACGGTCTGGGACCCTGTTACCTGTGCCTTGTCCCCTCAAATGGATCTACTCAGCATTCTCTCTGATCCAGCCACAGTGACCTCCCCTCTTTATTCGAACATATCAGGTAAGTTTGCACATCACAGTCTTTTTGCTGACTGTTTTCCTGTGTCTGGAATGCTGGTCCACCATATATCACATGGCTCACTCCCTCACCTTCTTCAAGTACCTGCTCAAGTGTCCTTCACCTCAGCAAGGCCCCCCACAACTCTTCCATTTTAAATTGCAAACTACTTGCCCAATCCCAGCTTATATTGTTCACCATCTGTATCGCTGACAAAATGCAAGCTCCATAAGACCAATGATCCTTGTCTGTTTGTTTAATGAGAAAGGCCACATAGCTGTGCCCAGCAAGTATTTGCTGAATGAAAGAGCAGAGACTGGCAATGGCTAATTTATGGAAAGACGGTATTATTGACCATCCATGGGATGGATCAAAGAATCTGAAGGAAGGTGATGAACTAGGCTTTGATAGAGCCTGGAACCCATCTCCTCCAGTCTCCACATCAGGCTAAATTATGACCTCCATTTGGATCAAGGTCGAAATTCCAGAAAGAGAGCTCTGATTGGCCTAAATTGGTCAACTGCCCAGCCATTGGCCAGGGGAGTTTGGGGCAACTTGATGGACCTTTCTATCCAAACTGGCTCCAATGGGGAAAGAACAGTTTCTCCCTTTAAAATCAGTGTGCTGTTATTTTTAAAAGGAGAATGAATAATGAGCCAACACAATAGGCAACTTATTCAGTAGCCATTCAGCCAACATGGGTTGAGCACTAACTATATTATGGGATGCTCAGAGCGGGGCGCCTAGGAGGGACTGTCACATAAGCAGTTACATGCTATACAAAAGGCTAACCTTCTATGGTGATATGAAAAGCAAAGGACTACCCTCTGGAGTGAGGGAGAAGAGAAGTAAGTGAACGATTTTAGAGACCATGAGGTGTTTCTTTATAGAGAAGCTCAGCCTTTCATCCTTCAGTCCTGACACCTATGGCTGCTGAAGGGTTGCTGGATGGGAGCCTCTTTCAAGGCAGTTTGACATACTTCCTCTTGTTCTCTCCCTGGGATGGAGGAATATATTTAAGGAATTAGATCCGCTCAAATAGCCAGAGATGAATAAGACCCCAGGAACTTGTCACTCATCTCACTTCCTCCACAATGGAAGTGACCTGAGCAAAGCTTTACAGTGAAGTATGAACCTGGTGTTCTCAGGGAGGAGTGAAGAGACCAGACCTTTGGCAAAAGCAGGTGCTCACTCATCCACCTCAGGAAAGAGGCCGAGGAAGAGGCAGAGGAGTCAAATGGCTGGATGCACTGGCAGACAAGGCTTGACGCCGCCTACTTGGGAGAGTTTCTTCACTTCTAGAAAAGTCACCTCTAGAATGAAAAGAAAATGTGCCAGAGCCATAACCTTCATTCAGAAGATCAAATGAGGGCATGAGTTACCAGGTGTAGAATGACCAGCACTGTGCCCTGTACCAAATAAGCAGCCACCATGTTTCTGTTCCCCGTGTATGTTTGCTGAGCACCTCTATTTTTAGGTGCAGCAATGGCGAACGTGGAAATATATTGCCCTTCTTCTGGGAGCTATGCCACGGTAAGAAAAGCAGATAGTAAGTACATGGTAGGTTTCATAATATGCAGATGGTGATAGTGTCATGAAGAAAAATGGATAGAAGATAAAGGAGCAGAGATGGGTGATAGTTACTATAAAGATTGGTCCAGGATTCAAGAGTCTCTCATGGTTTGCCTCTCTCCCTTTCCCCCACCATTTCCGCCCTTGGGGGGGAGGGGGGGATGGGCATGGAGGAGGGCACTTTGGGGATGAGCACTGAGTGTTATGTAGAAACTAATTTGACAATAAACTATTTGTAAAAAAAAAAAAAAAAAAGATTGGTCCAGGAAGGCTTCTCTGACAGTGACTTTCAAACAGAGACTCAATGGAGATTTTAATATATGCATGTATGTATAAATATATGAAAGTAGGTGTAGGCATTTATTTGTATGTGTATATTTACATTTATATATATGTATATATATGCATAATAGGTTAGAAATCAGAGAATAAAGAGTTCTGACATCATCCTGAAAAAATAAAAACTGCAGAATAATTTTTATTTCTGAGAGGGGCCCATGGATGGCTCAGTCGGCTAGGCATCTGTCTTGGGCTCAGGTCATGATCTCACAGTTCGTGAGTTTGAGTCCCACATCAGGCTTCGTGCTGACAGCTGAGAGCCTGGAGCCTGCTTCAGATTCTGTGTCTCTCTCTCTTTCTGCCCCTCCTCTGATTGTTCTCTGTCTCTGTCTCTCTCTCAAAAATAAATACACATTAAAAAAGTGGAAAAAAAAAAGTAAAATTTCATATTTCTGAGAAAACTCAAATACTCTAAAATTCAAATGCTGCAGACATTACATTCATGCCATATATTTAAAGCTATTTATAACTGAAAATTTCAGTGTTTTGTGTCTTAGGAATTAGTCTGTTATGATCCTGTTCTTCCCATTTTTGTTCAAAATCCTGAAAATATAACTTGGGGCTAGGATTCTTTTGAACTCTGAGGCTTCATACACTCCATTAAAATGGAACTCAAGATTTAAGGGTATTAAACAGAGCTGTACATTCTTGAGCTTGATATTCCCACTGTATTTGTTCCTTAAATAAAAGCTTTCTTGAGGGAGCAATCATCAAAGGAATTCTGAAGCTTTTCTATCTTGACTACACCTACGTGTTTTCTATTTTTGGCAAGCTCCCTCTAGTCAAAAACATGCTTAGATTTTAGATTTTTCTTGTTCCTAGTGAAGATCATGAGATTTGTCATTTTAATTTTATCTTCAAAATTGTATTTTTCCCTTAAGGTCATTATCAATTCTTGCCCCATGTTGGAAAGAAAGAGGGACGGAGGGAGGGAAGAGGGGAGAGAGAAAGAGAGAGAGAGAAGAAGGAAGGAAGGAAGGAAGGAAGGAAGGAAGGAAGGAAGGAAGGAAGGAAGGAAGGAAGGAAGAGAGGGAAGAAGGAAGGAAAAGAAAGAGCTAGAGGATGAAAGAAAGAAAAGAAAAGGATAGAAAGGAAAAGATGAATATTAAGGATCATTCACATTAAGTGCTTCAGCCTGTGTTGCAGTATTTCTCAAGTTCTCTGATCAAGGTTATTAAGTTGGATTTTCATGAGTTTTAGAATTAAAACTGAACATATGTCAAGTGTTTCCTTGTGTGGCAGTTGGCAACCATTCCCACCAGTACTGGGAAAACTCTAGAGTTTTATTGGGTAATAAAATCTTGGGACTGCAAAGCTTTGTATATAATTTGTCCCTTATTCAGGTTGGTTATTTTTTCCATGACTGGCATTTTTTAAAGAAAGCCATTTGGCAAGGGACAAGGGTTAACTGAATGAGATAGCGTAGGATTTCAGTTCCTGTGTCTATTTCTCCATCCTTCTTGTATATCAAGTGAACAGAAGGAAAATGTATTATCCATTCTTTGAAAAGAAATGCAAAATCACAGAGAGAAGAAAAATTTTATGAACCTTTGAGCTGGGAGACAACTGGTGCTCCAAATTCTGATTATATTGATTAAGAAACCAAACCCAGATAGGTGGAGTGACTTTTTAAAGTTAATTTAGTGGTAGAAGCTGCATCAGAATCCAAGATTTGTTGTTACCAACCTACTGGTGTTTCAACCATAATATTCTACTGTCCAAAGTCAAGGAAAAAATATATGGCATAAATCAGCTTTCTAGAGACATACTCACATTTCTGTTTTCTTTAATGGGGCATGACTTGGAGAGGCATGAGTGACTCAGTTAAGTATCCGACTCTTGATCAGTTAAGTATCCGACTCTTGATCTCAGCTCAGGTCTTGATCTCAAGCTTATGAGTTCAAGGCCCACACTGAGCTCCATGCTGGCCATAAAGCCTACTTATAAAGGGGGAAGGGCATCAAATTTCCCATGTAATTAATATCACTTTCCCAAAACTTCCTCCCCACTACCCTATGGCAATTAGTAACCTAAGTGAGAATTCACCGTGAAAGGCAGAGTTTGAAGTCAGAGAGTCTTGGACTTGAATATGGGTCAGCCACTTAGCAGCTGTGTGGCCTTGGAAAAATAAATTACCATCTCTGAGCTTCACCCCATTTGGCCTACTTCTGAGGACAAAATAAAACACGCCACTTTGTAAAATGGTTAGTCCACTTCACACACAGTAGACCCTCAAGTATGAGACATCCCCCTCCCCCTTTAACTCACAGATTAATCAATATAGTAAGAGACTAAACTAGGAACAGATGACAGTGATAGCTTGATAACCCTTCAATGGGGTACTGCTGAAATGCTCAGGGTATCCTTGCTTTATCCTGAATAAAGATAAAGAATATGACAGGTAGAGCAGATGTGTTTGAATAGGAAAATCGCTCACCAGGCAGACAGGGGTAAAGAAGAAAATTCCAAACCAAAGGAACTGCTTAAACAGACCACAAACCTGAATATAGTGGGCAGAGAACAGCACTGTTCAATAAAAATAAATGCACCTAAAATTCCTAGTAGCCACCTTTTTAAAAGATAAAAGTGGAAAATAATTTCAAGACTTTGTTTCACTTCCTGTAATATATATCTGAAATGGTATGTATCAACATGTCCTCAATATAAAAAATTAATGAGATATTTCACATTCTTTCCCCATATGGAGCTTTTGAAATGTGGTGTATATTGTCACTTACAGCACATCTCAGTTCAGACTGGACACATCTGAAGTGTACAGTAGCTGCATATGACTGGTGGCTGCCCTAATGGACACACTGATCTAGAACGGCAGGTGTGGGGAGGGGGAAGAAGCTTAGGGACAGGCAGGAAGGCAGGGACATGATGACAGGGAGCCTTGCAGGCGAGTTACAGAAATGGACTTGACATTTGTAAGTAAGAGAGTTATATAACCACATCTGTAATTTACAAAGATCGGCTGGAGGAGAGGGGGTTTGAGAGAAGGACCAGCCCTGAGGGGCTGTCTAGGTAGATTATTGCTTCTCATATTAGTGTGCACATGGATAAGCCCGGAATCTTGTTAAAGTACAGATTCCAATATTCTAGGTCTCAGATGAGACCTGAGCGTCTGCATTTCTTTTTTTTTTTTAATGTTTTATTTATTTCGGAGAGAGAGAGAGAAACAGCATGAGCAGGGGAGGGTCAGAGAGAGAGGGAGACACAGAATCCGAAGCAGCCTCCAGGCTCTGAGCTAGCCGTCAGCACAGAGCCCGACGTGGAGCTCGAACCGACAAACTGTGTGATCATGATCTGAGCTGAAGTTAGATGCTTAACCCACTGAGTCACCCAGGCACCCCTGAGAGTCTGCGTTTCAAAGGAGCTCCCCAGTTGATACTCAAGCTGCCAGTTCATGGATGGAACTTTGAGTATCAAGGATGTAGAATAAAAACTGAAAAAAAAAAAATGTAAAGGATACTTTTGCCTACAGACTAGCAAGAACCATTAATAAATCATCAAAATGCAAACAAATGCCAGGAGCTCTATATAGTCCGGAACTAACTACTTAGCACTAAGCCCCTTTTGAAGTCCCCCCACACCTCCCTTCTCTGGGAACTAGCTGTGTCAATTAAGGATGTGAATGACAACCATTATCTTGCATTGCAATTTTGTTAACCTTACCAGGAAGCTTATTAATTCATGTTAAAAGGATAAAGACATTTGGAGCACAAACTGCCTGTGATTTAATGCTCCTGGGAAAGAACATTTTGATTCACGAATAAGTTGGAAACCACAGGACTGTAACAAAATTGCCCACATAAAAGGTTGGATGTATGATTAATGGGTCCTAGTGTTTGACACAGGGAACATGCCACCAAGTAATGAGTTGGGGAAGGAAAATGACAACAAAACCAATAAATTTTGGTTTGGAGAGTCCCATCGTGGTTTTGGGGTTTCTTTTATTCAATATACTTTATGCCACCACATTTTAGAGGGCAAAGTAAATGAGCCCATTAGGTTGACTTTCCCCTCTTCCTTTCTTTTTTCTTTTTCCTTTCTTTCTTTCTTTTTTTTTTTTCTTTTTGGCAGATGAGAGAATTTTCCTCAGGGAAAATTCCTGATAGAAAATTTGTCTTCGCTTAAACAGAATTTATAGGCATTTTAGGAAAATGAATCTTCATTTTAGGACATTCATTTTGGGAAAAAGAATCTTCAAGTTCACGGAGAAACATAAGTCATTGTTCTCCAAATTCCATAAAGATTCCCAAATGATTCTTGGCCATTCAGTGAAGCTAAGTAAATCAAGAATGCTACATTAGAAGAATTCCAGCGTGTACATTGGGAATGCAAAGAGTTAAATGGTATAACTTACTTAAAGTTTGCCAAGGTCAACAAAGTTGATTTTTCTTCTTGATGAAGTTGAAAGAACCTCAGAAGGAAGGGGGAAAAACAGCATTTAGGAAATATATGGGGGGGAGCCTTAATTGCTATAATTACTAAATATACGCATTTTCTTCTATAATATTTCGAGTGCCCTCTGACTTAAGTAAGAATGTGTGTGCTTTTTGGTTTAGAGTAGTTATGTATCAAATCCAATTTGTATACAAACAGTTTGGACAAGAGAACATTTTCCTTTTCCCAGGGTGTGCTACTTGGAAGAGGGCTTGATGTCCGGTACCCTTATATTGCTGCCTCATGGACCTAGTGCCCAGTACAGACTGGCCTGGCTACAGCGCCTCCCCTGCCCACTGACTGAGGGCTAGGACAAGGCCCTCATAGCCACACCCTACACAGCAAGATGGGTATTTAAGAGGCCTCTGCAGGGGTGCCTGGGTGGCTCAGTCGGTTAAGCATCTGACTTCAGCTCAGGTCATGATCTCACGGTTTGTGGGTTTGAGCCCCATGTCGGGCTCTGTGCTGACAGCTAGCTCAGAGCCTGGAGCCTGTTTCAGATTCTCTGTCTCCTTCTCTCTCTGCCCCTCCCCCCCCAATAAATATTAAAAAACAATTTAAGAGGCTTCTGCAGAATGACCACAGCATATGGATGCCTTGATTTTTTTAGACACGTGGTACTCAATCAATAACAAATTGTCTTCTGATCTTCAATTTCTGGGTGAGGTTCCCAACATACCCACTAGGCATTGGTGCCCAGAGTTTCCACAAATACCTAAGGAGAGAAGTACAGTAGGAAGAATAGTTTAGGTAAATAAAGGTAGAATCATGAAAAGAATGCTCATGGGGACTTAATGACAAGCAAACAGTGGGACACTCCAAGGCTTGTGTCCACAGGCAAGGTTGAAGCAAGAACAACAAGAAGAATCTAGTATCTATATTTGTCCATTGCATTCCACACTCTGGGCTGACACCTCTGCAAGATTCGCAGGCGTTCTGCACACCAATGCCAAAGGCCAGCTATCACCACTTCCACTTTACAGGAAAGAAAAGTGACTCAAATACCAATTAAGTTACTCAAGGGCACAAGTGCTTTCGTGGAAGCACCAGACCTTAGGTCTGGTATGTCATACTTGGAGAAGCCTAGGAAAAGCCCAGCGGTGGGCTGGCATGCAGGCCTGCATATATAGGGTAGGGGAGAGGAGG
Organism: Hyaena hyaena; assembly: GCF_003009895.1. Taxonomy (NCBI): domain Eukaryota; kingdom Metazoa; phylum Chordata; class Mammalia; order Carnivora; family Hyaenidae; genus Hyaena; species Hyaena hyaena. Next base: position 2,698,825 of record NW_024080692.1, read on the forward strand.
CAGAAAGGGGGAGCGGGGAGGTGAGAGCAGAGTGAGTAATAGCAGAATTTGACCTGGGGACAGAAGAGCTGATCTTGCAAGTCCTGAGTCCTTACAGGAGTCGTGGATGTGACTAGTCCAGCCTGATGCATCCAATAGACAGGAAGACAGATTGATGGGATCAAAACCTGCCGAAAATTCTGTAGCATCCAGCTTGCAGGCAGCCAAGGGGTCCTCTCAGAAGCTCCTGGAATAAGGGTGTATAACAGAGATCACCCCCCCAAAAACAGCTATCCATTCATGTATGCTGTTATGTAGTAGTTCAAGGACAAATACCTTCACTGAATTCTCAATCAGGCAATCAGTACCTGTTATCCACGGGCCCTTCACAGTTTTGTTTGGTTGTTTTTTAAATTTTATTTTAGAGAGAGAGAGACAGAACACACAAACGAGGGCAAGGGGCAGAGAGATAAAGAGAGAGAGAGAATCTCAAGCAGATTCCACACTCAGCATGGAGCCTTGTGCAGAACTTGACCCCACAACCCTGGGATCACGACCTGAGCCGAAATCAAGAGTCAGATGCTCAACCAACTAAGCCATCTCCAGGCAGGCTGGCCCTTCGCAGTTTGATAACTTCAATGGCTCTAACCATGGGACATGCAACTGAAAGATAATCAATCATTCATTACTTCTTTTGATAAATAATTCTTTTTTTAAATATTTTTATTTTTATTTCAAGGAGAGAGAGAGACAGCGTGAGCAAGGGAGGGTCAGAGAGAGAGGGAGATACAGACTCTGAAACAGGCTCCAGGCTCTGAGCTGGCAGTCAGCACAGAGCCCGATGCGGGGTTCGAACTCACGAACCGCGAGATCATGACCTAAGTGAAAGTAGGATGCTTAACCGACTAAGCCACCCAGGAGCCCCTTGATAAATAATTCTTTGAGCATCTTCTCCATGATATTCTGGGGCTGATATGCTAGTAGGGAACAGGGACAAACAAGAATAATGTAAAGGAACAACTGGATTGCTTCAGTGGAGACAGCATGTGCAGTAGGAGCGCAGGGGAAGTAGGTGTGAGCCTACCTGCCCCATGGCCAGTGGAGACCCTGGTCCAGCTCAGTCCACCTGTTGTATCAACCTCTTCTTAGACCCCCGGTCCCCTCCCCCCACCACACTGCAGCCACACACAGTGGCCTTTCTGTCTATCATAGCATCGGGCTCATTCCTACCCTGGGGCTCTGCACTGCTTATTCTCTCTACCTAGAACACTTCCTCTTAGACCTTCACAGGGCTGTTAGGTCTCAGCTCAAATGTCAAATGTCACTTGGTCAAAAGATCATTCCAGAAAACGATATTTAGAGTAACCTCCCTCTACCCTCAGTCTTGACTACATCTTGAGGACATTAACCACTTTCCCAAACATGCATACACCCTGTATACACATATATGTGAAGGGATCTGAGCTAATTACTGTATCTGTCCTCTGTGCCTGCCACCGTAATTAGCAGAGTCACCAGTCAAAACACACTCACTGAACGAGGGGGAGAAGAAGAGGGAAAAGAAGGAGGGAGGGAGAGAAGAAAGTAGAAGAAAAGAGGGAAGGTTTCACTGAAGAGAGCTGAGGTGTTTGGGTGGGTGTTTAGATAAGACAAGCAAGGGGGGAGGGAGGGTGGCCATGCCAGGGATAGAATGATAGAGGCGAAGTTCAGGTTGGGGAGTGGAAAGTACCACTGCCTGAGATGGTAGAGAAAGCCTAACAAGAGAGGTAAGAAGTTATTTGAGATTCCAAAAAATGAATGATTCAAAAAGCCAGTGAATATTAGAAGGGCATTCTGGGCTCTGGGCACAGCCCAGTTATCACTCCTTAAGTAAATTAAGTGTCATAGCATGACTGAGCTTAAGTATAAATGGCCAGTTTTGGGGCGCCTGGGTGGCTCATTAGGTTGAGCATCCAACTCTTGGTTTCAGTTCAGGTCACGGTCTCACAGTTTCGTGAGTTCAAACCCTGCATCAGGCTCTGTGTTGGCAGCATGAAGCCTGCTGGGAATTCTCTCTTTCTTCCTCTCTCTTCTTCCCCCACTTGCTCTGTCTCTGTCTCCCTCAAAATAAATAAATTGAAAAAAGTTAAAACGGCCAATTTCAAGGCAATGCTGAGTTGACAGTGCCAACCGCTTACTTCTTGAGATTTTTTCGGAAAGAATGCACATCCTGTCTTCTAATGAAAGGATTAGTGACCTGTCTTGCATACTTTGGACAGTCACCTAAGAAGTCAGCATATTGCTGACAGGAAGCTGTCTTCAATGCTGGCTAATTTCCAGAGCATCCCTTGTAAATTTTGATGCCTAATTAGCATGTTGGCCCTGGCACAGGGTTAGACCAAATTCACATGGTTTCAAAACATCTATAGTTCATGCCCCTTTCCTGAATCTGTATGGTGGCTGGCCTCTCTGTTCTTTTATTCTAGTTCGTTGATCCTTCCTAACAAAAATTCTGCCAGTTCCACTTAAAAGAATATTCAGATTCTTCCCACTCTAAAAGTGTTCTCTTTTCTTTCCTTTGTGAAGATCTCCAGGTAGCACGTTGGAGCATTTCATTGACTTAAGACTATGTCAAATTGCAGAAAGGCTGAGTGACACCTTCTAAATGTCAGACTCTACCATAGTCACTTTTGGGAAAAGCAATATCCATTTTTTTAATTTGACCTTTCTTGGGAGCATGTTTGGTACATGTGATTCACTTCAGTTTTCCTCAAGTCCTCTCCATAAAAGATTTATAAACGGATCCCCACCAGCATGATATTTCATCATGATGCAACAGAAAGAATGTTTTACAAATGCCACCGTGTGATGAAAGTTAAGGCCATGCATCAAGCTGGGGTCACACTAGAGGTGGCATTCATGTAGAAAGAATTCATCTTCACAGCTTCTTATTTGATATCTCTGATATCTACCCAAGTCAAACTGCATATGTAGATGAGCCATTGTTCACTTTCAAAGCTAGAACCAGTTATTAGGTTTTCAAAATATTAGATATTTTTTCCACAATTTCTTTTCTGGGTGAAAAATAACTATGTTGTCTTCCTGCGACAATAGGGAAAACATCACTTCATGCTCCCTAAGTATCTCTAGTAACAACATTTGGAAGGATTCCCCAGGAAATGATAAAAACTAATTGTATTATTAGGGGGAGGGGATAAGAAGCCACCCCCCATCTCATAAGTCAGATTCCTTGGTAGAAATGGACATGTTACAGATTTCTGATATGTCAGTAATCTTGGTCCTGGCAAAGCTGGATGGCCATGTGGTCAGTCCTTATGATCACCTAGTGTGGATACTGTTTTCATCATGAGGTAACTTGAGTTTAATATGACCTTCAAAGTAGAGGAAAGGCGCTTTTGATAGGATTTTTCATAGCCAGACTTTGATTCAAGTGGCCATATATACTGAAAGGCGTAGAAGAAAACTGAAGATGATGCTGATAACGACAGTAGGGATAACTCAACTCATTGTTTTCTAATGCTATACCACATTATTCTGTGTTCTAGTTCACACACAAAAAGATTGCACGTACCTTGTTGATTTTATTTTTTTTATTTTATTTATTTTTATTTATTTCTAGGAGAGAGAGAGAGACAGCGTGAACAGGGGAGGGTCAGAGAGAGAGGGAGATACAGACTCTGAAATAGGCTCCAGGCTCTGAGCTGGCAGTCAGCACAGAGCCCGACGCGGGGCTCGAACCCACGAACTGCGAGATCATGACCTAAGCGAAAGTCGGACGCTCAACCGACTAAGCCACCCAAGCGCCCAACCTTGTTGATTTTAATCTTTCCATCAACACCATGTGCAAGCTTTAAAATCTTGTTCTTGTTTTCATTTTACTCATGAAAACATCGGGGCCAAAATGAAAAACAGACACTGCACTAGAACCCAGGTCTTCTGACCTCCAATCCCCCATTCATTCCATTTCTCCAGTGAGAAGAAACCAAGAAGAGTTGTATAAACAAAAAGCAGTGGCACAAAAAATTTCTAAACTCCTTAACCTTACCAGCTCTAGGCTGGGTGCTTATACTTTTTGTTGGTTAGAATGAGGATCAGGGGTTATAAATCCCTGGACTTAATTTTTTTTTAACCCAGGGATTGGCATTCCATATGTGCAAGAGAAAACATCTCAAAGACTAGGCATCTCACCAAAAAGCTACAAGCTGAGAACAAATAGACAACACACACAAGAGACAGACTTGAACCTTAGGCATTTCTTGCCTATTACAAACTTGCCCTAGCCTCTGGTTCAATAAATTGTCTCATGGTATGCCATTGTTCTTTACCTTGAAGTTAGCAGAGTGATTCCCTGATTTTAATATGTGTAGTTCATTAGAGAAGTCATAACAAAGAGAGAGTTAAGTGATTTAGAAAATTTTCAGTTAAGAAATTAAAAGTCAATTTGAAGAGTTCATTTTGGGAGGACCCTTTCAGTTTCCTTTTGTTTTAATTTTTTAACATGCATTCACTTTTGAGAGACAGCGAGAAAGAGAGGGAGGAGACAGAGTGCAAGCGGGGGAGGGGCAAAGAGAGGGGGAGACACAGAATCCCAAGCAGGCTCCAGGCTCCGAGCTGTCAGCACAAAACCTGACACAGGGCCCGAATCCACGAACCATGAGATCATGACCTGAGCTGAAGTTGGATGCTTAACTGACTGAGCCACCCAGGCTCCCAGACCCTTCTCAGTTTCTAAGCGGTGTATTGTCCCAATACACCTTTGAGTATAGTATTTTTAAAAATAAAGTGAAACCACCGGGAAGATAATATACAGTAATTATGCACTGGGGTTAGGGCCTTTGGCTTTTGTATTCAAGATACTAATAAGAACAGATACTACATTTGAATTTAGCCAAAAGGCTGAGGAGCAATTGATTTTTATATTCAAGATACTAAAACTAAGGAGAAATGTGACAATGTGCCTTAAGTTAATAGTTTGTTTTGGTAAAGTGATTTAGAGAAAGATTTAGAGCTTGTGAATATATGTGACAATAGTCGAGAGGGGAGATTCTACATATGAGTGGAAAGATGGGTACACATGAATCGTGGGCAAACGGTCCAATCTGGCGGTAAAGCACGATTCTGCATGTCAGTCAATGAGATGGTCAAGAGGACCACAGGACTGATGGTCTGGTCAGCACTGTGGGCACCATCTGCTTTCTTGGACCAGATGTTGGCCAGCTTCGCGTAACTGAACCACGTGTGGCTTGGGCATCCTGTTTTCATAAAGAATGTAGTAGACAAAGGACAACGAGTTCAGAAAGGGGCCACAAAAATAATTCTAAGGGTTCACTGATAAGAATGAAAATAAAGAAGAACAGAATATCCTCACTGCGTGGCTGACAGCTCTGTCAGGGCATGGATGGCAGAAGGGGGAGGAGTTAATTGCAGAGAAGGAGCTAAGAAGTCTGTAGAAGTTTAGGAAGGAAGCATTTAGCAGAACCCTGGAATTTGAAGGCTGTAAAGTATCTTGGAGATCATCTAGAGGTTTGGTTGGAATTAATGAGGTTAAATTAAGCCGGGGAAATGAGATAAAAAGCAAGAAAAACCTTCTGCAAACGAGAGTGATTTAATAATGCTTAATTGAGCAAAGTAGAAACTCTTGCTCAGTTCTTCCTTCATACCATTGGCTCCTGGAATATGATATTCTTTTGCAATATTTAAGCCAATGTCTTTAGGAATATGGATCAAGGATTAGGCCACTGACAAGTGACTAAATAAATTGTCATCAGAGCCAGTCTTCTGATATCCAGTCAGCATTTTTTTATACCATATTGATAGCCACATCTGATTGAAACTTATGGAACTTCAACATGTAATTGCTAGGTTCTGGTGTGATCATTTAACCTCACACAACCCCTTAAATTTATATATCCCTTAAATCATAGGAAATGGTGCTATATATTATACAATTAAGCTTACATAGCCAGTTAATGCCAAAAATGATGAGTCGATACTAATCCCTACCTAACCTCTTCTATTTCCAGCCTACCTCATTTATTGAGAAAAGTAAATATTTTTAAGTCCCTATTAGTTTGTAGTCCTCATTAGCAATTTATGATGGTGTAAAAGAGAAAGGAACAGCTTTAGGAACAAAAAGCTACACACAAAATTAATCATTTTTATGTTCTGGCAAGTGGAATATATAACTAGGGCAAAGGAGAAGTTGAACAAGAAGCTAATTTAAAAAAGAAAAGACGTACCTATAAGTTTCAAAAGAGAAGCAATTTTAGAGATGACTGGTCTTCTCCAAGTGATTCTAAGGAATTTGGAGAACACTGACTTCATTAAATCTAAAATGCTATCAATTATAGGATGTACCATTATTTTATCCACCACCAAAAAAGAGAAAACCAATTAAGCCATGACACAGTGCTCTCTTATCCCATCAGTTATAAGATGTATCTTGCTTTCTTCAGTGTTAAAATGTTTCTTCAAGTGTGCATAGTACAATCAATGAAATACTGCATCGTAAGCTTAAACCCATAGCAACTGAAGACGGTGCCGGCTGTCTTCCCAGTAGAAAGCCCTTGACACAAGAGGTCCTCCTCTCTATCATTTTATTCTGAAAGGAGAGATTTTATTTAATGTTTATTTTTTGAGAGAGAGACACAGAGTGTGAGTCAGGCAGGGGCAGAGAGAGACAGAATCCGAAGCAGGCTCCAGGCTCTGAGCTGTCAGCACAGAGCCCGACGTGGGGGCTGGAACTCACAGACTGTGAGATCGTGACCTGAGCCGAAGTCGGGCGCTCAACCAACTGAGCCACCAAAGTGCCCCAAGAAGAGAGATTTTTAAAGTGACCTCAAGTTTAGGGGTTCGCTCTCTTTTTTTTTTTAAGAAGAAAACTGATTTAATTCCTTCCCTGTTGTTGGATGACAAGAGTGACCACATAAAAAGTGTATGTGAAGATAGCTTGTCTATGTGGCTTTTTAGGGAGGAGGAGACACACTCTATAATGAAGTGAAGGTGAGCGTGCATGTTGAAATACCAGGCTGCCCTTTCAAAGCTTGTGTATTCAATTGTGACCTGCTACCAAGCTGCACTGTCTTATCTGTGCTCTGTTGACATGTGCTCCTATTTGGTCCCATCATCTTATCGCTTCTCTGTGTTCTTCTTTGAAAGTCTTTGTGTCAAGAGGCGCCTGGGTGGCTCAGTCGGTTGAGCGTCTGACTTTGGCTTGGGTCATGATCTCACGGTTCGTGGGTTCGAGCCCCGTGTCAGGCTCTGTGCTGACAGCTCCGAGCCTGGAGCCTGTTTCAGATTCTGTGTCTCCCTCTCTCTCTGACCCTCCCCTGCTCACGCTGTCTGTCTGTCTGTCTCTCTCTCTTTCTGTCTCTCGGAAATAAATAAAACATTAAAAAATTAAAAAAAAAAAAAGAAAGAAAGAAAGTCTGTGTCAATACTGCTACACTCGGTAACTCACAGAATTCTGGTACCTCTGAGCCAAGCAGGGAAGCTAATCAGGACCTACGTGCCGGGAACGGGGCAAGGGGCAGATTTAGATTTGTGACGTGTCTGTTCCATGTCTCCCCTTCCACCCTCACACCTGCACCACTAACCCTGTCCACCCCCCACCCTTCACAGGGTACGGGGGAAGGAGGAGGCAGATTAAGGAAGGGGAGAAGACCAGAATGCATCCTCCAGTGGGTTGGGCAAGGAAGAAGATGAAATTAAAGATCACAAAGGCTTGCCAACCACACCATTCTCAGACAGCTCCACAATAAACTAAAAGACATGCACTCTCCAGTGTAAAATGTGTTTTAATAAATAGGAAAAAGAAAATCACTGCTGTCTATCCATACTAAAACATGCTAGAAGCATTGGGAGTGTGACCATAGCATTGGGAGTGTGACCATATACGTTTCTAAATGTCGCTAAGCTGTGCTCTAATTCAGTTTCCCCACTTTGACACTGTGACATTTTGGGCCAGATGATGATTTGTTGGAGGGAGTGGGGGCTGTTCTGTGTACCATAGGATGTTTAGCGGCATCACTGGGCTTCTAGATGCCAGTAACATCCCTCCCTTTATTGTAGCAACCCAAAATCTCTCCATCACCAAGGTCTTCTGGAAGGCAAAATTGCCTCCCCACTCTCCATTTGAGAACCTCTGCTCTAATCCCTCTGTAAAGAAAAGCTACCTAGAATGGAGTTAAAATCCCAAATGGTAACAATTTATTCCTCATCTACAAAAGGCTAAAGAGGATTCCTTATTCTAGAATTGGCTTATGCCAGGCAGAGAGAGAAAAAAAGTCATCAGCATCACTTGTAAAATGTTATCTGGGATGGTCTTGTGTCTCTTAGACTTCTTTTGCTTTTTTAATTTAAAACCAAATAAATGTCCATTGAATTATATGCCAGTTGAATTATTTGATCATTCTCATATTTAGCTCAGAAAAAGCAACCTTGCATTTTATTCAGTGATCTCTAAGAGGCACTTTCAAGTGTTGACTTCTGTTTATATGTTTCTTAAAATTCCTTTGTCCCCACTTGTTGGGATGAGCACTGGGTGTTATATGGAATCCAACTTGAGAATAAATGAAGAAAGAAAAAAAGAAAGAAAAGACAGAAAAATTCCTTTGTCCCATAAATTTCCCCAGGTTCTTCCCATACATTCTGTCTTGCTTGAAATGGCTTAGAGACTGATAGCCTAAGAAATGAGAAATATCATGCATGAGTTCAATGTCTGAAAGGAAATAATTCACTGCAATCAGATTTACTTGAAAGATGATGATTGGTTCCTTTACACAATGATCTTTGCTGTATGAAATCATTCCTTATAGAAATTTTATTAAATAGTATCTTATTATTTTTGTCAAACTTATAGTAGAGATCAAGTGAGTACGTCTGCATGAAAATACATATTCCAAAAAATGACTAATAATTAATCCATAGAAATTTGTTCAGAAACTTTATTGTAATTCACATTTTTATTTACAAAATTGTTCAGTAAAAGCAATCATGATTTCCTTTCTTTTTCTTTTTTTTTCTTTTTCTTTTCTTTTTTTTTTTTTTGAGAGAGTTAGCAGAAGAGGGGCAGAGGAAGAGAGAGAATCTTAAGCAGGCTCCATGCCCAGCACGAAGGCCCACACGGAGTTCAATCCCAGAATCTGGGATCATGACCTGAGCCAAAATCAAGAGTCAGATGCTCGCTCAACTGATTGAGCCACTGAGGGACCCTGGAAATCACTATTTCAAGTGCTGTTCAGAATCTCACCTCTTTCATCTTCAACATATGTGTTGCGAAAGAATTTTCCTTTTTGGTTATATGTGGGTTGATTGGGATTGGGCTTTTTAACATTTTTTGGTAAAGTCTGGGGCAAAAATTTATCAAACTATTGTATTAGTTAAGTCAGAAAACTTTATCACAGAGACTCTGACTCATCTGTGCTTTTAAAAATATCACACTTAGAATCCATCAATTAACACATTGTAGGGAATTTATTTAACCATGCTTTTCGAGGCATCAAACACTTCAACTCCTTTCTAAAATAAATCTCTTCCTAAGTGATCTGGTTATGTGAGGACATAGCGTCTTGACTATTTCACTTTTCTAGAAGCATGAAACATGTCTGCAGCTCTGAGGTCTGGCTCCCACTCTCTCAGCCTCCCATAGTCTTCTTCAGACTCAACAGCCTCTGTGTGGTCAACATCCATTCATAACTTAGTCGCCAACTCCAGCCCCACAGTGACATGCGCAGAAAGGCACTAATGCTAATTGTCAATTTCAGTGGCCTCGTATTTGCTTCCTCACATTCTAATAGTGTCTGCCATTCTTGACTACTGTTCTGTCATGGAATTTCTGTCCTTTGGCTTCATAATGCTCTTTTCCTCTACTCTTCCAAAATCCCAATTTCCCAGGGTCCTATCCCTTTCTACCAACTGTATTTCCATGTTGTATACTCTATCCATTTTCTCTTTCTCTACTGTGTTTCTCAGGAATCCTACCCAGTCCCAGAGCTTTACTACATGCCTCCCAAACATACAGATCTGGAGTTCCCAATCTGCCTTGAAAACCTAACGGGGTCCGGGCAGCTGGATGGCTCAGTTGGTTAAGCGTCCGACTTCAGTTCAGGACATGATCTCACAGTTTGTGAGTTCGAGCCCTGCATCTGGCTCTGTGCTGACAGCCAGCTCAGAGCCTGGAGCCTGCTCCAGATTCTGCGTCTCCCTCTCTCTCTCTTACCCTCCCCCACTTGTGCTCTGTCTCTCTGTGTCCCTCAAAAATAAATAAATGTCAAAAAATTAAAAAAAAAAAACCTAACAGGGTCTCGATTCTCAACAGCTGTACACCGAGGCCCACCACCCTCTCACTTGCAAATGCGCCTGAGAACTTGTTAGGAATGCAGATTCGGGCCAGCCTCAGACCTGCTGAATGAGAAATTCTAAAGGGAGGGCCCAGAAATCTGTGTTTCAGTAAGCCCTCCAGGCAATTCTGATGCATGCTAACGTTCGCAAACATGAAATGCTTTTCCTGTGCTTTCTGCTAAAATTTTCTCCATCTTTTGAAACATTGCTTAGATATGAAGTCTCTGCTCTGCTCCTACATTTATCTCTGTGCCTTTATCATGTCACTTCCAAAGTCCTTCCTTGTTTTTCAGTTATATGCACCTGTTGGATCGCCTCCTCCTAGATGTTAAGCTCAAGAATAGGGACCCTGTGTGTGTGTGTGTGTGTGTGTGTGTGTGTGTGTGTGTGTGTTCTGCTTTGTTTTAAGCCTCATCTTTGTATTTGGTCATTTGCTTTATATTTTTATAAGAATTAAAAGCAATAAATAAAACTTTCCCAATTTGTGAATGATGTAATTCATAGGATCTGGAAGGTTATCAGAAGCAATGAAATAGCGCTTAAAATTTGGGAGAGTAGCTTTAATCTTTTAATAAAATAAATCCCCTCTTTATTCTCACATGCCTATTCAATTAGGAAGGGCCCATCTGATACTATGGTATTAACTTCAGAACATTCTGACTGTCTGATCTCTGGGAAAAAAATTTAACACCCAATAACATCACAGGGCCAGAGTTATGTTTTCGGAATGTGCCTTGTTTCACTCGAAGCCCATGGCACTATTGTAGTTAGCACAGTCATTTTATCCAAAGAGGTGTCTAGAAGCAAAGAAGAAAGTTTTCCCAGACGGGTAGGAAATTTAAGTTTGAAAACCAATGTGTGTGTCTAAATCGACCCAACTGTCCTGCATCTGTGATTTGAACTCTTACTACTCCATTTTGTACTGTTAAGATTTATTGATTCATTTGAATGGTCATAATACAAAACTAAGTCACTATGACCATGCGTGTATGTTTAATATAAAGTATTTTTTACGAGCCCAGTTTTCTTAGGTAGGAAGCAGCCTGGGAGGAGGGGTGCAGGGCAGAGAAATGGAAGCCAGAAAGAACCGGGGTGGGGGGGGTTGTTTGTTTCACACATGTGGTGGTAAGCAATCTGCAGTCTCCTATGTAGCCATGAACTGCTGAAAACCTTGCTGCAATTTGTTTCTTTGTTTGACACTGGGTAGGCAATTAAAGTAGTGACTAATTCACGCTGCTAATGATTGACCTAAGAGACTTCACAGTAATGATTTCTAAATTAGAAAACTCATAGTGCGTCCACTCTATACCCAGCATGTAAAAAATGGCACTTTAGCTCTTAAACCCTCCCAGAAGGGACCCACCATGGCCCCCTCTGACAAACGAAGACGCCTGTGCTGGGAGAGGCTGAGAGTTGCCCATGGGCTCCAGGCTGCATGGATGCAACTCACCCAGAACTGAGCCTGAACAACTGCTGGGGACCCCTTGAAAGATGAACATCAGTGGTGCTCAGCCTTTGGGTGCCTGAAGTCCTTTTGAATTCTAGATGGTTTGGCAGTGCATTTAAGGAAATCCAGAGATATGGAACGACTCAAGTCAATACTAACCATGGTGTAAAGCCTTCCCCAGTGAGCAGTGACTGCGTGTCCATGCAAGTATCCTCAGCTCTTTTGTTTCTACTTACTCCCCTCTATGTCTGGTGGACAGTGAGCAGAGCCGTGCGTGTCTCTCGCTGCCATTATAGATCCAGGAGGCTAGCCTCGGCACTCCAGTGAGGGCCCTTTTCGTTGCTGTAGCTGGACATCAACTACACATGCCACCTCTGTACTTTGTGACATGGCCTCTCAACTCAAAACCCCATCTGACAGTCATTGTGGTATATTCAGTTATAACAAGAATAAGCCTTACACATTGCTAACATTTTGGCAACATGTGTGACAGGACTACAATACACAGAGAACTCCTGGAAGATATCATGGCAGCATCTATTGCATGATTACGTAATGGAATATAAAGGCTTGGTCTGCCCATATAACAGAAATGTGAACAGGAAATTTTAAATGATCCTAATTGGATTTTTTAAAGTCTTTTAAAAATTATGACTTCCGCCATTCATAGCATGCTTTAATACTAGAAATTATCCTTTATAGGGTATTATTTCATCGAACAATGCATTTTTTTATGAATCAGATCTCCATGATACATTTTCGCTAGTAATAGCTATAAATCCAGTCTTTAGGATGATTAAGCTACTTACGACCCCTCAAAATCCCTGGGAAAAAATGACTGTCCTTAAAAAACATAGCCAGTAGCATATATATTTTCAGAATTGTGAATTTGTTTGCATGATAACTGCAATTACAAATCTGGAGTTTTTAATCTAGCAATCAGATGACAAGATGAGCAATTACCATTCCATGCTTAACTATTTTTACGATGGCTTTTTTCCCCAAAGCAGCTGTTGTGGTTAAAAACACAAAAATTCTTATTTTTTATTCTCATGCAACAGTATTTTGGCAAACAAATCTCTGTTGCCCAAAACATGAAGAGTCTGATTCTGAAAGATGATGTAACACATGTGTGCTTTCATAGATTTTCCAGTGCTTCATTACCTCATGGATATGGACTTTTTCTTTCCTCCCTTCCTTCTTTCCTCCCTCCCTCCCTCCCTCCTTCTTACCCTCTTTCCTTTCTTACCTCACACAATGCTTAATACAGAATGGATACCCAATGAGTAGTTCATGAATGGATGAGTGAATGAATATTTGGATTATTTGCCTGTATCTTTCTAAAAGTGATGTGTGTGTGTGTGTGTGTGTGTGTGAGAGAGAGAGAGAGAGAGAGAGAGAGAGAGAGCACGCGCGACTGGAAAAGAAAACCCAAAATATTTATTGATGCTATTTTCCTTTCTTCCCCAACCAGCTGATGACATTAAAGAGGTAGATTATGTTCTCTGGAGAATTTCAGACAAGAGATACAAGGGTGTGTTAGAGACTTTGAGTCCCTGTGTTAATCATTGTGCCAATTCAACAAAATACAAGGGAATGAGATAAATAGGGTGAATAGTAAATAGATAAATGCCACTTATCAGTGCTGATATCAGGTAGTTTTGTTTTCCAGCAGACAATTTTGATTAGAATATATATGTCAAATTCTTACACAGAGCAGGCAGGAACTCTGAGCAAAAACCTCATACCAGCCCAGTCTTCTTTGTGAATCCATCTAAAATTATGCATCCTTTATAAAGCCTTCACTATTAATCATGGACATAGGTTATTGTATCCCTTGCCCCTCTGTCTTACGCTTGCATCTATCTTAATATTTGTTACGTTGACCCCCCCCCCCCAATATTTATTTGGATGTTTTCCCAATAGCCTTGTTCTAGCTTCAATGGGTGAGATCATGCTTTAGTAATCTTTGTACATACTCTGTCTGGCAAAATGTTGGTGCCCAGTGAAATTTGTTGAGTTTGATTGAGGGAAGGTAAATGTATGACATACGCATACTGCAGCTGCTATTACTCTAAGCAGACTTAGAGTTTACAAGTATGATCTTCAGAGATTGAATTTTCCATTCCGGCTGGAGGACTGTTTCCATACATTTAATATGTTTGGTTTTAATTTATACACACGGTCATTCTGGAAACAGGAATTAAAGTGTAGAACTCTGGTGTTCCTATTTCTAGGAACTTATTTTCTCTGAGACATCTCCAAGTAGAGCTTAGTAGCAAGTCCTGACCCATCTAATGAGTGAAGATATTCATGACAAGCAGGTAACTTCCCCATTATACCTTTGTGTGCAAAAAACAGTATTGTGTCACCCACGTAGTTCCAAATATGACATGAACGTGATTCGCTATAGTCACATGTGCAGAAATTGGTTTTTTGAGAGCAATTAATAACCTATACAACAGAATTCTTCATCAATCTTTTAAATGTTAACACTAGTATTCAGTCCTTGGGTAGATTTAAAATTATACTTTCAAATTTTAAAAGTTGGTGGAAAATAAAACTATAACATTGCAGGCCATCAATACCCATCAAAAGCAATTGCATTTAATTTGTTTCAGCAATTCTGTCATAAAATTTATCCTGATATAGTAATCACGTAGGTACCAAAAGATGTAGCTCTAAAAATTTCATGAAACTAGGGTTATCAAAATAGAAAAAATTAGAGGCCACCATGATGTACAAGAATAGTGGTTAAGCTGCCAAAAACTGGTAAAATAGAATACAAGGAAGGTATTTTGAAATACACAGAAATATCTTCATGAGTTAGTATCAAAATTAGAACATCAGGTTGCAAAACTACATGAGCACAACCCTTTTTTGAAGAACAATACCTAGCTGGGAAAAAGAGAGAGAATATCTACCAATATGGCTGCCACATCTTTAGGTAAAAGAATGGGAATGATTCCTACTGTCTTATTTGTAGCTATACATATTTTCTAACTTTCTGCAGTGAACGCAGATTGCTTTAGCAATAAGGAAAATAACTCTGGAAAACAGTATGGAGACTTTTCAAAAAATTAAAAATAGAACTACCCTACAACCCAGCAATTGCACTGCTAGGTATTTACCCAAAGGATACCAAAGTGCTGACTAGAAAGGGACACATGCACCCCAATGTTTATAGCAGCGCTATCCACAATAGCCAAAGTATGGAAGGAGCCCAAATGTCCATCGAGAGATGAATGGATAAAGAAGACATAGTGTATATATACAATGGAGTATTACTCAGCGATCAAAAAGAATGAAATCTTGCCATTTGCAACAACATGGATGGAACTAGACTGCATTATGCTAAGTGACATAAGTTAGTCAGAGGAAGATACATACCATATGATTTCACTTAAATGCGGAATTTAAGAAACAAAAGAGATGAACAGGGAAGGGAAAGAAAAGTAAGATAAAAACAGAAAGGGAGGCAAACCAGAAGAGACTCTCAAATACAGAGAACAAACTGTGAGTTGCTGGCAGGGAGGTGGGTGGGGGGATGGGCTAGATGGGCTGTAGGCATTCCAGAAGGCACTTGCTGGGATGAGCACTGGGTGTTATATGGAAGTGATGAATTACTAAATTCTACTCCTGAAATACATACATACATACATACATACATACATACATACATACATACATACCTAGGAAAAGAAAAAATAAATTTAAAAAATCCTGGGACAAAAAGATAAAGAAGAAAAAAGAGAAAAAAAAAACTATCATTGATATTTACACAGAGTCCTTCCCATGGCATTGAAAAAAGCAAACCCCCTAGGGCAGGAATAGCAGGTACCCCACACCCAGGGTGGTGACCCCCCTCACCAATCTGAGCCCTTTGCCCTGGGCCACCTTGACGGAACCCCAGTTTTTCTCAGCACAGTGCTCCAAATTATCCTTCATCCAAGCTGGTATGAGAAATACAACCTGTTTGCCAACTCTACTCTGTCAAAACAAAACAAACAAAACACAGTAAAACTGTCTCCCCCAGAGCTGAAATTCTCTTGTTGCATTCCATGGTTTTCTATAATAGTGTTTTAAAAAATGTTGTATTTATTTAGCTTGAGAGAGAGAAAGAAATGACTTGATTATTCTTCCAACTTCTGGTTAGAACAATAAATATATTTTAAGATCATTCATGTCTTCTTGGTGTTAAAGTCCAGGGCCTCACCCTTGTAAGGAAAGTGGTCTAGGACCCTAATACTAGAAAATGGAAATACAGAATAAATGAGCTGAATTTACTTAACACCTGGATCTAAACAGCCCACCTCCTTTGCCTGGCTACTCATCTCTGCCCATCAAAGAGTCCCTTCTTTGATGCAGCACATTCAGTTTCAGTGGGTATGGAACAGAAGTAACCAGGTGAAATCTATCTGGATTAAAAACAAAATTATTTCCTCAGATTATTTCTCTCTTCATAAGGTACACTCATTTCAAAATCTGGGTATTTTTAAACTTGTTTTCTTCTTACTGGTAATTAATTTAAAAGGGGGTAGGGCAGGGGCGCCTGGGTGGCTCAGTCAGTTAAGCTTCCGACTTCGGCTCAGGTCATGATTTTGTGGTTCGTGAGTTCGAGCCCCGCAATGGAGTCTGTGCTGACAGCTCAGAGCCTGGAGCCTGCTTCGGATTCTTATGCCTCCCTCTCTCTCTGCCCCTCCCCTGATCATGCTCTGTCTCTCTCTCAAAAATAAATAAACATTTTAAAAAATTTTTTAAAAAGGGTGGAAGGCAAAAGTGCTCCCTATTTTATGACAGTTTAGTATTGTCTTTCCATCTCCTTTTCTCTCCAAAATAATTCATCTTCCTCTTCCTGAAGATGATACTTCTTTCTGAATCCCAGTCACTTATAAAAATGTTCTCATTGAATTTCACCTGAGATCTGTGTGAAGCTCCTTCAGGTTCCAAGAAATGGAGATGCACTTCTTGGGTTCTCTCTGTACATGATGTTTCTCGTAAAACTCCCTGAGAGATATTAGCAGCTGCAGAACCGGAAGGCTGCTTCCCTCTGTCAGGAGGTGACAGTGGCTTGCGTTCCAAACATCTTGTTTGTAAGTGACCCAATAGCAACCACCTTACTCATACTTTAGTGTTCTGGACTCCACTTCTGTCATTAAGTGTCTTCCTCCTCGACCACCAACTACTTCCTCGTTGCTTTCTTCCCGTCATGGCTTCTGCATACTTCCTTCTCTCTGTGCTTTGTTCCTGTTCTATTCTACTCTATGTCGCCTCTCTCTGTGTGTCTCATTCAAACTCCTCAAGAAAGAGCGTGGCTGGCCATCCAGTCATCCCCTAGCACCAGGCGGAGAACCCCCAGGAGGCAGCCGGCTTTTTAGGCTGCTGCCCAGACTATATGTTTTTTTTTTTTTTTTTTTTTTTTTACTTCTAGGAGAGAGAGAGAGAGAGAGAGAGACAGCGTGAGCAGGGGAGGGTCAGAGAGAGAGGGAGTCACAGACTGAAACAGGCTCCAGGCTCTGAGCTGGCAGTCAGCACAGAGCCCGACGTGGGGCCCGAACCCGCGAACCGCGAGATCATGACCTAAGCGAAAGTCGGACGCTTAACCGACTAAGCCACCCAGGCGCCCCTGCTGCCCAGACTATAAATGGCTGCCTTTGTGTTGGCTGGACAACCTCCTTCCTATCAGGTGTTTCTCTGCCCAAGAAATACCTCAGAAAAAGTGATAGATTCAGTAAGTTCTTATTCCGTGACATATTCTGAGACACCGATTTCCTAGATTATTCTGTGAACTATAAGGTGACGTGGCATTTAGCATAATACAAAGAGTTCTCATTGTTTGATTGTCAATCAGAGATTACATACAGGGGCTTCAGAAATCATAGGAGGAAGGAAGTGTAACAGTTTGAGAAAATGGTGAAAAATGTAGGTGATTACAAAACTGTTCATGTAATTCTTCAAAATAAATGCAAGACAAGATCTGGCCCTGAGTTTCTTTATATTTTTTAAATTGTTTTTAATGTTTATTTTTTAGAGATAGAGAGAGAGAGGAGAGAGAGACAGACAGAGCACAAGCTGGGGAGGGGCAGAGAGAGAGGGAGACACAGAATCTGAAACTGGCTCCAGGCTCTGAGCTGTCAGCGTAGAGCCCGACACGGAGCTCAAATCCATGAACCATGAGCTCAAGACTTGATCCAAAGTCAGGTGCCTAACTGGCTGAGCCACCCAGGTGCCCCTAGTTTCTTTAAAACCATTATATGAACTGCAACCTTGATTACATAAGGCTATACTAGAGAGTATGGTTTCATTACTGAAAAAAATTGATAGGTTTTAACAACGTGACTTGTTTAATGTTTACATTTGTTTTATAAGAAGCGCTCTCTATCTTGACGCGGGCGGTGGTTACAAGTGTACATACAGATGGAAAAAAAGTCATTGAGCTGGACGCTTAAGGTTAGTGACCTTGATGCATTTTATTTTATGTTTGCTACCCCTCAATTCAAAGGACATTGCGTGATTTCTTTCTTCCTTCCCATCCCTATCTCAGCCAAATCTTCTCCAGCTTGAAGCTCTAGCCTGACTATGCTCTACACCACACTCTCCTCTCTTCCTGTTGCTCTACCCCATGTCCGCCACCTCTTCTGAAGCAGATCTGCTCAGCCTCCGTCTTCATCAGGTGCCCTTATTTAAGTAACTCCTGTGACTGTTTCTGACTGCCTACTTAGCAATACGCTTCCTGGAGGAAGCCGCCATCCTTTATTTTGCCTTCATATCTCCTTGGCAACCAGCACAGGACTTAGCTCATAGCAGGATTCCGTTAAGGACATGACTTCAGGAAGAGCAGAACTTCCAGGAACCTCAGACATTTATGGCCCTTTATTTTTTCCTGGAGGAGCGAGCTAATATACAGGGTGCATGTAGGGAAAGACAAACAGGCACTCATTCTTTGCTGTTAATAAAAACGTTATCATTTTATGTTTGTACTTATTTTATTTTTTTTAATATTTTTAATTTATTTCTGAGAGAGAGAGACAGCGCGAGCAGTGGAGGGTCAGAGAGAGAGGGAGTCACAGACTCTGAAACAGGCTCCAGGTTCTGAGCCGGCAGTCAGCACAGAGCCCGATGTGGGGCCCGAACCCATGAACTGCGAGATCATGACCTAAGCGAAAGTCGGACGCTTAACCGACTAAGCCACCCAGGTGCCCCTGTTTGTACTTATTTTAAATTGCCGCACATAAGATCGAATTAACCATTTTAAAGTCTACAATTCAGTGGCTTTTTGTAGATTCACAGTATTGTGCGGCCATCGCCTCTATCTGCTTCCAGCATATTTTCATCATCCCCAAAGAACCTCCTGTACCCATCAAGCAGGCTCCTCTGCCTCTCGCTCTCCCTCATCCCCAGCACCTGGGGCAAGCACTAATCTGCTTCTTGTCTCCGTACAGTTGCCTATTCTGGACATTTCATATAAATGGAATTATACAGCACGTGGCCTTTTGTGTCTGGCTTCTTTCACTTAGCATAATGTGGTCCGGGTTCACCCACAAGTTATCATGTATCAGTGTCTCATTCCTTTGTATGGCTCAAGTACTAACGGATTTTGCGGGGGGTGGGGAGGCCGGGAGAGCACAAGTGGGGGAGGGGCAGACAGAAGGGGCCTGAGGATCCCAAGTGGGCCCTGCGCTCACAGAAGGAGGGTCTCGAACCCACAAACTGCGAGGTCATGACCTGAGCTGAAGTCAGACGCTCAACCGGCTGAGCCGCCCAGGCACCCCTGAAGTTCAAGTTTTAAGCACAAACAAAACACCAGATACTGTACCAGCTACTTCCATATGTAACCTTATGTAGTCCCCGTAACAGCCCTAAAATATATAAATAGGATTATCTTTATTTTACAGACCTGAATACTGAAGTTCACAGAAGTGACATGTCTAGCCTGAGTTTAGAAAGCAGACACACCAGCCAACTAGCCTGGGAGCCATTTTCCTGACCACACCGAGTTCTCTGTCTTGTTAGGATCCTTACTTTACATCCGGGTCTGTCCATGCATTTCCTGATGATGCAGAAGTGACACCGCCTGACATTTCAGACTGGGCCAAGCAGACCCTTGTTTGTGGCTTCCCTTGTTTGAAATCACCTGTACGTTCTCAATATAGATACTGAAAACTTTCCAGAAATTTCCGTTGCTCTCCAGTGGTGTGTAATTAAACTTTCAGCCCATTGAAACGTGAAAGCAATTTTCACTCATTGCCTGGCGATCATTGGAGAGGAAGACTTCACCCAGCTCTCTGTAAACTGTTGAAAAGAGGGAGTGCTTTGAATATGCATGAACATCACCGAAGTGGCAACAGCAGAGGGGATTTTAATAATTAATTCATTGGGCCAATTTATTTCTCTAATTGGTTGTGAAGCTTTGTCAACTAGGTGATAGTAAAAACAATTAAAAATTTTTAAAAGAATTTAAAACTTAGCGGAGTTTGGATGTTAACGATGCACAGAGAGATGAAAACAGACAGGATTCGGTAATTATTTCTTAAATAAGCATTTAAATATTTACAAATTGCACTTCAGTGAAACTCATGTTTATTTTTATGGATGTGTGCTGTGTCCATTTGTGCTGGGATTTTGGTTCCAAACCCAGGTCCCGAGGGCCCTTTTCCAATTGAAGGGCAGCATTCATGAACCTCTTCAGGGGGTCTGGTGACACCTTGAAATGATCTGGAACATGTTCTATGTGTACCTTTTTTTCTGAAGTGGGAATGATGCAGAGTTTTTGCGGCTTAAGGAACCGCTACTTCGCAGTTTTGCCCCTGACTCTCTGAGGCAGCAGCCAGTAGTCGTCTGACCATATGAGACCCTAACTTCCTCTATGATGGCAGGAGGGGCTTCTATGATCCCAAAGAGTCTGATGGCCAGCTGGCGCCCTAGGTGGGGCTTGGAGTCCAGTGTTGGGAAGTCTGTCCCTTTATACATTCCACCTGTCCTGCTTTTACCAGTAAACCAACCTTTACAACCAGGCCAGAGGCTGCACAAACACCAAGCACGGCTAGATGAAGGCTAACGCTAGAAGCAGTCAGTTACTGGAGATTGTCTTCTAGAGGTGCGGAAAGCAAGATTGAGCAGAGCCTTACAACTCAAAAAGTATAGACCAGCAACAGCAGCATCCCTTGGGAGTTTGTTAGAAACAGAATCTCCGGCCCCACCCAGATCTACTGGATCAGAATCCATATTTTGAACTGGGTGCCCAGGGATTCCTAGACCCGTTAGAGTTCGAGAAACACTGATCGGGCCGGTGCGCTATTCCTGACACCGCTCTGCATTCTCAGCATGGCTCCATGTCCCGTAGGAAGCCACATCCTCCTCCATCACTGCCCTGATTCTAGTCCCTCCGTGTCGCGTGGGATTCCTACTGTTCTCTGATGTCACCTAAGGAAGTGGCAGTTTCTTTTTTTTCTCTCTATTTTTTTTTAATGTTTTATTTATTTCTAGGAGAGAGAGAGACAGCGTGAGCAGGGGAGGGTCAGAGAGAGAGGGAGTCACAGAATCTGAAACAGGCTCCAGGCTCTGAGCTGGCAGTCAGCACAGAGCCCGACGCGGGGCTCGAACCCACGAACCGCGAGATCATGACCTAAGCAAAAGTCGGACGCTTAACCGACTAAGCCACCCAGGCACCCCGGAAGTGGCAGTTTCTAATGCATGTGATGTCAGCTCCAGCCTCTGGTGCACAAACTTCAGTGACTGCCCTCTCTTGATGGCGCTGTGATTAGAAGAGAGGGAGGAGTGGGAAGATTAGGATCTCCAGTCACCATGGGCCATACGGCCATGAGCACGTCATGGCCTCCTGTGCTCAGTACCCTCATCTTCAACCTTCATAGGATTGTGGTAAGGATCAGACAAAGATACATCTGAAAAGCACTTTGTGCCTGGTGCCAAAACTATCTTCCTCTTCTCTAAACCCACCTTCCTGAGGCATGAGTGACATGTAAAAGTATGTTCATATGTAATGTGTCCAACTTGATGAGTTTGGGAACAGATGTCCCCCCACGAAGCCATCACCACCAACATAGTCATCACTTCCCAAAGTCTCCTCCTGCCCCCTTTTTATTATGATCAATGTGTTGTTGAATTATTATTATTTTGTGGTAAGAACACTTAACATAAGGTCTAGCTTCCTAGCAAAGTTTCAGTGCACATTTAAGTTGGCTCTCGACACTGCTCTGTACAGTCCACCTCCAGCACTTATTAATCTTTCTGGAAAGGCAAGGACTTGGGAACCAGTGAGTCTGCTTTTCTTGTAGCTGCTCAGCTCTGGCTAGTTCTGTGTGAACTTGGGTAAGTCTCTTCCCCTCCGTTTCCTGGCCTATTCATTGAGGTTTTGGCCACCATGCTCTGTCAAGTTTTTCTGATTCTGTCATGTTATGTCTTAGCTCCCCGAGGAAGCCATCACCTACCAGATGTTCTACAAATGATGGGGAAAGGCTGTCCTGTACAGTCAGATGCTTGAAGAGCATCCCTTGAGGTAAATATATATGCACTGTTCCACTTCCAAAAACATGACTCCGCCTCCATTAGGGATTCTGAGTTGCTTTAGGCCACCCGGAGCCCACATCCTTGGTCCTTTGTGAGGAGTCCTCTGTTAGGTTTGCTTCAGAATGCAACACGCTTCACGCACGCTGAGCAGGGTTGCAAATTCCTCTGACAAAATGAGAAGATTAATTTTTGAGCTTCAGTACTTGGTGTTTATCTGTCATGGGGCCGACTGTCATTGCAATGATACAGTCTCCCATGCAGACAATTAAAACTCAGGCTGACAGAATCTGTTCTAATTGCTTGGCCTTGAATTATGATTCAATGAAGAGCCATCGCTCACCCGTGCAATAGGAGAGCAAGCACACTTTGTTTGAAGTTTTAGCGATTCTTTGACTTCCTGTAGATACTGCTCTTTTTCTCCAGAACATCTCTAGGACCCCCTCCCCCCACCCCCCAAAGCCAGGGACATAGGAGGAATGGCTTCAGTGGTGCCTAGAATTCCTTTTCCCTTTACTCTTAAACCCCAGGGCTGTCCCCATGTGCCCCCTCTCCGGGCTACCCCAAATTGCCTTCTCCACTGAGAGCTTCACACTTTGATATTTTCTCTACTTGCGTCTTCCTACATCAAACTTACCTGTTTTAATCATTCCCTCGGAAGCCGGATTGCTGCTTCTAAAGAGCAAATGTGGCAAATTAATCTGTTTCCAAGTGCTGAATCGTAGGTGCCAATGCAGGCACTTCTTTGTGCTTTACAAATGAAAAGGAAGACACTGAGCATGAGTGACGGTCACATGGAGGGGGTGGGGAGTGATGTGGGAACAGCTCCTTAACTCCACTTTCTCCCAAATGGAGCCAAACTGGAGAAATCCCAACTCACACCCAAAACAGGGGACAAATATATAGGCTTTGGGGGAAGTGAAAAGAGGGATCTGATTAATTGTTCTTTGGTTATTTTTTTTTCTATTCTTTTTGTCCCTTTGTCTCTTTTCTGCCATAGACAGCTTCTGTTCCCCAACTGAACACATAACAGTAGGTAGAGCCTTTCCTCAAGAAACTAATGGCATTTGCAGAGTGCAGTCCCCTTCTGCTGGTGTGTGCCCAACTTCCAGGGAAGCAAAGCAGACTGTGAGTGCCGAGGCTCAGTTTGCACGGGGTAGACTCTCTCCAAGGTCAACAAGATCAAGTTAACTGAGCACAGCTCTTTACCCCTGAGTGTGGACCCTGTTGGGATATGTAAATAACAGTTGTACATAAATATTATTACCTTCTAGAACCTTCCACCAATGCTACTTTAAATGGCTCCCTATTGACTCAGAATTGGAACTGAGTTCATGATTCTCTCTTTTTTTTTAAGTTTATTTATTTATTTTGAAAGAGAGTGAGCAGGGAAGGGGCAGAGAGAGAAAAAAAAGAGAGAGACTCTCAAGCAGACTCTTCACTGCCAGCAGAGCCCGATGCGCGGCTCAAACTCACAAACTGTGAGATCATGATCTGAGACGAAACCAAGAGTCAGACACTTACCCATCTGAGCCACCCAGGCACCCCTGAGTTAATGATTCTTAATTTCAGTGAACATTGGCATTAATATGAAGAAGCTGTCAACTTATCTCCTTAAGGTACTGCATGCTACCTGATCTATTCAAAAGAGGTGTGGGCTACTTACCCTCTTAGAAGAGATGAATTTTCAGACCCATTCTTTCTGAGACTCAAGAATGGATGTCATCTCTTAAACAATTTATCCCTCTCTTAATCTGAGGTTCTCTCTAAGGTAAAATCAGCCATTCCCTTTAGTCGCTTAGACTTATGTAATTAAACTCTATGGGTGTGTTTCTTGGGTTTCATGTTAAGAGAGAGACAGAGCCTGACTAGGCTCACTCCCTAGGGACAAGTCACTAGTCTGAGATGGAGCGGGCTCTTTTTATTCTTGAGGGGCTTGTATTATGTGACACCTTATTTTGGAAACCTCTATCAGTGTGCCACTGTCCTGCAAAATTATATCTGATACTTTTCGTCTATCTTCACTACCTGAAAGTATCAGACGGTGTTTCAGAAGTAGAAAATCCTGTTTTCATCTACATCAATTGCAATGGCCCCAGATTGGAAGAGAGGCTTTGATTTTTTCCCCCTTTTGTTTTGAAAACTCTTTCCAATTGTAGGAACAAACCAGAGTGGTCGGAAGGATGTGTTGACAAGTGTCAAAAGATTTCGTGAGTCCGTTTCAAGAAAGAAGCCCAAATTATCAGAACAATATTTACTTTGGAGTAGGATGTGTAATGAAATTATGGCTTTGCGGTGAGAGCCCTCACTGGGTTTAGCTGTGAGAAAGGAAAAAAAACCCCACTTTGGCAACTGAGAAGGACACTCATGATTTATACTGAAGAAGGGGAGAGAAAGGAGAAATAAGGCAGTGTGCATGCATGTGCATGGGTATGTCTGGTGCACGTGCATAATAACAGAGAGTTTTCAGGGGTCATATGGCTTCCCTGATTGTCAGGAAATCACAAATTTGGTTACACTTGCATAATGATCTGAAGATGACATTTTTCATAAATGCTTACTGCCTTTGGGTATTTTTAGTGAGTGGTGGGAGAAAAGGCACTTTTACAAAAGGGGATTTTAACCAAGGAAATGGCAATAGCAAAATTGTGAAGCAGTCTCCCATTTCTGCAAACTATTTACACTCTCCAAACCTCCTTCCAACTTTTCCATCCATTAAATCCTGGGGAAATCATTTTAAACTTATTCATAGCAATGGTAAATGGTTTGATAGGCCATAAGGTAAAATGATTAAGGGTCGGAAAGATATGGGATCGAATCCTGGCTCTGCCACATAGTGTGGAATCTTGGACAAGCTCATCTTTCCAAGCCTGAGTTTCTTAAACTCAAAAATGGGAAGAATCAAACTTTCCAGGTGAACTGCTATGATTGAAGGAGATAATGCTATGAAGCACTGAGCACAGGAGCTGGGACACAGTAGGTGACAAATGAATGATAGCTTTTGTTATTGTTGTATCTCGTCATCCTTAAAATGAGAAAAGAGACTTCAAATCTTTGGAATTTTTCTAACAGTAATTGGAAGACTTTGGTTATATGTTCTAGGAGAGATAAATACTGAAATCAAACCGCTTTCTATTAAGAAAGTAAGCTGTGTATATTGCACAAAATCACAGCTACTTAAAAATAAGCAAATGTTTAATTAACTGTTTCAGCTTTATTGAGCTATAATTGACCCATAAAATTGCAAGATAGTTAAAGTGTACATCATGATTTATTATGTGCATACACCAGGAAAAGATTCCCTCCATCTAGTTAAATAACACACCCATCACCTCACATATTTATCTTTTGTGTGTGTGAGAATACTTAAGTTCTACTTTCTCAGAAATGTTCAGTAATATAATCCAGCATTATCATCTGTAGTCACCATGTTTCACATTCTCTCTTCAGACTTTGTTCATCTCTAGCTCACTTTGTACCTTTTTACCAACTTCTCCCTGTGGTTCCCACCCTCCCCAGCACCTGACAACCACTTTTGTACTCTGTTTCAATGAGTTAAACTTTTTTTAAAAGAGTCTACATATAAGTGATACCATTAGTATTTGTCTTTCTCTGTCTGGCTTATTTCACTTACTGTAAGACCTCCAAGGCCTGGCCATGTGGTCCCAAATGGCAGGAATTCCTTCTTTTTTGTGTATAATAAAGTATAATACATAATACTATATATATATATATATATATATATATATATATTCCATTGCGTATATACATCTTCTCTTCCCATTCATCTGTTGATAGACACAGGTTGTTTCCAAAATTTGGTTATTGCGAATAATGTTTCAGTGAGGATGGGAATGCATCTACTCTTTAATGTCCTGTTTTCATTTCCTTTTGATATATACCCAGTAGTGGGATTGCTGGATCATATCACGCTTCTATACTTAGCAAAACTTCCATTCTGGATTTCTATTTTTTTTAAATTTGTTTTAATGTTTATTTTTCTAAGAGAGAGAGAAGTAGAGCATGAGAGGAGCAGAGAGAGAAAGAGAGAGAGAGAGAGAGACTGAATCTAAAGCAGGCTCCAGGCTCTGAGCTGGCAGCACAGAGCCTGACATGGGGCCCAAACCCGCAAACCGTAAGATCATGACCTGAGCTAAAAGTCAGATGCTCAACTGACTGAGCCACCCTAGCACCCTATTCTGGTTTTCTATAGTCGCTGAACCAATTTACATTCCCACCATCAGGGCGCAAGGCTTCCCTTTCTCCACATCCTTGCCAACACTTGTTACTTCTTGACTTTTGAATGATGGCCATCCTAACAGATGGGAGTGATCTCTCGTTATGGTTTTGATTTGCATCTCCCTGGTGATGAATGATATAGAGCACTTTTTCATGAACTTGTTGGCAATATGCATGCCTTCTTTAGAAAAATGTTTATTTCCTGTGCTTGTTTTTTAATTGTTTTGTTTGGATTTGTTTTGTTTTGTTTGCTTTTGAGCTATATAGTTCTTTATATATTTTTGATATTAACCCCTTATATGATTTGCGAACATTTTCTCCATTTCCATAGGTTGTCTTTTCATTTTGCTGATGGTTTCCTTCTTTGTACAAAAGTTTTTTAGTTTGATGTATTTCCACTTGTTTAATTTTGCTTTTGTTGCTTTTGCTTTTGGTGTCAAATCTAAAAAAAAAAATCATTGCCAAGACCAATGTCAAGAAGCTCACCCTCTCTGTTTTCTTCTAGGAGTTTTGTGGCTTCAGGTCTTATATTCAAGTCTTTAACGCATGCTGAGTTGATTTTTGTGTGTGGTGTGAGATAGGGGTCCAGTGTCATTCTTTCACATGTGGCTGTCCAGTTTCCCCAACACCATTCCTTGAGGACACTATCCTTTCCTTACTGCATGTTTTTGGCACCTTTGTCATAAATTAATTGATCATATATGCCTAAGCTTATTTCTGAGTTATATATTCTGTTGAATTGATCTATGTGCTTATTTTGGGGCCAGTACCATGCTGTTTTGATTACTGTGAAACCCAGGAAGTGTGATGCCTCTAGGTTTGCCCTTCCTTCTCAAGATTGTTTGGCTCTTCAGGCTTTTTTGTAGTTCCATATGATTTTAGAATTTTTTTTTTTCTATTTTTGTGAAAAATGTCATTGGAATTTTGACCGGGATGGTATTGAATCTGTAGATTATTTGAGTAGGATGGATATTTTAGGTAAATGCTTACTTTTAAATTATTTTCTTTTTGGGGGGGATGTGAGAATGTATCATCTAGCATATGCTATGCAGCAAAACTTAGCCTACATTTATTATTTCTCAAGATTCTCTGGATTGTCTAGATGCTTCTTTCGGTCTGAGCCAACCTTGCGGGGCAGGGGGGAGGCGGATGGTCAAGAATGGTCTCACTCGGATGATTGAGCCTCAGCTGAGCCAGCTGCGGTCATTGGGCAGGTTGGGGCCTGTGACATCGTGCAGGAGACTCGCCTGAACTTTCCAGTGGTACAGCATTCCCAGTAGCTAGAAAGGGTAAATCCTTTCTATAAGCAAGCACTTGTCAAGCCTGTTTGCTAGTCAGTCAAGGCAAGTCACATGGCCAATACAGATCGAAGAAGTAAAGCATCCATCACTTGCTGGGAGTTATTACAAAATAAACCCTGTGACTATTCAGACTCCACAATGGCCAGCCCTTCTCATTTCCATCCACAGCTGTAAAGAGAGCGCTTTAGAATATTCTGTAGCAAGTCTACAGCTCCGTTCCAATAAAAAAATCAAAACCTTTAGGAAAAGTGCAGCACTTCTTAGACCATTGAGTTACCCTCCATATATGATTCTTCTTGTCTTTCAATCACTACTAGGCTTTCCAGTAAGAAAATATTGGGAAGTGTCTTAAAACATGGAAAGGACAAGGAAAAGTAAGGCATTATTATCATCTCTTGGAAGTGGATAGGGTCACTTTCTTTTTTTATATATTTCCCTCTTTATTATATATATTTTTTTGGCTTGGTTTTTGATCATGACAGCGGTCACTTTTTTTTTTCTTCAGAGAATGCTCACATAGACCATTCTCAAATTTTTCTAATCCAGTTTATACTCTTAATCATAAAAAGTACATTGATATATATTTTTAAGTTTGCAATAATAGAGGATTGAGATTTTAAATGAAATGTTTGGCTCTTTGATTTCAAATTAATTTCCATTGTCTCCAGCCAGAATGAAAGCAGTGGCTTTGTAAATATCCCTGGGGTATAACCCTTCTGTAAGGACATGCTTCCATAAGAAATGGGATGAGAAGGAGGAAAGGGCCAGAGGAGAGGGAAAACATGCAAGTGAGGGGTAGCGGGAAATTGCATAGAGCAGCTCTTTGCTCTGAAACAAGTTTCCATTGTCCTTAGAAACACTAAAAATACTTGATCACAGGGGCACCTGGGTGGCTCAGTTGGTTAAGCTCATACTCTGTCTCTTTCTTTCTCTCTCTCAAAAATGAAAAAACATTAAAAGAAATTTTTTATTAAAAAATACTTTTTCACAAATAATGTTATGACAGAGTGAGCACTCAATCATGTATGCCACACATTTTACAAATAAGGGAAAGAGGGGTGGGCACCTGGCTAGCTTGGACGGAGGAGCACTCAACTCTTGATCTCCAGAATTGTAGGTTCAAGACCCACATTGGGTGTAGAGATTACTTAAAAATAAAATCTTAAAACAACAACAACAAATGATAAGGAAGGGAGGTTAAATAAGCTGCTAAGATTCATCCAAGCTGATCCATATTGGAACCCAGACCTGTAAGTGAACAAATTGAACAATCTGATTTTACTGTGTCTTGGTGAATGGTGTTCAGGAATGTGAAAATAACTTGAGGGAAACTTTTGGAGAGGCTAATTCTACCTGTATGCCCCATGAGGAGACCATGCTTACCCCTGGCCTCAAGCCAAGTAAGATGAGACTTAAGAAAATCACAAGGAAGGGGAACCTGGGTGATTCAGGCAGTTAAGCGTTCAACTTTGGCTCAGATCATGATCTCAAAGTTTGTGAGTTTGAGCCCCACATCAGGCTCTGTGCTGACAACTCAGAGCCTGGAGTCTGCTTCTGGAGAGAGAACCTGGATTCTGTCTCTCTCTCTCTCTTTCTCTCTGCCCCTCCCCTGCTCATGCTCTCTCTCTCTCTCTCTCTCTCTCTCACACACACACACACACACACACACACACACACACACACACAAGTAAACATTAAAAATATTTTAAAAAGAAAAAGGAAAATCACAAGGAGAGTATGTTTTGGATCGTGTGGTGCTGGGGGAACACGGCAGGCTGCTGTAGAACTCCAGCCTAAGAAACATGAAAGACAGGAGCCTCAGTGCAGCCACAGAACGAAGGTCTGTGGTTTCGGAAAGTCACTGGTCTCCTATCAACTAACCGCCAAAGGGGTGTGTTTCCAAGGAATGAGATGTGGGCAGAAATAACAAACTGACCTGGAGCTCCTAACTGGACTTTGGAGCTCCTAACTGGAGGGACAGTGGAACCCCAGTAGGGAAACCCTCTATAACGATGGGCTTATGAGAATCTGAGACCTGGCGGGAAGCCATGAGGAGCTAGCCAGTCACCCTGGGCAGGGATCCACCAGGGAGAGATGCCAAGCAGGTGTCCGCTGCGGGACAGCTGGATGGGAGGCCTTTTGGCGCTCTGCCAAGCTCTCTGTGAGGGACAGTTGCCTTTAAAATTCTGCCTAACTTCAGAAGAAGCCAGTGCTGGTTTGTGACAGTTCTAAGCAACTAAGACACTCCCTGAGCCTTCTCTGGCTCTTCGTTCCTCACCTTTCCCAAGTCTTGGAGAAGCACGAACATCTAGGGAGTGTGGGCTGAAGCACTAGTAAGGAGGGCGGAAGCACCAGTCAGGAAGGAAAAGAAGTAGACTGCTTCTCTTTCTCAGTTCAGACGTCTACCTCTTACTCCAACTGATGCTCAGCGTGTGGATCATAAGCCGCAGTGGACATATTAATTACCGAATTGACTGTGTCTCAAGGTCTGCAGTGAGAAACAGATTTTTTTTGTTCTGTTCTGTTTTGTTTTGTTTTTATCTCTGAAAAGGTAGCTGAGCATTCGGCCACAGAGAGGGTTTGCCACAGAGGTTCTGGGAAGGGAAATGCCTTTGATTTTACTTTCACATACTCTTCATACAGTAACATTGGGTCAGGAACAGGAGCGGCTTAGCAGTGACAATAAATACTAACCTCGTGGTGCCTTCGTAATAGATTTACTGAACAACACTGGGGTTGTGGGCATCTTTTTGTTTTTAAGTTTATTTATTTGAGAGAGAGAGAGAGAGCACAAGTAGGGGAAGGGCATAGAGAGAAGGGGAGAGAGAATCTCAACCAGGCTCCACGCCATTAGCACAGAGCCTGGTGCAGAGCTTGAACTTAAAACCTGTGAGATCATGACCTAAGCAGAAACCGAGAGTCAGACGCTTAACCAACTAAGCCACCCAGGTGCCCCTGTGAGCATCTTGGTGTCCCACCTGAAGGGTTGTATCAAGCACGGCCACGTCACAAAACCCGATTGTCTGCGGTGACTCCATTGCCATCTGCTATCGTCCACGTAACCTTGGGCAACTTACTTCTGTTCTCTATGCTTAGATTTCTAATTCCACAAAATGGGAGGATTAGTGTCCCCTTTTCATGTGATTTTGGAGGAAAGGCAGTAAGTTGATATGTCTCAAGTGGCTCCAAGAGAAAATGACACGTGGGCACCACTACATGTGGTATTTCCAATGAAGTTTATGAAAGTCAACACAATGAATCCAAGAAGTTAGTGTGAAAACATCACTGGATAGTGAAATGACTTCTGGATGTGGGTATATGTGTCCTGTTGGCTTTCACATGGATTGGAGATCTGTGTGAAGTGTAAAAGTGCTGGAAGCAAGGGGCGCCTGGGTGGCTCAGTTGGTTAAGTGTCTGGTTTCGGCTCAGGTTATGATCTCATGGTTCATATGTTCAAGGCCAGCATCAGGCTCTGTGCTGACAGCTCAGAGCCTGGAGTCTGCTTCTGATTCTGTCTCTCTCTCTCTCTCTCTCTCTCTCTGCCCCTCCCCCACTTGCTCAAGCTCTCTCTCTTGCTCTTTCTCTTGCTCTCTCTCAAAAATAAATAAACATTAAAAAAAAGTGCTGGAAGTGAGATGACCCACTTGCATGTCCAGAGCACAGTGCTGTATTGAATAACACGAATTGATTTTTATAAAAATCCCTCCCTCAGTTGGGGCTGCAGATTCATCCTCTATTTTGACTTTGTAAGTTTTGTCTGTTATTGTAATAGAGCAGAAGTAGTTTCCTACCAGCAGCTTACACTTAGGATTCATTCATTACATGCATTTATTTTTCCTTAGTTTGCAGACAAATATAAGCTAAAATTCATTAGCTGTTAGGGATCATTTGCTGCTTCATTGGGGTATGACTATATTTTGAATTTCTGCATTCCTGAATTACCTTTGTCATGATTTTCCTTCCAAGAGAAGGAAAATTCTGCTGCTTGCCTCATGTCTCTAATGGGATTATACATCTGCATATGATTAAAGAAGAGAGAAGCCATATAAACA
Source organism: Hyaena hyaena (assembly GCF_003009895.1). NCBI lineage: Eukaryota > Metazoa > Chordata > Mammalia > Carnivora > Hyaenidae > Hyaena > Hyaena hyaena. The sequence goes on from NW_024080692.1 coordinate 2,730,708, forward strand.
CATTTCATGGCTGTGTTTTCACAAGGATGGATTTCAGAAGGTTTTGGAAGGGCCAGAGAAGGCAGGAATGGAGACCAGAAGGGAAGTAGATAATGCTGTTCTATTTCCTAACTCTATTTTCATTGCACACTTAATCTCTTCTCAACCATGTAATAATGGGATCTATTAATACACTTGGGTCCTGAAGGTTCAGAAGATTAACATTAATATACATGGTCCAACAGGGTGTGTTTTGATCTAACACGTCGTGTAGAGGTCAGGAGAACCCCGATTCTAGCCCCAGAGTCCCAGGCTTGGTTCTGGGCTCCATCCATCCTCACTTCCAGCGCCCTGACCCTGAGCAGGGGACTTCTGCTCTCAGTATGTAGGTTTCCACATCTGTAAAGTAAGCGCAAAGGAAATTAAGTTAACATATTTACAGTGTTTAGAAGAGCTAATGACATTATTCACTATTACTAGTTATTTCTCTGCTCTTCTTCTGAATGAAATCATAGCTAACGCTATACTATTGTTTCTCTATTTTATTTAGAAACACAGCAGCATTTTACAAATGAGATAGAAAAATGAGATGCAAACACATCAGTTTGTATTAACGCGGCATATCTCTTTTTTCAAGAAGTTTTGAAAAATCATGTGGTGGAAGTAATAAATCCTATCGTTCTTGTTTTTATGTGGCACGTACATTACAAAGTCACATCCAGAACAAGCATTGAGCCTCAACAACCTATATGCTGCCTTTTTCCTTCCCACTGACTTCCCTCCTATTTCATTGTTTGCATTATAATGCTGCTGCTTTTAAATTTTTTTAAAATGTTTATTGGTTTTTGAGAGAGAGACACAGAGTGTGAGTAGAGGAGGGATAGAGACAGACAGACAGACGGACAGACACAGAATCCGAAGCAGGCTCCAGACTCTGAGCTGTCAGCAGAGAGCCCAATGCAGGGTTCGAACTCACAAACTGTGAGATGACAACCTTAGCCAAAGTCAGACACTCACCGACTGAGCCACCCAGACACACCTTGTGCTGCTGCTTTTAAAACAAAGATATGCATGTGCCTCATCTTACATCAGGACCTTTTTTGAAAGAAACTACGCAGACTCGTCCTCAGACCCAATACCTATTAGTAGTAAAGGAATCACTTAACCTCTTTATTAAAACGAATGTCCAAATTATACTATTTATTTTAGAACAAAAAGATTGGATTTAACACGGGAGGGACAGGTTAGGGACAAATGACAACCAGAATTGAAGGATCCCCATGCTCCGTCATCTGTAGCTAACCCCACACCAGGCAGCTAGAAAATTCCTTCTCACTGAGAGTACTCACCCATTGAGCCTATAAACAAAATCTTCCTTGTTCAGTTAGTCAAGGCATGAGGGGGCTGCTTTCCTTCAGTTACAGGCTGGTTGGGACTATTAAAGCCAACCGTGCAGGAAGCTAAACAGCGACAGTACAACCTTTAGGTGAACTCGGCACTCCAGCCCTGACATGTCGTGAGAGACTCCAGGCCATTTTGCTTCCCCCGGCTCCTTCTTGCTTGTTCGGCCACCTCATACTTTCCGCCTCCCCAGCTATACTTTCCAGAATTTTCTTCTGTCTCCACGTTTGCTCCTTCATCATAGGATCCTTTGCATGTTGGGCTGAGTCACTCCCGTCTGCTGGGGCATTCCCTCATTCATCCTTATCTCATTATGAAGTTAAGGTTTGCTACACTCACCATTACTCTTGATAACCTCTCCATCCATTAGGAGGTAAGCTTTCAAATTATGAGCAGAAAGAAAAGAAGAAATTTTAAGAGGAGACCTTCCCCCCCCCATTTTAGGTTTACATTAGTAATGAGATTTTTTTCCAGATTAAAGTTTTCTTTTTGAATTTTAATGAATAATTTTAATAGATTGGGAGTGTTTTTCAGTATAGTTCTATGCATTCACTTATATTACAAGGCTCTGGAATGTTAAAAGTAAGTTTTGCACATGGCTAACTCCAAAAATCCAAGCATGTCACTGATTGCCTTAGAAACAGGAAAACCTGATGGTACATTTATTTCATCTTTTTTTTAAAGATTTTATTTTATTTTGTTTTTGTCTTTGTTTTTTTAATATAGTTTATTGTCAAATTGGTTTCCGTACAACACCCAGTGCTCATCCCAACAAGTGCCCTCCTCTGTGCACATCACCCATTTCCCCTCTCCTCCACCCCCATCAACCCTCAGTTTGTCCTCAGTATTCAAGAGTCCCCCATGGTTTGCCTCCCTCCCTCTCCCCAACTACTTTTCCCCTTCCCCTCCCCCATGGTCCTCTGTTAAGTTTCTCCTGATCCACATATGAGTGAAAACATATGGTATCTGTCTAAGATTTTATTTTTAAGCAATCTCTACATCCAGTGTGGGGCTCGAACTCATAATCCCAAGATCAAGAGTCTCATGCTTCATTGATTGAGCCATTCAGGGCTCCCTCATCTTTTATTTATTTTTGAGAGAGAGAGAGAGTGCACAGGGAAGGTACAGAAAGAGACAGGGACAGAGGATCTGAAACAGGCTCCACACTGACAGCAGAGAGCCCGATGTGGGGCTCAAACTCAGCAGAGAGCCCGATGTGGGGCTCAAACTCATGAACCGCAAGATCATGACCTAAGCTGAAGTTAGAGGCCCAACCAACTGAGCCACCCAGGTGCCCCTCGTCTTTTTTTTTTTTTTAATCTATGCATTTACCATTTACCAGAAAGGAATTGAACAGCTCACTCACAAGGATTCATATCCTCCAACAAGATAACTTGATTTAAAGTTGTGACAACCCTTCCCCCAAAAAAAGAACAGAAAAAAATTAAACATAAAGTCAGAGGCAATATAGAGCCCAAGGGGCTAAACACCTATATCTTCATGACCCAAACCTTTTCTTTGGAGGAATTCACCTGGTTGACTAAAAAAATGGAAACATAATCAAATTTAGTAGCAATTCCCAATAGTTACTAGAATCAAATTTAGTAACAGTTCATCAATTTACAGAACAAGTGACTTTTATCTGCCAGAGAGACTTTTCTGTGGGGACCCAAGTGTAGCCTATTTTGCTACTTATTATTCATTCTCTCTGCCACTCAAGTATTCCAGTGACTGTGACATAATTATAGGCTACCCTTGAATCTTCTCTCATTTATTTTTAAGTACATAATTTATAATCTTTATTACTTGAATATTAATAGTAAAAATCACTTGCAATACATCTTAAACATACTCAGCCAGAGAACTTCCAGGTTTGCACAATGCTCAAGGTCCATAAATCAATATAAGGGAAATAATAGCTCAGGTTAAGGATAATTAATCTTGAAACAAAGGTTAAGTTGGGATTTCTCCTGAAACACCTCATGCACATGAGCACACTTTGATGACTTGCATGCCTTTCTCCCATGGCATCCTGACAGAACTATCAAGAAGTTCTGCTGGATTAATTATTCTAACAGCCTTGAAAATGGGCTGTGAATAACATTCTTTAAAGCACCTAACTACGCAATTCTGTCCGATACCTACATTTTATCACTTGTCATCTTTCTTGTTTCTTATCATAAAGCTGATTGTCATTAAGCTATTGATTTTTTAAGAAAAACAACCCATCTTGAAATAATTGCTATTGGCGGGGCACCTGGGTGGCCCAGCCAGTTAAGCATACAACTTCGGCTCAAGTCATGATCTCGCAGGTTTCATGAGTTCAAACCCCACACTGGGCTCTGTTCTGACAGCTCGGAACCTGGAGCCTGCTTCAGATTCTGTGTCTCCCTCTCTCTCTGCCCCTCTGCTGTTAACGCTCAGTCTCTCTCTCAAAAAATAAACATTTAAAAAATTTTTAAATACTGTTAGTGCCTAAAATTCATCAAGTTTTCTTGAAAGGACTAGTCCTGTATTTTGCTGAATCACTTTAGATACAAGCATTGTCCAAATAGCTACTTGAACCTCTACATAAACTACATAAACATGGAAGCAACTTCATTCACTGTGGTTAATGTAGGGCCAGGTTTCATAGACACACTGGGATCACAAGCCCTTGAGAAAATGATGAAAGCTATAGACCCCTTCCCCATAACAGTGCACAAAGATTCATCATATTAAATGTTACATGTCATCTCGGAGATGTTACGGACCTCTTAGAACCTATGCGAAGCTTCCCCACCCCAAAGATGCCATTCCTTCTAACTCAAATAATTTGACTCTGGTTATTTAAGACATATACACATAAATGAAAGCCTGTATATTGCAGATCTTGCTCTGGGACTTCACTAGAAATGACCGTCGCATCAATGTCAAGAGATAGACTGTGAAGTGTTTTCATTCACGTAAAAGGCAATGTAAGTCCCCACACAGTTAGAGATCCAATTTACTAAAATGAACAGAACCTGCTGTTTATGACTGAGATATTCCTGGAACTGCCAAATATTAATATTTTCCTGGAAGCAAAAGGCAGCATAAAATTGTCCTTCCTTTATGAGAAGACTGGACCTTGGCAGGCATACCAATGATATTAAAAAAGACTAAAGTGAACTCTCATGTAACCTCCAACTATGTTATATGACAACATGAAAAACAGCAGTATTTGCTGCCTTCTCTGAGGGAAAGAGTCCTGAAATAAGTAGAATATTTAGGAGCTATTATGATTTGATATTTGAATGTTTTTGATACTCATTAGTCACTTTAGTTTTTAGCAATTGTGCAGTGTTTCTCTTTTCCAACAGAAAATTTAATTTGGAGATGTGATTGTCAGGTTAATGCAGAGCTAGAATTATCTATACAAAGAAGTAACTGTGGGCTTTGATTACCTTGCTAATCTTAACCAATCACAGTTGGCTTAGTGGGTAGGTAATAGAATTGTCATTCTATGATTTTGCTAATATGATGTCAATTAACCAAAAGGATTTATTTATAGATCATGAAATTCTCAGCTTAAATTGGAACATTATGCTTCCCTATTCTCTTACTGGCTAGGAATTTCCACTGATCTTTGCAGTTCCCTACTTAAATACTATTAGAATTGATACTGTACATTTTCTATAGCATACCTATCTGTATTCAGCACAAAAATATTACATGAGAACCCAGAAACTGAAACAAATGTAGACTGTATGAAAGGACATAAAATTATGTGGATATATTCTTTTTGTGTGAAAATAACTATAAAAAGTAGATGATCAAAGGTATTCTGTGGTGCTTTCTATTCACTTTTGGATTTTTTTATTGGTAATAACTGGTGTTTTCGTATTGCTTTAAATTCACATTTGAGAACTTTGGAAGTGTAATATTTTGTAAAAATGGAGAAGGAAACTCATGAGAATTTAATAGTAGTTTTCCCTGGATGGGTAGGATTATGAATGATTTCTGTTCCCCACTGTTTCTTTATCTTTCTTTTCCATTTTTTTCTGGTATAAAAATGTATTGCTCTTATAATGAGCAAAAAGCAACAAAAGAAACTCCATTTAGGGGGGAAATTAATGGACTCGGTGGAAAAAAATGTGGGCCTTTTTAAAAAGTAACTTGGAATAGAAACAAGACATACCTTAGATCCTTTGGCCAAGGGATGTCATCATAGAGATGAGGAGGGAGATGCCTGACTTGAAGGAGCATGAGTGGAGTGTCTCGGAGAAAAAGAGTAAAAATCACAGATTTCGAGGCTAGAGAAGAAGCTTTTTTCTAGTATTGAAAAGAACGATTTAGGGGCGCCTCGGTGGCTCAGTCGGTTAAGTGTCCGACTTTGGCTCAGGTCATGATCTCGCGGTTCGTGAGTTTGAGTCCCACGACGGACTCTGTGCTGACAGCTCAGAGCCTGGAGTCTGTTTCAGATTCTGTGGCTCCCTCTCTCTCTGACCCTCCCTTGCTCACACTGTCTCTCTCTTTCTCTCTCTCAGAAATAAATCCTTAAAAATTAAAAAGAAGAAAGAACTATTTATATGAAGTTGTATCTCAGCCTAATACAACCCTGAGGGACTCTTAGGTTTAATAGAAGAGTTTGGGACCACATTGTAACCTTATGAACAAGACCAAGGAGTTTTGTGCTTGATTTGGGAGGATATGGGGAATTCATTTGAAAGCATTTGAGTAAGTGGGTGAGGAGATAGTACTGTAGTTGAGAAAAATTAATCTGCAAACCCAGGTAAATGGCTTGGGGAAATGAGTAACAGTAGAATGAGTTCAAGGTGTTGAGACTCTTTCAAATGTCCCAGATGCTATCTTGAATTGGGTTCTCGTTTTATGAGTGGAATGGATGAGTGAGGTAATAGATTATAAAAGGAAATTAAAGATGTCTTTAGTTCTCTTCATCCAAGATACACCATCTATTCAATTCACAACTGACTGAGTCCAAAAACCAGAAATGAACTAACAGTTCTTCTCAAGTTGGAGACCCAGCCGACCTGACTTGTTGGAATCTTACTCTATTCTTTTTGTCGATTGCCCTCAAAGTAGGATTCAAGGGTCTTGGGAAAAAAAAGAATCTGAAAGAAAGCACTGAGAGTAAGATATTTGTTTCTTTAAATCTCTCCCTTATGGAATCAGAATATTTAAGGCCCATATTAGTAATGTCTATATTGAACATGTAAATAAAAACAGTGAATTAGAGACAGAGAGAGAGAGAGAGACAGAGAACCAAAGAGCATGGAGATTACCAGTCTGTTATCAGCTAGGGACAGCATATGATAAAGACTCACTTCTTCTAAGACATAAATATTTTTAAAATCTTGAAACATGCAAACCTAAGCATATGAAATAAAAAAGAACTCTGATTTTTCAGTTCCCCCCAGAAAAAGAAAATAAAGTTGAAATGCCTGTCCATGTTTTCTGATTAAAAATCCATTACATGACACATAGTAGGCACTTAACAAATATTCACTGAATAGCTGAGCTGAAATGAACAAAGACTCATTAAATCATGGTGCATTTTTTAAAAACCATGTAAACACTTGGGGATATTATATTTATAGTTTAGAGACATTAGGTTTTTCAGGAAATAGGGAAGGTCATGGTACCAAAATGAGGAAAATTATCCAGGAAAGTGCCCTTCACTAAAGACCTCAGGTACATATTATAGCTTGCACTTGGTGACCTAGACCGGGGGATGACATCCTTAAAATAGGAGGAAATTTTATCTATCATTTCATAACACAGTAACTGATATGTACATCATATTTGGATGCAAAGACATAAAGCATGGATCAGATGTCTGCCCCCTTGTTTAAATTCACATTGCACCTACCAGGTGTGGCTTACTTTGAAGTGTTTTCATGCTTCTTTAAGAGGAGACTTGGGGCAATCTGGAAATATTCGTTGTTCTATCACATTCCTTGACAGACATAACAAGAATGACAAACATGAAATGATTTAAAACCATCAGGGGTGCCTGAGTGACTCAGTTGGTTAAGCATCCAACTTCGGCTCTGGTCATGATCTCACAGTTCTTTAAAATAGAGGGTGCAAGGTATCTTCATGTAACTTACACCTTTAAATTGTATACGGCTATCCATAAAGTAAACAACGAAGAATAAACCAGGTGTAAATAAAACATGTCTGTTTCAGAGAGAGAATTCACACAGATTCAAATATGGTCAGAGCACACGTAAGTCCAGATCACTGTAGCTGTGGATAGAAACAAAAATACTAGTAATTCGGGGCGCCTGGGTGGCTTAGTCGGTTAAGCGTCCGACTTTCGCTTAGGCCATGATCTCGCGGTTTGTGGGTTCGAGCCCCGCGTCGGGCTCTGTGCTGACTGCCAGCTCAGAGCCTGGAGCCTATTTCAGAGTCTGTATCTCCCCCTCTCTCTCTGACCCTCCCCTGCTCACGCTGTCTCTCTCTCTCCTAGAAATAAATAAAAAAAAATAAAAAAAATACTAGTAATTCAAACAAAACCATACTAAGATAGTTTTTCCTTGCTTTTGAAATGTGATGGTGTGAGCCTTAAGGGAATGAGATTAGAAAAACAAAAGTCTGAATAAATAGTTCTATTCATATTATCTTCAGAATGAGTCAGAACATTCCTCCTTGTAGGCAAATAGATCAAATCAAGCTCCTAATGGTGACCTGTTTTTGAGAAGTTGCAAGGACAACTTAGAACATGCTAGAATGGGGTGATGGACCATCCTCAAGAAGAGGCATCTGCACATTTTCAAATACCCCCATCCCAAAGCTGAGCATTTGATCCCTGGAAGATTAAATGATTTACTTTTGTCTCACAACTGGTTTAGTAATGAGGGAAATTCAGAAAAGAAGGAGGAGAGAGGTGAAAAGCTTTGAGAACAAAATGGAGCTGGGATCCAGGGGGATGTGAAAAGGTGATGGAGGAAGGGGTAGTCCAGCAACCCCAGAGGGAGAGAACCATGGACAGTGTAGACCTCTTTAGGAATGTGTTCTGGAATCACCAAACTCCACGCCCAAGAAACAAACAACCCAGTGAAGAAATGGGCAGAAGATATGAACAGACACTTCTCCAAAGAGGACATCCAGATGGCCAACAGACACATGAAACGATGCTCAGCATCCCTCCTCATCAGGGAAATACAAATCAAAACCACACTGACCTCACACCAGTCAGAGTGGCTAAAATGAGCAAATCAGAGAACTCTAGATGCTGGCGAGGATGTGGAGAAATGGGCACCCTCCTACACTGTTGGTGGGAATGTAAACTGGTACAGCCCTTCTGGAAAACAGTGTGGAGGTTCCTCAGGAAACTAACAATAGAACTCCCCTATGACCCAGCAATAGCACTGCTAGGAATTTACCCAAGGGATACAGGAGTGCTGATGCATAGGGACACATGGACCCCAATGTTCATAGCAGCACTCTCCACAATAGCCAAAACATGGAAAAAGCCTAACTGTCCATCAATGGACAAATGGATCCAGAAGATGTGGTTTATCTATGCCATGGAATACTACATGGCAATGAGAAAGAATGAAATCTGGCCATGTGTAGCAACATGGATGGACCTTGAGAGTGTTATGCTGAGCGAAATAAGTCAGGCAGAAAAGGACAAATATCATATGTTTGCATGTATAGGAGGATTGGGAGGAACTTAACGGAGGACCATGGGGGAGAAGAAGGGGAGAAATGGTGGGGGAAGGGGAGAGAGGAATGTGTTCTGTAAGTAAGGAGAAGCCTGAAATAAGTATGTCTATTGGAGGAATGAAGAGTCATGGGGGGTGCATGGAATGATAAATGTGTTTCTTCCTTTCTAGCCCATCACAGGCATCTGGTCTGAGGGAGATGTTTCTGGGGATGGCCTTGTCAGAATGTGAGACAGAGTATAGCACAGGGGAGGTGTAGAGTGCCCCTTTGCCTAATCCTTTACCTGGAAGCCACTTGTGCAGTGTGCCCGGCCAAATCAAGGAAACATTCTTTTCAAACATTTCTTTGTTGGCTTTAATGTTACTTACATTATTTTTTCAGTGGACCATACATTCTTATCATTCAAAATTCAAAAGCTTCAAAGGGCTATACAAATGAAACAGTTCTCTCCCACTAACTAATGGTACACATTTCCAGGTCCCCTTGCAGAAGATATTTCAAGGAAGAAAGTATATGAGGGGGGGACAGATTGAATAGCAATGTACTAAATTTTATAGAGTGGTTTATTCTTTACCATAGTCTCACGTAAAGTAGGACAGATGTTACTGTTTCAAATCTGATGACCAAAGGAAAAAAAAAAAATTAAGTGACAGAACCCAGGTTTACTACCTTTTTAGTGGAAATATCCAGATTGAGACCCAGTTGGGGTGGGGGGCAACACAAAGGAAAGAAAATAATTAAAGATAACTATAATAAATGAAATTTCCCATATACTAGTTTCACCCTTGGTGTTTTGAACAGCTACAAAGCAGAAAGTTTTAGATTCCTTTTGAGACCAAAAAAAAAAAAAGAAAAATAAAAGGAAAGAAAGAAAGAAAAATTTAAATCGTTAGTTTGCCTACATTGTTTCTTTATAACATGCTATAAAAAATAATGGCCTTTTATTTAATACCATAAAAGCTACAATAATCATGGTCTTGGTGCTTGGGATTTAAGCATCAGGACCTTTGTTTCAGCTTGAATTACTTTCTGGAACTTACCAGGAAGCCATCAACTTCACCTGACTTTTAAAGACAACTGAAAGGACACCCACAGCAACTTAAAATCTTAATTACCTGGCTCTGAATTTTAACTCCTGTCTTTCTCTTTCACCTACCAACACTATTTCTTCTTTCAGTTTCAAGTTCGGCATAAATGATAAGAAAAGGTACTCTTTTTTCTTACTGGCCAGGCAATGCATCTGAATTCTTGGGTAGCACAGTTTAGTGAATTTAAAAAAGCAAAGTCAGCGGCATCTGGGTGGCTCAGTCAGTTAAGCATCCGACTTCGGCTCAGTTCATAATCTCGCGGTTTGTGGGTTTGAGCCCTGTATCGGGCTCTGTGCTGACCACCAGCTCAGAGCCTGGAGCCTGCTTCACATTCTGTGTCTCCTTCTCTCTCTCCCCCTCCCCTGCTCATGCTATGTCTCTGTCTTTCAAAAATAAATAAATGTTTTAAAAAATGAAAAAAATAAAAAAGCAAAGTCAAAATCTTGATTCCTCTTGAGCTTGAATTGTCAGGATTTTATCTCTTTCATTGATCTGGAAGCCAAGAACTTTCATCCATCAGAAAGGATTTTAGGCTGAATATAAAAGTGGAACATCTCCTGCAATACTTAGCAAACTGAAAGATGAAGAGGCATCCTCAAGTACTAATCAAGCTATCATCTCTGCAAAATTTCCAGGACAAATACAATAAAGAATGATTTAAAAAGATACTATCTATCCCCCGAGAGAGACTCATTTGGCTTTCATGTCCATTGCTAGAGATGATGGTTGCAACACTTCCTGTGTAATATTGCTAGAGTCTAAATTACATAGTTTCAAAATCACCGTAGTTACAGAGAAGAAAGAACCGTTCTAACAAAGCAAGTACCTCCGCAGTAATTCAGTTATAATTTGAAATATTTAAAATTATTTCAAATATGGACTGTGTTCACAAGCTCCTCCGGGAAGCCAGGAGTTTCTAAAAGGCATTATCTCATCAGTCCGATTAGTTACTAATGTGATGAATGAGTGGAGCAGATATTTCAAATCTTTTTCACTCTACTTGGGAAAAATAAAAGATAAGCAAGGAACACCATTTATCCAATTTAGTACAGTTGGACCAAATCAAGAGATGAGACATGCCAAGCACAAAAGTCTCTTTCTCTTTATGAATTACAACCCTACCTCAACGTAGCTGACTGGCCCCGGGCAAGCAACTTAATATCCCCAAGCATCAGCTTTTTCTCCATAAAAACAGGGATAAAGACTTCTTCACAGAATTATTGTGAGTGTTGTAGAGCTATACATGTGAGAGTAGCAATTCACAGACTGACAATAGTAGCTATCTATATTAGTTGGAGCTGCATAACAGTGTCACTTCACTTAGTGGCTTAAAACAACACCCATTTATGTCTCACAGTTTCTGTGGTAAGGAGTCCAGGCACAGCTTAGCTGGTTCTCACAAAGCTGCAGTTAAGGTTTTGGCCAGGGCTGCAGTCTCATCTGTAGGCTCAACTGAGGAAGGATCCATTTCCAAGCTCACATGCTTGTTGGCAGATTTCAACTCCTTTTAACTTTAGGGTTGAAGAACTTGTATTTTTACTGACCATTGGCTAGAGGACCCTCAGTTCCTAGAGGTCATGTGGGCCACCCTAAAAAGACCACTTGCTTTATCAAACCAGCAAGGGGGAGAGTCTCCCTATATTACATAATTGGAAAAGTAACATTTCATCACCCAGCTGTTTTCTACTGAGTAAAAGCAAGTCACAGTTCCTGCCCACACTCAAGAGGAATGCTCCTACAGGGTTTAAAAACAATAAGTATCCTCAGTCCACCCTAGAATCTGCCCACCATAGTGTCTAATACCCATTTCCTTCCTTTGCTGCCTTATCAACTCTTTCTTTTTTTTAGTTTCCATGTCAGAAGACCATGACCTTTACTGCCCATCAAAATCTTCTTTGTCTAAGTAGTTAAAGATGCACTTTAGAGTTCCCTAAAAATAAAACAGAAAAAGACAACTTGCAGTGGAAAACACAGTGTGTTATAACAAGTCAAATTGTGTTCTGTAAAATTACTAGTTGAGCAAAATCTCATTAAAATAGAAGCCATTTTGCTTTCTCTTGTTTAATGCTTTTGACGCAATTTTGGTGAGTCTGTTCAGAAAATGATTGCAAATCAAAATCATTGAGTACAGAAGCACTCATGAAACACAGGCACTATAAAATAATTTCACTAGCTAGCCTAGAAGTGGTTGTGGATTTTGTTCCCCTAAGTGTGATTAAAAATAGCCACAAGTCCCAACATGAGACAGAAGGGCATCGATGCAAGCATTGGTCGTATGGTAGTTTGGCCCTGTTTGGTATGCACTACCTGCATCTCCAGTCTCTGCAGTCTCTGAGAGCCAGGACCTTCCGAAGATGGTAGGGATTGGAATGACCATAAGGCAGTTGGTACTGATGATAACAGTGATGGTGATGACAAGCTAACAACATTCACTATGTATTTATTACATGCCAGTTATTCTAAAATGCTTTAGGGGCGCCTGGGTGGCTCAGTCGGTTAAGTGTCCGACTTTGTCTCAGGTCAGGATCTCATGGTTCGTGGGTTTGAGCCATGCATAAGGCTCTGTGCTGACAGCTCAGAGCCTGGAGCCTGTTTCAGATTCTGTATCTCCCTCTCTCTCTGAGCCTCTCCTGCTCATGCGCGCTCTCTCTCTCTCTCTCTCTCAGAAATAAAACATTAAAAAAAATTTTAATGCTTTATATATGCAATCTAATATAACCCCTTAAGAAAGGAACTATTATGATTTCTATTTCACACATATAAAAACAGAGACGCGGAGAGATAAGGATCATGTTGCAGGCAAGCAGTAGGGCCTGGATTTTAACCATAGAAAGGCTCCATCTCAGAACCTCAAAATTTGCAGTCAAAACCCAGGAGCCTAAATATTCTCTTCAGAATGTTATAGGACTGTCTGAATGGATGGATCAGAGTCACACCTGTGGTCAAGGAATGGTTTCAGCCTTGGCTCTGACCATCACCCCATCCGAACTTCTGTGAATGTACACCCAGGTGCCAGTGAGCGATTACTCCTTCTCTTACAGCCAGTCAGTGGGGAGTGGGTCAGGAGAGCCATAACCTCTTTTACCCCACACGGAGTCCTTAGCAGTATTCAGTAAGGGTCAGGCTTGTACTGTGCCAGCAAACAGAGTAGCCAGGGCAAGCACTTCTGCAGCAGGCTGCCCCTTCCCAGTACTCCATGGGTACCCTGGTCCCCTTCTACCTGATCCCATGGGCTCATAGTATGGGCACCAAGATAGCCTTTGATTCCTCCAACATCAGCCTCCATACCTGATTCCAATGTCTGATGCAATTAGTAGAAGCAGAATACTGGTCACAACACATCAAAATGTGTGCATTTTGAAGGACAAGTCCATCCATATCACGTGGTGCACGCCTCACTAAATTACAATGAAAGACCAGGTGTTAGACTCCGTGTGCTCACCTGGGCCAGATGTGGTGAGGGTAGACTGTGCAAGACAAAAAATTAAAGGTCTGTGGCAAAAAGGCAGGAACATAGGTGTAATACTGCTACAAAGCAAGAACCAAGTTTCATGACCAGATTTATACCTCTGTCAGCAGAGCTCACTCCCAACCCCAAAGCAGAGAAGTTATATAAGGACAAGAAATCGTGAGCAGAGTTTTTATGTGGGTGTCCCACATGAGACTTCAGGGAGATCCGGTTATTATATCTCACTAACTAAAATTATGTTCAGACATTTATATTCTGTTCTTTTTAATGCTAATTCCTTTAGGGATGCACTCTATAGATCTTTATAGAAATTTATCTGAAAATACAGAACATCTGATTTCACTCCAGCCAATATTTTGGCATGTCTAGTCTTTTTTCTTTAAACACTGAGTGTTTATTCCATTAACTTGCTCCATCATGCTCACAACTTAAACAATAGAGAAAAAGCTTTCGTCCATGAATAAGAAGCTAGCGGTACCTCTGTTTGGGGAGTTACTTGAAGAAGCCTGACTTCCAGACACTTGAACGTGTAAGGAGACCTTCTCCACACTGCTGATTGGACTTGCTTCCTCACCCACAGAGAGAAACACCAATGCATCACAGCAGGAAACTTCTGGGAGCCCCGAATGAAGTCCTATGTATTAATGGGTAATCGAGGCATGGATTTTCTATACCCATATCTATATTTCTGTATCATCACACTTCTCACCATGTCTGCAGATAAAATGAAGTAAAACCTTGGATTGCGAGTAACTTGTTCTGTGAGTGTTCTGCAAGATGAGCAAACATTTCTAAAAATTTTTAACTTGATGAGCCAGCTATGTCTTGCAATACTAGTTGTACGTGATGCCAAATGTCACATGATCACAACTGAGCCAATGGTCTTGAAATTCACAAGTGCTTTAGATTACAAGCATGTTTCTGGAACCAATGTTGCTCACAAACCAAGGGTGTACTATGGAGGTCTGTACCCTCCACCACCTAAAGTGGTGGATTTGCAATCCATTTCTTTTTGCCTTTTAATTTAATTTCCAAAAGTGTTACCAGTGCTTTACGCAAGAGTGCTATGTGGTTCATGAGTTCGAGCCCTGTGTCCAGCTCTGTGCTGACAGCTCAGAAGCTGGAGCCTGCTTCGGATTCTTCATCTCCCTCTCTTTCTGCCCCTCCCCCGCTTGTGCTCTGTCTCTCTCTTACACAAAAGAAACATTTAAAAAAAAAAATTTTTAAAGAAGAGTGCTATGCATGAAGGAAGCATTTAATAAATGCTGTTTAATTGAGCTGATGAGGAAATAACACCATAGAGTCAGCAGCTGAACTGACTTTGTGGGTGACATGGTCCCTCTCTCGACCGTGTTCAGACGAGACCTCGGGGGACACTGTGGGGTACCCTGGCTACATGAGAGTGAGTTGCAGTGAGAAATTAACTTTGTTGCTTTACTGTCTATTGCAAATTAGGTACTGCAAGAAGCTCTTCAAATATATTTACTTCTTTTCATTTTCACAACTTTTTGAGGTATGGGATAAGGAAACTGAGATTTGGAGAAGTCACGGTCAGACATTTAATAGATTGTCAGATGGGGCTCTTACTCCAAGGCCATGTTCTTTCCATGAGGCCAATGTGTTGCTTTCTTCTTTTTCTCACTTGCTGTACAGTCACATCATCCTACTAAAGCTAAGGAGCATGCCCCTACAGTATTTGCACTAGGGTGACAGGAGAGGCCACGACCTTGAACTTGCTAAGTTCTAGGAGACTACTGTTTACTACCGTTTACTAAGAGTAAAGCAGGTCAGACTTTAGTTTCTCTGTTCTGTACACTTGCATTCACAAGGAGAAAAGCACAATGTATATGAACTGAGCACCAGATATCAAGATTTTCTCTTTTGTGATGTCACTAGGGAAATAAGAGTAATTTTTAAGGTGCTGATGGTTAGATTAAGATCAAATTTCTATCATGCCTGGGAAGAAAGTTAGTCTAATGAAATAGTTTAGTATTTGAGTGTTTACTGTAGCCATCTAGCTATCAAAAGAGAGTAGAACTGATAGTTTTAAAAATATGTACTCTATTTAAAGAATTACATAGAGTTGGCTGGGAAGGAGTGGAGTAGACATTTCAGTTTTACACCAAAATTCATTTTGGTAAGTATCTTGCTTTATTTGGTTTATTTCTAGTGGGAATCATTAGGTGCTGACAATGTTCTTTTCTACTGATATTATCACTTAATTAAGCTGCTTACTTCAGTTGCCTGAGGGCTTCTTACACCTTTATTTTAAAAATAAAAGAGTACTCTTTAGAACCCCTTGTTATTATCTTGACAACCTACTTCAGTTTTTATGGCTTCATATAAAGCAGTCATGAGTGGTTATTTTTATGCTATTAGAAATAAGGAGTTTTTTTCTGTGATAACCATACAACACTGTATTTCTACCCCTTAATGAAAGACATTTACAAATAAAATAAATAAAAAGACATATATAGAACAACAATAAGGAAAAACTATATTTGACTAGGAAAATGCAGTGAAAAATTTAATTGAAAGTTTTCCGAAAGCAACCAGATGGTTACTTTGCATTATTCAGGTATGATTAATTTAATTATTTAAAGCATAATTTCAT
The DNA here is from genome assembly GCF_003009895.1 of Hyaena hyaena. NCBI lineage: Eukaryota > Metazoa > Chordata > Mammalia > Carnivora > Hyaenidae > Hyaena > Hyaena hyaena. The sequence continues at coordinate 2,746,915 of NW_024080692.1, forward strand.
GTCTTCTCTCAGTATTATACCCAACATAGAAAATCTTCAACTTTTCCCCACTTTACTAAGAAAAATAGATTATAGGAAGTGTGTCATATTTTCTTGTAACAACAGGGTTGTAAGTGGGAGGCTGTGTGACTTTGACCAATGGCTCATGTCATAAGTTACTGATAATCTGTTTAAAGGAAAGGATATAATTTAAAGTTTTAAAGATTATTTTAGCATCCGACTGGCTCAGGTCCTGATCTCACGGTTTGTGGATTCGAGCCCCACATCAAACTCTGTGCTCACAGCTCAGAGCCTGGAGCCTGCTTTGGATTCTGTGTCTCCCTCTCTCTCTGCCCCTCCCCTGCTCACACTCTGTCTCTCTCTCGCAAAAATAAATAAATATTTTAAAAATTTAAAAAAATATAAAAATTCTTTGAAATAAGACACATTTTAATAAATCCATTGAAACAGTAAAAGTATTTTTTATAAATTTTGTACAAAATCAACATGAGCGCACTGTACTCACTGATTAGTTAAGGAATTTCAGTGTACCATAAGGTACAACATACATCTAGCATGTCTTCAGGGTTATAATTGGACTCATCTTCCCTTAATGTGCTATCTGAAACAATCATTTTCTTAACAAAGTTGCTTTTTTGTCCTCTGAAATGTAGAAAAACTTTGAGGTGATGTTTTGATGATCCAAGTATCTTGATGTTGGAAAGAGTGGCCACCCCACTAGACTGGGGAACCTGGGTGGCTCAGTCAGTATAGCATCTAACCCTTGATTTCGGCTCAGATCATAATCTCCCAGTTTGTGGGATTGAGCCCCACATCAGATCTGTACTGATGGCACAGAGGCTTCTTGGGATTCTCTCTTTCCCTCTCTCTCTATCCCTCTTCTGCTTGTGTGCACTGTCTCTCTCATTCTTGGTTTCTCTCTCTCTCTCTCAAAAAAAAAATACCTAGAGCAAGGAGAATATGCAAAATTTCCCCTTACTAGCTGAGAGCAGAAATCAGTTTGAGTCAATTTTTGAAAAATTAAAATAAATGTTACTTTTGTAGCTCTCCTAAGGACTTTAGCTCTGGGAGTTTGGACAGCAGAAACCTCACACATCTAGTCCTTTGACTGATCTTCTTTTCATTGTCCCCATTTCAATAATTGTATGGGAGCCTGGAAGAAAAGAAGAAGCACAAATGAGGAGCCATAGAATGGGTGATGATACTAGAAGGTTGGGGAGGTAGCCAGTGGGGAAAGCAGAGAGGAAGACTGGGGGATAGCAGTTACACACACACACACACACACACACACACACACACACACACACAGAAACACCTTTTCCTTTTGAGGCTGAGGGGCAAACCAGTTGCTTGGAAACCATTGATTCCTTATAAGTGATGTGTTAAGCCGTGCATCATACATTGACAGCTTGTTCCCAATGCCAATGAGAGGAAGGTCAAGGATTTCACTCTTACAAGAGAAACCAGCCTTTGCAGATATTCAGAGCATGGTTACTAAAGACAGGATGCTGAGCAAAGGAGATGATACAGATAACAGACCTCATACTGGGTATGACACCTTAGCAATCACTCAATAAAGTTTCCTTTGCCTTTCATTCAGAACAGGTCCATTTAATATTTGTATTTGTATAAAATGTTTTACATGGCCATAAATACCCTTTATTTCTCTGAATAAATATATTGTAGTAGGAGCAAACCATGTTTTAAAGTCAAATAGATGTAGGTTTGAACTTCAGTTCTGTCCTCGCTAGCTGTGTGACCTTGTGCAAAGTGGTTGATGTCTCTGAATCCCAGACTCCTCTTAACATTAAATGAAGTTAAAAACCTGACTATAAGAATCCACTCTCCAGCTATAAGGATCTGCAATCGTGTAGTTAAGTGCACACATCTTGGTGCACTTGATGATGCTACAGGCGTTGTCCTAAGTAATGGGGCCACTCAGGGGAAGCATACAGACCAGGCCCTTGCTCCTAGGAGTTTATACATTGGTAATCAGGTTCAATAAATGATATAATTCATTCATGTATGCAAAACACAGTCTTACAGAGTGAAGGGGAGTACTAGATGGGATATATGACATGTAGAGCCTGTAAGAAATATTTAAGGAAAGAAATAAATACGCGAGAGGGGTCAAAAACAGCCACGGAAGAGATCACTGGAGAAATCAGGGAACAAGTATCTTGGAGGAGAGATCAGGACCTCATTTGAAGGATCTCCGGGCCTGGGGGAGAAACCTGTCCCCATGTCAGCCTTCTAACGGTAGAAATAATTAACTACAGTGAAACCCTGAGCAGCCACAGGCAACCACAGATGATCTGGAGGCACAAAGGGTCCGCGAGCTGGTTGCAGCTCTCCCCTGCTGGAAGATTGTGAAGACACACATGAAATAAACCAGAATGGTGTATGCGTGGCACGCATACATGTCTGGGTGCACAGTTACGTTCAACTGCATCTGGGTGCTAGAGTCTCTATTTTTCAAAACTTTTTAAAATTTAGGGTGTTATTATGTGCATGGTGCGCTTATAAATCCTGGCCTGATTGATACATGAGGGGAAGTGAGGAAATGCCCTGAGTTCTTTTGGCCTCTTTTCTTCTTCAGCAGATCCCATGATGCATAGATGTCACCCATCACAGACGCTAACAAGCCTTTTGCGAACCCCTCCCCCCACCCTCTCCTTTGCACTTTAGCCAGGCGCCTGCGCGTTGGGCGGGGAGAAGAGAACTGAGCGCAAAGGTGTCATAGTGAAAAATCCCCCTGAGGCTGAGTATTCCTTCTGCTGCGCTGCAGCCTCAGATGGCGGGATTGTCATCCGTGGCACAGCAGGAAGGTCACCTCCGGGATCCTGCTTCTGTTCGGCACATAGACACTCTCATGTGCCGAGATTATTATCATATATATGGCTTTTGTGCGCTATTTACAAAAAAATAAAAGTACTCGTGAAAGGAAGATAACCAGTGAGGTTAATGCTTCTATTCAGCGTGCTCCCCGCAGGAGAGGGTCCCAGATCCCTGTGCTTCATTGAGTTCCTTCTGTGGGCTCTGATACGGAATTGTTCACATGCGTCCCTGCACCTTATCTTATTCCTTTTAAAAGGCCATTTGTCTACCCAAAAGGCAGCATTCTCCTAGACACTGCAAAAGCAACTTTGACTTCTTAATTTGAAAGAGCTCTTACATTACCTTTAAAATATCCTCTGACAAAATAACAAATTAACTGTGAGCAGACCTCGGGCACCTGCTAGAAATGTGTCTCTCTTTCCCACCATATTCCAAAGTCAAGCCAATGAGGTGAATAGTTGTTTTTTTTTTTAAAGTTTATTTATTATTTCTTTTGAGAGAGAGAGAGAATGAGAACCAGTGTGGGAGGGTCAGAGAGAGAGAGAAAAAATCCCAAGCAGGCTCCACACTGTCAGCACAGAGCCCAATAAGGGGTTCAAACTCGTGAACCTCGAGATCATGACCTGAGCTGAAGTCAAGAGTCAGACGTTTAACTGATGGAGCCACCCAAGTGCAAGGTGAATAATTTAAATGTAATTCGGTAGCAGACAGCAAAAATGAGGATTGTGGAAAGGAGAGAATTGATCCCCATTGTGAAACCATTTCTTAAAGAATAAACAAAAAAATTGGGGCCCACGCAGTATGGAACAAAGGCCTGTGTTTGGAAGGATGATTTTAGCCCTCGTGTTGGTATTCCACATCATTCAGTGTGCCTGCTGGACAGCCTGGCACGTAGGAAGAGCTTAGTAAATAACTGCCCAGGGAATGGATTGATAAACGTGCCTGCCTGAGAGCACGATCTTCTATGTTAAGATCCTAAATGCTGTGGAAATGAAAAATTAATTGTACTTTGATCCCACATGTCAGATACTCCTCTTGGGATTACATTGCAAATTTCTTTCCACACAGTGACAATTCTAAGGGCCCTTGCTCTGACAAGTCCCATTGCCCTTCCTAGTTTAAGGATCCCTACTGCTAGGTGAGTGCACCTATGGGCAGATGACCTTTTGCAACAAAGCTTTGGGTGGACCCTGAGTCTAACATTCAGACAGAACTCAAGGCACTGATGTTGCTTGCGTTATCAAGGTCAGATCTCTTAGGTGTAGATGTGGCAAGAGCTTTGGATGCTTCATTGGGCTTTTCAGTTCTACATTTGCTTGTTAGCCTCTGAAATGATACTGTGAAAAAAGAAACTGAGGCATACTTAAAGCTTTTAAGAGTGAGTTTGAACAAAAATCGATTCAAATTGGATAACACCAAACCAGAAGTGGTTAGGAGCGCTCTGTGTGACTGGGAGTCGAGACAGGACTTCTTTAGGGAAGAGACAGAAGCCGAGGCAGGAAACTCTTTGATTGGCAAATGCTTAAGCTCTTGCATTCTTTGAAAGCCCAGTTGGTGATTTGTGATTGGTTGTTCTTGGGTTTTAATTTCTTTCTCTTTTTTTAAAAATTATTTAGAGAGAGAAAGAACGCAGTGATCAGGGGAGGTGGATGGAGGGAGAGAGAAAGAAGAGAGAGAGAAAGAGGAGAGAAAGAGGGAGAGGGAGAAAGAATCTTAAGCAGGCTCCACACTCAGAGTGAGCCTGATGTAAGGCTCGATCCCATGACCTGAGCCAAAATCAAGAGACGAGATGCTCAACTGAGTCACCAGGGTGCTCCTTGGGTTTCAATTTCTTAACCATGAGGCATTTCAGGTTTAGGTTTTGGTTTGTTAACGTCGGCTACTAAAGCATTAAATCCGCTTTCATCTAAAGGTGTCCTTCTTTAGTTAATTTAACATTAACCCCACCGAAACTTTGTGACTATAGATATTAAAAATGTTATCTCCTTAACCCAATTATAAATGCCCTCTTTGCTTGTTTCTCTTTGGCCTTTCTTCCATAGCCTTAGAGAATTTGGGGTAATTCCAATTATAGTTTAAAAACCACTCAGCATCCTACCCTTTCTTATTTTTTAAGATAATGTTCTACACAAACATTTCAAGTTGCTGCATAGTCTTTACAGTTGTAGATAATTCTACAAGCTGGTGTAATGACATTCAGTGATGTCACTTTTAACATCAGTGCTGTTGTATATGTGTGTGTGTGTGTGTGTATTATATACAGATGAATGGAGAGCTATCAATCCAATAATATATACTCATATATTGTCAGGAACAGATATATATGAATAAATAAAAGCTTCTCAACTATTTGTAAATCAAACCCTCAGCAACCCCATCTTATGACAAAACAGATGAATCAAAAACCAAGAAGAGAGGGGCATCTGGGTGGCTCAGTCTGTTAAGCTTCCAACTCTTGGTTTCATCTCAGGTCATGAGCTCATGGTTTTGAGTTCGAGCCCCACATCGGGTAATGTGCTGACAGTGCAGAGCCTACATAGGATTCTCCCTCTCTCTCTCTTTCTCTCTCTCTCTCTCTCTCTCTCTCTCTCCTCCCCTCTCTCCCCCTCCTCTGCTCACATTGTCTCTGTCTTTTTCCAAATAAATAAACTTAAAAAAAATCAAGAAGAGAACAAACCAAAAAGATTTTTCAGTAGCCAAACCAGATGACACAAAGCTAATGAATCTTCATCACATTAAGCACTTTGCAGTTCTCATTGAGAATCTATTACTCTTATTTTACATGCAATTCTAACACACTTGGTTATTGGTATTGATGTGAGTATTGATTTTGATATTAATAATGGTTAGGATCTATTAGCCTGGAGAGAAGCGGTAATAACGATTAAAACGACCATGAAACCTCAATGAGAGCAGCAATCTGAAACCATTTAGTGAAAGAGAAAAAAGTTGCAAAGTACATACCAACGTGTTTCCATGGTACAGTAGTCTGGTAGGAATCTATTTAAAAAGTGCTACTTTATATTCAGGAGGCTCTATTTCTGAGGGCGAGGAAATACCTAATATATCTGGAGATATTTCCATCCAAATTTGATTTAACAAAAAAACAAAAACAAAAACAAAAACAGAAAAAACTAAAGTCAGAGTTCGAAGGAGCAAAACAATATTCCTCAAAATGTACCTCTTTAAAATGATTTCTTCCTTCTTGGGGCACCTGGGTGGCTCAGTTCGTTAAGGGTCCAACTTTGGCTCAGGCCATGATCTTGCTGTTGGTGAATTCGAGCCCCACATCGGGCTCTGCACTGGCAGCTCAGAGCCTGGAGCCTGCTTCAGATTCTGTGTCTCCCTCTCTCTCTGCCCTCCCCTTCACACTCCGTCTCTCTGTGTCTCTCAAAAATAAATAAACATTAAAAAATTTAAAGAAAATAATTTATTCCTCAATGATACCATTTCACTGAGGTTTTAAAAGTATTTGTAATTTCCTATGTGTTAATTTTTATTTAGATTCTGATATACCTCCTTATCCTGATATACTAACCTTAGGTGATTAGGAAAATATTTCCTGGAACAACAGATGATCATTGCATGATGCTAGTATAGATACATTATAGTATATATACGTTATATGCATCAGGAAGAACAATATACTAAATGACCCATAATAATTGTTAGCCTTGCAACAGTGTACCTGCATTTTCATGAATCCACCCATAACTTTAGGCTGGACCAATAACATATATCAGTTATAAACAGAGAAGAGCTAACCCCACCACATGGAGATCAGTCTGGTGTGTCCACATCTTGACCTTTAACCATAGAAATAATCACCCAGTGATTTCCAGTGATGGGAGATCCAGCCATGTCTTTTTTTTTCTGTTTCTAGTCTTACCAATATACATATATGTACACACACATATTTTAAATCTGCTAGATTTTACAGAAACACAAATATACATAAGGGCAATTTATCATTTTTCTTTCCTTCTACTGTCTTCTTTCCTCAAGCTCTCAGGCTCTTTGGGACTAAATCAATGCACCAATTCATTTTTATTAAAAATCCAATGCAACTGGTAGAGATGTTTATTTGGAAATTTTATAGCAGTTCATTTAGAAAGGAGGGTGGTAGTGGAGTTTGATAAAAGGTTTCTCAAGGCAATTGGTTTTCAACATGTCTCGGGATTACCTCACTTTAAATGACATTTAATAGCTTTTGTTCCGCATCCTGATAAACATTTCAGCGTAACTGAATGCTTTGAAAACAAGACATAGGAACTTGAGCAGACATGAGGAAAATAGCTAGATTTTGGGTTCTGAACTTATTTTCAAATGTCTTTCTGCTATCAAAGAACACTAAATAAATTCCCCTGAGAAAGAAAATCCACTTCAATTTAAAGAAAGCAAATCTTTCTCTTTTCTCTACTTTTTCTTTTTTCTTTTCTCTTTTCCTTTACCTTTCCTTTCTTTCTCTCTCTCTTTCTTCCTTTCTTTCTATTTTGCAGAAAACGCTATAAGTTTCTGGATTAACAGCTAGAAAAATCAAAAGACATTCATTAGAACCACCAAAATGTCAAGGAAATGGAGTTTTTTTTTTTTTTTTTTTTACATTTCTCAAAGTACATTTAATCTGACCACCTCTAATTATCACTGATTATTCCATCTAGGATTTCAAAGACAGCCAATATTCTTCCCTGCCACAACTCAAATTACTTTGCAGATGGTGCCTTGTTCCTTCCGCACAATGCAACGCCCTAAAAAGGTTGAGGTGGCTGCCAGTTCTCCCCAGCGGGAAGTCCCCAGGGGGGCCAGTAAGGAGACTGCTGAGTTTAGATGCAGTGGTTTCACAGGTTATGAGCCATCACAGAAGTTCCCTAGGAGTGTGTGAGAGAATGAACTGCTTAGGAAAAACCTCACCCTTCCCTGGAGTTCTGGAAGACTTGGCAACAGAGCCACCATGGCAGGCTCTTAGGTTTTGGTGTGGCGGGGGACCACGCAGGTGTACAGCAGCCAGATCTACAGGCACCTCCTGGTGTGATGCACCTGTTCAGAAGGGGGGCTGCCCTGAGTTGGGGGAGCAGGATGGAGAGGATGAAATGAGGTCTGCAGCCCTTTGCAGAGAGAGCCCAAGGGCAAGCCCCTCTGGAGACAAGGTTTATGGGTCAGAACTGAAAAGAATATGTAACTGACATCATCTGTCATTGCAGCGGCCAGACTGGACTGTGAGCGTGCGGGAGAGGTAGTCTTCAGACTCCTGGGAATAAAAGGCTGACGCTTAGGGAGAGGCCACGTTAAGAGCAGGAAGGACAGAACCAGTGAGTTTTGACACTTGGCTGTTGCCGTGACTCTGTTCTGGAGGCAGGGGGTCCTGGGATAGTTCAGGTTTCACCAGCTGTGGCACCAAGTTATGTTTCTAAGTATCGCCTTCTGTGCCATATTGAATGGCTCCCCCGTCCTCAGATAATCAGACAATAATGGTGAAAAAGTCTTCCCTCTTCTGTCCTCAGGATCCTATGAATATGTGAAATACAAAGCAAAAATATGCTATGCTTGGCCCCAACCTTGTGTGAAGAGGTTTCAGTTTCCAGAAAACAAATAAAAGTACATTTATTCTAATTGAATACGTAGACTGCTTAGTCACTGAGATTTCCCTGGTGACTTTGTTCTATAAAAATCAGTAGCTGTTTCTTTCTCCTGCATGGGCTTTGAGATCTAGGGAGTCCCTTGTCTTCTGGGCCCCTGTCCCAGCGTGTCACAGGATTTGACTGTCAAGACTGGAATTGGCAGTGTTGAGGATTCATTTTTCCTTTTGCTTCAGTCAAATTTTACTTCTTCATCTCTATTCCCCCTTCTTTTTAAAAAATTCTTTTAATGTTTGTTTATTCTTGAGAGAGAGCAACAGAGCATGAGCAGGGGAGGGGCAGAGAGAGAGGGAGACACAGAATCCAAAGCAGGCTCCAGGCCCTGAGCTGTCAGCACAGAGCTGGACACGGGGCTCAAACCCACGAACTTCAAAATCATGACCTGAGCCGAAGTTGGACGCTTAACTGACTGAGCCACCCAGGCGCCCCTCTGACTCCCCCTTCATATCCCCATACCTACCCCATCCTGCATCTCCTTCCTCCTTCTCAACTTCTAGGAAACTTCTCGAATACCAGTGGTTGCTGCTGCCCTAGTCTGATACCTATTTCTCCTTCTCTACATTCACTGCAGCTACTGCTAATAGACGCTCGCGCTTTTCCCACCAAGTTCAGATACAGGTGTACAGTCCTTCCCAACCTGTGCTCCTGACAGCCACCACTGATAAATCAGCCTAGCATACGAGATGAAACAGATTTGCCATTCCTCCCATAAGACATTGCCTGGAGAAGGGAAATTTACTGTCATTTGTCCCCCGTTAGCAGCAAATATCTTCCTATCTCTGTTGGATCTCCCAGGCACCCAGGGCCTCAGTTAGTATTTGTATCAGTTTCCATGAGCTGCTATAACAAAGTACCAAAAAGTGAATGACTTAGAACAATAGAACGTATTGTCTCCCAGTCCTGGAGGCTAGCAGTCTGGAATCGTACTGTGAGGAGGATCATGATCCCTCTGGCAGATGTAGGCAGGGGGTGGGGGTGGGGATGGGGGTCCTTTCTTGCCTCTTTTAGTTACCGGTGTTTCCCAGAAATCCTTGACATTCCCCAGTCTGTAGATACATCACTCCAATCATGTGGTGGCCTTTCCTCTCTGTGTCTTCATATCGCCTTCCCTCTGTGGCTGGCTGTGTCACAATTCTATCTTCTTATAAGGAAACCAGTCATGTTACAGGATTAGGATGCATCCTAATAATTCCATTTTAAATCCCTTAAATCTGCAAAGATCCTATTTCCAAAGTCACATTCTGAGGTACTGGAGTTTAGGATTTCAACTTGTCTTTTTGGAGGAAGACATAATCAAGCCCACGACAGTATTCTGATGCCTTGTTTCAAAACATTCATATAGCAGGGTGCCTGGGGGGCTCAGTTAAGCAGCCGACTTCAGCTCAGGTCGTGATCTCACAGTTCATGAGTTTGAGCCCCGCATCAGGCTCACTGCTGTCAGCACAAAGCCTTCTTCAGATCCTCTGTTCCCACCCCCGCTCCCATGCCCTGCCCTTCTCTCTCTCAACAATAAATAAACATTAAAAATTTTTAAAAATACAAATAGTGTAATTCTGTCTAATTTTATGACAGTTTCTGTGCTCGCACATCTAGAACATTGTACCTTACCCAGATTCCACAAACTGGATGTGATCGTTCCACACTCATACACAGGCAGTAGATGCATGTCCGCATGCCCATGGATGGACTGACCAATGAAAATACTCGTGTACCAGGGAGGTGGGTGCCAGACAGGAAATGAAAAGCATGTCAGATGACCTTTGGATTTTATATGGCCTACCTCAAGAAATGCTTAGGAGATGATATATGGATGCGGGCTTCAATAGCAATTGAGGACATTAGTAAGGTAACACAGGGAAACACAGTACCGTTGGGAGTAGTGGTGGATGGTGATGGTGATGGCATTAGTAGACATTAATGAAAGGAAATACAAGAATACGCAGATCTAGCAATTAGTCAACACCCTGTAAGTTTCCTGAAGAAGACAGATCTAAGTAATAACAATCCAATGCAATAAAAATACCATTTTATCATTAATTACACACACATCCAATAACTCATAATACAGAGTGGTGGCAAAACTGAGTTGAACACAGTATGGAGCACCTGAGTAATATTACATATTTTACGTAGCTCTACTTTGATTTTCCAAATCACCTTAATAATCTGACAGATCCCACATACTTATTCTAAAGCATTTTGAACTTTAAGCCCTCAATTTTCTTTAAAAAAAAAAAAAAGAAAGAGAGAGAGAGAGAGAAACCATAAATACTTAGGCAGTGCTGTGCTGAATATTTTCTTCTCTTGCCCTGCATATTGTGAGCTTTGGTACTACTGCTTACTAACAGCATTTTTTGGGGCACCTGGCTGGGGGGCTCAGTAGGTTGAGCGTCCAACTTCAGCTCAGGTCATGATCTTGCGAACCAGTTCGTGAGTTCGAGCCCCACATCGGGCACGCTCTTGTCATCCTGGAGCCCACTTCAGATCCTTCAAATAATGTGCTGACAGAATGAAAAGAAAGGACACTTTATTCCGAATGGCTGATACAGAGAAGGCTTCATGGAGGAGAAAGTATTTATTTATTTATTTTAAATCTTTATTTTTGAGAGAGAGAGGGAGATACAGAATCCGAAGCAGGCTCCAGGGTCTGAGCTGTCAACACAGAGCCCGAAGCATGGCTCGAACCCCATGAACTGTGAGACCATGACCTGAGCTGAAGTTGGACACTCAACCGACTGAGCCACCCAGGCATCCCTGGAGGAGACAGTATTTAAATAAGACTTTACAGAGTGACTACAATGTCAGTGGGTACAAGTTTGGAGCATCAACATTCTCAACTGGGACAACACAGGAACAAAGGCACATGGCAGATGTATGTGGAACTATGTGCATTGCAATTCCATATGACTGTTTCTGGGGTATATATAAAGTGGGAACAAAAGTAACTCAGAGTCATATTATTAGAGACCTTCAATGTCGGGGGGCCTGGGTGGTTCAATTGGATAAGCCTCTAACTCTTGATTTCAGCTCAGGTCATGATCTCATGGTTCCTGAGTTTGAGGCCCACATTGGGGTCTGTGCTGACAGTGCAGAGCCTGCTAGGGATACTCTCTCTTTCTCTTTCAGCCCCTCCCCTACTCACGCTCTTTACCTTTATCTAAAAAAAATAAATAAACAAAAAAAAATTTTAAAGACCTTCAATGTCATAGGAAATTTAATTTTTTGTCTTGAGGTAAGGGAAGTAGGGGGGGCAGAATAACAAATATATTACTCTAATCAATTTATTTATTTTTAAAATTTTTAAAAATTGTTTTTTTGAGAGAGAGCAAGCAAGTGAATGAGCAGGGGAAGGGCAGATAGAGAGGGAGACATAGAATGCAAAGCAGATTCCAGGCTCTGAGCTGTCAGCCCAGAGCCAGACATGGGGCTCAAACTCACTAACCCTGAGATCATGACCTGAGCCGATGTCAGATGCTGAACTGACAGTGGAGCCACTCAGGAGTCCCTCATCAATTTCTTAAAAATAGAACCATCAATAGCAGAATTACCCATTTCTCCAAAGAGCTGCCAAGCGTGAAGGTACTCCAAAACCCACTTAGTTTGTCGTGGAAATGTATATGTTTCTTTCTTTTTTTTATAGTTTTTATTTATTTTTGAGACAGAGAGAGAGACAGAGCATGAGCGGGAGAGGGGCAGAGAGAGAGGGAGACACAGAATCTGAAACAGGCTCCAGGCTCTGAGCTGCCAGCAAAGAGCCCGATGCGGGGCTCGAACCCACGAACTGCGAAATCATGACCTGAGCCGAAGTCGTACACTCAACCGACTGAGCCACCCAGGCGCCCCTATATGTTTCTTTCTTATTTCATTTCCTCAGATGTAGGGTAGTAGGCCAGGCTAACAGGATGTATTTTTGTTTGACCTGCTTGTCCCAAAGGATATTTGCACCTTGTTAGCATTTTCTTTGTTTCTATCAAATCCTGATAGAATGCTTTATTGTATACCTATGCAAGTGTCGCTGTGTGATGGATGGCCTTTGTCCACGGACTCCCTGAATACCTTACTTTTTGAAATTTGTCTCCAAATCTGAAAATGATATGAGAACAATCTGACATGAAAATGAATGGGAATACAAGTTCAGAATTTATCACTTTGGTTACTTCCTGGCAGAGTGGCTTACAATGAATTCCTGATTTCTGTTCATTCTGGAGCCATACAACCCAGAGCACAGTAAACCTTAAAATTAATAGTCACAATCAAAAGCTACTAAACTAGAATAAGTGTGACCACAGGCAATATATATATTTTAATGATGTTGGTTTTACGGGAGGCTACCAGTGGAAAGCTCAACTAATCTGAATTCAACTACTGCCTATCTTCTCGGGTCCCCAGGGGAGCATAATTGTTTCATCTCTTCAGCTCATTAAGTCACTGTCTATTTACGTTTAATTCCAAAACTTCACTCTTTCTTGAATTATCTAAAAGATAACTACATGGGGGCGCCTGGGTGGCTTAGTCGGTTAAGCGTCCGACTTTCGCTTAGGTCATGATCTCGCGGTTCGTGGGTTCGAGCCCCGCATCGGGCTCTGTGCTGACTGCCAGCTCAGAGCCTGGAGCCTGTTTCGGAGTCTGTGACTCCCTCTCTCTCTGACCCTCCCCTGCTCACGCTGTCTCTCTCTCTCTCTCCTAGAAATAAGTAAAAATATTTAAGAAAAAAAAAAGATAACTACACGAACAAATGCACAAATCACAAATCTTCCTTTGTGATCAATGACATATACAGGAGCCCTCTGGTTAAAGAGAATCCCCACTTTCTGCTGCAGTTTTATCACCAAGACTGATTATCAAGGTCCTGAGGTCCTCACACTTTGGCTACTCTGCCTCTACTAATTCTTGGAAGCCCCCGGGAAAGGTTATTGGCTTGGGAAACAAACAAGCCAGGAGCACCCTGAGCTTCCTTGTCTTTGCTAAGTACTAGAGCCATGGGACCCAAGAAAGGACCCTGTGATCTTTGTGAAATCTCTGAATCCTTCTCAGCCTATGAAAATAGAAGCCTCCTCATGTTCGTTCTCTGTTGAAACTAGGGATGACTCTCTGTGTGGAATATTGTGTTTCAAACAGACTCAGGTTGCTGACTGAGAACAGTATAATGCATAATCCCCAAACACAGAGCCTGGAGAGCAATCTCCCAATCTCAGTAAGCAGCTCTGTGTATAAGTAGATCAAATGCTGACTTTATTCACAGGATGCTTGTATGTATTTTTCCTATTAGCTACTTCCTGCCTGTGGGCCACAATCAGATGGGGATTCATTGCTTAGATAAAAATTAGGTCAAGTGTTATCCTAAGAAAAAGATCTATAAATTACACTTACAGCACTTAAAACCCAAGTTAACATGGTTGCATGCTCATTAAAAAAAAAAATACTAACATTTTCCTAGGCAAAAATAGTCCTCAACTGGTGCTAAAAAATAATCATGCTGAATCAGCTCACAATATGAGTTTGTGGTTTGGGGTTTTTTAATATCATCAAAGTCTTGGGCCATATCTTGTAGCCTTTTACCAGGATTAATACCTCTCAGACTGGTTATGATTCCTCTGCTCTTAAGACAAGAGATTCAATCACCCTGCTTCAGCTAAAGTCTACGGACACAATATAAGTGATTTGTATTCACAAGATCTGGGCCTAAGTCCCAAATTCACCACTTACTGCAATCTTGGTCAGGTCATTTGAATCATTCAACAGACACGTATTGAATGCTTCTTCCATGCCACTTCCTGTTCTAGGCATTTGGGATGCCAATATTGAAAGAGATAGCCTGATTTCAGAGATAGGTGTGCAGCATAAGAGTTAAAATAATGGATGTTATGGAGTTGGCATGGAGTGTATACAATCAGTTTGGGGAAAGACTGGGAAGACCTTTCAAAGGGACCTCACGGGGACAGGAATGTTGATGAATTCTCCCAAGAGTCTGCATGTTACCTTTCTCATTACAGCAATTCTCTTTGGTCAGAGTCCCACTGCCAATGAGTTTTGGGGAGGTCAACACATGCTGATCATACTGTGAGAAAGCTGAAGAATTATATATATATATATATATATATATATATATATATATTAGATAGATATATATAATCAATTCATTGGGGAGCCTGGGTGGCTCAGTCAGTTGAGCTCTGACTTTGGCTCAGGTCATGATCTCATGGTCTGTGAGTTTGAGACCCATGTTGGGCTCTGTGCTGACTGTGGAAACTGCTTGGAATTTTCTCTCTCTCTCTCTCCCTCTCTCTCTCTCTCCCTCTGCTTCCCTTCCCCACCCAAGCTCTCTCTCTCTCTCTCTCTTTCTCTCAAAAATAAATAAATAAACATAAAAAAAACCAATTCATTAATTTACAGGGAAATATATAACTTCCCAGGGGACTGGATAATCACAGCTGAAGACTTAATTTCTCATCTGTCAAGATGGCACTAATGATAGTATCAATACATTCCTTAGATATCTTATACGTGTGTGACCAAGTTTGGAGATCAAATGTAGCCATAAAAATATCTACCATTCATTGAGTGTTGGAGCCATTGAATGCTAAGAGCTTTACACGGATTCTTCTTTTTTTTTTTTTAGAAATGAACTCTTTTTTTAATTTTTTTAATGTTTTATTTATTTCCCCAGCACAAGCAGGGGAGGGTCAGAGAGAGAGGGAGACACAGAATCTGAAACAGACTCCAGGCTTTGAGCTAGCAGTCAGCACAGAGCCCGACGCAGGGCTTGAACCCATGAACTGCGAGATCATGACCTGAGCCGAAGTTGGACACTTAACCGACTGAGCCACCCAGGCACCCCTACATGGATTCTTCTATGGAGCTCTTCCTCAGGGTCGAGATGTAACTATTTGCATGACAGTTTTATAATGGAAGAAACTGAGGTTCAGAGAACCTGAATAACTCATTCAAGATCACCCAGCCAATAAACTTCACAGCCAACTCTTGAAGCTGGCTTATTCTAAAACCTGTGGTGGGAGACACTAAGTATACGATCGCCTATGAAATAATAAAAATGTATCTGTAAGAACTTTAGTAGCTGCAGACACCTTTACAAGAAGCACTTGATTAAATGTGGCAAGAAAATAGAGGTAGTTAATGAGCATAATTGCTGGTTTTAGATGCTACCATCACGCATTAGTGGCTATCCATTTTTTTTAACCACCTACACATACTTTTTTGCCTTTTGAAACATACAGCACTTGCTATATTACCACGAAGGAACTATTCCAAGCCTCCTCTATATCAGTGAATGTTACAACCAGTATTATGTATTATAGTATATGTGTTACTAATATAGTAATTTATAGTTTTTCCTTACTGTTCTATACATATTGGTAAGTCTTTGCATGGCTTGTATATTTCAAACATGTTTCACAACTTCAGTATACCAGGAGTGTGTACTAAATGATATGTAAATTTGATGCTGTGGTGGATTTTATGCGGACAGAAGTCCAGGGACATTGAGAGAAGATCACAATCCAGGGGGTTTTGGTGGTGTTTTTTGGATTTTTTTTTCATAGCATGTGTGCAAAATTCAGTCTTAGGGAATAGGGCTATGAATTATGCCATTAGCTAAAGAGTCTACTTGTCCCAAAATGCTGACTCAGCCCTCTCCTTGCTTATGGATGGTGTCTCATTACCCATATCTTTGTACCCTTGCCCAGAACCAATGTGTTCACCATCATTAACTAATATGGACTCTTAATCCGTAAGGGCAACAGATGTTAATTCCAAATGCACAAGAAATTCTCCAGAGAGATCCCTTTAAATGTTGCTGGTATTATTGGACACGGGGCTTTTAGGGCTAGGAGGTTCCAACATCAGTAAGGCATCACTGGGTTTTCTATAAAAATTCTTAACGGTGGGTTCAAAATGGTATCTTAAGCGGACCGTTGTTCCACGGCTATGATGTAAGGATTGCTTGTCAATTACAAGATTAATTGCCGGCGTATTACCGAAACTGTACCACGTTTGTTGGGGAAGACAGGCAACACTATAAAGTAGATTTACAGTTTTAGACCACTTTCAGAATGTCATTAGCCTGAACATGTGGCCCACAGACAGGATGCCATTGCAGGGCTGTGCCTTTCTTCTCCAAACATGGCACACACTCTTGATATGCTGGTGACTGGAAACTATTTCCTCAATAAATTAGAAATGAATTCCCAAAATGTAACCATTTTGTTTGTGGAGACGTTTAAAAAGAAAGATGGCAAACACACTCCCATCTCACATTGAATGTCTTGAGATTTTAGAGACTTGCCTGTTATGAAAATGTCTCCCATCTCTTGAGAGAATGGTTCCATGAAGAAACTGAGAAATGGTCAGCCAACACTCCTGTTCAGAAGACCAAAGGCAGTGTGTGTTAGTATCGGCCGATCTGGATCTCATTTAGACTGCATGCAGCTCCTGTGAAACAAACATATGCAAATAATAATAGCAACTCCCAGTCTTTCTTAGGCTAGGATAGCTAATACACAAACCTCAGTTCGAAACACGCGTGTTAGCTCTGTGTCCTAATGACATTTATGTTGAGTTGAAAAGAAGACACAGAGAAGCCGAGCAAACACTTCACCCAGGGACTTCCCATCACTGCACTATTCTAGACAGACAGGCGATCAGCTGTTAAAGGAATACGTCTATTCAAAGAGCAGAGGAGCTCTGTGCTGTAGACGGAAGAGGGACAATTCCCTTTGATTTGCTTACGTCAGCTATGACAGTGCAGTTTACACAAGTTTTTCTTCCTGGTAGTTTTCTTCACCTTCCCTTTAAAGCCATACTCTCCAGTGTACAAATAATAAGTGTGAGATGCTAATCTCATCATTCCCAGCAAGCTAGAAATCAGATGCACATTTTGAGCAGAGCCCAAAACTGGCCCTGTGCTATGATAGCTAATTTTTTATTACATTAGGTTTAATTAACACTTGAGATAAATTGGATGGTTATGTACATATAAACACATGTATATATGTATATTTGTAAATATACATGAATGTATATATATTATGTAATACATATATGAATATATTTGTATATTTGTAAATATACATGAATGTGTACACATATACCTTACATAAACTATATACATATATACACATAGTGCTTTGCACATACTAATATATACTAATTAGTGTATATATAATAATGTATATAACATACACTATAATATACACTAATATGTAATATAGTATATAATACACATAATTGCATATATGTCAAGTGTTATACCAAGAATTATTTATACACTGGTGGAGGTAAAAGCAAGAGGAATCCACAGATGAATCAGATGTAGTGCATGCTTTTAAAGAAGCTTACGGATGCCTGGGTGGCTCAATTGGTTAAACACGCAACTTCAGCTCTGGTCATGATTTCACAGCTCATGGGTTTGAGCCCCATGTAGGGCCCTGTGCTAACAGCTCAGAGCCTGGAGCCTGCCTCAGATTCTGTGTCTCCCTCTCTCTCTGCCCCTCCTCTGCTCACATTCTCTCTCTGTCTCCCTTTCTCTCTCTGTCTCTATCTCTCTCTCAAACATAAATAAACTTTAAAACAAATTTAAAGAAGCTTATATTGTAGTAAGAGAGACCAACAGGGATTGCAATATAATAGAAGGGTGTGAAGAAAAGATAGGAGTCAGATGGAAGGAGGAAGGCCAGTGTATGGGCTGAGTATAAAACAGTGACCCTCAGGATTGCGGATGAAAACATGCAGAATGGCGTGGCCTTGAGCACTGAGCATCCTCCTGAGACGTCAGAAAGAAAGAACACAGTTGGAGTCACAGCCAGGTGAGCTGGAAAGCACTAGAACTGGGGAACTGTGAGGAGAGAGGAAACACATCTCTGCTGTCCTTATCAGGCTCACTAACACAGATGGAGTAATGGTACTTATCACAGTGATGCTCTGTGATGAGAGCCACCTCTCACTCCCTTTCAAGCCCAAGATAGAAGGAGAGAGGCCCGTGGTCTTATCATCACTCCCTCAGCAGCTGAGAAGTCCAGCGGTGTCTAGGCCAACACTTCCGCTGTAATGTCACACACCACGGGGTCATGAGGCACCTGGGGGTGGGGGGGTGGGGGCTGAGAGCAAGGAAGAAAGGAAATTGAAAAGGTTCCACTTCACTTGATATGTCTGGACAACTGAGGGACTTCTGGAGACCAAGAGTATCTCTGTGTGCTTTTCATTAGCTATTAATCAGAGCAGGCCAGGTTATTAATTAGCCCACATGAAGTCTAGCAGTGGCCAAGGAGACCCTGTGCAACCAAAACACCCAAGTTGCAGTGGCCGGAACAACGGTGTTGGCTTTGGAAGACGTGGGTTCCACCCTGGCACTACCCCTCACCAGCTGTGTCCTTGAGCAAGGCATTTCAGCTTCCAGAACCCCAGTTTTTTCACCATTAAATGAGGACTCTCAATAATCCATAAAGGGCTTCATGAACTCTAAGATTTGATCATTGTCGGCATCATTTACCAACCAACAGTGTAGGTAGGTAAGTTATGAAACTGGAATCTTTACGGTATGTATCAGTCAGCTCAGGCTGCTGTAACAAAATACCACTGGCTGGGGGGAGTTAAACAACAGACATGTATTTCTCACATTTCTGGAGGCTGGGAAGTCCAAGGTCAAGGTGCCTGCAGGTTTGGTTCTTGGTGAGGGCTCTCTTCTTGCCTTGTAGAAGGCTATCTTCTTGCTGTATCCTCACATGATGGGTAAAGAGAGATCTCTGCTCTTTCCTGTACATAGAAGGCACTAAACCCATCATAAAAGTCTCACCCTCATGAGCTCATCTAAACCTGATTACTTTCCATAGCCCCCTACCCAAATACCATCACATTGGGGGTTAGGACTTAAACATATGAATTTTGGAAGGATACAAGCATTCAGTTCCTAGCACTGTCATTTTGAGATAAACCATTGTTTCATTAACCCAAAAGAAAAAAGGTATGATCAGAGATTATGAAATGTCTGGAATGAGCTCTCCCCACTTGAAATCCAAGAGCCCCAGGCAGGATCAGACCACAGAAGGACAGCATGGCAGGGCAGACACCCTTAGGAGATAAGTGTGTCTTTTACGTTATGTTTAGAAAGCCAAGTTTAAATCATCACTAAAATGATCATTGACTTGGTGTTTACCCTCTTTGTAAAATGTATTTGTTATGTTTCCGCAGCTTTTAAAATAGTAAAATATCTTTGATGTGATGCTAAAATAAATGCAAAGCTCAGCTGACTCTGCAGAATTGCAGGAACAGCCAGGTCCTGCCTGACAGTTCAGGGAATACTGGTTTGGAGCAGTTCGTGATGTCTGAGATTCACTTGTGAGCAAACCTAGGCACGGGAAGTGAGGAGCAGAAAGGCTAGCTAGCATTGGTTGACTTCCTTGCATGATGCTAGGTGTCATGAATCTGGTACTATAGGAAATATTTTCTGTTGGTGGTGATATCCAAGATTCTTAGTTGCCTGTCTTTGACATAGGGTAATTCAAAAGGTAGACTCAACACCTAAATTCTTTGGGTGTCTTATTAATCCCTGGGTGTCCATCACAAGTAAGAAAGATAGGGTGTAGGTACATCAGTTCAGTGTTTCTCAAACTTTTGCTGCATGTGTGAGAGGGGTCGTCTGAGGGGGTCATCCAAATACAGGTTCCTGAGTCCCATCTCCAGAATATCTGAGTCACTTGGTCTGGGGTAGAACCTGAGAATTTGCCCCACATGTTCCCAGGTGACTTCAATGCTGCTGGTTCAAAAGGATGATGTTCTTTCAAACTCTATGTAATTAGAAAAGGAATTACACCTCCACCCTGAGTCTTAACTTCTAAGAAATAGTTCCTTCAGCTAATATGTCCTTTTGAAAAGATCAGATGAAAACTCAGGAGACAGACATGGTGATCTCCACAGACTAGCATGTAGGAGTTGGTTTCCATTAAAGATTTTCTCAGTAGCTGAAAGGATTTCATATTTGATTTCTGTGGCCCAGCATTTTATAACCAATGGACTTCTTTGATCTTTACCTGCACAACTGAGTTTGGTGTGTTAGTGCTACCTAGGGGTAGGCAAGGGCAGGAAGTAGGGAGAGAACAAATAGAAGGTCAGATGAACAATGCAGTTGTTTGCCCAGCTACTGCCCCAACTTTTCAAATGGAAAGTTCCCCATTCCACCAAAATCCTCAGCCTGGGCAAACCAGAATTGTTGATCACTCTAGCAGGACAGCTTGCCAATGACCTTGAGGGAAGGGTGAGGAGACAGAAGGATAATAACTGCTGATCATGTCACTCATCCTCCCATTGCTGCCTCAGACTGGGGAAAGTCTCTAACAGCGATGGTATCATGAGAGCAGAAAAATATCTTTCAATACCGATGAATTGATTTAACAAGTACCATAAGGTCATGGCTGCCTCCTTCCACCTAGATTCCGGTGTGAGGCTAATGTTGGAATACTATATAACTGCTTCATGGGTCCACATGAGTGGTAACCCCTCCTCCCCAAGCTCTTTTCATCTTTGGTTCCCCAATCTTTTCCTTCTCACTGCTGGGCACCTTTGTACACTTTTCCCTTAGGCACTGTGCTAGCTGCCCAGTAGCAGGAAGCTGTCCTAAAGGGTCATCGTGGAAGGTTTCTCGTGCTCTGCTTATCGATGCTATTGAAATATCATAGTTTGCAAAATTACAAAATCAGGGGTTTTAACTTCTTGATTTTCCAGGACAGTCCCACTTTCAGAAAGCTTCTTACATTGTCCCAACAAATATCCTTGGCCTCTTTGAGTTTGAAGTCTGATGTTATGTATTCCTCCAGCTATAAAGTCTTTGGAATCTGTCCTCCCACCCAAAATGCAAATGACCCAATAATGAAGTTCAGTGGGAGACCTTGAACTTGTGGCCCTTTCTTTTCTCTAAGAAAGGACTCCCCTCCAACAGAAATAGCTGAAGGGGACTCTGAGTTACCCTCTTTCTGATTCAAAGAGGGATATGGGAAGGAGATATACAACTCCTTCAATTATGTCTTACACCATCTGTGAACAGGCATGGTACCCAGCCTAAGCAACAGTTTTGGGAAGAACCATTATGATAAACAGTATCAAAGAGTTTATACTTTCACTGTGCCTAAGTAATTCAAGCGGATGGTGGTGTTTGTGGTTGCAGGCTTAACACTTCTCACTTCCTCTCATCCAGAACAAATGGTACATCAAGTGAGCAGATTTCATGTATTATAGGATCTGGGGTTTTCCTGGTAAAGGAAAGAGCTAGATAAATATTTTGGTTTTAGTCCTGGGCTGTCTTAACCTCTTCCTCTCTGTCCACCCTTCCACCCACATCCTGGCTGAAGGACTGGTTCCTTATAACTCTGAAATTCTCCCATTGCTTCCTGTCTCCCCAAAAGAGAATGGAAAAGTTTCAAGAGCTCTCCCCCTACAGCCTGGCAATTCTTTCTGTCAAAAAGAATTGGTGCCTAAAAAGCTCAGCCTGCACAATTCTCTTTCCTCCCACACACATGCCAGTTTTTGCTGGTTGAGATAGGGTAATTGAGAAGGCATATTCAAAATGTTCCATTTATGCTCACCAAGGTTAAGGAGCCTCCGCAGGTCGCCTGACTTCCCTCTGCAAATAAAACATTATGCAAGTTGCTTTGCTGAAAAGAAACTCAGGGCTTTCATGACAGAAAAGAAACTTCAACAATGGGTGGGAGGTGTTTTCTGCAGGGTTGTGTGCGAGGGGCCTGTTGGTGCTGAACTAGTCTCTCTGTGTTTGACTGCTGTTGAATGAAAATAAAGCTTTCAAATGAAACACATGGTCACTTATGGGTTAGTGGACTAGATCTCCACTTTCCAAAATGCTTTCATTTCTCCTCCTTTCCCTCCCCCCAGTCACCTGTTTGTTCACAAAGTCCTGAGCTTCACTAATAGTCAGGGACTGGTGGTGGAGAGAGAGGAAGAGAGATAGAGAGAAGAGAAAAAGAGGTACAGAGACAGAGAGAAGAAGATAAAGATAGAGCGATAAAGAGAAAGAGGGAAAGAGAGAATTGGACATAAATGTCCTCTACTCTGGGAACAATGGATGACCCCTATGGGGACAGCCTTCCCAAAGACAGTAGTCAGGATGTAAACCTGAAAGAGGCACAGAACCTGACTTATGTAAATAACAGCTGGAGAATCACAGGATTTAAGCAGGTAGGAAGTAATCTAGTTTAACCACCAGCTCTTACAGATGAAATGAGAGGAGAATTCAGGAAAGATTTTGTGGTTTGTCTGGGCTCACATGGCTAATTACCAACAGTGTAATTTGTAAGACTACTAAGCTGTTTCAGGCACAGTTGAAAGAAAAAAGAAAGGTATGTCCCCAGTTGTGGGTTTTGCAGGATGCTTGGGAAAGGGTTCCTTTGGACCACCAGTCTGGTCATTTGTACTGGTGGTGCCCTAGTCTATTCAATTCAGAGGGCACGATCCAAATCCAAGTCATATGACCTCTGTGCAGCCCTCTGGCCATAATGGGGGGCTATCTCTCGTGTATCTGCTGGGGCTTTCAGTGCCTGCTGCTTCTCAAGGGGCCAGGGGAGAGATGCACCTCACTAAGCTCATTGCAAACTGGAAATAAAAGTACCTAACTGTTCAGATCTTTCCAAGGATTAAATGAAAAATCATTTAGCAAAGACTTGTTGACCCCTTCCTATTTACCATGCTCTCTTCCAAGGGCTTAGCATAACTTAGTTCATCACTCTCATAGTAACAATAATGATTCCAGCTCAGTTACTGTCTCCACTTCACAAGTGAAGAGATTGAGGTCCAGACAGGACAACCGGCTGGCTCCAGGTGTTAATTAATTCAGTGTTCAACAAATTACTGTATGTGGAAGAGTTGGAATTTTGACACCAGCAACCTGACTCAAGAGACCCAGCCCATTATTATCACAGCCATAATTTCGGAGTCAGAGTGACATGGATTGCAACATGGGAAGTGATAGGTCTACAGGCTGGGTTTTTTTTTTTTTCCCTCCTTTTGTTTCCTACTTGGTTTAAGTTGATTTTTGGAGACAGAAAGGAAAGGGAAAAGAGGGTCCTCTATTCGTGTAGGTAAAGCTATGAGACAGTCTGGGACAAGTGTGAGGCAAGTATTCTTTGTTTCCAGAGGAAAATTGCCACACATCCATACTCATTAAAATTTTCATCCTAACTCACATATTTGGTGGGAATTAGTTCATGTGCAGACCCATACGTGGAAGGCCTCCAGCACCACAGCTCTACAATTCCTTAAGGAAAGAGAACCAACTTGTTTTCTCCTTGTTTTTCATGATGCTATTTGAATCTATACTCCGAGGATGGATTCCGTATGAAAAGACATTTATGGAGATGTCACATTCAACAGAGAAGTGACAGGAGAGGACACAAGAATCAAGGAGGGCATGGGAGACATGCTATAATCTATCAAGATGTATAGATCAAGACCTTCCATCCTTTTCACCAAAATAACACCAAGGAGAGATCAGGGATGTACCGAACAAAAACACAAAGTGGAAGAAGGAGGAAGAAGGAGGAAGAAAAGAATGAGGGAAGGGAACAGAGAAGAAAATTGTCACATGCCTTCTGAATACCCTGAAAAAGCAAATGGCTTTTGTCCTTGTCTTTCCCAGAGGATCATGCAGGGAGCCAGAAACAGTTTACGAAAACCTATGGACAGTTTAAGACATGCTTAGGATCCAGACACTATACAGGCGTTCTATTCATTTAGAACAAAGAGAAATTAGTCTCTGCTGCCAGGCCCTTCCCCAAAAGCCAGGGATCTCAATTCTAGCCATATATCCACTTCATAGAACCTCTTATAGGTGAGAGTAGCCTACAACTTGCCCACTGCTAAGTGCCAGGCCTTGGATAACTTGTTCTCATTAATTCACTTTATAATTAATAGTGAGGACCCAGCAGACTCTCCTCTTTGATCCAAGTCCCTTCTCACCGCCACCCACATCCTCCTTCAAATCTGCATCTCCCTCTGGAGTATGATTGTGCATCAGGTAGAGTAACTCTGAGCCATGAGAGAGACTCACAGGGATCAATAGATTCCCAGCCTGGAGTTGGCAGTGCTTGCCCAGGGCATGTAGAATGGAAGACAAATTCAGTATGACATTCAGGTCCTTCTATCAACAATCTCCATCTAGCAGCTCGGCCCCATTTCCCAACCCCACACCATGTACCCAATACATCTCTACTTTATAGTCCCTAGATTTCCACTGAAGAGTTTAGCCCTGTCTTAACCCTTTGTACCTCTCCCTGATGGCCCAGTCCTATCCCCAACACACTGCACCCCTACCTTCTTATTCAGCCATACTGCCCGCTCTTGTACACAGTAATGGTCATGATGGTTCAGCCCTAACTCCCACGCCTTAAACTCGACATGAGTTCCAGCCCTAAGCCCTGCATTCCAACTAAACTGGGCTCTTCACTGCATAGCAAGCACATCTCCTTTCTGCCAACCATCGTGTCCCTGTTAATGTTTACTCTTCTTAAATGCCTTTCATACTCTGTATTCTTCAAACTTTACCACCTGTGTGAGATCCTTTTGGATCAGAATTTCCTCTTTCATCTTCTCCATCTAGGGTTGTTTTTGTTTTGGTTTTTTTTTTTTCATTTGCTTGGAGTACTTAGCACATTCTACTTTCATTTATATGCATTTGTAAATATATTGCCCCCCACAGAAGACTGTAAAGGAAAGGAACTTGGGTGCAATGCCTCAGATCCTTTTAACAAGTAGTCCCTGAGCCTCTCCTCTGTGTCAGCCAGCCAAGGTGCTAGGGGTAGAAGATGACTAAGACATGGTTTTATAGGACCTTATTTTGTGGCCTGGTAATTTATATGCCCCTACAGCTCCTGGAAATGTGCCAGTAACAGGTCCTAAATACATTTTGTTGGATAGGAAGAAAGGGAAAGCAAATTAGTTGGCTGAATGATCACTGTAGCCGAATTGGGACTCAGTAACAAACAAACAACAACAAACCACTCCAATCCTTCCCCTGCACCAACAACATCCCTAACTGGCTCAAAGAAAACATGCACATTTTCTTCAATAAGATGTCAGATCCTTGGGCAGTACATTGCTCTGTCAATTCAGAGATTCTTTGATGCGCTCATTTCAGGGAAGTGTGTGTCTTGTTTGGAACGCTTTTATTTCTTTTTTATCCCTTTTTTCAGACTGTTGCTACACAACCTGATATTCAATTCATCTAAATGGAAGATTCATTAATGTATGATTACATGTTTCATCAAGGGGAATTTATCAAGACTCTTTTGGGAGAGGGATTTGGTAGAATGGTTTTTATTAGAAAATGTCAGCCTCTGAAAAGTTCAAAATTATAATTATCCAGAAAACAGTGGAGCCTGATTCCTTGGGAATTTTATTTGAAACATCTAGAGCAGGTACATCCACAGTTGCACACATACACCACACACCCACGTGTGTTCTCCTCTTTCTCTTCCTTTGCATGTGGAAGAACATTAATTCTCCCCTTTCTGAGGACATCAAAGCTCCACAACCCATAATATATATGATATATAACCATCCTAACACAGACAGCCCCCTACCACATGCTTTCATTTCCATCTAGCAATAAAAAACCACACACACTTATTCCATGATCGAAATCCTCGGACTGGCACAACTTGGAAAGCTGACTTTTATCAGCTTCTAAAGGTCTTCATCAAAGTGATGATTTAAAAAAAAATCAACTCTCTAAAAAGCAAATGCTGACATTTAGTGCATGAGGAAAAGTAGTTAGTTCTCAGACCCAGGAAATAGGACCATCATCTTGGGAATGACACTATGATTATCATCTATGATGAACGAACTTAGACTTTGTGTCTTAGGAGAAGAAGTCAAAAGAAGCCATAAAATATCAGGAAACCATCAGCCAATGTGTGGCTGAAACACAGAGAGACCCAAATCCAGGAAACCCAGTGAGGAATCAAAGGCGGGTAATGGTAACTACAAAAGTTGAAACCTAAGAAGAAAGAAAGGCTTTCTAACAGAATGGCCTTCTAGATTGAAAGAATGGTGACAGATAAAAAAAGAATTTGTCAGTATTTATCCAAAACTATGAGCTATTGGAAGTTAGTGCATGAGTCTGAAGATAAGACACCTGAGTCACTGGGTATTTACATAACTCAGGTCCCTTCTCCAAATGCCTCAATGATATTCACTGGATTCAAATGTCCTAATTATCTAACACATGGCTTTTTATGGTTGGCTTCTTCTAATCACAAGATCCAAAAAGAGATCCTCCCACTCTGCTTGGTTTGTAAGTGTTTCTAAGTCTCTTTGAATTCACATCAATCACCTCTTTTATCTTTCCACTCACTGTGGAAGTAATCAGGTCATTTAATCTGTGGAATTCGCCACAGTCTAGATGTAGCTCATTTCATCCCCATGGTGTCATCTAACATGTTTCTCTATTCCCCATATTTCCTACACACTGTCTTGATTAGATCCAGGTTCAATTCTTTGCCAAAAATACTTCGTGGACATCATAATGTTGGTTGTCCTGCTTTTAGTGATGTTAAGATTGATTAATGGACTTAGGTATTATCCTTGATCCATCCATTCTGAAGTTTTTCACCAACCTTATACCTAAATATTTTAACACCCATTGATAATGGTTGCTTACAGTAGGTTAAAAATGTTTGTTTTATAAGTCTCTCATTTCTTCTGTGTTTATTAGCTGTTACTCTTTCATAAGGAAAAATGTTCCCTCATCAAACTTTTGGTTACCCTAAAATACAATGTATATGTGAAAGGCAGGATATATGATTGATTATTTTTCCTTTTATTTACATATTTTCAGAAAAAAATGAGTTGATGGCCAGTGAGTCTTTGTTGCAATAGGAACACATGAGTTTTTAAATAAGTAACATGCTCATTTATGAATAATGTAGTCATTATTCCTTGTGATGTTCTAATTATTACATCTTTGACAAGTAGGACCCCCTTCAAGTTAGCTCCTTTGCCTTTTGAAAGGGCTTCAGTAGTTCCTGATAGCATCCTTCCTTTCTGGCATAATGAGATGTTTCTAGTTAATCTGGTACACTTCCTATCCTAGACCTGGAGCCAGCCACCTCTCCAATGAGCCCTCATTCCTTTTTCATGGAAAGTGATATTTAAAAACCACAATCTTGGTGCTGGAGAAGCTTGTTAGTACTGGACTTTCATTGCCTCTAAGCTTCATTGTTAGACAGAGCTAGGAAATTTATAAGGGCATTGTGAGTGCATTAAGAGAAAACACTTTAGGGGCGCCTGGGTGGCTCACTCAGTCAAGCATCTGACTCTTGGTTTTTGCTCAGATCATGATCTCATGGTTTGTGGGTTCCAGCCCCGGATTGGGCTCTGTGCTGACAGCAGGGAGCTACTTGGGATTCTCTCTCACCTTCTCTCTCCCTCTGCCCTTACCCTGCTCTCGCTCTCCCTCTCTCTCAAAAGATAAATAAATAAACCTTAAAAGAAAAAGAAAGAAAACTTTTTATCTGTTCAAGGTGCATACTGCAGTATTTATTCTTCAAATATGACGCAGTAGCATGGATTTCTTTTAAAATATCCTACGTTTTTTCAAAAAGTAGGGGGATGAAAAAAGAAGCTTGGAAAATGTTAAAAGTAGGTGTTGGGTACATGGGAGGTTTTTTTTTATATTTTTAACCCCACTTTTACTGGATGTTTGAAAATCTCCAGGGAAATAGGATGTGAATGTGTTTTTTAAAAGTTTTGTACTTTCTTGTGTTTGTTTATTTTTGAGAGAGAGAGAAACAGAGTGTGAATGGGGGAGAGGGAGAGAGCGGGAGACACAGAATCTGAAGCAGGTTCCAGGCTCTGAGCTGTCAGCACAGAGCCCGACACGGGGCTCAAACTCAAAACCATGAGGTCATGACCCAAGCTGAAGTTGGCTGCTCAACCGACAGAGCCACCCAGGCCCCTCTAGGATGTGAATATTATAAAGTCCCTAAAAGGGGGAATCCCTGAACATACATTAATGAGTTGTGAGGCTGGTTTGTTTCAATATTGCAGATTTTGTAGGTCAACACCATTCCCCTATGTCACCCAGAGGCCCCTGAATTCTTCATCATTCTTGCTCTTCACTATTGTCCTTAGACATGCTGGACCCAGGCATCTCCTCCTGAGGGCAGCCAGGGACCAAATCTTTGCATTATCAGTGCCTGGCAATCCCACAGTATTGCAGCCCTTCAAGATTCATTTTTCTGTTTAATTCTAAATATATCTCTTAAAGTAAGACCAGTGTAGATCAGAGATGAACAAAATTAGAAACAGCCATTTGGTACATGCTATGCCACTGTTCTGGGCACCAGATATGCAAACATAAATAAAACACGGTGCCTGCTCTCAAGGAGATTACATTTTAGTGGCAAACAAAGACGGGTAAACAAGTAAGTGCTAATAGAATCCTTAAGTAGAAAAAGAGTTTCAATGTTAAGTGCAACTGCCACATCAGATGTTCGCAGAAAGGGTTTTTGAAGCGGAGAGAAGGAGCAATTGATTTGAAGGAGTGCAGAGAGAAAGCCCGGAGAAGAGGTCCTATGTGAAATGGGCATTTAATTTTTTTAGTCTTTTTTATTTTTATTTTTAAAGTTCAGGTATAATTAAGATACAGTGTTATATTCGTTTCAGGCATGCAATATAATGTTTCAACTATTCTATACATTTCTCAGTGCTCAGCTCATCGAGGTAAATTACTCCTGGTACCGTTTATCTAGTGCACCTGTCCCTCCACCCACCTCCCCTCTGTCAACCATCAGTTTGTTCTCTGTGTTTGAGAGTCTGGGTTTTCTCTTTGCTTGTTTGTCTCTTTGCTGATTTACTTTGTTTCTTAAATCCCATGTGAGTGAAATCATATGGCCTCTGTCTTTCTTTGGCTGACATTTCACTTAGCATCATACCCTCTGGATCCATCCATGTTGTTGCAAATGGCAAGATTTCACTCTTTTTTATGACTGAATAATATTCCATTGAGTGTGTGTGTGTGTGTGTGTGTGTACACACACACACATGTCATTTCATTATATATATATATATATATACATTACATTCTTTTATATATATATATTCCAGTGTGTGTGTGTATATGTGTATATATATATATATATATATATATACACCACATCTTTTTTATCAATTCATCTGTGGGTGGACACTTGGGTTGCTTTCCTGCCTTGGCTATTGTAAATAATACTGCCATAAACACAGGGCTGCGTATATCTTTCCAAATTAGTGCTTTTGCTTTCTTTGGGTAAATACCCAGTAGTGGAATTACTGGATCATATGGTAATTCTATTTTTTAAGAGTAATTCTTTCTTTCTTTAGTATTTTATTTTCTTTTATTATGAATATAATTTATTGTCAAATTGGCTTACATACAACACCCAGTGCTCATCCCAACAAGTGTCTTCCTCCGTGCCCATCACCCATTTTCCCCTCTCCCCCATCCCCCTTCAGTTTGTTCTCTGTATTTAAGAGTCTCTTATGAGTCTCCCTCCCTCTCTGTTTGTAACTTATTTTTCCCCTTCCCTTCCCCCATGATCTTCTGTTAAGTTTCTCAAGATTCACATATGAGTGAAAACATGATATCTGTCCTTCTCTGACTGACATTTCAGTCACTGTAATACCTTCCAGTTCCATCCACGTTGCTACACATGGTCAGATTTCATTCTTTCTCATTGCCATGGAGTATTCCATTGTATAGATAAGCCACATCTTCTTGATCCATTTGTCAATTGATGGGCACATAGGTTCTTTCCACGTTTTGATTATTGTTGAGAGTGCCGCTATGAACATTGGGGTACATGTGCTCCTATGCATCAGCACTCCTGTATCCCTTGGGTAAATTCCTAGCAGGGCTATTGCTGGGTCATAGGGGAGTTCTATTGTTAGTTTCCTGAGGAACCTCCACACTGTTTTCCAGAGGGGCTGCACCAGTTTGCATTCCCACCAACAGTGTAGGAGGGTGCCTATTTCTCCACACCCTTCCAGTATCTAGAGTCCTCTGATTTGCTCATTTTAGCCACTCTGACCGGCGTGAGGTGGTATCTCAGTGTGGTTTTGATTTGTATTTCCCTGATGATAAGTGAAGTTGAGCAGCTTTTCATGTGTCTGTTGGCCATCTGGATGTCCTCTTTGGAAAAGTGTTTATTCATGTCTTCTGCCCAGGAAATGGGCATTTAAACATGAGTGAGGATTCTGCAGACCTGAGCTTGAATCAAGGGAAGAGGAGGAGGTATTTAGTGGAGAGGGAAGTGTGTGTCCAAAGATGAAGGGATGAGAATGCACAGAGGTCAGAGGGGAAGAACCTGGTCTTTGTTTCTCTTGCTTTGTAACAGAAACATCCAGTGCCTGTGACTCTGGGCCCCACAAGCCCAATCCAGCCTGCACCAGGTGTTGGAAAGAACATCTACTGGAACACAGGTGCACTGCTGTGTTCATAGATTGTTAGTGGCTGCCTTCATACCACCATGGCTGAGTTGAGTGGCTGAGTTGAGTGGTTGTGTATAAAGCCTGAAATGTGTACTATCTGATCCTTTGCAGAAAGGTTTGCCTACCTCTGCTCTAGAACAATATTTCTCAAACTTTACTGTGCATGTAAGTCACCTCTGAATCTCATTGAAATGTAGATTCTGATTCAGTAAGTCTGAATAAGCCTAAATTCTGAATTTCTAAGAAATTCAGATGGTGGTGATGCCAGTGTTGGTGGGCAGCCTGGCATGCTCTGAGTAGCACATGGCTAGAGGAACGCAGGATAATTATGATTTGTTGTTCCAGAATGATGTGAAAGAGTTGCATCTGAGAAAGTATCTGAGAGCTGAAAATATAGACAGCGCTGAACTCACTCGGGACACAACCTGATTTACTAAAGTCCACTGAGGTGCAAAGCCTTGTTTCAGTAACCACAGTTGAAACTTGTACCAGAACAGTTTTATAAATGCCAAATGGCCATTAATCATTTCTCTCTCTTTCCTCAAAACAATGCTTATACCAGAACTACCATAGTCTCTGCATCCATTCTCACATTGTCTCCATGTCTCTTCCTCTTAGCTCAGAATCTCCTAATTCGTGGGCCACATAAACGCCTCCCACTGACCCATGCCCTTTATCCCTACTCAGCTACACGACATATACATCCCTCCCTTCACTGCAGTAATTTGATGGTCAAACACATTTGCAAAAGTAACTGTCAAGGATCAAACTAAAAGGACCCCTTGTAAAACAAAAAGAAAATCCAGTGTGCCTCTATTTTGAACCATAACAAATGTAAAATTATGCTGATCTCTACCTGCCCCATTCCAAAATCCTTATAACATTATAGTAAAATAGGAACACTCACTTGGGAGTCACTTGGGTGGCTCAGTCAGTGAATCATCAGACTCTTGATCTTGGCTTAGGTCATGATCTCATGGCTCGTGAGTTCAAGCCACATGTCAGGCTCCACACTATCAGTGAGGAGCCTCCTTGGGATTTTCTCTGTCCCTTTTGCTCTGGCCTTCCTGCAAGCTCTTGAATGCTCTCTCTCTCTCTCAAAAATAAACACTGGGGCACCTGGGTCACTCAGTCGGTTGAGCATCTGACTTCAGCTCAGGTCATGATCTCACAGTTCGTGAGTTCAAGCCCCGCGTTGGGCTCTGTGCTGACAGCTCAGAGCCTGGAGCCTGTTTCAGATTCTGTGTCTCCCTCTCTCTCTCTGTCGCTCCCCTGCTTGCACTGTCTCTCTCTCTATCCCTCTCCCTTTCTCTCTCTCAAAAATAAATAAAATATTAAAACATTAAGTGAAAATAAGTAAATAAACATTTAAAAAGAAAATAACACTCACTTTAATGACTTCAGATATGTTTTGCTTATTTCAGCTTGCTGTTACGAGGGTTAGAGTTGGGAATAACCCCAATTCTCCCCTTTATTTTTAAGAAGAGGATTAGAACTAACTTGAGTTTGGCAAATATTGAATCTGAAAGAACATTTAAAATCTTCTTGCATTCAAATGTATTTATTCCTGGTCAAGAGCTTCCTATTTCTGCACCTCCCCACCCTGCACCCCTCAGAAAAAACAAAACAAAACAAAAAAACACATATAAAGGACCAAACTTGAAGGACACTTTGGAAATCAATAGCTCTCCAAAGACTAACATTTAGATGAGCTAACTCCAAATGCCTCAGAGAACATATGGATTGAATTCACACAGAAATTTTATACATGGACTTTATCATAACTTTTAATAGAATGCATGTTATAATTTATCTGAAAAAATATCTATCCTTCATCATGACTCCATAGATTTCTTGGTTCTTCTGGAGCTTACCCCAGGAGCTAAGGGTGAGAGCCCTCACTTGACAACTAATTCAGTTATGTTTGACAAGTCACTAAGGCTTGCTACCTCAACATCTGCATCATGCCTGCCAGGGAGCATTCCAAGGCCCATCCAGAACTGGGTGGATCAGCCCAAGAACATCCAGAACCAAGGGTCAAGCTCGGCTTCCTGATCTCACATCAAGGGCTTTCTTCAATGTTCTGTGCTGCTCCTGTAAATAAAACCCCTCCATTTACTACCTTGTTCTTAAAAGACCAGAAGTGGAAGCTTCCCAACCCAAGTTGACCTGTAAGTACAACCCTCGTGCTGTTCAGTTGCTGTCCTGTTTTTTGGACTAACATTGGAATTCCATCACTATTGTGGAGATTTGTGCGGATTCCCATGAAACAATGGAGATTTTTAGTTCAAGTCAATGGAGAAATGATTAAGTAAGCTTGGCCTGCGTTGTCATATGTTGCAAGCTTCTCTAAGAGGGACTGTAGGGGCTAAGTGTGTCCTCACAATGACACACACCTTGAGCATTTGTTTGCAAAGTGCCTTCTCTCTATTTCTAAGTGCCTAAAGAGGAAGACCAGGGGCCCTGACGGGAATCGTCAGGAGCGGCTGCTCTATATTATAAATATATATGTATATTTGGCCAAATGTATTAATATAGCTAGAGATGTTGAAAACAGGTATAGGAAGCCTGAAACAGTTTATCACCAATCTGAGAAAGCCTTTTGGTAGGTCTGCTTCTCAAACATTTCTCGATGGACACAAATGAAGAAAGCAAAGGGGTGTGAGCGGATAGGGGCAAACTCATCATCTCCACAAGCAGAGCTCCTTCCAAACTTTGGTGCCAATTAAGGAAGGTGCCTTCTGCATGGCTAGGGGCTTCCTGAGCAGAACAAAAGCTGATTTTCCTTTAGCACTTCTAGTAGGAACACATACTCCAATGCTGCTTACAAAGTACCTGGCCCTGCTCTAAGCTAAAGATACATATTAATTTTGTAATCTTCATAAAATCCAGTTACGTAAGTATTAGTTACAGTAGTAGCTATATTCACATTCTTCTTATTATTATTATTCCCACTTTCCAGACCAGGAAACTGAGATGAGAAACAGATAAGAGACTTCTCCGAGCTGGTAACACAGCTATTAATCTTCAGAGTAAGTACAGAGTTAGTCTTCCCTAATGAGAAAATAATCCTGTTAAGCTTCAGCTCATCCCTGCCTTTGGGAACGAACACACATCACTGTCTTCTCAGTGAAAACCTCAGAAGACCGAGCATGCAAATACTTCATCGGTACCATCTGACTGAAAAGATCCTCCCGACCCAGAAAAATACTGACTTCAAAATGCCCCAAACCTGCAGCATCCTTAGGCGAGGCTCACAACCGAGGCTTCGATATGAATATTAAAAGCCTTCAACGGCTGCAGTGAAATGACACGCATGTATTCGTGTTGTACAGTTGTTATGCCTGGGATGTGTCATGTTCTGTGTGTGTGAGGCTGTTTCTTTCTGAAGCTCAGCATATGAGATCAAAGGCATGGGTGTCAATTTAGGGTGAAGGTAGAATCGTTTTCAAGCTCATGCATCGCCTGGGAGAAAATACTGGTAAGCACCATACAATGGAATGACACACACCACCCAGTCCTAGTCAACCGAGAATAGAGAGCATCTCCCATATACCAGGCCATCCAGCATACAGCACAGGAGTGCACACAGTCATAAAATCTGGCCCTTCCATCCTCAACTTTGCCCCACACCCCATGGTCCTGTTTCAGTGTGCAGAACCCTGGCTTGTTCCTGGGATGTCTCCTGGAGTTTCACACTTGTGTGGCTTTGCATCGGCTCTCACTTCTTCTTGGAATAAGCTTCCTGCTGGCCTACCTGGCAGACTATTCCCCCTTCATTGGATGACTCTTACATCAACACCTGTGATGCTTTCCCTGTCTCCCTCCAAAACTCTCTTCCTCTGCCAGCTACCACACTCCACTGCACGCTCCCCTTCATCAGAGCAATTTTGGTTTAGTGTCAAGCTTTGGAGTCAGACAGAGTTTTCTCCCTCCCAGTCCCATTCGTTATCCAGCATTAGCTGACTCTTCTTCAAATGCAGATGGTCAGAGTGCCCATCTTTTTTTTTTTTAATTTTTTTCAATTTATTATTGAGACAGAGAAAAACAGAGCATGAGTGGGGGAGGGGCAGAGAGAGAGAAGGAGACACAGAATCTGAAGACAGGCTCCAGGCCCTGAGCTGTCAGCACAGAGCCCGACGCAGGGCTCGAACCCACAAACCATGAGATCATGACCTGAGCCAAAGTCGGACGCTTAACCAACTGAGCCACCCAGGTGACCCCAGAGTGCCCATCTCAGAGTGGGGAAGGATGACATGAAATACTCATGTAAACTTTTAGAAATTCCCTATATGTCTTTCCTACTCAGAGCATGGTGGACTTTAGTGGTCTCTTTAGTGTCTGTTTTTGAAGCCAGTCATACTTTCCCACCTGTGATTTCAGAGTACTTAGCAGAGTACCTATGGAGGGGTCTTTGATGAATATTTATTAAATAAAAGGATGAATAAACATTAAAGCAGCAATGGATCCTAGGATCTTATCTAATGTTTTGCCATGTGAATAAGGCCTTCCTCTGCCTTATCATGCAGATAATCAAAACCTGATGATCCCCACAAAATCACAGATGCTTGAAATATCTGTGGATTAAGGAAATGATGAGCTGCTACATAGATTTGTTAATCCAAATTCCAGGATGGATGAACGTTGTTATGGTTGAATTTTTTAAAGAACTTTGCTGCTCACAAGAGGCTTCCTGATATAATTCAACTCCTATATTGGATAGATAGAGGGAAATTGAGATCGAAATAAAATATTTTAAGGTCATAGAACCAATGGGCAGTGCAGCCAAAGCAAGAAAGCAAATCTCTTGAGTCCCTGGTCCCTGTCCTGAGGGAATTAACCATCTTTCAGGGAAGCCTTGATTACACACGGAATACTTGGAAAGAAACATGGTGCTGTGTATGGCCAAGGGCTGAGTAGTAAGCCAGCGTCTACCAGTGCAGCTGGGGTTCAGCCTGGTGATGTGGCTGTCCTGGGGATTATTGAGTTGGCCCCGGAGAACTGAATCACTTGAAATATTTAGAGCACCTAGTGCTGTTCAGCATCATTAAGCTGTCTCATCCCCCTTTTAAGTTCGCTGGGTCCTGACAGTGTTCTATATTATACTTTGGGACGGTTGTCAAAAGCGGGAGGAGGTGAATAAAAAGGTATGTTTTCATGACGCACAGTTTTCAATGGACGTATTTGGAATTTATGGCTCCATGCAATCCATCTTTCATCCACTTAAAACTTCACCTCTGCCCCTTCTTGTATCAAAAGCATTGAGATGACATGTGTGGCAGCCCAAGGTTGTTAATAGTCTGGGGAGGCAGTGTGGTGGCTCACAGTTTCAATATTTTAATACGGTTCTTGCTTGCAGTCATGTTTTTTAAGAAGGTTAGCTTTGCTCAAGTGTAGAGGTATTTCAGAGTCGTGGCTGAAAGCATTGATGATTCTAGGAGGCTGTGGCAATCATCTGAGCAAGAAACTTGAACTATGACTTTGAAACCAGGCAGAGACAGGGGAGCAGATGGAGAGAGGAGAGACCTGGGAGGGGTTAAGCTCTCTGAGGATAGAGCCTCGGTCTGTGTGGCTCAGTTGAACATGGAAATTGAGAAAGAAGGTGACATATAGAACAATGTCATTGTCCAAAGCCACTCAACCAATTCAAATGTAACCTCATGCAATGAAGCCTTGAGAATCAGCCAATTGGGAGGCTCCCAGAGACTCCTAGGTGCCTTTTTTGCATCCTCCTCTCACTTTCCCGAGATGCCCAGAATCTCTGGAATCTTCCAGAATCCTCTAGAAGCTACATGGTTCATGTTTTAATCATTTCCTTCCTCTCAGTTCTCTTCAAATCCAATCTGACCCTTTCCTCAGGACTTCCGTGCCCCAGTCAGACTTACTCAGGGCTAGACTAATGGTATGTGATCGTATCAAGAGCCAACATTTACCGAGTACCGAGTATTTCACATTTATTATATTTATTTGGTCCTCACAAGAAATCTCTGAAGCACATAATATTATCATGCCCATTTTTCAGATAGTAAAACAAGGCAACACAGCGGCAAAGGGTCAGGATTTGAGTGCAGGCAGCCTGGACCCTGAACCCCACTCTAGCACCACGCTTCTTTCACAAATAGAGGATGACCCTGGCCCACTGCAGCAGCTCTTTTGTTCTTACAGGGGTCCCTTTCTTCCACCCTCACAGCAGTCAGAAGACTGCTATGCACATGTTTATTGATTTGAATGGGTCACTGTTGGAAGGATATTCACGGAGGCCACATTAGTCCTGAAATGCTGTGCTAGGGCTGCGGTGCAAACAGGTATCATTTATGGAGTGCGTACCATGTGCCAGACTTAGAACACACTTCTGTTCATTCACTTCAAATGTGACAAACAGCACATTGAGCAGGTAGTAGTATCATCAACTCTTCAGTTTAGAGATGAGGAAATGGACAACCACCCAGAGACAAGCATGGCGTTCAAACTCCAGGACTGTCTTTCATGAGGTCATGCTTTTATTGACTTGTATTTTTTAAAAGTCTTATTTATTTTGAGAGAGACAGAGACAGCACATGTGGGGGAAGGGCAGAGAAAGAGGGAGAGAGAGAATCCCAACCAGGCTCCGTGCTGCCAGCGCTGAGCCTGACATGGGGCTCGAACCCACAAAGCCACAGGAACATGCTGTGAGCTGAAACCAAGAGTCGGACGCTTAACTGACTGACCCACCCAAGTGACCCTAGAGGTCTCGCTTTTAGCTACTGTGCTCTGCAGCAAGACAGGTGGGCTCACCGTTAAGGTGAGGAAACTTATGCATGATCAAAAACCCAAGAAACTGATCCCCAAATAACATATGATGTGGGTTTTCATGGCCTAAGTGAATGGAGAGTGTGTCTCTAAGAAGACAGAGATGAAGTCAGATTTGAATAAGCAAAAAGAAAAGGTCAAGGCACTCCAGACATGGAGTTCAGGGTGAAGGTCAGGGTGAAGAGATGTGATGGATTAAAGTAAGATTGAATTCTTGATCGGCGAAGTCAAAGATTTCATGGTGGGGGTAGGGGTGGGGAGTGAGTTGGGATTCAAAAGGAAATTTACAGCCTTGTTTATCAGGCTAGGAAATATGGTCTTTTTCCTGTAGATATTCAGGAGATAAAGGGAAAAAAAAGACAAAGCGAAGGCTTTGATCTAGGGGGAATACTGAGGCTCAGTTTCTCCATCTATAAAGCAGAACTATTAATACCACGTTGCAGGTGGCAGGAGGCAATGTGGGCAGCATGCCATGCACAGTGCCCGCAAGAGCATACATTTGCAGTGAATGGTCGTTATTCATCCCATTGTGAGTCACTGGATGAACCTGGCAACAGAGGCTGTGGGGACAGAAAGGACATTAGGACTGTCACTGATGCACTGAACAGCAAAGAAGACCATGCTATGTGCCAGGGGACTCCCCAGTTTCCAGCTTTGCTGGCACTGATGGGAGAGGTGGAAAAGGCAGGAAAGAGAGAGCCAATGTGTGTGGGGAGCCTGGGGTTTGGCTCCCATAGTGACAGCGGTAACAGGCAGGAAGCAGTCAGAGAGAGGAGCTCCTTAAAGTCCTCAACTGAGGTCCTGAGTTCAGAGTCATCTGTATAGATGTCATGTATGTCCTGCTCCACTCCCCAGACACCCTCTCTCCAGCGATGCCCATGGCTTCCTTATGACTCAGGGCTCAGCTCAGATGTCACCTCCTAAGAGGAGCCATCCCTGACCACCCTAAGATAGGGCAGCGGCCCCTACACCCTCTAGGCCAGCACCTTGCTTTCTTTACTACCAGTGTCTGCAGTTGTAACGCATGTCTGTTCACATGTTCACAGTCAGCCTCCCCAGGAGGGCAGAGGCTCGGTCCCACTGGGTCTGGGGCATAGCAGGACTCTATATTTTTAGCAAATGGTATCGGGCCCTGTTAAACCCAATACACAAATGCATTTGAAGAAATGCATGAATGAAACTATGTTGTTGAACTTAGGCAGAGAATAAGGAGAGAGAAGAACAGAAGCTATAAGCCAGCCCCATGGAGATATCCAAGGTGCAGGAAGCAGGACAGAGATGGAGTAAAAAATGAGGTCAGAGAGGTAGGAAGTGAAGATATAGAAGTGTCCTGAAGTCCAAGGGCAGAAGGTATGTGAGAAAGAAAGAGAGAAGGGGAAAGAAAGAAAAAGGAGGGAAGGAAGGAAGGGAAGGAGGGAGGGAAGAAACGTAAGACAATTCAACATGGCCAAACTGTACTAAGACATGAGGAGACTGAAGTATAAGAAAGAGGCATTTGCTGGGGGTGGGGGCTCCTCTGGGCCGTGAGCTTGAGCTGAGAGAAGGCATGATGGAGGGAGGGAGGTACTGCTCCCCTCCAAGCCCAGCGAATCTTGAAACGGGAAACAGGGTTGAGAAGTACTATAGTAGCTTAAGGGGAGAAGAATGCAAGAGAAAGTAGCTCCTCCACAGGAGAGAATGAGGCATGAAGAGGGAGAGACTGAAGATGCCCAAGGAAAGGAGCATGCTAAGGAGAGGGTGTGTGTCCC
Organism: Hyaena hyaena; assembly: GCF_003009895.1. Lineage (NCBI taxonomy): Eukaryota > Metazoa > Chordata > Mammalia > Carnivora > Hyaenidae > Hyaena > Hyaena hyaena. Next base: position 2,786,405 of record NW_024080692.1, read on the forward strand.
CAACGAAAGGCCATGACATTGGCGACCGAAATCCACAGAACAACTTTTTGACAACTTGTGCTGCATTACCAGACAGTCGTAAAGTCAAGCCCATGGAGACAAATAGAAAAACGCATGCAAACAAATACCACCGCCTTTGCCGTAGGGAAAGATGTTTTCATCTGTTTAAAATCAACTTGGGCGCAAAATAGAGCCTCCAAAGCAAACGGAGCAAATTAAAGAAAGATGAAAATAGTAAAAATAGAAGAAGGAGAGAGGAGTGTTGGGGCTCGGCGACCACGTTGGCCAGCTCCCTGGCTGAAGCGAGGCCCTGGCCCTTCTCAAACAGCCCACCCTGGAAAGGGAGGTTCCCGTCCCTTGCCTTCCTTGTGAGGGTTTTGCGTAGGCTCGGTAGAGTACTAACACACTGAAGGCACTTAGTGTGTTATAAATGAACCGGAACTGGTCTAGCAATGCTTGAAAGTGATTTCATTAATCCATATGTAAGGAGACAGCTGCGACCGCACCCATGGGTGGCTCTCCAGCAACCTCCTGCTAGGGCTTTGAAAGCACCTGTTTGGAGGAGGCATTGTGCCAGCAGGATGCTTAATGACTCTGGAGAGAAGCTGCAGCCGATGCCACGGCCCTCAGAGGTTCCCCAAGTGATCAATCAGAGTTATGGAGGCGGAGCGTGGCAAGGCCCCACCCCCCCAACCTGCCACCACGTGGCCCCTGCCCCTGGTTTAGAGAGAGCTAGCGGTGCGTGGGTGGTTCAATGGGTTAAGCGTCCGACTTCGACTCAGGTCATGATCTCGTGCTTCGTGAGTTCAAGCCCCTGCGTGGGCTCTGTGCTGACAGCTCAGAGCCTGGAGCCTGCTTTGGATTCTGTGTCTCCCTCTCTCTCTGCTCCTCCCCTGCTCACATTAAGTCTCTCTCTCTCTGTCTCTCAAAAATACATAAACATTTAAAAACAAGTAAAAATTGGGCACCTGGGTAGCTCAGTCGGTTGAGTCGGTGGCTCAGGTCATGATCTCACAGTTTGGGAGTTTGAGCCACAATTTGGGCTCTGTGCTGACAGCTCAGAGCCTGGAGCCTGCTTCAGATTCTGTGTCTCCCAATCTCACTCTGCCCCTCCACTGCTCATGCGCTCTCTCGCTCTCTCTCTTTCTCTCTCTCTCTCACAAGAATAAATAAATATTAAAACATTTTTAAAATAAATAAAATGGAAGACAGAAACCTAAACCAAATAAATAAATACATAAATACATAAATACATAAATAAAATAAGCAACACAACAGAGAAAAAGAAATACGTCAAGCTCCAGACCCCAAGGGATTTGAATTCCCCAAATTCCATGCTCTCTGGGGATGGCCTGGTCCCTCTCTGCCCTCCTCCCATCCAGGGTTGAGAGCAGAGGCAGGGTGAGGAAGCTGGAAGCCTAGGGCTGATGGATTCATATTTTCTCCTCCGTTTCCTTTCTTCTTGTGTATCACCATTCTCTTTTCCCTTGCACCTCATGCTTTGAGCTCACCGGCACCATCTTGTAAGAGGACAGCACATACATGCTCTAGTCTGTGCCTGCACACACACACACACACACACACACTCATGCATGCACATTATCACAGCAGATCACAAACACCTAAGGCAGGACCTACTCCATACCTTCTTATCTTCCAGCACCTGGCACAGTAAATCTTTCTGGATCGTGTTTCCATGTTCACTTTTTCATCCATTTGTAAATTAGCACAAACTTTCATTAAAGGGATCATATATGCACAGAGAGGCGCATCATGATTTCTTCCAGAAAATTACAACATTAGATTGTTGAATTCTCAGAATTTCTTACTCTTTGACATGGCAACAATGTGCTGTTCATTCATTCATTCATTCGTTCACCACTGAACATCGATCATTTCCAGGCATCATGCATGTTGTACATACACAGACACACAGATCCCTGCTCTCTAATAACTCGGTTTTATCAAAGAAATACTAATCATAAATGAATAATTACTGGATGGCTTAACACATTCTAATAAGGGTGCCAGGTAAAAGAGCCTCTGGGGTTCTCCTGAGAATTAAGCAGTGGTCACAGAAGACTAGGGTTCTGAAGGATGAATATGAGTTTCCTTACTAGAGAAAGCCCTTGTTCGACCTGATGATTCTAACAGCATCCCTTGCAACTCACCTAGAGACTGTGCGAATCTAAGGGCACAGCCAGTGATTGCTCACATCTGCAGACTGGAGTGAGGTTACCGCACATCCTGTGGAGTGCAGGAAGGGTTCCCAGAGGCTCCCTGAGTCGAGCCCATACAGCCCCCGCAGTAAAGAGATGCTCACATCCGGCTCCAGAGTGGCCTTTCCACATTCATCGGGTGCCATTTTAGAAAGCTTCGTTGGAAGGGTTGCCCACAAGCATCTGCGCAAATACCTTGCAGGCTCTCAGATGCCGAAGGATTTATTAGTTTGGGTGTTTCATGTAGGCAATTATCATTTGACCATTTAAAGGGAAGTGCCTGTCCGTCTTTGATCAGAGAATTCCTATTATCTGGAAAATTGGTTTTCTAGTAAGCTGGGCTAGGGGATGTTTGGGACTGTGCCTGTTTATTTCTCTTTGAAGTTTTAAATAGTAGTCTGGCTTTAGAAATGGCAAAGATACATTTTCTTTCTGTCTCTAGCTGCCACTCCCTTCAAAGAGTTCAGTTTATGAATCATTTTACCAGAAGGATGTTGTTTAAACATGTCCCTCACAATGACACAGCCACTTGTGTGGCTTAATTCTCAGAGGAGATCCTGTTCTTTATCTATACCTTTACAACATGGAAAATGAGAGAGGATCTTGTCTGATAAAAGGGACACAGGGAATAGGGTCTGGGAACACACTGACCATTTAAAACTCTGTCCGGGGCACCTGAGTGGCTCAGTCAGTTAAGTGTCCAACTTCAGCTCAGGTCATGATCTCATGGCTGGTGGGTTTGGACTCCTTGTTGGGCTCTGTGCTGACAGCCCAGAACCTGGAGCCTCCTTTGGATTCTGTGTCTCCCTCTCTCTTTGCCCCTTCCCCACTCATGCTCTGCCACTCTCTCTCTGTCTCAAAAATTTTAAAAAAATTAAAGAAATTTAAAACCCTGTCCAAAGAAGCTTAATGAAATGACAAGAGTTCTCTGATTCTACTACGACTTTACGATATTGAATGACCGTTGCATTGTGATGAATCAAACCATAAGAACATATAACCTCACATTAAAATGTATATCTTATTGCTTAAAAAGCAACTTAGAAAAACACATTCAGATGTCAAAGGCTTATGCATTCCTGAAAATGAAGAAACATTTTTGCAAGTTCAAAGTTCACTCTCAGTGCTTAGTGATTCCCATATTAGACAAGTATCTCAATAATAATTTCTATTATTACAAAGGCTCTGACTGAATGTTTGTTGGTACCTAGCACTTTAAATACTTTTTTCATGTTAAATGTTCAAAATGACTCTTTGGAGGTGGTATTAAAATGCCCGTTTTACAGATGCATAAGTAGAGAAATTAGGGAACCCCACCAAAGGCATGCAGAACTTCAGCTCTCAAATGTTACATCCACTATTCCCACATCAGTGCTTTGCTGGGGAAGCAGAGGAGAAACAGAAAAGATGGCTAGCCAAGCCTCCTAAATGAACTGAAATCCTGACTTTAAAGTTAGGTGAATTCTTTGAGACCAAATGGCATAGACAATATAGGGCTCCAGTTACTAGGATGGATCTTAAACACAAACGGACCCAAACAGAGAACCCACAGAGAGAAGCTGGTCAACAGCGCTTGATGATCCCTCGTGCAGAAGAAGCAGCCCAGGCAGTGGGTGAGCAGAGACTTGCTCAGTCATTATTCATATCTGGTGTTCACCTCTGGGATGAGTCAGCATTCTGAGGCAGGTGGAAACTTACAGAATGCACATCCAAATAATGCTTTCGCTGTCACTTTGAAAAAAACCTTAGCGTGAAGGATAAAGGGATGTAGATCATGGGCCAAAAAAGTTTAGTTCCAAGCAAGGGATCCCAAAGGAAGTCCGTAGCAGGTTTCAGACTAACGTGCAGTACCACGTGATAAGATGGCTCCTTCTCTTTTACCTTCACCATCATCTTCTCCCTTCTCCTCTTTTTTTTTTTTCTAGGAGAGAGAGAGAGAGAGACAGCGTGAGCAGGGGAGGGTCAGAGAGGGAGGGAGACACAGACTCCGAAATAGGCTCCAGGCTCTGAACTGGCAGTCAGCACAGAGCCCGACGCGGGGCTCGAACCCACAAACCGCGAGATCATGACCCAAGCGAAAGTCGGACGCTTAACCGACAAAGCCACCCAGGCGCCCCTCCCTTCTCCTCTTTTTATGAGCTGGAGACTTACCCAGTTAGCCAAGTGCAATCCGAGTCAGCCAGCTGGCACTTGTTTCTCCAGTTTGCCAGCCCTCCTGAATTTGGGGACTCAAGACCTCTCCTGAGCCCCCCAAGCTCAACACCATCTGTCCCTCCCCTGTTAGAATCCTTGTTCCTTTGAACATGCCCCAGCAGGGGAAAGCAAAGGACTTGCGTGCCAGGATGCTCAGCAGAGCATCCACTGAAGACAGTAGAGGAGACGGCTAACATTTTAAGCTTAATAAGTCACTGCTTTCTGCTGAGTCTTCTGAACTGTGGAACACAGCTCATACACTTCTGCCCTTCCTTCCCGAATCTGCCTGGCCGTCTCAAAACCACCAGCAAAGCTAAATACTCACCGTCTTCCTCCTCCAAGCCATCACCAACCGTTGCCATCCAGTAGTGTCCTTCCATGGAATATCACCTTTCAGTCGCAAAAGTAGTCATTCTCCAGCACCAGGAGTGTGATACCAGCACTTTGTTGTCTTCTTCTTCCATTCATTTGCCACGTGTCTCAATAAACACCGAGTCCAGTAAGTGCCTGGCATCATTCTAGGTGCTGGGGGCACAAAGATGGGTGTGATACTGTTCCCAGGCTTAACAAACCTATCATCTAGTAGAAAAGTTTTAAACGGAAATCCAAATTTTAATAAGCTATATGTAGGTTTTGATGACTCAAAGTCATCAAAACGGAGTTTCATTTAACTCCTTCTAAAGGCCATGCATTGAGTAATATGTTTTTGATAAATGAAGTATGGCTCTTTTTTTAATGTTTTATTTATTTCTGAGAGAGAGAGACAGCATAAGCAGGGAAGGGGCAGAGAGAGAGAGAGATACAGAATCTGAAGCAGGCTCCGGGGTCCGAGCTGGCAGTCAGCACAGAGCCAGACGCAGGGCTTGAACCCACGAACCGCGAGATCATGACCTGAGCCGAAGTTGCACACTTGACCGACTGAGCCACCCAGGCACCACAAAGTATGTGTTTAGTTAGATTAGCACCCTAAGAAATAAACCCTTCCACTAACTAGAAAATGCACCCATCCAGAATGACTTTGTATTAGTTAACTTTGCTGCGATAACAAACATGTCTAAAATTTCAGTGGCTTGCAACATCTTTCTCACCCATGTTATGTGTGGGCTTGCTTGTCAGCTGTGGCTCTGTTCCATGTGTCTTTTGAGTTCAGAACCCATGGTGCATACTGATTTTGTGAGAGGAAAACAGGAAGAGAATGGGTGGAAACATAGAATGTCTCTGAAAGCTCCTGCCTCCTGGGGTATATGTTGTACTCAATCATATTTCATTGTCCAAAGCAGGTCACAACAGCAAGGTCAAAATCAATAGGGTGGGAATTCTCTTCCCACACAAGGTGGAGGAGGAAAACAAATAGCTACTGAATTCCAATGCCTCCAGGAAGTCTAATTTGCTGGCTGGAAGAGGCTGTATCTACACTTATATCTATACCAATTTCAAAGACATATCATGGTCAAACACGTGCTGGTCAAGGCATGCTGGGAGCATTACATGTCAAGAAAGGGAATATATGCTAATCTCTTTTTTAATGTTTTATTTTATATTTGAGAGAGAGCATGGGAGGGGCAAAGAGAGAGGGAGAGAGAATCCCAAGCAGGCTCCATGCTCCACGCTGTCAGCACAGAGCCCAACACGGGGCTCGAACTCACCGGCAGTGGGATCACGACTTGAGCCAAAGTCGGACACTTAACCGACTGAGCCACCCAAGCGCCCCAGGAATATACGCTAATGTAAACTAAGCGTTAGACACCAAGATTCTAACTCTTCCATCTTGCATGTTGGAGGCCTGGAATGAAACAGAAATGGGTTTGTCAGCCTTCTCTCAAATTTCTGAGACATCTGCGAGCAGATGGCAGCAAGTAAGATCTGATGAGCCAAACGAGCTTCCTCTAGCTGGTGTTTCAGTGTTATCCAGTGCCATTTTGATGTGTTTAAAGTGGTTTTCTCCCCCCACAGATTCATTTCTTTAAAAAAAAAAATCAGGTAACCAAAAGCCAGAATTGAAATATGATTACAGCAAAAAATCTTCCATGGTTCAATTTCTCTTTTCTCTTACGAACTAGCCCCAGACTAGCAAAGCTTGACTGGAGCCAAGCTATGGAGGGGGGGGGGGCGGGGGGGGGGGGGAAGATGCTCTTACAAACACGTGGTCCCACCTGTGACGCTCCATCTTGCCTGTTTCTCTGCCTTCACTGCTACCAGCTGGCCCTAGGCCTCTCCTGGATTCCTACCACATTCCAAAACGTCCCCCCCCCCCCCCCCCCCCCCCCCCCCCCCCCCCCCCCCCCCCCCCCCCCCCCCCCCCGCCAACGTTCTCAGTACCATGGCCAGAGGGAGCCTTAGAAATTGGAAGTCAGGCCAGATGTCTCCTCTTCCCAAAGCCCTGCAATGGCTCCCATTTCATTCAGACCAAATCCCCTGCCATTGTTTACAAGGTCTTGCCGGATCTGGGCCCAGATGACCCCCATTTCCTTCTCCTTCCTTCCGCACTCACACTGCTCCAACCTCATTGGCCTCCTGGAAAATCTTGGAACCAAATATATCCCCATCTTAGGGCTTCACCACTAGGCATTGCTCTTTCTATTGCCTGAAATGGTCTTCCCCTGGACATCTCCATGGTTAATTCCTTCACTTACTATCACCTTGCTGGGGAGGCATATGCTGGTCACCATTATTGATCATGAAAACTGCCTTGGGGTCCTCCTGACCCTGCTCTGCTCGCTCCTTTTTCAATGGCACTTTATCGCTCTATAGCCCGCTTCACAATCGGCCTATTGTATTTACTTTTTAATAGCTGCCTTCCCCTCTCTCCTCAGCTTGTGAGTCTAAGCACCCGTGTGTGTCCTGTTCACTGATATATCCCAACCACCAAAAATAATGCTTGGCACTAAGCGGACGTTCAATAATATTTTGAATGACAAAGTGAACTTCATCCTTCTCCTTATTCAGAGAGGTACGAGGAGCTGAGACTTTGTCGTGACCTCTGTCCTCCAGGAATCCATGATGTGGGGTAAGGGAGGGGGGGCGACGTGAACACCACCTTCCTGGAGGACAATTTGTACGAGTCAGATGAACGCCACCGGCGAAGGAGAGTAAGTTTCACTAGAAGGCTGTTTAAGGATGGGGTGATGGGGCTCTGAGGAAGAGACGGGCCTGCTGACCCAGGCTTTGAGACAATGCTAAGATTTCTTACAGCAAAGAAGGAGGATAGAAGCTTCCAGAGAGCTAAGAGGCAGGGAGAAAGTACAGGATCTTGACATCAGAGAGTGTCCAGGCAACCCTCTTAGGCCAGTAATGTGGCGAATAATGACATTCCTCCAGCCTCTGCGACAGGCTGGGCACATGATAGACAGGATTCCCCGGCCCCTCCCACGAGCCCCATCAGGCCGGTGAGAAAAACAGGTGCTCAGAAAGGGACACAGTCAGGTGCAAAGCTGACGCCGAACTCGTGGCTGTCTGACTCCATGACCTATGCTCTTTGCAGCCAATACCCAAGTACTGTAAACTCCAATCCAAAACTAGAGTCAAGGGGAGCAATAGACTTTGAATAAGCGTCGTCAACAGACGACGGAAGCAGAAAATCACTGCTTCAAGATTCTCCTATTCTCCCCACTATTCCAGATTTTCCACAGAGATTGCTACTGGGATACGAACAACAGAATGGCTTGAAAGTTAGTTAGGCAGTGAGGTACGTCATAAACTGGCCAGCTAATCCCTGGGCAAATTCTAGGTGTCAGCCCTGTGACCCTTCATCGCATTATGTGTGACTTTGAAAAGTTGTGTTTGGGGTCCCCATCCCTCCTCCCTGTGGCCTCCCTGGGCCTCTGAACCTGTGACCATGAAAACCCTGGTAGCTTGCAGCCAACCTGTCCTTACCCCCCACCCTCTCCCCCGCTCCCCGCCTTTTCCAACCTTGAACCTGACCAAGGCAGAGACAATTAGCTTTCATCTTTCTCTCTTCTTCCACCATTACTGCCGATACCACTTCTCCCTCGGAGACAAACAGCTGAGGGCATTCTCACACCCGCAGCTCACTCGAGGCTAAAACCCTTTACTAAGTCAGGGGCTCCATGGGCCTCCAAATTCAGCAAAGCAGCCTTGTCACTGGAGAGAGAGAGGATTCAAGAACCCCATGTCTATTTACGTGAGGCCAGCTGCGCCCTCTGTGGACAGGGGGCAAGGGAGGGAAGGCTCCACAGGCGGGAGATCCCCTGTGCTGTCAGTGAGCTCGCGTTAATGGCAACGTGCAAGGGAACACATCTTCCAATCCTGACCTGGGAGAGTTTTCTTGACCCTCCTTACTTCACTTTTTAAACTTTATCGCCATCTCGTGGCTGCTTTTAATATTGCATGTGAGTGATTCCAAGCAGGTTAACACACTTTGTAGTCATTCACTCATTCAACAAGTACTTTTTGAGCCCCTACTGTCTCAGGCTCTTGCACAGAAAAAAACAAGCCAATAAAGACGAAGAAAGCCTAACAATATTATTGTAATATGATTTAATACGCTTTAAACCTCAGTAATCGGGTTTGCGTTGCCAGGATTCTGTGAACTTGCCCATCTTCTAGCTGTTTCAGCCCAGCCATCCTATGGCTGTCTCGCCTATGACAGCCTATGGCAAGTCCTTCTGTGTGACAAGTCACTTAAGAGTTGTGGGGCATCTGAGAAACGGAATGGAGTATCTACCTTATATATATACAATTACATGAATAACAAGTGCCCAGCCTAGGGAGGGAAAAAAATCCAAAAAATGAAAGTTAATTTATTTATTTTTGAGAGAGATAGAGAGAGAGCAAGCAGGAGAGGTGCAGACAGAGAGGGAGACAGAATCCCAAGCAGGTTCCACACTCTCAGTGCAGAGCCCGAAGCGGGGCTTAAACTCACGAACCATGAGATCACGACCTGAGCCAAAATCAATAGTGGGACGCTTAACCAACTGAGCCACCCAGGCGCCCCTCTATTTTTTATTAACAAAACTATGGAAGCGAAGGTCTTGGAGTTGTGTGACTCTTGCTGTTTGGCGACAGGGTAAAGGGCCTCTCTCGATTACAAGCATCAGCAACAGGGCTGGTGACTGCATGCCAGGTAAGACAGAAGCTCTGATACCGGAAGCTTGCTGTGTCCGTGCAAATTTTACCCCATCAGAACAAGACCAAAGTGACATCCTCTCCCCCAGAACTTGCACCTGTGATCCTCAAGCCTGCCTGCAAATTAGAATTACCTGGGGAAATTTTTATAGCTAGGCATGCCTTGGTCCCGCCCCCCCCCCACCTCCCCTGGCAATTCTGACTTAATCAGTCTCAGGTGGGTCTCACCCACATGTATTTCCCGGAACCCCACGGTAATTCCAAGTGCAGCCAGGATAGAGAAATTCTACTTTATATCGAGGTACCACAGATTTCATGTCAGAGAGACCCGCACATGAGAGGAAACAGCCTGAGTAAAGGAGACCCCTCCTCGGTGGCGTGTGGCTCAAGTTGAACACATAACGCTGTAGGTATCCTCGCTGCTCAGATGTAGTGCAGTAAGTTCTGGATCCTCATGCTAATTGGGGCTATTTGGGGGAGTTAACACAAATATAATGCAAGTAGAATGAATAGCTTAATTAGATAACTTTCCCATACTGCAATGACTTTGCATACAATAATCATAATCCTTGCGCACAGAAGGCCACAGACTGCGTCTCTCTATTGTAATTCAGTAAACCCCTTAACAGCCATTATTCTTATCACTGGACACAAGCATTAAAATAGGCTTCAGGGGCACCTGGGTGGCTCAGTCAGTTGAGCGTCCGGCTTCGGCTCAGGGCATGTTCTCACAGTTTGTGAGTTCAAGCCCTGCGTCGGGCTCTGTGCTGACAGCTCGAAGCCTGGAGCCTGCTTCGGATTCTGTCTCCCTCTCTCTCTGCCCCTCCCCTGCTCGCACTCTGTCTCTCTCCCCTCTCTCTAAAAAATAAATAAACGTTTTTTTAAAAAATCGGCTTCCATTACCGGGTAGAGGAAATTAACTTTGGAACCACATATATAATTTGTAATTGGCTTAGCACCATTTGGCTGATTTGTGAGGGAGCTTCTCCTCCCAGACCCTTTAGAATCTGAGGCCTCATAGTCCTTTGAGAATTCCCTTAGCCTGATTCCTGTTTGCTCTCCCTCTGCATGTACCAGACTTCTGAGCAGCGCTGTCTGGACTGAGGATGCCCAGATCACTCACCCCGCAGACCCTTCCCCAAGTACAATTAAGTGCTTCACATGGGACCAAAATGCCAAACAGTCCCGTGGGGTGGAAAGGAGCTATGGGCACTGGATGTAGTCCCCGCTCCCCAGGAGATTCTAGTTAAAAATAAAAGTAAACAGCAGAGAAACATTCTCCAGCGCCAAAAACAGCTCTACCCATATTTCTTTAGGGAATAAAAGGTCTCATTTTTAAAACTCCAGTGAACTGACAGTTCCTTGTATGTTTCTCTTCCCACGCAATCAGTTTTGATCTGTGCAGCTCTTTCTTGTCTTTCAAGTATTTTTTGGAGGGCTGGTGGGGGGGGGTCTCTCTGGAGAACTGGAAAGGTCAGTTTCATGTCTCTCTCCAATGCGTTACGGGGAGAATTCAAAGTAAATGAACCAAAAGTTCTATTGATGCCTCCTTGATAGTGAAGTTTAAGTTCCCAGTATGCCTGTCTCAGTTGCGACAATGAGTTCAAACTCAATCTGCTTACTCGGGTCAGCGGCAGGTGCCGGAGCCCTGGGTTCAGACACAGCTCTCAAATCGAGATGGTCGCCTACACTCTTCTTCAAGGAGACATTTCTGGAAAGAACGCCTGATTGAAATGAATAATAAACGAGGATCATCACCCGCTTTGGTTTCGGCATCCCTTTGTTACATGGTGGACACGGAAAATATTTCAGGACGTCTGCTAGAATATTTCCAGTGGCACGAAACACGCCCAGTGCTTTCCTGGCGAGAAAATAAACCCACCTTCCATCCCACACCTTCTGATTATTGCCAGAGGCCGTCACCCTAACTCACACAGGCACGCACACACGCCACCTAATTGTTAGTGTCAACTTCCTCACTTACACTTCTATCCTCAGCTGATTTTGGCCTCTGTCGCTGCACTCAATCCTTTCCAGCTGAAAAGACCAAAATGTCTTTGTTCCAAAATGTAACGGAACAGTCTTTTCACAGCATTTAGCGCTGTGGACCACTCACTCCTTGAAGCCCTGTTTTCTGTGACTTCAGGCCGCCTCATTCTCTTGAGATTTCTTTTCCTGCTTCTCTGGCCATTTCCGGGGTCCTTTATTGCCTCCACATCCTTCTATGCTCCCCCACATCCTGTGGTCACACCCTGTCCTGCTCTGTCCCCTTTTCTCTCTGTAGCTTCTCTGCTGAGGGACCCGCCCACTCCCACACCCCCAAATACCAGCTGTGAGCTCTCGACTCTTGAAACTACTCCAGCCCTGAACATTCTCCTGAATCCGGATGCCATGTGTCCCACAGACCCCGCGATGGCAGCATATCCCAAGCCTGGCTCTCCCACTCACTCTCAGAGACTTCTCCATGCTCGTGTCTATGACGGAGAAGATATGTATCCTATGTGTGTCCACAAGGCGATACCCAGAGCCCATTTGCCAAAACCAGAAACCTGATGATCACCCTTGATGACTGAACCACCATACGGATCAAGTCTACTTCCTAAATGCCTGAGACACATCACTTCTTTCCATCCTGGCTACTGTCTCCATCCGTTTCAGCTGCTAGGCCAGAATACCCAAACCGAGTGGCTTACGAACAACAGTAAGTTATTTCTCAGAGTTCTGGAGGCTGGGAAATCCGAGGTCCAGGTGCCAGCAGATTCTGTGTGTGGTGAGAGCCTGCTTCCTGATTCACCCTATAACCTCCCATGACAGAAGGGGGGACGGAGGTCTCTGGGGTCTGTTTCCTAAGGGAGCAAGTACCATTCACAATGACCCAGTCACCTCCCAAAGCCCTCACCTCCAAACATCGTTGAATTGGGGCTTTGTGTCCAACATATGAGTCTAGGTCAGGGGAAGGGACACAAACAATCTATAGCAGCTACTGCAGCTTTACCCTAGACCCTCTTGCGTGGGGGTCACCCCCGCTGCCTCCTGACCGGGCCATGCTGCCTCCATTCTGCGGGCCCAGTCTCCACGCTGCAGACAGGACGCTCTCTATAAGACGCCCCATCCTTGTTTCAGCGGGACCGCCCATCACTTTTGCACACACCCCTGTACATGTGCTCTGTGTGCTTCTCTCTGCCCCTCCCCCCACTTCCCTTTCCAGGCCCCTTTTATTATGATTATATATTTTACAGAAGGAGAGGGAAAGCGTGAGTGCGGGAGGGGCAGAGAGAGCGAGAGCAAGAGAGTGAATCTTATGGAGGCTCTACATGCAATGCAGAGCCTGACGCAGGGCTCAGTCCCACAACCCTGGGATCATAACCTGAGCCAAAATCAAGAGTCCGACGCTCAACCGGCTGAGTCACCCGGGCGCCTCTTGCCTTTCCAGACTCTTCTGTATCTACCACCTCCCCTGTGGTCACTCAGCATATGACTTGTGGACCTGCCTTACCGTGTCTCACCTGAGGCCCTTTGCATACGCTGCTCCCTGGGCCTGAAACACACCCTGCAACCAGCCTAGCCCACTGCTTTGCCCTGTTACCAACTACATGTCCCTGCATAAACAGCATCCCCAGGAAAATCCTGCGATAGCCCCTCAGGGCTGGGATAGATCCGTCCTGTGCTCTCCCAGAGCCCTATGTGCACCTCTAACCCATCACTTAGTACCCTGGACAGAATTAGCCTGTTTATCTGCCTGTTATCTTCTGGCTCAGAGAAAACTGTAAATTCCATAACGGTAGAGACTGAAGATTACGCATCACCTGCCCACAATATCCGTCAATTACCTGACAACACTAAGTGATTAACCAATATCAATTGAATAAATGCAGCATGATTTTACTTTTTTAGTACAGGGATGGTATGAGGAAGAGTAATGACAACAATCATTTTAAGGCATTAAAGTCATAAAAGTAGCCCCAGAAGGAAAATAAAAAAGCCCTTTACCCGTTACCCTATTTAATGTAATTTTTGGTCATGTCAGAGTGCCATAAACTTGTTAAAATGGCCCCAGTAATATAGTTCTTTTAATTTGACCAAGGGAGTAAAACTATGATTAAAAGGTGTGTCGATATTTAAGTACCTACAAGCATTCATAAAATTCCGACACTAATGTAATTAGATGAGCTCACATTTCCCTGTTCTGGGATCAACATGTGTCTTCTTGCGCCCTCTTCCGGATGAACGAAGAATAGCTGCAATGTGAAAAATTCCTCGAGGTGGTGGTTTAGGGCCAAGCCAACAGTGAGTTCTGGGTTCACATCAACTCAGACTTTCTGGACTAGAAAGAGTAGTTGAGAAACCCAAGGAGAAAGTGTGTGATGTCACCACTGGTCAAGAAACCACTGTTCTGCAGTGTCACGCAAGCTTCTTCTGGAGGACATCTGTGCCCTGTGATGAGGTCTTTTATGCCCCCAGCTGAGAACTTACCGGCTTCCTGGTCACACAGAGCACCTTAGCCTCTGAACACACAGTCCGGTCCCTTCCAGAAAACCAAACCAGGGACCAACTCTGCCCCGTGACTTTCTTTAAGGTCCAGTTGCCAGACTTGGCCAACATTTGGCAAATACTTTCTTTAACCTGGAAACCTTATCTCTGACATACGCAGCCACACCACCTCTGGTCTCCTGATACGTCTAGCTTCGCTGTTTCAACTCACTTGATTTTTCTTCTTAAATCTCATTAGTCTCTTAAATTGCTTGAATTATTTTTTAAAAAATGTTTATCTTTTTTTTTTACATCAATCCCTTCCCCATCCTTTGTTTTTAATTCATTGTTTTACTTTCTATTGATTATTTTTATTAAGTTTACTTATTATTTTGAGAGAGAGAGAGAGAGAGAGCATGTGCAGGGGAGGGGCAGAAGGAAAGGGAGAGAGAGAGAATCCCAAGCAGGCTCTGCACTGTCAGCACAGAGCTGGATGTGGGGCTCAAACTCATGAACCATGAGATCATGACCTGAGCTGAAGTCAAGAGTCGGTCGCTTAACCTACTGAGCCACCCAGCACCCGCCTATTGATTATTTTTAACTGCTTCCTTTCTCTCATAAATTTTTTCTAAGCTGATAATATTGTGCAGTGATTTATTTTTCTTTTAGGCTCACTTTGACTCCCACTCATCCCTTCACTGACAGGCTTCCAAGCTTTAAATTTCCTGGTCATTTAAATTATTTGTGCTTCTACGTGGTCTTTGCTTAATATTTTACCAATTCTTTTAGACAAAAGTCCAGTTTTAGTATTTGACTCTTGGCTGTTAATTATTCTTTGCCTCATTTTTATTTTACCTACTGCCCACTGATTATTCCTCACTCTTGTGTGTGTTTCATTTTAATTTGACATTCTTCTTGACATTTAAGCCGTTTTGACTTGGTGGGGGGATGGTTCTTCTTTATTATACAGACAAGTAGCATCTTCTTATTTTATGTTTAAGTGGTTGATTTTTTTCCTCTTATTTTACAAAGAGCAATTCAAGAGATGTGCTGATAAAAGCAATTGGAAGGCTAGCATGCATTTGAAGGAGAGTTCAGATGCTAGCTCTTCCCCTGGGCACTTCCTGGGAAGAGGTCAGTGAAGGGGGGTGGGGGCACCGGTTGCTCTCCTTCACTTAGTTTTTTCATCAGTAAAGAAATAAGACTGTTGAGTCAGGAAGTGAGGCGAGGAACGGGATCTTGGATGCTGGTTTCTGCTTATAACAGTAATTTTGCAATCTAACTATATATCCGAACCAACAACATTATTATAGGTGATTTCAAAGAGACAACTGGCTCTTGGCCTTTATAGTAAGTAAAATTCAAGAGACCCAAGAATAAGAGATTCTTCTTATACCCCCTCCAAAAGATGGTAACATGTTTTATATATATATTTTTAAAAAGGCAAAGGGGAACGAAGGAGAGGTGGAGGGAGGGGAAAACGAAAATGAATTTTCAGGAGTTTTTGTGCAAACCTCCCGTTTGCACAACCTAAGAGAGAAAAGAGAGTCTGCATCTTAGAGAGCCTCAAGTACCTGGAAATTCACTTCCAGCGTCTCTGCCTGCGCACAGTGGTTTTCAAAAAAGGGGGCGGGGGCATTTTGTCTTTGGGGGACGTTTGGCAATGTCTGGAGACATTGCTGGTTGTCACAGCTTGGGGGGGGGGGTGCCACTGGCATGTAGAGGGTAGAAGCCAGGAATAATCCACAGGAGAGCCCCCAACATAGGAAACAGCACCCAGCCCAATGAGCTGAGGTTAGAAACGTTGCTATAAGGACAGTTTGCTTTTTTTAAATGTTTATTTATTTTTGAGAGAGAGAGAGAAAGAGATAATGGCGGGGGCGGGGGGAAGGAAAGGAGAGACAGAGGCTTTAAAGTGGGTATTGTGCTAACAGCAGCGAGCCCAATCCAGGGCTTGAACCCACAAACCATGAGATCATGACCTGAGCCAAAGTCAGGCGCTTAACCGACTGAGCCATTCAGACGCCCCTATCATGACGGTTTTCTTACAAATCTCCCCCCACCTGACGGGGCTTCTGTTCACTCCCATCCCATGGCCTCTTCCCAAAGATCCCCTCTGGCAAGTACTGTTTTAGCCCCATCAACCAGCCATGTCCCAGATGTCTTTCGCTACACATTATTTCTCCACATACCTTTCCCGGGTTGAGGAGCTCAGACTGCCGTTTTCTGTTCCCAGAGTGCTGTTTCTTCCTTTTGAGCCACAGTTCCATCCGTCAGCTCTCCCTGAGAATGTAAATCTGACAGAAATGCTGAGGCATAGGAGCACATGTACCCCAATGTTCATAGCAGCACTCTCCACAATAGCTAAAACATGGAAAGAGCCTAAGTGTCCATCAACAGATGAATGGATCAAGAAGATGTGGTTTATCTATACCATGGAATACTACATGGCAATGAGAAACAATGAAATCTGGCCATGTGTAGCAACATGGATGGACCTTGAGGGTGTTATGCTGAGCGAAATAAGTCAGGCAGAGAAGGACAAATATCATATGTTTGCACGTATAGGAGGATTAGGAGGAACTTGACGGAGGAACAAGGGGGAGAAGAAGGGCGGAAGTGGTGGGGGAAAGGGAGAGAGGCAAACCATGAGAGACTCTTGAATGCTGACAAAAACTGAGGACTGATGGATGTGGGGGGGAGGGAGGATGGGCATGGAGGAGGGCACTTTGGGGATGAGCACTGAGTGTTATGTAGAAACTAATTTGACAATAAACTATTTGTAAAAAAAATAAAATAAAATAAAATAAAGTATGACCAAATCCCAAAAAAAAAAAAAATAAAGAATGTAAATCTGGCCAGAGGAATATGTAGCTTCTCACTAGACAGGATGGACTATCCGTGCTTTGACCAGAGACACGTAAGCCCACACGGCCCGTCCCAGCAAGCCACTACCAGCAGCTCTGTCACCGAGAACACTGAACTTCCTGAGGACCGTGGTGGCTCCATTTTTCTAGTCCTAGTAGGTTCTCAGTGACTGCTTTCCTCCACACGCTCTAAATACGCACAGTGGCTCTTTCAGTTTACAGGTCTGAAGCAAAGGGGGCTAAGGGTTATGAACAGGGAGAAGCAGGCATCCATGTAGGAGGGGAGAGTTAGGGTTGGGGCGGGGGAGAACCTGGGTTCTGGAGCCAGAGCACCCACTCTCAACCCCCGGGTCCTGGTCACGTGCCTTAATCACTCTGTGCCTCGGTTTCCTTGTATGTAAACTGGGCTATCTTTTTTTTTTTTTAATGTTTATTTATTTTCGAGAGACAGAGACAGAGCACAAGCAGAGCAGGGGCAGAGAGAGAGGGAGTCACAGAATCTGAAACAGGTTCCAGGCTCTGAGCTGTCAGCACAGAACCCAACGGGGGACTCAAACCCACAAACCGTGAGATCATGATCTGAGTGGAAGTCGGATGCTGAACCGACTGAGCCACCCAGGGTCCCCAGAATGTGGCTATCTTAAAGGGTTGTTGTGAGGATCAAATGAGTAAGGGCAAAGAAAACCGTTGCAACAGTGCCAGGCACAAATGCCTGGTGGAGGTGGGTATTATTAAAGAAGAGCCATGCCATGAATCAGTAGCCAGGAAGCAAATGTTCTTGTCGCTAATACTACTCTTAGAAATAGCATTGTTATGAATGCGTCAGCGAGATGGTCAGCATGACCAGAGGTGACCTCTCTCCAAGGTTAAGTGAAAACCTAAACAAACTGCATTTCCTTACAAGGGCAATGGGACTGGATTCCGTCCTACTTCACGATAATTGCTATTTAAGAACAAGTACACCAAGTACGGCTCTCCAAGCTTACCGCTGGCTGATTCTCAGCTCTTTCTCCTTTCCCTGGGGGAGTTCCTGGCCTTTCCCCTTATAACTCTGTGCGTAATCATTATGAAACACAAGTGAGATGGGACTTTACTTTATTAAAGGTAGGAGGTACAGCTATGCCCTTGAAGTCATATAAAACAAAAGAGGTTTTTTTCCACTAATTCATTTAATTCATTTTTGAGAGAGACAGAGAGATAGAGCGTGAGCAGGGGAGGGGCAGAGAGAGAGGGAGACACAGAATCCAAAGCAGGCTCCAGGCTCTGAGCTGTCAGCACAGAGCCCGACGTGGGGCTCGAACTCACAAACCATGAGATAATGACTTGAGCTGAAGTTGGACGCCTAACCGACTGAGCCACCAAGGTACCCCCTAAAACAAAATAGTTTTTAAATCACTGGCCATAGTTATATTCTTGCACCAGCTGAGTTTTAAAATATGGGGAAAGCTTGGGGTAAATTAAGAGAGATTTCGTCCTGTTAACATTCCTAAATGGTTCTAAATAGGTCAAGAATCCAGTCATACTATCTATGGATTTTTGGTCCCTTCTTATTTCTGATTGTACCCCATGTTTTATAATTTAACATCTTTTTAGGGTGGTAACCACCTTAACACTTAAAATCCCATTTTTAACCTTCAAAAATATTTTTAATGGAAGGTTTGCTTATTACTTTAACAAGATACCTATATCCATCTTTTTTCAAAAACATTTTTAATTTTTTTTATTTCTGAGGGAGAGAGAGAGAGATAGCATGAGCGGGGTGGGGGTGGGGGTCAGAGAGAGAGGGAGATACAGAATCTGAAACAGGCTCCAGGCTCTAAGCTAGCTGTTGGCACAGAGCCTGACGCAGGACTCAAACTCATGAACCATGAGATCATGACCTGAGCCGAAGTCGGACCCTCAACTGACTGAGCCACCCAGGTGCCCCGTGTCCATCTTAAGATTTAGGGGATAGTCAAGTTATTCTTTCTCATATCCCAGTACATACTACAGAATCTGGAACAGACAAGACATTTCTTATGTTTGTTAAATGAATAACATATACAGATAAATGAACAAATGAACTAAAAAAGCTACTCAAATTTGATTTCGTGGCTTTAGATTGTTTTACCAGCTTCTTTTACAGAAACTACTCCCAACAATAGTTTCCCTGACATGAGAATCATATTAAACAGTAAGCCTTTCCGTCTTTATTTCTTGACATCTCTTTGACCCTAGAAGGGTAAATAGTTCATTACCTGTAGGGCACCCAATTATATACCCAGAGGTCAGTGACCATTTCTCAGTCTAGCATAGTCAGAATCCCATCCGACCAAACTAATGCAGCATTCTAGAAAAGCCATCGTCTGGCTCCTGAGAGAGGCAGTTCCCAATCCATAGTCTCTTGCTTCCTAAGCCCTGGAGCCTCAATTGCCTTATGTATGAAAGGGAACAACTGTGATTTTGTTGAGTTGATAAATATAAAGTGCCTGGCATACAGCAAGCCCTCTGTTCATGTGTTATTTACTGGGCAATGATCCCAATAATCACTTCCATAGAAAGAAAAAGAAAGTCATAGGGAAGCTGACTGGATGGTAGGAAGCACTCTTACCCATTAGCTAATTCAGTGTTTTTCAATCCTTGGCTAAATGTTAACAACATTGCCTCATGAACTTTTGAAAAATTCTGATGCTTGGTACCCATCCACACAGAGCCTAATTTAAGTGGGAACAAGCTTATCTATGTGGTATGGAGTTGCCCCAGGGGGTCCTAGTGACCATCCAGGGCTGAGCGCTAAGCTCTCCTTACAGGGCCCTGTCCCTACACTCTGGTAGGTCATAGGTTTGGTGATCAATAACCATTGAAGCACATTTTCATTTGAACTTATGTTCTTGTCCTTAAATTCTGTTTAATTTAGTGTGTTGGATATCTTTTAAATGAGATCTTTGATGCTACTTCTAGAGCCTCCCTCCCTAAGCCGACTGTCTAACCAGCACTTGTGTATTCATTAAAACACATCATTTACTGAACCCCGCCTATGTGCCAGGAACTGTGTATTCTTCTGGGATCCAGAACTGAGCCTGACACAATCTTTGCCACAAGTTGCTCCCAGTCTAGTTGAGGAAACAAAGAACAATGACAGTTTCGAAGATTGTATTCAGAGAATAAGGGCTTAGAATATTCCTACAGGGGGGCGCCTGGATGGCTCAATCGGTTGAGCGACCGACTTCGGCTCAGGTCATGATCTTACAGCTCGTGGGTTCAAGCCCCGCGTGGGGCTCTGTGCTGACAGCTCAGAGCCTGGAGCCTGTTTCAGATTCTGTATTTCCCTCTCTCTCTCTGACCCTCCCCTGCTCATGCTGTCTCTCTCTCTCTCTCTCTCTCTCAGAAATAAATGAAAAGTTTAAAGAAAAGATATATATAGAATATTCCTACACGGCAACATCCATTAATTAAATTCCCTGGGAAATATATGTGACAATATCCTTTCATAGTACATTAAAGGAGTTGAATAAGTGACTCCTAATGTCACTTCTAACTTTAAGTCCTAGAACACAGATAAAATTAATTCGCATGCTTCCTTTTTCTCACCTTATTTCCTACTCTTCTGTTTATCTAATAGACTAATTAAGGTGGGCTTTGTGCGCCTGTCATTGCCTATATATGAGACAGACAGAAGCATGGAAGTGACAGTCATGTTCCAAGTAAAATAATTCCCAGAGAGTTGGCCTGTTGACAGCTCTGGTTTTCACCACTTAGAATGATTTATAAATGTCTTATTGCTTATGTTCAGTGGTTTTCAACCATAGATTATTGAATTTGGGGAAGGACATCAAAGCATTGCAGAATTGACATTTGACTTAAAATATACATAAAGGTTGTGTTGCCATGTTCTCATGTCCCATTATCATATAGTTAAAGTACTCAGGGGTCAACGTTTTCACCTTCCAAATACCTCATGTTTAAAGATGCTTTCGGATCTTTAAGTGAAAAGTGCTATTCATAATGAACTATTTCCTTCCTTCAGATAATCTGTATATCGTAGCCTTGAGTTCAATGCAGGGTATATGATTTGTCAGCATTTTTTTCCCTTTGAAATCTAAACGTTAAGGGGAGAATTTATTGGCTCAGGGAATAGTAATAGTCAGGCAAGGATGAAGGCAGACCCTCAACTAATGTTATTAAGACTCTAGCTGGGTCTCTTCATCTCTCAGTTTTATTGCCTCCCTTTCCTGGTACGTTCTGTCTACACAGAGGTAAAGCCGAGCTCTGACAGGCCCAACGTTCCAAGTGAATACAGCTCAGGGTCTCTGAAAGGGAAACTGCCAGTGAACCAACGGTTCAAGTCCCCAAAAGAACTCGGATTGGCCCTGGTTGGGTCATGTGCCCACTCTGGACCAATCACTGTGTCCAGGTGGATGAGATTTTCTGATTGGCCCCTGGCTCCACCATTGTGACGAGACGGGACCCTCGATGGACAGGTCTACCAGAACCCCAGGGGAGGGGAAAGTAGTTCCCACCTTTAAGAAATTGGGGGCAGGGCGCCTGGGTGGCTTAGTCGGTTAAGCGTCCGACTTTCGCTTAGGTCATGATCTCGCGGTTCGTGGGTTCGAGCCCCGCGTCGGGCTCTGTGCTGACTGCCGGCTCAGAGCCTGGAGCCTGTTTCAGTCTGTGACTCCCTCTCTCTCTGACCCTCCCCTGCTCACGCTGTCTCTCTGTCTCTCTCTCCTAGAAATAAATAAAAATATTTTTAAATTTTTTTTTTAATGTTTTATTTTTATTTCTAGGAGGGAGAGACAGACAGCGTGAGCAGGGGAGGGTCAGAGAGAGAGGGAGTCACAGACTGAAACAGGCTCCAGGCTCTGAGCCGGCAGTCAGCACAGAGCCCGACGCGGGGCTCGAACCCACGAACCGCGAGATCATGACCTAAGCGAAAGTCGGACGCTTAACCGACTAAGCCACCCAGGCGCCCCAATAAAAATATTTTTAAAAAAAGAAATTGGGGGCAGACTAATTAAGAGATGACAGTTACAGTAACTGTGTTATTCTAGTGTTTCAATTGTTCCACCCTCTAAATTTTCATATATTCACTAAGCAAAAAATGAAGATCTAATATAAAAGTTAAGTACATTGTATAATTGGCCCTTCTTCACTTTTGAAAGTTCCTTCAGCCACTGACACATTTCTTTTCGGTCCACAGTACACTTTTTCTGCAACATCACAAAATCGCTTTGGTTGGTCAACTATCTGAGAAAACTCTTAGTTGGTAGTTCATATAACTAGTGTATCAGAAAAATAATTACAGTTTTAGAAAATAAAAATACATTAACCAAACCTATTTAGCTTGAGGTTGTTATTTCTCCAGAAAAGTGGATGGGGGCTTAGAAAGAAGGAGATAGGTAGAAATTATAAGCAATTTCATTTTCATGTTCTTCACTGTATAAAACTTCTGTGAAAGCTTGTGAGTATATCCATTTTCCTGTATAGTGATTGCAGGCTAGAAGGCTCTGGTTTCCATCTAAAGAGCCTGGTCCTCTGATAGAATCTAACAGCATAAAAGTACCTCAGAAAGGTCACTTTTAACTAAGGATGGTCCTCAGTTTAGAAAGTCCAGAAATTGGGGTGCCTGGGTGGCTCAGTCGGTTGAGCATGTGACTTCAGCTCAGGTCATGATCTCACAGCTCATGAGTTTGAGTCCCATGTCAGGCTCTGTGCTGACAACTCAGAGCCTGGAGTCTGCTTCAAATTCTGTGTCTCCCTCTCTCTCTGCCCGTACCCTATCGCGTTCTCTTTCTCAAAAATACATAAAAATTTAAAAAAAAAAAAAAAAAGAAGCTCAGAAATTGTTTCCCCCTATTCTTCCAAGCATTATCAGTATCTCCAAGTTTGGCCCAACACCAAACCCACAGAAGAAATCTGAGAATCTTCTTGAAGCCTCCTTTCATGTATATTTCCATAGTGACTGGGTACCCCTAATTCCATCTTCTCAGTGCATCCCCCTTCTCAATGTCCATTACCTCTCTGCTTCTACCTTACACAGACCCTCATTGTCTCTAATCTAGATGTTGATTTTACTCTCCTGATAACCTGACTCCATCAACCCCCATTCCTTAACCAATTCTTCACATTGACATCAATATCCACATTCAAAATGAAATGAATTCCCAACCCAGAACACTGGGACAGAGTAAGTAGGTCTGCAATTAATATTTGAAATAGTACTATTTGAAATGGTAATTCAAAGAGAGAGGAGAGTCAGTGATTTCTCTCCCTCAGAGGAAATTTCTAGGAGAAGCCAGATTTTAACCTCCAAGTTGCTTGGTGAACATGACGTATTAGCAAGATCTATCACTAGGATAAACGTAGTAGCTAGTGGTGTCAGACTATGACAGACTGATGCATCCCTATCCTCTGTATGGATATACGGATTCATCAGCCAGCTGGTCAGAGAATCTTCTTCTCAGGACTTTAGGAAAGAAAATTCTCAATGTCTCTCTTCATAACTGCATTCTTTTTAAGTTTCCTGCTTATTATATTTCTTCTGCTGGTATATTCTTTTTTTAGAAATGTAATGAAGGGGCACCTGGGTGGCTCAGTTGGTTACGTATCCAACTCTTGCTTTTGGCTCAGGTCACAATGCCACAATTTGTGACTTTGAGCCCCACATCAGGCTCTACACTAACAGCATGGAGCCTGATTGGGATTCCCCCTCCCCCACCCCTCGACTCTCAAACTGAATAAATAAACTTAAAAAAAAAAAAAGAAATGTAATGAAACCTATAGGCTCTGGTTGGACACTATTCTTCAGAGTTAGGCCTAAGAGATCATTTTAAGGAGATTAGACAATGGACTAGATAGATAGATATATAGATAGATAATGATCTTTAAATATAGATATACTTTTATTCTTTGTATATATGGATTTCAACTAATTTAACTAGTTGACCCAATGACACATCTATGTTATACCGCCTAAAATAGTGTCTGAACTCTGCTACATATAAAGTAAATATTTATACTTAATAAATAAATAAATATTTATTAATGATGACATCATGAAGAAGGAAAGACTAAGAACCACAAATCACTACATGAGAGAGTCTATTTACTGGTAACACATAAAACCATTCAGATATTGGGCATCAGGGGAAAAGGACTTAACACTCCAAATATTTACCCAAGTCAGAGCTGTCCTGACCCACCTTGCCAGTAGCTCCCAAACAGAAGTCTTCACATCCTGTCACTTCCAGAGCAGTTACTGTAGAGAGATTTCCCTGGACACTAGGTGGGTGTCTCCGGCTGACTGGACTGTGGTCAGACTGATAGGGGGTGGCACAAGGGGCCATATGTTCCTAGATGACAACAGGTATGAAGTGAATGTGAAATGTCACCTCCTGACTGGGTACCTACCTGCTAGGGGGCCCAGCAGAGTCAGCATCCTCAGATGTGTTTCTCCGGTACAGTGGTGGCATATTTCTAGACTTGACTGGAATGGTGGGAAAATGCGGTCAGTGTTCTCTTCAGTGAGGCAGCAAACTTTGTTTAGAAAGGCAGGTTCCCTGTCCTGAGCTGAATTGGAAGGACCTTGCCTGATCTGCAGCCTAAATGAGTTTTTAGACACATCCCATTTGAAATAGCCACAGTCAACTGTAAGAGGATACTTTAGGGGCACCTGGGTGGCTCAGTTGGTTAAGCATCTGACTCTTGATCTCAGCTCAGGTCCTGATCTCAGGGTCAGGAGTTCAAGCCCCAGACTGGGCTCCATGCTGGGCATAAAGCCTACTTATAAATAAATAAATAAATTAATTAATAAGAACAAGAGAGTACTTTAACACTAATGAGAGTCAAATTTCCTCTGGGGCCTTATTTAGATAACAGGAAATCCTCTTTATGGGGTTGCCTAACATAAAGAAACCTAATTTGGGGCCATGTAAGGTTTGGCAGATGCAGTAAATCTGGAGTTTGTAGAGAGAGGGAAGATGATCAATTAGCTTTGTGCCACCATAATGATCCAGATTCAGCACAACGATTTTATCTTGCCCATACGGCTGCTGAAAATAGAACAAAAACCAACACACACACACACACACCACCACCACCACCACCACCACCACCACCACCACCAAAAACAAAACAGCAGCAGAAAATCATATGATGTACGAAATCTTAAATAGTCATGGGTCTTTGGAAATTTCACCGTAGGAATCCCTACTTTTCTCAAAATGTGCTGCTGACTCTTAGCAAAAACAAAAAGGCCCAATCAAAACTGTGGATGAATCCAAAGTGTAAGTAAGAATCAAAACCGTAACAAGCTTGATGCCATTAGGATGAAGTTGGGAAGGTGGAATCTTCTTTGCAATTCCACCCTCAACAATCAGGAGAATATCCCTGTAAACATGAAATATTTGCAAAATTCAGAATCTTAAATGTTGAAGTATGTTATAAAGGTCTCTGAAACTACATCATACATTTGATAACCTTATAAAAAGTGTCAATAATCTTTAACATTCAATAATTAGTATCAAGCATCTGAGGATAATGATATAGGCAAATCTAGGTCCTAGACATTTTACTTAGGGTTGGTTTTGTTTTGTTTTGTTTTGCTTTGCTTTTTGATATACAGAGAGCTAAGGGTAATAGAACATCAATGCAATGTTTTAATGATTGTATCATAAAACAGAAAGAACCAATGCAGTTATCCACATGATACCTGACTAATTCCTACAAAATCTCTAGCTCAGTCTACATACCTCAGTTATCAGATTCTCACTGCCTGTTTCAAGAGACAGCAAGTTCTCTCTTTCAACAGCTGACATTTGGGACATCCTTCTTTACATTACTCCTATCCCTCACTCTGTCCTCCGTGCTTTGATCGGGCTTCACACCCACAGCCAGGCAGAACAAGCCCAAAGCCTTTTCCATAGGGCCACCCTTTGTATGCTTCCAGACACTTCTCAGCCTCCCTCTGTCTTCTCTTCTTCAGACCCACATTTTTCTTTCTCAAAAACAGAATTCAGCAATCATAAAGAGACTGCCTATTATAGATCAAGTGGTGGGGTAGGTCCTTGTGATAAATGGAACATATAGATCCACACATAACTAGAATGGACAAACATAATAAACACAATTGCATTGATTAAAAACAAGATGTGGTGTGGCACCTAAGTCGGAGGAGATAATCTTCCTAGAAGAATCAACAAAGGTATGGCAAAGGAGGTGATGTCTGAGCGGAGGCTTGAAAGGCAGATAAGAATTGGCAGGTGACTATGGCACGGGGCTTGGCCAGGAAGAGACGTGGCTGCCTCTCTACCTACGGGGACTGCAAGCAGATGCAATTGCGAGGAGTTAGGAACAGTACGTCCATGGAATTGCAAGGCAGCCAGGCACCAGATGCCTGGGCAGGAGAAAGAGGAAGGGGGTGACGGTCCATGATCCATGGGAAGCAGCATCTCCAAGGTCCTCATAGATTTTCTTGGCAACATGAAAACCACTTCTACAGGTTGTAAAGAGCCACTGAATGATCTCAAGCAGAGAAATGACACTGTCAGATTTGCATTTTAATAAAATGTGTCAGATGGGTGCGTAGAGGGTGGGAGAAGGGAGGATGGCATGAGGGAAGTGGGAAGGGGATGAGCACCTATCAGTCCTTAGGGCAATAGAAACCAAGAGGAAGGGAGGCGGCCCGGACCGCCACGTACGAAAGATCCTCAGCACCCGGTACCTGACTGCATGTCATTGAAACACTTGACCAGGGAGATTTTTTTTAAGTTGATTTATTTATTTTGAGAGAGAGAGAAGAAATGAGAGAATCCCAAGCAGGCTCTGCTCTATCAGTGTAGATCCCGATGAGGGACTCGAGCTCATGAACAGTGAGATCCTGACCTGAGCCGAAACCAAGAGTCAGACGCTTAACTGACTGAGTCACCCAGGTCCACCAGGGAGATTTTTTTAAAATTAATTTTTCTTAAAGACTCCATCTTTTCAACCATTGTTATACCATACAGTCTTCCATATCCACACCATGTTGGCTACTTTCTTGATACTGATGGAATCTGGTGACCTTTCTACCATAATTTAATTGCAACCCGTTCTTCATCATTGGGTAATGACCGTGAAGTAATAGACGTGTCACTATTTACATCATGGTGGCAACTTAAACTACAATTAGGTCACAGTTCCAGGCTATTAGGAACTATTATCATAATGGCTATGACTTCCTTTATTTGCAGATGTGGAGTTGTGAGATGTAGAATTATGGTCAGGAGTAATTAGTTTTAAATTTATTTTTGCAATTATATTCATTGAACATGGAAATGAATTTGAAAATATGAAGGGCATGGCACCGAGCCTAATGCAATGTCTTCACAATAAGTTGATTAAAGATGTGATTATTACCAGTAGCTCATCTGCAGCAATGCATTGCACATACAGTGACCCATGCATCCCCTCCAGGCCCAAGGACTGCTCAGTACATTTGCCATGTGGAGTCTTCATGAGAGTCGTTTTGAAAATGGATCGATTCTGTGGCGCGTGGGTGGCCCAGTTGGTTGAGCGTCCAACTTCAGCTCAGGTCATGATCTCGCGGTTCATGGGTTCAAGCCCCGCTTTGGGCTCTGTGCTGACAGCCAGCTCAGGGCCTGGAGCCTGTTTCAGATTCTGTGTCTCCCTCTCTTCCTGACCCTCCCCTGCTCATTCTCTCTCTCTCAGAAATAAATAAACATTAAAAAAAAAAAAAAGAAAAGAAAAAAATGGAATGATTCCCAAAACGAGAGGAAGGCATCCGGTTGCCCTGGTGAGGTTTGGGATCTGAAGCATCCCCTCAGACATCACCAAAGGATACTCACAATTTCCCTTGGAGGCGTGCTCAGTAACATCCATGCTTGCCACTCATACATGCTCATGGCCATGGCCTCCCACGACCCCCCAACTTCTGACAAAACACACAACCATTTGTGATCTCTCCAAGCGCCTCATCCTAAGATCCCACTTCCACTCTAGCCAGGCAGCCCCATTCTGGCAAGCTGTATAGCCTTTCTAATGGTCATGGCAGTGAGGACTGTGGAGTAAAGGTGCTTAATCTCACTTGGCTCAGGTCCTTATCTTGCGCCCATCTGCTCTTCAATTCAAGGTAGATTCCAACACAATCCAGCCTTTGTACCAAACACAGCAGGGTCCTGGCAGGTCAAGTGCATGGAATAAGCCTATTCACCCAGACCAGCGCTGTAATGCCAGAGAGATGGTAGGAAAAACTTGCTGAACAAAACACTTGCAATTCTAAACCATCTGCTAGAGGGCAACATACATTAAATAATAATGTGACTGTTTTTCTGTAGGATGACACAGTTCTTTTTAGTTCAAGAGCAAGGTCCAGGTTTTGTTTGAAAAAAAAATCCACAGAGTCCAAAGGCATCGTAGGTGAAAAACGATAGCCTCTGAGTTCTTGCTATTTTTCAAGGGGTTTATGTGGACTCCTTTATTACTGCTTTTGTCCGCTTTCCAGAGAGTCACAAAATAACCCTCCAGGATTCAGAGCAGCTAACTTTCTCCACCACCCACTGTCACGTCCTCTCCTGAAAGCTCTATGAACTTGACTACCTGAAGACCAACAGATGAGAGAGGAAAGTCGAAGGAAAATACAGGACCGAGAACAAGCAGACAGTTTGTGATTGTTGTGCTTCTCCCACAGCTTTTCACCTCAAGAGGTGACAAAGGCAGGCTTTAGGGGAACTTATGTCAAAACTGATCAGAGGGTCCATTACTTCCGTATGTATAGCACGTGGCTTGTGCTATCCAAAACATTTTGTTGGCTGCTCACTTTTGCCCGTGTTTATAAAGCCAGGACGTACCCCTGGCTTTATAAAGGAAAAGCATGTGTGAGGTGTAAACTCATCTTCCACGCCTCCACTTATTACCCTGACTTATCTAAGAAATAGCTTGTGTTTTGTCCTTGTATAGTAAGAAATGACAATTTTTTCAAGCTCGTCTTTAGAGCCACCAAAGGTACATTCAAAGGATGTATCTATCCTACTTGAAAAGGCGTATCTGCCCTGTCGACCCCCAGGAAGCATCCTGTAACTTATCAGGTTAGATACTGAGTCTCCTACAGGAAAACCCAGCACAGACATAGGACTCAAACGTAAACATCAAGTGGCCCCATCTGATAAGAGAACCAAAGATGACTTCCCAGGCCTCAGTGAGAAGAGATCACACAGAATGCAGAAAAGTGCTGGACCCACAGGTTCATCAAGCGACTTGTCTAGGAAGCTCGGCTTCACACAAATTGAATGTGAGCTCTCACTGGGTCCCAAAGGCCATTGGACTTACAATGTCAAAAACTGCATGCAAATGTTGGCACTCAGGGTCCCAAGACTGTCTGGCAACAAATCCAAGAGTCAAATGCCAGTTAGGTCCTGGGCAGCTTACAACTTGGTAGGATTGATCAAAAACTACCAGCTTCCGCCTGAGATCAGATCTCGCCAGGAAATGTCTGAATGGATTAGATGCCTCTCAGATCATATCAGGGGCTCCCAACTGACTCCAGATCCACTCTGCATGCCCTCAAGTGCAAGGGAACTCCTAAGAGGTGGAATTATTTTCTTTTTTCCTCAAGGAAGACAAGGCAGTAATACACCAGGTAGCCCTTAAGAGCATTTCACTCTTCCCAAATGGGAAGCGTTCACAGAGGTGACATGTTTACACCCTACACATTTGACACTCTTAAGGTCTTATTTCTGAGAATATCCTGAACTTCCCAATCAACTCTGATGGCCTGCTGAGTGGTCTGAGACATCTTGTCATGTCCTTCCTCAACTTCTGTGAGTTCTCCTACCTCGGGGACTGTTCCTCTGGCCTCTTTTGCTGACACCTTTGCTCTGCTCAGTCCTTAAACTTGGGGAATTTTAAGAATTCCATTCTTGGGGCGCCTGGGTGGCTTAGTCGGTTAAGCGTCTGACTTTCGCCTAGGTGATGATCTTGCGGTTCGTGGGTTCGAGCCCCGCGTCGGGCTCTGTGCTGATGCCAGCTCAGAGCCTGGAGCCTGTTTCAGAGTCTTTGAACTTCCTCTCTCTCTGACCCTCCCCTGCTCACGCTGTCTCTCTCTCTCCTAGTAATAATAATTAAAAAAATTCCATTCTTGGTCTTTCTTGCCCTCTGAGACTCTGCTTGCCTTCCCTGGAAGCCTTTACTTCAACCACCATATTTGTGCTCAGGACACATCCCCAGCCCAATCACCTATTCGATTCCTCCGCCTGGAGGTCCCACCAGCATCTGCAATGCAACATTTGCAAATATGAATTCATTGTCTTTACCACCAAAAGGTGGTTCTTGCTCCTTCATCCCATTTAGGGCCACTGTTCCCTTGGTTGCTCGATGACCTAGGTTCAGCCAGGATACAGAAACGTCACCATAACTGAAATTAGAAGTATTAAACTATGCTGGAGGTTAACTATAAAGCTACAGAGAGGACTCTAAAGCACAGCGGAGGGCTGAGGGAGAACACCTAAGGAAGGACACGTTTGGAAATGGATCCTGTGCTCCAGGGCTGGCTTGCAGATCTCCCTGAGAAAGTATGCTGGCAGCCCCCTAGATGATGGAGAAGTTGGCTGGGCATCTGGGCACGAGCACACTGACACCGCGGCAGGCCCTGACCTTGGGGTTCAGAGGAGCCCGGGCTGGTGGGTGGGGCCCATGGGGAGTCAGGACCTCACTGTAGTAGAAGGGCTGGAGTGTGCAGTGTCTGCAGAGGGAAGGCCACAGCCATACGGTACCAGCGCAAGCCAGAGCTGCTGGATGACAAAGGGGCTACACATCTGGGGTGTGCATCTGGGGCAGGGAGCCACTGGGTGCCCCCCTCCCCACCTACACCACTGTGGGACATGCAGCAAGAGCAAGGCAAAAACACCAAACAGGAAGGGAAGCTCCCTACTTCCTGTATGCCCCTCCCGCGCCCCCTACTGGCACAGAAAGGAGAAATGCTTAAAGAGTCCAGTCCATTCAGGCAGAGCAGGTCTGGAAGAGTGAACCCAGGGCTGCGCAGTAATAAATCGATGGCTGGCACCGTCACCTACACTAAGCTCCTCACATCTAGTTACCAGATCGTGTTGACCGCGGAGCAGGTAATCCATAGCATGGAGACCATCGTCTCTCAGCCTCCAGCACCTCTGCCTTGGCTTTAATCTCCTCCCAGCTGACAGGTGCAACTTGGCCCCAGCGCTGTGACCTGTCTCCCCGCCTCCAGTCTCATCATCACACACTACCCAGTATCTTCCCAAAATACCAAAATAAGCTTTATTATGCCCACCATCAGTGGCTAACTGGCTGATGCAAGACGTTGAAAACAGAGAAAACTGTGGAGGAGGGCAGGAAGGATCATGGGGGGATTCTCCACACTGTCTGTTCATTTTTCTATGAGCCTAATGCTGCCTTAAAAAGAATAATAAGAAAATCTTAACTTTCAAAATGAAAACTCTTCTGTGGCTCCCCTTCGCCAACCTCTTTCCCTGGGGATTGGGTTACTCCCACCCTTCATGTCTAAGTGGCCTCGTTTTCACTTCTCATCAGACTGAGTTTCTCACACGAGCCCCAAATGCCCACCACTGTCCAACACCCTTCGCTGCTTTCCCCCACGGGCAAATATCTACCCAGGCTGCAAGCCCCAGCTCAGATGCCCACTTTCAGCAAAACCTTTCTGAATAATCCAAGCAAGCCAGTTGTGTATTTCTCTCTGCTCTCATTTTATTTCTTAACATGAAAAATTTTAAATCACCTATATACAGGCTAGGCTTTGTCATCTGTTTATACACCAGAGGAGAGGGACTGTTTCTTTTATATATATATATATATATATATATATATGTTACTGTCAAGTTGGTTTCCATATAACCCCCAGTTCTCATCCCAACAAGTGCCCTCCTCCGCACCCATCACCCTCCTTCCCCGCTCCCCCACCGCCATCAGCCCTCAGTTTGTTCTCAGCATTCAAAAGTCTCTCATGGTTTGCCTCCCTCCCTCTCCCCAACTATCTTTCCCCTTCTCCTCCCCCATGGTCCTCTGTTAAATTCCTCCTAATACACCTATAGGTGCAAACATATGCTATCTGTCCTTCTCTGCCTGACTTATTTCGCTCAGCATAACACCCTCAGGTTCCATCCATGTTGCTACACATGGACAGATTTTATTCTTTCTTATCGCCATGTAGTATTCCATTGTCTAGATAAACCGCACCTTCTTGATCCATTCATCAGTGGATGGACACTTAGGCTCTTTCCATGTTTTGGCTATCGTTGAGAGTGCTGCTATGAACATTGGGGTACATGTGCTCCTATGCATCAGCACTCCTGTATCCCTTGGGTAAATTCCTAGCAGTGCTATTGCTGGGTCATAGGAGAGTTCTGTCGTTAATTTTTTGAGGAACCTCCACGCTGTTTTCCAGAGGCACTGCACCAGTTTGCATTCCCACCAACAGTGTAGGAAGGTGCCTATTTCTCCACATTCTTGCCAGCATCTAGAATCTCCTGATTTGTTCATTTTAGCCACCCTGATGGGCGTGAGGTGGTATCTCAGTGTGGTTTTGGTCTGCATTTCCCTGATGATGAGGGACGCTGAGCATCGTTTCATGTGTCTGTTGGCCATCTGGATGTCCTTTTTGGAGAAGTGTCTGTTCATGTCTTCTGCCCATTTCTTCACTAGATTATTTGTTTTCTGGGTGTGGAGTTTGATGAGTTCCTTAGAGATTTTGGATACTAGCCCTTTATCTAATATGTCATTTGCAACTATCTTTTCCCATTCCGTCGGTTGCCTATTAGTTTTACTGATTGTTTCCTTTGTCGTGCAGGATCTTTTTATCTTGATGAGGTCCCAGTAGTTCATTTTTGCCCTTCATTCCCTTGCCTTTGGGGATGTGTCAAGTAAGAAATTGCTGTGGTTGAGGTCAAGGAGGTTGTTTCCTGCTTTCTCCTCTAGGGTTTTGATGGTTTCCTGTCTCACATTCAGGTCCTTTATCCGTTTTGAGTTTACTTTTGTGTATGGTGTGTGAAAATGATCTGCTTTCATTCTTCTGCAAGTTGCTGTCCAGTTCTCCCAACACCATCTGTTAAAGAGGTTGCCTTTTTTCCATTGGACACTCTTTCCCGCTTTGTCAAAGATTAGTTGGCCATACATTTGTGGGTCCGATTGACAGGGACTGTTTCTTACTCAACTATTCATCCCCAACACCTACTGTAGCATCTGGTGCAGAGGAGACACGCGGTAAATGTTTGTTGAATGGTGACAGATAAATGAACAAATAATGAGAAGGGCACCAGAGCCTGTGTAACAAATATATTACCATATCTTTAAACTTGAGAGAGCACTGGCATTTAGAGAGTCAGCATACCTGTCTTCTTGGGGGGAAAGAGTAGATCACAATAAAAATGCTAGACGTTCCTATAGACACACCCTTAATGCAAGTATAATGTTGGCAATCAGTAAATTTACAAGTGCTAACTCAAAATGCTTAATAGTGAATAAACCTCAGGAGAATTGGATACTTCTGGGCCTCGGCTCCTGAGTAGAATAAATTGTCAAAGTGATAAATGACTACTGTTTATTTTGCTTTCAACATATCAGTGCTTGAGATAATTCAGAAAGCCAGATGGCTTCTAGTCGAAGAGCATGATTGCCTTTTCATAGCAAATGAGAAGCAAAGTAAGCATAGGTCATATCTGTGGTGATAATTGAGGCTTCCATTAATAATAATAATTAGTGTGGCATGGGGCGCCTGGGTGGCTCAGTTGGTTAAGCGTCAGACTTCAGCTCAGGTCATGATGTCTCAGTGTGTGGGTTTGAGCCCTGCATTGGGCTGTGCTGATGGCTCAGAGCCTGGAGCCTGCTTCAGATCCTTTGTCACCCCCCTCTCTGCCTCTCTCCCTCTTTCTCTCAAAAATAAATAAACATTAAAAAAATTAATAATAAGTTTGTCAGGCTTCAAGCTCAGTGCCGCTCATGGATGCTTGCGTTTACAACTCACACTGACTCGATCATTTCCTTCTTCCATTACTTTGAAAGTAATGCTTTGAGTAGTATAGCAGTTTACTCTCTTCAGACCAGCCTCTCTGTTAGTGAAAGTGCTTAATTAAGTGTTGGGGTATGAATTTTTCTCAAGGAGACTGGCAGTGTCGCCTGGGATTTTCTTTAGCCAGCCACTATAACCAGCTACAAAAGTGGGACAAGTTGGAGCCTAGCTCCAGACCAATGGCTTTTCAAGTTGACCCTAAGGAGGGACTTAGGCCATATCGGAATCACCCATATTGATTCTGAATTTGCTACTTTGGCCAACTCCAAGGAGAGAACCACAAATGAAAAGCAACCCAAACGGGGCACCTGGGCGGCTCAGTCTGTTAAGTGTTCCACTCTTGATTTCAGCTCAGGTCATGATCTTGTAGATCATGGAATCAAGCCCTGCATTCAGTTCTGTGCTGATAGCATGGAACCTGCTTAGGATTCTCTCTCTCTCCCTCTTTCTCTGCCCCTCCCCTGCTCATGCTCTCTCTAAATAAACAAACAAGCATTAAAAAAAAAAAAAAAGCATCTCAAATGAACAGGGGGACCTTGCCCCTTCATTTCAACACCAGCCCTCACTCACTGAAGTGCTCAAGATCTCAGAACTCAGGAATTCAGAGGTGACCGGCCATCTGGGTTCCTCTCTTCTGATGGTACCACGAAAAATAGAGTCCGATTTGTTCTTGGTGGTAAGCAGAAAATACCTGCACAAACACAATCCTACCTTCTAGAACATGAAGCTTCCACTCCATCTATAATGATAGGAATCAAGTCCAATGACAAGAACAGCCTATCCACTCAGAGCCTTCACCTTGCACTCTATGTCACGTGTTCCTCCTAAGCAAACAAAAACCTTGCCCAGTGATTTATAAATCAGTCCCTACAAAGAGCCACAAAGTGGTTTCCCCCTGACAGGACTCATCTGCAGTCTGGCCTTTGTAATCACACACACAAATCCATACCTCGGACTGCAAACACGATTTGTTTGACACATGATTACATCTCCACTTAGTGAAAGGTGAGCCCAAAGTTTGACAGTGCATTTACAGTGATGTCTGTTGACATTGCTTCTGCCTTTGAACATAAAATTAGCTTTGCTTCATGAGAGCCCCCATAGCTATCCATCATCGTTCTATTTACAGATAGAGGTTGTCTGGTTCTATTTTCCAATATTCATTAATTTGATGTGATGTCATCCTGAGCATAAAACGGCATGCTCTATGTCATAAGTGAGCAAGCCCCCTACATCTGGATTTCTACTATAAATTCATCGACCAGTGCCAGAAACTGTTAGGACATGCCGTTAAATCTAAAGATAGAAACAAAAAGAACAATCTTAACCAGAGCTATCTAAGTGGGCCAGATGTTGGTTTCTGGAGACCATTAGAATCTAATGTGCAACCACAGTAGAAGCGACTATTCTTCCAGGTCATTTGAGCTTTAACTTTTACCTTCTAGTCATCAGTCAGGAGCAAAAACAAAACAAAAAAAACAATTTTAAAAGGTCTTTGATTCTGAAATGCCATCGTTTGGTAGGGCTCAACACTGACATTAAAAAGGCTTTTGGGAAAATGCACATGTTGGATGTGCACATTGCGAAGATAATCTTTACAATCTAGAAGTAGTGTTTCAGACTCAAGGAAAGAAGATAAGTATTTTACCAGGGTGCCTTTCAAAACTTAGAGTTAACAACTTTCTCACGCACAGAGTGCTGGCTCGTTTTTCCACCATGATGCTTTCTGCACTATGTGCCTGGCATTGCTCACTGCAATCACGGAGAAATTCATAGGTCCAGTTAAATCATCATCTTATGTGTAGCAGCAATGCCCCTACAGGTGCTATGTGTACTGTGCTTAGATCAGTGTCATCTCTGCCAGATCTGCTGTCTTCAAGAAGAGATCCCCCCATCTTTTGCCTATTTTATTCTTTTATTCCTGCTCTGTGCCTGACGTTGTAGAAACACTGGGCTATATTGTCACATAGGCCTGGGTACCATTCACCATCCACATTTTACGTTGACGAAATCACTTCCCAACCTCAGCCCTAGTTCGTTTTCCCATCTGCAAAACATCGTAATAGGTAATATTTACCTTGAAGGACAACTGTTTAAAAAGGAGAGACAGAGAAGTTGACATGTGACTATTTTGCCTGAAACACATTAGTCACTCAAGAAATGTTGGCACTGTGATTGTTACTATTTTTGGTAACAGATAAATTGTTGTTCACAGATAAATACCTGCTTAGATATTGGCTGAAATTTTCCAAATGAACTTAAATGCATGGCAAACAGAGAGTAAGAGAAAACAAAACTTGTGTCTGTCCTGTTACCAATTTATATGGCAGTGATGACACATAAAGCTTTTTGTACTCGTACACCAGTAAAAAACCCCATACATTGTATGAAGTTCAAAATCTACATTATGGAGGGTGACCTCGAGTATTTCATGCCATTTGCACGTGTGAAACTCCAGCCGGCCCCTTCTTCTCTAGTTTGAATCATTCATAGGTTAACAGAGGAGATTAAGAGCTTTTCTGAATCTGCCACGTGAAATAAACTTCCAGGAAGTCTGCATTTGCCAAGAGGATAATGTATATTTTTCATTATCTCTTCATTAATGGTAATCCATGCATTATCAAGCTTTTGCTTTTCTTCATGTTTCCATTTTTTTTTTTTTTCTGGCTGGCACCATAAGGAGAGCTAAATGTAAGATGAAGTAAATTCAGATCTGCATTATAATCCCCAAGTTGCAGAATTATAGTGAAGGTAAAAGGATTGTTGTTGGACAAGTGTCCCTGAGACTAGGGCCAGGCCAAGGTGAAGTACGAGCAAAATGAATGGAAGGGAGAAAGTAGCTACCAGAAGATGCACATTCCTGTGTTTTTTGGAGGGGAGAAGGCAGAATGACACCTTCAAGATCAAGGGACCTGAAAATAGTATTCCTAATACTAATTGCTACCATTTTTTAGTAATTAGCTGTGCAAACCATTTTATTTATCCTTAAAGCCTTTTGGGTTTGATGTTGAGGTTAGCAACATCCATGAATTTGGTGTAACTAACTAGCCTTGTTTTACTGACGAGGCTTAGAGAAATGGAAGGCCCTGTCCAAGGTCCAGAGCCAGGACTAGAGAGGTACATGAGATGCCTTGGGTGCAATTTTTTTTTTAATGTTTTACTTTATTTTTGAGAGAGAGAAACAGAGTGCAAGCAGGGGAGGGGCAAAAAGAGAGGGAGGCACAGAATCTGAAGCAGGCTCCAGGCTCTGAGCTGTCAGCACGGAGCCTGATGTGGGGGTTTGAACTCATAAACCATGAGATCATGACCTGAGCTGGAGTCGAACACTTAACCCACTGAGCCACCCAGGTGCCCCTCAGCTGCAAATTTTGGGGAGACACCAGTTCTCAGGTTAGTCCAAGTGCAGAGTTAACTCTGGCGAGTGAGCGCTTCCTGGAATTATGTACTCCAGGCACCTCCTTGATTCAGCCTAGTCTCCACCCTGCCAGGATCATACAACTGAAAAGAAAACAGTCAAAGGAGACTTTGGATCTGATCGCAAGTTCATGTTGTTGACCACTCTGTTAGATACGATGGCAAGTAATCATGGTTAGCTTTCTGGAAAGTAAATTCAATAAATAATAAGCACCTGCTAGTCCAAGGCACAGGGCTAGGTAGACAGGGCATACAGAGATTAGAAGGGCAGTCCTTTCTTTAGTCTTCAGGACTAAAATGCCTGTGTACTATGAATTGCTGACATCCCAAGCAGGCTAAGAGAAAGGGAGAAAGAAAGGAAGGACTAAGCATTGCCCTGCATTGCAGTCGTGTCTGGCTCTGGGGCCAGTAGGCATCCTACAAACACAACTGAATCTTAAACTCTCTGTGTCTCATTTCTACATCTGCAAAATGGGAATGCTAGCCCCTGGGGCGGTCTACCTCCCAAAGTCACAATGATGACAAGTATCAAAATGTATGCCTCGTGGGACTAGAAGGTAGAGAACCACTATGAGCTCCTTTCAGAAGGAACGCTGAATGTAACGCCCAGAGCAATGACTTTGGACTTGAAATCCCTGAATCTGAATTCTGGCTTTGCCTTTTTTCCTCAGAGTGACCTCACAAAGGACTCTTATAAGATCTTGCTTCTTCATTCATTAAATGACGAAATTTGATTCAAATACTCAAGCATTTCATAATTATGTGACTGAAGTATTGAGCAAAATGTTTAGTAAAAGTTTGTAACATTACTCATAATCTCGTCTTATTGTACATAGATTGGTACACATTCAGTGACATTGACTCTAGAAACTAATAGGCACACATACTAATGATGCTATTTAGGGCAATAAATAAAAACAGTAAAAGGTAAATTTTAGCTAAGCATAAGGAAAAACATCGTAACAATCCATTTATTCCAGAACTATTTGTGGAGCACCATGATACAATGACTTGAATCCACATCTCCAGAAGCTAAGCCTCTTGTGCTTTCTACTTTGTCACAGTATCTCCTGAGCTGCTAAGTGGCAGAATGGAGACACAGAAAAATCGGGAGGCTTTGGAGATGGCTGGCCGAGGTTCACATTCTGATCCTGTCACTAACTAGCTCTGTGGCAGCTGCTGTAACCTCTCTGAGCCCCAGGATCCCAGTGTGTAAAGAGAGCTTACATGACTTCAGAAGGTCCCATGAGGGTTCACAGAGCTTATAAAGTAGGTGCTCAATTTATTAGCTCACACAGTAGGTGCTCAATTTATTAGCTAGCAGTACCAGAACTCTAGTCAGTGACCAGAGCCAGCAACCACATCCTGGAGAATGCTGCTGGCAGGTAGATTTATAGGTTCTGTTCTCTGCCTTGACTACATCCTCTTGAAGGGTCTCATAGCAGGCTGACCCTCAGATCACCTTGTGTAGGATCTTTCTTTTAAAAAGAGATGGTGTCTGGGGGTGCCTGAGGGACTTAGTTGGTTCAGCACCCAACTTGATCTCAGGTCATGATCTCACAGATCGTGAGTTCCAGCCCCACATTGGGCTCTGTGCTGACAGCTCAGAGCCTGGAGCCTGCTTTGGATTCTGTGTCTCCCTCTCTCTCTGCCCCTCTCTCTCTCTCTCTCCCTCTCTCTCTCTGTCTCAAACAAATACATATTTTAAAAAATGGAGAGGGTTGTCTGTACAGTCTTCTCACATATGAATTCCCAGATGCACAGCTGGGTATTTTTTCTGCCACATGAGCCCTCCCCCCAAACCCGATGCATTTGCACTCTGCCTCCTGGGCTCCCAGGCAGTAAGAAGGGCACAGTAGGAAGAATTAGATATTGGGATTCCTAGAATCTCTTTGAACTTTTGTTTCCTCATCTGTACAACGGGAACAATGGTACTTGCCGCACTTTGCAAAGTTCTGATAACTGAGTAACATGTTTTTGAAACACTTGGAAGACTACAGTGCTGTACAAACATAAAGATTCGTTGCAGAATTCAGGGCTGGCACCCAGGAAGTGTGAGGCCAGAGCATGTGAGTTAGCCTGGGAAGAGCCAGGATCACCTCTAGATGAATAAAGCAGAGTTATCAGTAATCTGGAAATTATCTGCAGACCCGCTCTGTATCCTCTATACCTTGAGAGCAAAAATTATGAAGACAGATACCGCTTTGGATGTCAGGCCCCTGGGAATTAAGAGGAATAGCATCTCCTCCTGCAAACCCTGTGTTGTCCCAGGGCTCTGCATTGGACATTGGGGTAAAGTGAAGGAATTTTGGTTGTTTTAAAAAGATTTACTGAATATTGCCTACACACAAGACACGGTGTGAGATTACAAAGACAGAATCAGAAACTGAGCCATCTTTCATAGATCTATTACCCCTGCAGCTAGGAATATTGAAAGAGGATTCCAGCAGCTCAAAATTTAATGCAAAGGAGACTAGGGGATATTCCAAAATTAGAAAAGATTCGTGGTATTTAAGGTATGATGGGCAGGTCCTTATCAAAGGCCATGGACATGAATCTACTCCAAAATTGGCTACAATAGAATAATGAATAACAGAAAAGATGTATGACTAAGGTTTTGCCTTGAAAAATGAATCTATATAAGCTATTTCATCCTGTATTTGGCAACATTTAGGATGAACTACCATTATGCAGTAACTCATAAAACAAATACAAGAAAAGAATATATTCCTTAAAATAACTTTGCAACAAATATAGCACAATGCAACATTGTAGACATAGTAGCCGGCTTCTCTGTAGGATGATAGGGAATAGAATCACACTTACAAAGCCACGGGAAGACCTCTTGCATTTTCCTAATATGGTTCTCATGATAGTGAATGTATTCCTATGGAAAGCGTCTATCGTGTCGTTATCCTGGCCAGTTTTATTTTCTCTTTTCAGTTGCTAACTGATCTAACTCTTAGCAGTTCATGTTTCACTGGCTTTGCAGTTCTCCAACATCCTAGTCCTCGGCGAATTCCCTGAAACATACATTCCTCGCAAGATCTGCTGTTTCTTTTTACAATTGATTTACGCTGTGGTGTCAGGGCACATCATCCATCAGCAAGAAATGATCTTCAAAGATGGGATGGGCCAGAAGAGGCATAGTGTGAGGAGGTGACACGGCAGTGTCTTATTTTATAAGTGGAAAGTTTACATGCGACACATGTACCTTAAAATGATACTTTGCTTCTCTAAACAACTTTGTAAATGTGCCAGTTTGGAAAATGAGGTGTTTCTGTTCATGATAATAAAGTTCTAAAGCAAATTCTGAACACCAAACACTCTAATTTACTCATTCAATCCTGAATGATTTGATCGCCAATTATAAATTGTGATTTTTTTTTTATTTTGGGGGCAGCATTTTAGAATATATAAATAATTTGCCCTTCATGTTAAATTGGCCTATATAAGGGATTGTTGAGACTAGGTGTTTTAGGTAATATATGTGTATGTATATAAGCACATATATACACACACGTATTTTATATAGATACGGGTGGATACAGCTAGGTATAAATATGGATAGAGATACAGGAATGGGCATAGATATGGGGACAGAGACAGAAATAAATGTGTGTGTGAATGTACATATGCATAACCAGCATATATAGACTCATAACTATAATAGGGACTTCCGGGTGGCCCAGTTGGGGAAGCATCTGACTCTTGATTTCGGCTCAGGTCACGATCTCACAGTTGTAAAGTTGGGCACGTGTCCACCCAGTGTGGAGCCTTCTTAAAATTCCCTCTCTCTCCCTCTCAAAACAAACAAAGAAACAAACAAAGCTATATCTGGGTTATTTAAGCCATGTACGAATAAAAATACAACTTTTATTGCTGGTTTTATTTTGTGTTTCAATAAACAACCACACCAAACTGTTCTGTCTTCCATTAACACTGATTGGCCAAGCTTTTGACAACGCACTAATTTCCATGAATTTTTAATGAGATATAAAGTGAGATGAACACTCTTAAATGATACCAAGCAATCATATTTTGCAGTTGCTTACACTCATTCAAGCCCATCTTTAAAATGCCTAAGTGCTTTTTCTTATGATTTGTATTGTAAGTTGATGAACATCATGGAAATAGATATTCTCAAGTCATTTCTTTTTTGCATTACCCTTCAATATGTACCATTTATGATAGAAATCATATGTGAGAGGCTCATTATGCTAGCATGGATTGTTTCTCTGGTTCTGGTTCTCTTTCAGATCCATCATCTAAATTGCCTGTTTATTTTGGCATATGCTTTCCTGGCAGTAGCTGCTTAATACAGGCGCACAGCAGATGTCATTTGTATTTTATATACAATCAAATATCTCGTAGGACGTTTGTGATGCAAATTTCAAGCACAAATAGCTCCCAATGACTGTGTTATTCTTTCCTGAGGGCCCACCCGCCCTGTTGATACGATACAGCTAAGTTGTGATATCTGCAATAGGTTGAACGTAAAAATATCTCTATTGTCTTTTCCCTCTAAATTATAAATATGTTTGAGTCAACACAAAAGCCCATTAGTTAATCAGCAAGTACTGAGAGCCTACTAGTTGCTCAAGATTATGGGGAGGGCGGTACAGAAGGTGTAAGAACTCCTCTAGAAACATATAAATGTTAACAAATGAAATTAGTGCTTATGACTCTGTTACACGCTGTTGGGGATAAATGGCACCCATGTCAACAGGTCTTAGTGTTTTGGACCCTGTGGATTATCTCATTAAAGCTATGAGCTCTCTGTCAAATGCCACCTATACATACACAAAACATGGAGTAAAATACCAAGAACTTCATGTATCGCTAGGTTGAGAGCCTCTGTTCTGAAAGAAAATTTACAGCACTCTATAGTTATTCTGCAGATTATATCAGATGATCTACGCAAAACTTCTAGCACATAGAATAACATTTAGCCAACATGCTATAGATATTGGTACATTTCCCCCATTCCCCTTAATATTTGGGATTCATAACTTATTTCAAATGTCCTAGACTTGGCCGATAACTGTTCCCACTGGAAAACCACATAAAAATGGCATCTTCTCTTGCAATTGCATTGATATTCTAGAAAGCCCAGAATAGAATTCCAAAGGTAAACAAAAATGTCTGGGGACTCCTTTTTCTCTACCCAAAAAATGGTCTCTTATTTCTCTGCTATCTGAAGCAGAAATATATAATCCATTTCTAGGACCCTCTCCCTCAAATAGCTTCAAACTCAGCCTAATAAACCATTTCTCTTTCTCGTTTCTTCACTGATCTCTTTGAAAAAAAGAGATTAGTTCCTTCCTCCACTTTCTTCCCTTAAACACAGCATCCCCTCTGGAGTGTTGCCTCTGATTTTACCTCATTACTGGAACTTCTTTGCTTAGGTCCTCATGAACTCCTAAATGCTACCTTTCAGACCTCATGCTTCTAGAACTTTCTG
The DNA here is from genome assembly GCF_003009895.1 of Hyaena hyaena. Classification (NCBI taxonomy): domain Eukaryota; kingdom Metazoa; phylum Chordata; class Mammalia; order Carnivora; family Hyaenidae; genus Hyaena; species Hyaena hyaena. The sequence goes on from NW_024080692.1 coordinate 2,829,146, forward strand.
TAGCTATTAGCCCCATTGGCCTAACTTCTTTCGCATCTAGAAAGAAGTTGACTCCTTGACTCCTATTCCTTATTTCCACAGAAAGTTGTCCAACAAGAACTGAAAAGTTTTCTGTTGGAGCATTTCTGGTACTGGCTGCTTCTCCATCACAACCTGCTTTGGGCCTTCATTCCTGTTTTCAGGATTTGTAGAGTGGGCTTTTCTCTCCACTATCTGTTTACAAATCCATATCACAAATGTCCAGCAGGCACTGAGCTCAAACAGAGCTCATCATGAACTCACAGGGTTTATAGACAAAATGCCAAGTTCCTTTGTGTGACATTCAAAGCTCTTCACACTCTGATTCCATCAGGGTTTCTAGCAGGCTCCCTTCATGACTCCCTGTGCCTCTGTTTTACTGCCCTTTCTGGCAAGTCTTGCAAGCCTTGTTAAATTGAGTCACTGTTTAAGATATAGCTTAGCGACCACCTTCCCTGTGAAGATCTATTTTACTTTTCATACCCCAAGTACAATAATCACAATTTTGCTTCTGCTGCTGGCATAGCTCATATCACATATGGTCATTATGCACAGTTGTTCAGATTGTTCACTGAGCAAGAACACCCGGCCAAGAGGGCAAGGGTCTAAAATCCAGCCCACTGGCAGAAGAGTGCATTTATTTTTCTAATTCAAAATGTCCAACGTAGGGGCACCTGGGTGGCTCAGTTGGTTGAGTGTCCAGCTCCTGATATCAGTTCAGGTCATGGTCTCATGGTTCATGAGATCAAGCCCTGCATTGGGCTCTGCACTGACAGTATGGAGACTGCTTGGGATTTTCTCTCTCCCCCTCTCTTTTTCCCTCCCATGCTCACATACACGTATACCTTCTCTCTCAAAGTAAATAAATAACCAGTAAAAACACACACACACAGAAAACACAAAAGGTGCAGTGAAGGCTAGTGGTGACCCAATGTCCAACAGAACTTCAGCTTCACGCTCTTAAATGCATCTGTGCCTCTAGACTATGAGCTTTTTAGGGCCAGGTCTCCGTGGTCCTTTTGTCCCTAATACCTTGTGCAGTTTCTTGCACTGACTTGCAAAAATTGTCAAATCTGAAAGATTGATAATAGCGATAACAACAATAACCTAATCAAAATATTAAATCCCCTGTTATGTTGTAGGAACAACTCTAAATACTTTTGCGCAGATACTATTACTTAGTTACCACCATTAGCCTATCAGGAAGGAGCTATTATTACTTCCACTATGCAGATCATAAAACTGGGACTCACAGAAGCTCAGTCATTTACGTAAAGCCACACGACCAGGATTTGAATCCAGGCCCGTCTAAATCCAGAGCCTGGGTCTCTAAACACAAAGGCAGGTAGAACAGGTGCGTGCATGCGTGCGTGCGCTCACCGAGAGGGCACTCATATGCCCATGAGGATAAAACCTGGGGCTCGAGACCGTTTGAGAATCTTAAGTGTTTTTGTCGAAAACAGTCTGTTGAAGAGCAAGCCCAGAGGCATCCAGAAGCCCACCTGCAGAAGACAGATAGAGCCTTTCTACCCAGCTCTACCTCCACTGGCTCCTGGCAGTCTGAAAGAACCCATCCCCCCGGCAGGCTAGCAGAAGGGGGTTCAAGATGGCCGGCCTCCAACTGCTGCCTGCAGGGGCCTCTTGCTCCGCCTCTTGACATGAGGGCCATCTCTCTTTGACCTGCAATAAACCTCAGCTGGCTTGTCGGCTCTCCCGCCAATCCCAGCCACATCCAGGCTCTGGGCAGGCTGTGGAGCCCCTCTGTCGGGCTCAGACGAGGAGACACAGTAGAGCCATCATCCATCATCGCCAGGATGATGGTGCCCATCCCTGTGCCCTACTGTGTCACCTAGGATTCATTAACACATTGAACGGGAGCAGAACAGACACCTGCTGAGAGGAAGGTCTGCTAATGGATGGATGCTCCTCTCCAATGACCGTGGGAGAAGAGCAAGATCTCCTTCCAGGGCCGTTTTCTCAACCCATGTTAAAAATCATGATTAGTCCCTTCTGGAAGGCTGCGGAGAGGAGCATCAACAGTGCCAGCTACCTACCACCGAAACCAGCTTGAAATTAACCCCCAGGATTCTAGATAGACCGGAAACAGGGACAGGACAGGGATTTGTTTTCCTTTTGATCTTCAGAATCTTGGCTTAATTTCCACCTTTCCCTCAAAGCCTGCCGCAGTGCCGAACAATTACTCCCTCCTCAGAGCTCCTGGAGTATTTGTGTCTGTCCTACTTGTTTGAAAAGTTGCATTCCATCCATTCTTTCACTGAGTAACAGACCCTGAGCTTGCCCTCTGCACTGGGCACGGAGGTGGGGGCAGGGATAGATAAGCTCCGCTCACGTCCTCAAGGGAGAGCCAAGTCCAATGGCAAGGAAGTCAACCTCAATGAAGGCTGAAGGTCTCTATAAGAAAGGTAAAGGCTCTAGAAGACAGCGGAGCTGACTTGTTAACCCATTCCAAGGCAGGACTAAAGAAATGCTGTGCAGAGGAAGGGCGGTTGAGTCTTGAAGTCAGGGAGTTTCAGGCAGAAGCTCCTTAAATCACAATGGCTGAGTGTGGACGCAGTGGTATTTTTTTTAATAGCCCCGAGAGGCTCCAATGTGTAGCAAAGTTGGAGAAGCATCATTCTGGGGAAGCGCCCTTAGCCAAAGCAGAACTGCCACATATGGGAAATTATGCCTCTCTTCTTCTTTTATCTCCCCCCTGCCCAAGGCAGCTGACAGCCTAAGAATGAGTGACTAGCACGGAGGGGCAAAGGGCTGGCTGCTTGCCTAAGGTGGGGAAGAACTCTGTGGGGCAGTTCATGCTTTAGAGCTTCCCCATGGGGTCAGGCTGAAGCTGTAATCCAACTGAGATCGCATCCTTGCTTTTCGCCCCCACCCTGCCCAACCCTGCCCCACCCTGCCCCTGCTCACCCTTTCTCCCAACAGCAACACTGAGCAAGTCACGTGCACCTGAATCTCTCCCGGCTCTCCTTCAAGGGCACTGACTCCAGACTCCCCAGCCCTTTGAACTATTCATTATAGACACTCAATGTGGATTTCATGGTAGTGATGGTGGTAAAATTTCCTAGCCAGAGGACGTATGGACACTAAAGTGTTAGCTGGGATAATGCATTGTCCCTTAATTGGAAGAGTGTGGAGGACAGTGGCTCAGCCCAAGGAGGCTGACGACTCACAGTGACTCTCGAACCTGACACAGACTAATGTGAAGGACAAATGACTCATTGTTCCTTAGTCACACCGCGCACGCAGCTGCCAATCTTACCACCTTTGAGGACTATTAATTCCTGGCCAAAGCTTGCCACTTCTTAACTGTGTTTTCTTGCTTTAGAAAAACACATCCAGGATGGCCAGATGAGGTTGTTGAATAGCGTCTAACTGATCAGCCTCTGACTGCGATTGTTCCTTCATTCAAGCTTGTCAGAAGTAATCACTTTAATTTCATGTAAATGTCTTCATAGCACTTCTTGGCTAAGTAATCATTGCTTTAAAATGTTGATGCAGGGGCGCCTGGCTGGCTCCGAGATTTTTGTGTGTCTGGAGAAACCTCTTTGGGGACCATAAGAAAAGAAAGAGGGGGTTACACTTGATCCTCTAGGAATTACCCAAGTATCTGATCGTCAATATCTTTGCCTGGGTTGTTCTAACAGCATCTGTTATCAGCATTCCAGTCACATTTATCCGTAAGCATTGTCTTGTCCTTTAGACACATACCCCAGGTGATGAGTTACTGAAGGAGGGCAAGGGGACCAGATCTAGTTGAATGGAGTGGAAACAGATGCCAGTTCTAGGTACAAGGAGGGTTTTAGCGGTACCATGATTTTGAAAATTTGAGCTAATCTTGAGTCCAGAAAGATAACACATGCAAAGAACAGCCACGTAGGCTTTTGTATGAGTTAAGATAAAGGCTAAGCTGCTATAACAAAGAAGCCCCCAATTGCAGTAGCTTAAACAAGATAGAAATTTGTGTGACTCTAACCTAACAGCCTAGAAAGCAGTGGTCCATGGCTGGTGAGGCGGCTCGACCATCTTCAACATGTGGCTTCCAGAACTGTTCTAGCCATTGTCACTCCTCAGAGAGCAGGAAAGGGAGAAAGGAAATTCGGGGAAGCACTTTCCTCTCTAAAGAAGACAACCCAAAAGTCATACATGTTCCTTTGGTTTATCTCATTTTTGCCTGAATTTAGTTTCATGGTCAAACTAGCTGTGTAGAAGGTTGGCAAGTTTAGTGGGTTTTTTCTTTTTTTTTTAAATGTTTATTTATTTTTGAGACAGAGAGAGACAGAGCATGAGCAGGGGAGGGTCAGAGAGAGAGGGAGACACAGAATATGAAGCAGGCTCCAGGCCCTGAGCTGTCAGCACAGAGCCTGACATGGGGCTCGAACTCACGAACCATGGAGACCATGACCTGACTTGAAGTTGGACACTTAACTGGCTAAGCCACCCTGGCACCCCAGCAGGTTTAGTTTTGAGCACTGTGGCTATCTGCCCAGCGAAACTCAGGATGTCCTCTGACTAAAAGACAGGAGTCAGCAGTCTTTACAGTGACAAGTTAATATAAATGTCCAGGGACCCCAAAAATCCATCAGAAGACTGGAAGCAGAGTCAATAAGTATATCCCAAAGAGCTATGCACATTGTAAACACCGAGTGCATACCTAAAGGCTGGGTTGATGGATGAATGAGTAAATGTCTGAATGAAACGAAAATATCCATGGCAGCATCCAGGGACTCCAATTAAATAGGTGTGATATTCACAATGCAAAATCCCACATAAACAGATTCACATAAGCACACAAGACCTACGGGTGGCCCCCCTGGCCTGCTTTTGCATGCTTCCTGCTAAGTGTGGTTGCGGGCTGAAAGAAGGAAAAGACCTAACACTCATTTCATTGACGGTCTCACATCTCACAGCTGGGAGATTCAGTCAGCTGGGACCGAGGCCACTATGCCGGGCATTCAGACATCGCTCAGACAATAGGAATCTTCCGATCTCTATAGAATCTCTTTCCAGATTGTGGTTCCCGGAGTATGGTCCCCAGATCAACTGTGTCAGCATTATCTGGAAACTTTTAGAAAAGCAAATCCTCAAGCTGAACCCCAGACCCACTGAATCAGAAATTGTTAGGGTAGGGTCCTCTGGATGATTCTGATGCCATTAAGTCTGAGGACCATGACTCTAGACCATGACTTGCCTTTAGCTACCTGCTGCCTGTTACTGAAAGACAGTATAGCCCAGGATATAGCTTGGTTTGGACTGGATCTTGCAGGAAAAGAGTTACAGATCCTGTTCTGGAATCCCAGTCTAGGAAAGACTTCTGAAAAACTCTTTTATTCATCTGTTTGTCTCTATGGTAGTAAATATGCACATCATCCAAGATACCAATTTTAGCCAGTGCTAGTCCCAAATATCTCTGAGGGTGGAAATCAGAAGTGTTCCTTGTTGGATAGTCCCAGTGTTTACAGCATATATGACAGGGCATGTCTCCTTTTTTGTTTATTAATAACCAAACTCCTTCTCATTATAATGCAAGCCCGTTTATTCTTAAATGATCTTTCCAAGAGATCTCTGTCCTTTGCTTACTCTAATTATTATTTGTATACTCAAAGACATTTATATTTAAATATTTTTATTTTTGAGAGACAGCGAGACAGAGTGCGAGAAGGGGAGGAACAGAGAGAGGGAAACACAGAATCTGAAGCAGGCTCCAGGCTCCAAGCTGTCAGCACAGAGCCCAACATGAGGCTCAAACCCACAAACCATGAGAACATAACCTGAGCTGAAGTCAGATGCTGAACCGACTGAGGCACCTAGGCACCCCTACTCAAAGACAATCTTTTTTTACAGTTACTATATTCTTTTTTTTCTGAAATAGTTTATTGTCAAGTTGGTTTCCATATAGCACCCAGTGCTCATCCCCACAAGTGCCCTCCTCCATACCCATCACCCCCCATGCCCTCTCCCCCACCTCCATCAGCCCTCAGTTTATTCTCAGCATTCAAGAGTTTCTCATGGTTTGCCTCCCTCCCTCTACACAGCTATTTTTCTCCTTCTCCTCCCCCATGGTCCTCTGTTAAGTTCCTCCTAATCCTCCCATACGTAGAATCATATGGTATCTGTCCTTCTCTGACTGAGTTATTTCGCTTAGCATAATACTCTCCAGTTCCATCCATGTTGCTACAAATGGCCAGATTTCATTCTTTCTCATTGCCATGGAGTATTCCATTGTATAGATAAACCACATCTGCTTGATCCATTTGTCAGTTGATGGACACTTAGGCTCTCAAAGACATTTTTTAAATCATTATTTTCTCTTTTCTAAGTTAAACAATTTCAAGTTCTTGAACAATAAACATCTTTTTTAAAAGAAAATTCCAAATGATCTTGATGGGTTCTGCCATGGTCTGAATGTTTGTGTATCCCCAAACTCATATGTTGAAATCCTAACTCCCAAAGATGTTGGCATTAGGAGGCATGCCCTTTGGGAGATGTTTAAGTTACTAAGGTGAAATCTTCATGAATGGGATTAGTGTCTTAGAAAAGAGACCGCATAGAACTCCATAGCCCCTTTGACCATGGAAAGATACAACAAGAAGTCTATGACCTGCAGGAGGGCCCTCTCCCAGCCATGCTGATATCCTGATCTCAGACTTCCAACCTCCAGAACTGTGAGAAATAAGTTTCATTCTGTGTAAGCCACTCAGTCTGTATTCTGTTATAGTAGCCAACCCAAAAGGACTTAGACAGTTCCTTACACGTTCTCAATATTATCTCATTAATTATATAATATATAATATATATAATTATAAAGATGTAATATCTCATATAATTATTATAGGTAATAACCCCAAGAAAGAGAAGAAACCCTAAAAGAATTAAATTTTTAAAATTTATTTTGAGAGAGAGAGAGTGGAGGAGAGGGGTACAGGAAGAGGGAGAGAATGAATCCCAAGCAGGCTCCATGCTCAGCACAGAGCCCAACACGGAGCTCCATCCCATGACTGTGAGATCATGACCTGAGCTGATATCAAGACTCAGATGCTTAACAGACTAAGTTACTCGGGCCCTGGAACCCTAAGGCGTTTTACCCCAGTGTTACATATGAAGAAACTGAGGTTCAGTAAGGTTAAACTACTTGTGGGGTGCCTGGGTGGCTCAGTCGGTTAAGCGTCTGACTTTGGCTCAGGTCATGATCTCACAGCTCATGGGTTCGAGCCCCATGTCGGGCTCTGTGCTGACAGCTAGCTCAGAGCCTGGAGGCTGTTTCAGATTCTGTATCTCCCTCTCTCTCTGACTCTCCCCTGCTCACGCTGTCTGTCTCTCTCAGAAATAAATAAAACATAAAAAAATTTTTTTTAATTAAAGAAAAAAAAACTACTTGCCTGGGGCTACCGAGCTTGGCAATGGCTGGGCCCATATCCATGAGGAGAGAGACATTACCCTTGCTCTTATGTTTCTATCTATATAGCTAGCATTTAATTTATTCCAAATCTTGGTTAAATAATGATGTTATGTTTTTTGTGTGGTTGGAAATTCAACTGTAAGTTGTAAGCTTGAAATGTCCTACAAATAACATTACAGGAATGAAAATCTTCTTGGGAAATGACATTTTATTTAAGAAAAGTAGATGTTCTAGAGGGATGTTTCAAAATGTGATGATCATATAATCATAATCTGAGAATCCCAGTGCCATAGAAACTAGGAGACAAAGGTAGCAAATAGACCTGTTAGAATTGACAGCTATAATGGACGTCTTTCAGCATGATTCGTTTTGTTACCTTCATGGGGATGAGGATCAACAGCATTCAAGTGCTTTCTTTTTCAAATTACTTCATGGACAACTCTCTGCAATACCCCAGCATTAGAAGAGGGCTTTGAGCATGGCATTGCATTCACCACATACTTGTGGAATAAATCAACAGTTGATTCTTCATCTTCGGAGAGGACTAGAGAAATCAGACTCAGGTGTATATCAACAACACTCTGTAGGATGAGAATTGTCCCCAGAGACCTGATAGTCCATGGTTTTTGCTTTCAGAACAATTGGAGACCAAGAACTTATGTAACATGTTCAAGGTCCTACAGATAGATAGTGGTTAAGACTGGAACTAAAAGTCAGATTTCCTACATGGGTCATGCAATTGTCAAAACTCATCAAATGGACACTTCAGATTTGTGCATTTCACTGTATATAAATTATACACTTAAAAAAAACCATTTTGTGGTACCTGGGTGGCTCAGTCCGTTAAGCATCTGACTTCAGGTCAGGTCATGATCTCATGGTTGGTGAGTTCTAGCCCCACATCGGGCTCTATGCTGACAGCTCAGAGCCTGGAGCCTGCTTCCGATTCTGGGTCTCCCTCTCTGTGCCCCTCCACAGCTTGTGCCTTCTCTCTCTCTCTCAAAAATAAATAAACATTTTATAAAATTTTTAATAAAAATAAATAAATAAATATAAAACCCTGCTTTTCCAACTCTTTTTTTCTGTCAATTCTCTTCCATTGTGATTCCCTGATAAAGAATGAATCAGGAAGAAGGTAACTGGCTTCAAACCAGATATAGTTCTGGCTACAAACAGCCTTAACTAAAAAAGGTCATACTTTGAAAGTCCATGGAACACATTATAAAATCTCAACAAACAATCAGGACTTGACATAGGATTACCAACTTTGTTTATTTTACCAAAGAAGGAAAGTAAAAGATCAAAAAACCTTCCTGTTTAGAGCCATCTTCATTGCATAAAACAAAGGGTGTGTTAACATTTTATTATTTTTTTAAGTTTATTTATTTGTTTTGAGAGAGAGAGAGAGGACAGGTAGGGGAGGGACAGAGAGAAGGAGAGACAGAATTCCAAGCAGTCTCTACACTATCAGTGCAGAGCTTGACATGGGCTTTTATCTCAATAATCATGAGATCATGACCTGAGCTTAAATCAAGGGTGAGAAGCTTAACCAACTGAGCCACACAGGTGCCCTGGCCTATGAAGATTCTTAATGGACCAGCACATGCCAGCGTCTGGAACTTCTAGGCCAGGTCAGAAAGAGCTAACAAATGAGGCTGTTTGGATATTAGATACCTGACTATAGTAGGCACCGTTCTTCCTTCTGACCTGGGCTCATACCTTAATGTATTCATATTCCCACAAGATCCAGAATTTTTCCTTATTTGGAGGTGGGGGAGGGGATATGGATAAAGCAAGAGTGGGATCAGCAGTGCCCGCCCTTGATGGCCTCTTCAACTAGAGTTCATACATTGCTCGACGTGGAAATCGCATTCTCCTCCAGAGAGCTCCTACATAAACGACATTAGCCCACACTGGGCTGGGCCTCAGCCACAGCTTCACAGGTCTCTACTGAGCATGAGCTCTGTTCCAGGAGGCTTCACAAGGCATCTACAGTTGGATCTCTTACAAAAAAGAAAAACATGAGTTGGTGTGTATTGTATATCGGTTTCCTAGAGGTACCATAACAAGGTACCACAAACAAGGTGGCTTAAGACAGCAGAAATTTATTCTCTTACAGTTCTGGAGGCTCAGAGTCCAAAGGTGAGGTATCAGCAGGGCTGTGCTTCCTCTGGATCTTTAGGGAAGAATCCTCTGTCTTCTCTTCTAGCCTCTGGCTGGTCTGCAATCCTTGCTACCTCTTGGCTTATAGATGCATCACCCCAATCTCTGGCCCCATCATCACAGGCGGCTTCCCCTGCATGTTGTCATGTTAGTTTTCCTCCATATGCCTGTCTCTGGTTCTCTTTCTCTTCCTGTAAGTCACCATTCAAATAGGATTAATGAATTCCATCTGCAAAGAGCCTATTTCCAAATAAGGTCACGGTCACAGGTACCAGGGCTGTAGAATTTCATGTATCTTTTGGCGAGACACAAACCAAGCCGTGGCCGTGCGTGAGATTTACCCATGGCTCTGGTGACATGATGTGGAGGAGGATTTCAGATCTGTATCAACTCCCCCATGACCCTGACAAAGCATACATCTATTCATCCCGTGGGGTTGGAACTCTAATTAATAGCTACCTGCTGGTCACCTTGTATGTGTTTGTAGTGCTTTTTGAGGGACACTCCAGATACACAAAATCCTGTTCCTACCTTCAATGCCTGCTCTACCCCGCACCAGATATGGACCCCTTCTGTGCCCCAGCTTCTCTGTCTGTAAAATGGGGATAACAATGGCACCTTCCTCAATGGTGTGTTATGAGGATTATAGGAGAAAATAGATGCCGCCTGGCCCTTAGCAAGGGTTCAATAAATGTCACCAATTGCTACAATGCAATGTGTGCACAAAATACACCCATGCTTTAGAGAATAAGCAAGAACCAAAGGCATGATATAACATATATATGCAGATGTTACAATATACAGTTCAGACAAAGGAAGGGGAGCATCTCCGATACTGACTAATACCTTATACGTGGTCTGCGTGTGCTTGGGTGTTAATACAGATTTGTGGGGAACCCCTTGTGTGTGCGTGTTCAGGTCAAGTTTGATAAGGGAGCAGCAATCTGGAGGATGGATATCTTTCCTGGGACTGAAAAAGAATTTAGGACCCCGTCTTCCTCATTTTATTTCCATCGAGCCGCGTGGTTCCCGCAAAGCCCCAGGGAAAAACTCTTGTTCTGTGTTCAGCCCCGCGCCCCCGGTGGCCCCCAGCCAGTGTGCCTTATGTGAAATGAAATAGGCTCTTGAAAAATCTCTTATACCTGTGTGCTGAGCTGGGAGGTCACCCCATGGCTGAGCGATGTATTCGTATTGTGCCTGAGAAGAGATTATTCTTGGACCATAACCTTTTTACAACCTGCTCAAGCCCCCTGTTCACTGAGAGCCTTTGATCAAGGCCACTGCCTTGTGCTTTCAATTGGGCACCATAGAAAGCAAGGTGAAGGGACAATTTTGTTTTCCCTTAAAGAAGGATGCATGTTTGTAGCAAGGCATGAGTGTTGACTTAGCATCAGAACAAAACAGAAAATCGGGGCGCCTGGGTGGCTTAGTCGGTTAAGCGACCGACTTTCACTTAGGTCATGATCTCACGGTTCGTGGGTTCGAGCCCCACATCGGGCTCTGTGCTGACTGCCAGCTCAGAGCCTGGAGCCTGTTTCAGTCTGTGACTCCCTCTCTCTCTGACCCTCCCCTGCTCACCCTGTCTCTCTCTCTCTCTCTCTCCTAGAAATAAATAAAACATTAAAAAAAAAAAAAGAACAAAACAGAAAATCATCTAAAAACCCCTTCAATATAGCTTGGAAAGAGTTTCCCACAGCCCAGCTGTCTTTATTCAGAAATAAAGCAATATATCTGGAGGTTCTCTAGCCACCTATCCACTTATATTTATATTGGGATAATACTAATTGTAATATTAATTGATTGATCTTGCCCAAGGCGCTCAAGTGTCTGCACACAAAATTGGAATATAATTGCAACAATAAAGAGATCAAATGAGATCATTAAAACATAAAAGATGACAAATACTAACTCAGGAAGCCCTTTGTATGCACTGGGACTTGCGCTACCTATTTATAAGGCATTGTTTGCAGACTCCTAAGGAGAGGGTTCAAGGCAGAATTAATTCAGTGATCTGTTTGCACAGAGACATCAAATGAAAGTACTCACGCGAGAATGGATTGCAGTATAATTGCAGATTCAAGCATATATTCCGTAGGGCATTGTTCAGATCCGTCTTTAGACAAGACATAACATTGAACTGGCCTTAACACCATTTTTACATTTCTCCTAAAGCTACAAACTTGAAGAAATCATATCTACAGGAAACATGGGAAGAGGAGGTCAAAACAGGCAAAAGGAAGTGAGTCAAGAATTAGCTCCTTTGAGGGGCTCCTGGGTGGCTTAGTCGGTTAAGCGTCCAGCTTTCGCTTAGGTCATGATCTCGCAGTTCGTGGGTTCGAGCCCCGCGTCAGGCTCTGTGCTGACTGCCAGCTCAGAGCCTGGAGCCTATTTCAGAGTCTGTATCTCCCTCTTTCTCTGACCCTCCCCTGCTCACGCTGTCTCTCTCTCTCTCCTAGAAATAAATTTTAAAAATATTAAAAAAAAAAAAAAAGAATTAGCTCCTTTGAGGTGTAGACTTGTAATTGGCATTCATAGAATTAAAAAGAAGGAAAACAACGACAGCCGGGGTAGGCCTTGGGTTAGCCACACCAGAACAGATTGCTGGCACTTTTCAAGGGCCACTGGAGGGCGGGGATGACATGGTACCTCAGACCCAATTTGTGTCCAATTTCTCTTCTTATCAACTGTAAAATAAAGAGTCTGAGGACCCATCACCTCAAAGCCATCACATTCACGACTTTCTAAAACTGAAGATTTCTATTCTTCATCATTTTCGTGAACAGTCTCTGGCTGTTCTTATTATTTTTTTTTTCAAAGACCTTATTCAGCCGATGCAGTCTCTTAACTCCTGCAGAGCTGGGAATGTAATGTAAGGGAGGCTTCACTGAAGTCAATGATTTCAGTTCTTTTTTTCTGCCCGGCTACTTCTGTGGGCCAGCTGCACCGAATCATAGGGGACCATAAACCTGTACCCACTGCCCTCGTCAGGAATTCAGTGATGGCAATAATAGCACTGCCTGCCACGGCATTGCTGCCATCACCGCAGAAGGTTCTAGGCATAATGCAGTCATTCATTTATTCAATACTCAACACCTACTTATTGAGTCACTTTTATATTAGTGAACCAAACAAAGTCCCAGGCCTCAGGAAGCTTATTTTCCTGGTCTCAGGGAGCTTATGTTCTCAGGGAGGGAGGCAGAGAAGAAACAAATAAATGTGTCAAACAAGGAAATGTGTCAGATAATGTCAGATGATGATAAATAAGAATCAGGAAAGAAAATAAATCGGAAAACAGCACAGAGAGTGACTGGGGTAAATGGTGCTATTTTATTTTATTATTATTTTTTTAATGTTTATTTCTGAGAGAGAGACCGAGTGTGAACAGGGGAGGAGCAGAGAGGGAGGGAGACACAGGATCCAAAGCAGGCTCTAGGCTCTGAGCTGTCAGCACAGAGCCCGACGCAGGGCTTGAACCTACAAACCGTGATCATGACCTGAGCCCAAGTCAGACGCTCAACCAACTGAGCCACCCAATGCCCCCTCCTTTATTAAATTTTTTTAAATGTTTATTTTTGAGAGAGAGACAGAATGTGAACAGGGGAGGAGCAAAGAGAAAGAGAGAGAGAGAGAGAGAGAGACAGAATCCGAAGCAGGCTCCAGCCTCTGAGCTGTCAGCACAGAGCCCAAAAGTGGTGCTATTTTAGAGCATGACCAGGAGAAAGCTCCCAGACAGGATGCTGAGCAGAGACCCAAAAATTGGCATGAATGTGCCTCACTTTGATATTCCTTGGGGCATCTGTGTGGCTCAGTAGATTGAGTGTCTGACTTCGGTTCAGGTCATGATCTTGTAGTTCGTGGGTTTGAGCCCCACATCAGGCTCACTGCTGTCAGCTTCTCAGTGCGGGGACCTGTTTTGGATCCTCTGTCCCCTCTCTCTGCCCCTCCCGGCTTGCATTCTCCCCAAAATAAATAAATATTTTAAAAAGATATATTCCTCAAATAGACTCATGAACCGAAGTCTTATGGGAATGAGATGCAAAACGTGAAACAGAATCCTTTCTGGTTGTTCCAGGAAAATAAAAGGAAGAGCTAGGTTTTCCTGAGCCCCTCACAGGTATGATTTTAATCCCCTGGCACCCTGTGAGGTAGGAATGAGGGTTACCTTCCTTTTGCTAATGTGGGTATTAACTCATCAAAGGTTACACAGCAAGTGGACATTGAGACCGGGTTTCAACACCAAGCCCTTTGTGGGTTTATCTTATTTTTGTGGAGCAGCTGATGTGCTATAAAGGGCACATATTTAAAGTGTCCAATTTGAGGACTTTTAACGTATGTTAACAAGTCTATACTCACGAAATCATCACCACCGGAGAGACCGTGGATCTATGCCACACCCATGCCTCCTTGTAATCCTCCTGCCTTCTCCTCGCCAGCCTCCAAGCAACTCCGGATCCACTTTCTGTCATTCCAGATTAGCGTGCGTTTTCTGCAGTTTTGTGAGTGGTATCATGCAACGTCAACTCTTTTTTTGTCTGGCTCCTTCCCCTCAGCATGATTATTTTCTGACTCCATTATTTTCTGACTGCTGTGTGTATCGGTAGTTCAGTCCCTTTGTTTTGCCGAGTAGCGTTCCGTTGTATAGATGTGTCGCACCTGCTTATCCATTCACCTGTTAGCCACTGTCCAGCTTCTGGCTATTACACGTTAAGTTGTTGTGAACCTTCGTGCACACATCTTTGTATCTGACACTCAGTCTCAACCGTTACGTAATAAACATCTCTAAAAAACAAAAACGAAAACAAAAAAGCAAACAAAAATAAGACAAAAATAGACGCATAGAAGCTGTGTTGGGTGGCAAAGTCCCACCAAATCCGAACCAAAACCACTAGATTCCAAAAGCCGTGACCCCTTCCTAGTCCAAGGTAATAAGTAGCCATTGGAAAATGCAGTTGTAAAGCCTATCATTCAGATGTCACGTGGTTTCTCTATCGTCCAAGGAGAGATTGCCTTAGATAACCTGGCTTGTGCTCTCTCTCCCACTTTTACCAGCAGTGTGACTTTTGACAAGTCACTTGTCCTCCCCAGGACTCTCTACTCATCTGTCGAAGTGCCAGCCCATTACGCGCTGACTCATGGCTCGTACCAATGAGAGGAAAGGAGGAGGTTATCCAAGAGGGAATTATTTGCCCCTCTTTCCAGCTACTGCTACACCCTCCTGGTTACGGGATCTTGGCTTCTTGGGGCTGCATGCAACCCAAGGAAGCATGTAAGAACACTGAGGCCCCAGGGGTCGGGGGTGCCTGAGATACACTGGGTGTCACGGGCAGAAGGGGGTGCAAACGCAGGCTTGCTGGCGTCTAGTACAGACCTTTTCCTCTGACACCAAACCGCTGCTTGTTGATTCTACAAGTTTTCTATCCAGCAAACGCACTGAAAGAAATGAGTGCGTTTCCCCCTGTTTTACGATGAGTTAGGGTGGTGATCGTCTGTCTCCGAGCGTTTACAGTTGGTGATCAGACCGCAGATGCTGAAGTCCCAGGGATGCAGAGTAACACCTCGCCGGCGAGGTAGATGCTACAAGAAGGGAAACACTTGTGGAGAGAGAAGCTGAAATAAGAGAGGCAAATAAATGATTCATTCTCCCCCCCCACCCCCACCACCACCACTACTGTTAATTTAAGTTATAATTACCCGAACTTTAAAAATAAAACCTGAACAGCATCGCTGTCTCCGCCACACGACAGGAAAACACACCCCATCGCATCAACTCAAATCACACATTTAACAACTGCTGTTTTAGGTTTCGACTAATTAAGGAACAGTTCTTGGTACATGTATTCCTACTTCAATTAAATAGCTCACGGTGTAGGACGGAGCTGCTAAGTCTCCTTAAAGCTCTTTCATTGGTAAAAGATGAATTTCTCATAGAACCTAGTTATAAGAGGTTTGTGTTTTAACTCACGAAAGGCTCAAAATATTGGTTTAGGGTGACTTCTTTAGAGAGACTTAAATAACAGTGTAACAGGCTGGAAGTTTCTACATAGGATGGTGAAATATTTGGTGAAGATAGCATTGCTTTATGGACGGCTGACCAGAACTCAGTGTAGAATTCATAATACATGGCAAAGCCTGAGTGGACGGAGGCATACGTTCTCGGGGAAGCTTTATTGCTCGGGAACCGTGTGTCACCAAGAAGTGACAAAATACCCCTCTGAAGCCTCCCTGTGTCTTGTCCAGTAGGGCAGCTCAGGCTGGCTTTGCTGTGTGAAAAGCAAGCAAGCTGGAGGTTTGGATGTCCGTGGTCATGTTTAAGGAAGCTCTCAGTGCCATGCTTGTTTATTCCCTCTAAGGTTCTCAGCCTGTCATGGATGGATCAGTTCCAACAGTGTAACTTGCCTGCCCCTCAATATGGACCATTTGGGCAGAGATACTGGTGTGTTCTCACTGCAGGTGCTGAGATAGAAAAAGCGGGACAGGCTGAAATGAGCTTCACCCAAGATAATGGTAGCTTCAAAATGTCTCTAACAGTCGGCCTTAGGAATTTCAATATGGTTGAAAGAGGAGGCTGGGGGCTTGGTTTTTAATTAAGCGGTATTTGTATAGCAAGCGTATACTCTTCAGTTGGATATTATGTTTATTGGACTCGCTTAGAGCACCAACTCCATGTGAGCAATCATTCGCTACTGGTGAGGTTCATAGCCAAGGTGGCTTAGCCGGGCCAGTCCACCTGCAGAAAATCCTTGAGCCCCAGTACTTTTAGATAAACCCTTGGCTGGTGAAAGTCTAAACCAGACCAGCAGTGGATGCCCCTTTAAGAAGGAAAGGGGCAACAAATTAATGACAGGTGCATGATAATTAACCAATTTCCTATATCACATCTGTCACTTGGCCCTTTGCAGAGTCCTCTTTTGACCAGTTGCTGTGACATAAATCATCTCTGTAAAGTAGATGATGGGTTTTCCCTGCATATTACAATGGGGAACAGTAGCAAGTTGAAAAGCATGGCAAATGAAGCCTGACCGACAGAAAAGAAGAGGTGGGGGACTTGTCCCCTAACAAAAACACACGGCTCCAAAATCTTTCCTCAGTATAAAGAACTCACCACTGGGACGCCTGGGTGGCTGAGTCGGTTAAGTGTCCAACTTCCCCTCAGGTCATGATCTCACGGTCTGTGGGTTTGAGCCCCTCATTGGGCTCTGTGCTCACAGCTTGGAGCCTGGAGTCTGCTTCCAATTCTGTGTCTCCCTCTCTCTCTGCCCCTCCGCCACTCATTCATTCATTCATTCATTATCTCTCTCTCAAATAAATAAACTTTTAAAAAGTTAAAAAAAACCCGAAAACCTCACCACTGGACACCATCCCTTCTCTCACTACTTCCTATTTCCCTACTTGAATCTGGCTCTCCCCTAAAGCAGATGTACATCTGAAAATCCTTCAAGTTTAACACTGGGATTCTAGGAGCTGCAGAATTGGGAATTATGGGTGTATGTTGGGACGGGTGAGCCACCAATAGATGTGAGTCAGGGGTGCAGCATTATAAGAATTGAGAGCAAATTATAAGCCAGAAACAAGTATACCAGCAAAAGTATATACATTCTGATGGTTGTAGAGCTGAAGGTATGCACTGGCATAGAAAATTACCCAAAGTAGACTGAATTGGTTATAGGGCATTATAAATGGTAATAGGGCTTATAATCAGAATGCCACAGATGAACCTGAATTAATAAAAATAAATTTTCTAATTCACTCAAAGAGTTTTTAGATATTTCCTTTTGGAGAAGCTCTTCTCCAAGGTATGCACAAATTTGAGCCAGCAACACCAGATTCATGAACCCACCTATGCTGCCCACAGCTGATCTCACCCACAAAGTGATTAAATGAGAAGCACCCATGAAGGTATCTCTTCCCATGTTCACAGACATTGGATCTCCAATGCCAGATTCCATCTGTTGCTCGCCCTTTATAAAATGAAATAATCCAACATGGAATAGGAAGGAAGGAAGGAGGGAGGGAGGGAGGGAGGGAAGGAGGGAAGGAAGGAAGGAAGGAAGTTGGCTCATAAACCTCAAAATGACCAAAGCAATTCCCTTAAGCACGTTACATATTCAGTTACAATTAAGTGACTTTTATGTGCCTCACACTGTGCTACTTACTTAAACACTGCAGGGATATTACACGGTATAAATACAATCCAAGGCTACATTTCTAGAGCATTTATTAGCCAACCGATATAGTAAGCCTTTTAAATACATTGTCTTATTGAAAGTAACCATGTCCTCTGTTGTCCTTAAAGCTAGTCCCCCCATTTGCAACTGATGAAACTTTTAGAGGTTATGCAACTAGTTTAAGATCACACATTGATAAATTCCAGGCCTGGTGTTGAAACTCACATACTCCTACTGGCAGTATGCAAGTTCTTCAACAATGATCTGCTGAAGAAAGCAGGCTGTGAGCTAGTGGGGAGAGGAGGGACCCCACACAAATTGTCCTGACCCGTCATGAAATAAACAAGCACATCCCAGTGCTTGATAGCATTTCCATTAAGGCATTTCAGCAAGCGTAGAGTTTCCCCTACCAACCACATTCAACCTTTGCTGAATCCTGGTAATACCCGATAAAAAAGTATCATGTGCACATAAATAAGTTAAACATGAATTTCCATATGACTATTGCTAGGCAAATACCCAAAAGAATTGAAAATGAGCATTCAAACAAAAACTTGTACAGGGGTGCCTGGGTGGTTCAATCGCTTGAGCGTCTGACTCTTGATTTTGGCTCAGATCATGATCTCATGGTGAGATTGAACCCCATATCAGGCTCTGTTCTCACAGCAAGAAGCCTGCTTGGGATTCTCTTTCCCTCTCTTTTTCTGCCCCCTCCCCTTTTTACGTGCTCTCTCTCTCTCAAAATAAATAAATATATTTTTATAAAACATGAACAGAAATGTTCATAGCAGCATTAATTACAATGGCCAAAAGGTGGAAACATTCCAGATGTCCATCAAATGATGAATGGGTAAACAAAGTGGAGTATGTAGTGGATTATTATTCACCCATAAAAAGGAATGAAGTACCAACACATGCTATAACATGGTGGGATCTTGAAAACATTATGCTAAGGGAAAGAAGCCAGAACAAAGGTCACAAATGATACAATTCTCTTCATAGTAAATATTTAGAATATGAACATCGATAGGGATAGAAGGCAGATTAGTGGTTGTCGGGTGCTGGTGGGGAGGGGGAAATGGGGAGTGACTACTTATTGGTTACAAGACTTCCTCTTCAGTTGATGAAAATATTATGGAACTGGTTAGTGGTGGGTTGCACAACATGGTGAATGTACTAAATGGCACTGAGTTATACACTTTATGGTGGGTAAAGTGCTGAATATGATGTTATGTGCATTTTACCCCAACTTAACAAAAAGGCATTATGGATCCTTCCATGAGGTATTTTTAGGGGTTTGTGGATGTGCAGGACACATTCTTTATCCTTAGAGAATCTAGAAATGCAAGTGTCTGATGAAATTAATTCATTAATTCTCATTTTTCCATGACCACAATGGTGCTTTTTCTTTGGTGACCAAGGGTGTATCGATCCAGTAATCTGTCCACTGGAGGTTGAATTGATGCCAATCATTGTGTGCTGACTTTAATTTTTTTTTAATGTTTATTTTTGAGAGAGAGAGCATGAGCAGGGGAGGGGCAGAGAAAGAGAGAGAAACAGAATCCGAACCAGGCTTCATGTTCTGGGCTGTCAGTACGGAGCCTGACACAGGGCTCGAACCCATGAACTGTGAGATCGTGACCTGACCCAAAGTCGGATGCTCAACCGACTGAGCCACCCAGGCACCCCGTGTGATGACTTTAGAGGTTGTAAAATGTGTGGGGTTCAGAAGATCTGAAAGGCGCAGGTAAATTTCTATTTGAGATTATACTTAGAATTTATGACACTATAAATCTGTAAACCTTTTATGCACCTAGAGCCTTTGGATGATACTGCTTTTGATGGAACAACAGAAAAAAAATGACTGATAAAAGATGATTGCTCTCCATATTTAGATCCGAGGTCATTTTGTGGGTTATTAACTTTGCCAAACTGCATGTGGGATTAATTGGAAACAATTGCACTATTCTCACTACATTGCACCACTTCCTTTCGTTAATTAAGAGACATTACCCTCTGTTCTACAGATGACTAAAGGGATGGCTCTTCTTGTATTATCAGACTGCAGCCACAGAAAGAAAGGCAGGAATTGCTGTGTGTCTGAGAATCACCGTAGTGACAGAGGGCAGGTATCTCAAGATGGCAGCTGTAGGGAGAGATGCGGAGTCCAACTTCTGGACTCATAGGTGTGCTCAGTTCTAAGTGCCTAATTCAATTTGCCCACTTACACTTTTACTTCTGTTTGCTAGGTCACAAATGCAAGCTGCCTAATAATGGAAAACATGTTAAAGAGGATTAAGCAACAAAGGAGTTAATTAGGAAAGCCACCTCACCATTCACAATTACATATCTATGTTTAATTTTTTAATTAAAAACTGAATTGAAAGTAAAATTAATTAAACAACGCCGATATACATTTTTAACAATATACCTTTCTAAAAAATACTGCCTCACTTTGAATTTAGGAGTGTAGGGGATGGAGTGTGTGTGTGTGTGTGTGTGTGTGGAGGTGTGTGTGTGTGTGTGTGTGTGTGTACCTCTGAGCTTCAACAGATCATAGCTACCATCAGATTACCATATGAGAAATAACGATTCAACAAGCATTTACTGGACATCCACTGTGCAAGCTATTTTGGTAGGAGGACAGAGGAAGATTCCAGGATCCAGGAGTGGGGATGAAAGAAATTTCAAAGACTTCATGGTGGCCTTTGAGTTGAGATGTTTTCTGGTCACTCACTCAGCCCATGCCCAATCTGAATTGGGGACCTTTCCCTAAGCAGTGACCTGGCCCGCATCGTGCTTTCCATTTCTGCCCCTGGTTTCTATCTGGCTAACTCCCACGTCTCCTTCAGGTTCCCATATTAAGCCACTCCTTCCAGGAAGCCCTCCCTAACCATTCCCCCAGAATGATCAAGTTCTAGCCCTATGCACTGCCACAATTCCATTTCCCCAATGAAAGCTCTTACCATATTCTGTGGTTGTTGCATATTTACTCTTCTGCTCTTCAGGCAAAACAGTAAGCGATCCATCTTGCTTTCTATTGTTCTCGCAGTACATTCCCCAGTGTCTGGCGTGGCATTAAATACACATTTGCCAAGCAAATGAATCATGGACAAAGGAAGAATGAATGAACAAAGATGATTTGACTATATCAGTGTTTCTCAAACTATAGTTAAGACACTCTTGTTTCTAAGGGCTTCCAGGAAAAGAGGAAGCCAATATTTAGAAAATATTGGCTTACACAAAGCTAGCCAGGTTTATTTGTTGCAGGACTTCTCAGAGCATTTGAAACGCTAATGCACGTGGCACCTCCAGGGAGAAGGGGAATACAGTACACAGTACTAGCCAGAACCAGTGCCCACAGCTCTTTTTGTCAGTAGAGCATTCGATAAGACCAATATTCTGAAGAGAATATGGTGGTAAATGGTCCAAAAGACAGAGAATAAGGGAGGTGCCTTGTCTGAAGAGTTGTTTATTTTTTTTAAAAGTAGCTTAAGAGTAAGTGAGGTTGTAGAAGATAAGAGAAGAATTGCAACATGGCGTTCAACATGGTAGATGGCTCAAAGGTCTAGAAGACTTTATATACAGTGAAAGAATGCTGGTGGATTTTTAATGATAGTCCCCTAGATTAGCACATTTTATAATATTTCCAACTTTTTAATGAAAGAAATCATGCCTATAAATGACCACAAGGCCAGATAAGCTCTTTCTGATGGGATGTTAACTGTGGCTCTTTCTGCTGCACGACTTAGATCAGGATGGATATAGAGGATATTATCCTAAGTGAAGTAAGACAGAGAGAGACAAATACAGTATGATTTCCCTTCCATGTGGAATCTAAAAAACAGAACAGACAAAAACCGAACAAAAACAGGAACAGAATCCCAAACACAGAGAACACTGGTGGTTGCCAGAGGGGAGATGGGTGGGGGGATGGGTGAAATAGGTGAAGGGGATTAAGAGGTACAAAATTCCAATTACAAAATAAATAAATTACTGGGATGAAACTACAGCATAAGGAATATAGGCAACAATACTGTACTGACGTTGTATAGCAGCAGATGGCAATGACACTTCCCGTGGTGAGCACTGAGTGATGTACACAATTGTCAAATCACTTTTGTATACCTGAAGCCAATATAACATTGTATGTCAGCGATACGTCAATAAAAAAAAATCAAGACGTCCTGAATAACCCAACACCTTACTCCGGCTTCTCATAACCTGAAGAAATGTAACAATTGTTGTTATTTTTTCTGTCATCACGTGAGTTGCCTAGTGATTTTCATATCAGTTAGTTCTCACCGCATTAGGTTCTGCAGAAGAAGGTTAAAAAGGCATGATAAAGAAAAAGACACGGAAAAACAATTTTTTTTCCAATTTTTGAATGAGTGATGAATTGAGTTAATGACTGGAGGGGGGAACCAAAATAGAAATAATTAGAAACTTCCTTTTTTTAATTGTTTTATAAGTTTCTTTAAAAAAATTTTAATGTTTGAGAGAGAGCAATCAGGGGAGGGGGAGAGAGAGAGGGAGACACAGAATCTGAAGCAGGCTCCAGGCTCTGAGCTGTCAGCACAGACCCGGACGCGGGGCTCGAACCCATGAAACTGTGAGATCATGACCTGAGCCAAACTCGGTCGCTTAAGTGACTGAGCCACCCAGCCACCTCTAGAAAATTCCTTTAAAAGCACAAACCTGGGAGCCAGACACACCAGGGTTTATATCCTGATTTTAGAGCCTAACAATTGTATGACTTTGAGGAAAACAGACAGACATACCCATTGCCAGAAGCCATGGTGCTCACTCTCCTTACGTCAATTCATTTAACCCTCACGATGGCCCTAAGGAAAGGATGAGACTGTGAATAGGTTTAAGCAGATTAAACAGGTAGCGAGTGGCAGGGTCAGATTCAAACTCTAGGCTATTTAATGACAAAGCCAGTTACTTTCCACCAGTCTGGAAACTTCTTGAGGACAGAAATTATATCTGCTTTTTTTATGTTTGTATGTCCAGAGTCTGGCACGTAGTAAGTTGGTAATACCAATTTATTAAATGACCAAATGAATATATGAATGTATAAGTTATGGAACAAATTATAATGCTGTTTTCAATATACTTTCTCTTTTGGAGCCTTCATTCTTTTTTCTTCTGTTGGCTCATTGTAGGTACTCAAAGCCGGAGCTGAAAGGCTAAACAGTCTTAGGGACAGATAGTCCTAGGGGTGCCTGGGTGGCTCAGTCAGTTAAGCATCTGACTTCGGCTCAGGTCATTATCTCATGATCCGTGGGTTCGAGCCCCATGTCGGGCTCTGTGCTGACAGCTCAGAGCCTGGAGCCTGTTTCAGATTCTGTGTCTCCCTCTCTCTCTGCCCCTGCTCTGCTTGTGCTCTGTCTCTGTCTCTCAAAAATAAATAAACATTAGAAATAAATAAATAAATAAATAAGGGACAGATAGTCCTGCATCCTTAGTCAAAATAGATGTCCTGATCCCAAATATATTTGGCCATTAGTAGCAATGATGATTATGACAGATGACAACATTGAGGGTAAAGTGAGAGCTGATTGGGGGTGAGATGTCCAATACAGCTAAGTTTGAAACAACTCCTTAGGACTGTGACAGTAGCATGAAGGCTCAAAGTGTCATTGTACAAAGTACGGGTTGAAGGGAAAGTGTCTGAATGGACGGAAGTGTGACTATAAAAATGAAGAAGTGTGCTCCAGCCAGCTCTTAAGGCCTTGGGAGCAAACACCATCAATAGGGACTGGGATGGGGTTCCTGGTAATGGTGTTGGTGAGAAACGGTATCTCAGATGTGTCTACGCTGTGTCACTCTTGATGCTAAGTACTTAACAGAACCACCTCAATAACCCTGCAACCTAGTCATTATTTTTACCACCGTTTTAGACACATGGACTTTGTAAAGGTCACACAGCTAAAGAATAGGGTCAATTTACCCCCTGGTCTTCCCCGATTTCAGGGCCTGAGCTTTGAACCCTATCTTACTGTGCTTTGGGAGAATGGAATGGAGGCCATGTTTCTTTTCCAATTAGGTTTTGGTGTGTGCTCAACACCTCCATTTCACTGACGTGCATCAGGAATTCAGGAAGGGCTCCGCTGGGTGATTCTGGCTCTAGGCCCTGATGAGGGTGCAGTCAGTCAGGGACTATGGGGGGTGGGGTTGGAGTATCTAGGAACTCTCTATGGTGTCCTCACCAGGGCCACGTTGGGCCTCCTCATAGGGTGGTACGAACACTGAGGCCATTGCTCACTTGCCTGCCGTCTGCTTCAAGAGCAAATGTTCCAACTAGTAAGGTAGAAACTACACTGCCTTTCATGGCCTAGCCTCTCTAGTCCCACAGAATTATCTCTACCACGCTGACTACAAGAGTGCTCCAAGCCGCCCCGACTCAGATTCTCAGGAAGAGGAAGGAGACTCCACCCCCCTGATGAGGAAGTGGCAAGGGAGATACGGTTGTGTCCAACTTTGGAAACTTAGCCGCAAGGTGGAGGTTTGGGGATGGGGGGGGGGGATGGCATAAGAGGGAAGACGCACAGGCCTCACTGAACTTACACCAAGGAACTTTATGGGGGGGGGGGCACTGCAATCTCATACCCTTTTAGACCTGAGGAAAGGGAAACTCGGAATCATACCTGGCCAACGTCATTCAGCACCTGCTGCACACCAGGCCACCTGACAGATGCTTTATACACATCCCGTGTGACTTACCCCTGATGTATTATTATCAGCACTGCACACGTGAAGAAACAGGCTAGCTAGATTGTCCCGGGGAGTAGGTAGCAGAACTGGAATTCAATCCCAAGTCTCTCCCTACTGAGCAGTCCACCTTGTAAAGCCTCATTCGTTTGCTCCATTATATGGTCCGCTGTGTATCTCCCCTCCCTTCCTGCGTCTTTCTTGGGTCTTAGTCCCTTTCGGATGCAAGTCATAGGATCACGTCCACTTGGTGCTTCGGAGAGAATTAAAGGAAACCACAAAAAAACCACCTGCCTCTGGGAAACCGCCTTTTTCTATTGTTCTCCCAAGGCTGTCATACAGGAATTATGCTGAGCTGGCCAAAAGGCAATTTGAAAAATGGTTTTGGAGATTGGCAGTTGCATTGACTTGGCAGAGTGAGGTATTAACTGCTCGGTGATAGATGATGCCGGGGGCCTTAGATCTTTTTCCTGTCAGGCTCTGCCTTCCTTCTGGAAAGCTCTGTGTGAAGCATCCCCCTTTGCTCTGAACAAGGATCCTTTGACCTCATGCCTTTCTTGTTTATGGAATCACAGGCCTTTCAAGAGAGAGTAGAAACATGCTGGTCTAAGTTTAGCAACCTGGTGAGCTTACTATAGCTTTGGCAGGAAGATCTCTATACAAAGAGTCTTAGTCAAGACTAAGGCCAAGAACAGCAAGGGATAAAACCAACTTATTTTATTTTTATTATTATTTTTTGTCATCATGTCTCTTTATTTTATTTTATTCTATTTTAATTCTGGAAGTTAACATACAGGGCTACATTAGTTTCAGGTGTACGGTAAGTGCTTAAACACTTCCACATGTCACCCAGTGCTCATCGTGACAAGTTACAATTCAACACCCCTAAAAGCAAATAATCCGATGAAAAGTTTAACTCACTTAAAAATTATAAATGGAAATGGGGAGAAAAAGAAAAAGGGAGGAGGGAGGAAGAAGGAAATGCAGAAGAAAGAAGGGAGAGGCGGAAAAGGAAAGACAGAAAGAAGCAAGGGAGTAGAGGTCAGGGAAGTCAATCTGCTCATCGTCCGAATGTGTGCCGACAGCAAGTTGAGCAGAAGGAAGGTCGACGAG
This sequence comes from Hyaena hyaena, assembly GCF_003009895.1. NCBI lineage: Eukaryota > Metazoa > Chordata > Mammalia > Carnivora > Hyaenidae > Hyaena > Hyaena hyaena. The sequence goes on from NW_024080692.1 coordinate 2,854,736, forward strand.
GTAGAAGAAGAGGCATTCAGGTAACACTGTGACACTGCCATCGCATAAGCTTCCCGGTGCTGTCCCCAGGGCTTTATTACTAGCGTGTGATATCTAATTCTACTGAAGATTAAGAATAAACATTTCCATTAACTGACACAGATATTAGCTGACCATAGACATGATCTCCTGGGCAGTATCACCATACCCATGTCTGCTTTTTATAGATGAGGAAACTGAGGCTCACAGGACCTCACCCTGCAGAGGCAGCCCTTCTCTCTCTGTGCAGCGTGTCATAAATCCAACAGGTGGTGGCAAGGGCCGACCCCTGGGGGCATATAGAACACGGCCAGGATTGAGTCCAAGAGCGAGTTAAATTTGCGCAAGACACAGTCAGTCTTCCAGCCCCGGGCCAGGCTTCCTGGCACGAGCCTCCTCCAAGTCCAAGCCTGGCCCAGGCTCCAGAGTCTCCAGAAACTACATCAGTAATAGCTTTTCTGTTGACACTAAGGCTATTATGCTGTTTATGTGGGTGGAAATATGTACCTATTATTCGAAGCATTAAGTGTATTTTCTCTTCATTTCATTCCAATGAGAATTTATTCATCCCTGACTACACGCGCTGCCTTTTGTTTAGTGGTGTTGTGGAAACAAAGTAGAGAAAACAATTAATAGACTTGAGCGACTGACAATGGACTAGGAAAACAGTATATCACACCAGAACCCAGCGAGCGCCATCCCTGGGCTCCCATGAGCAAGCCAGTCTGTGGTCCCTCCACGTGTCCTTCTCAATTAGACTTTATTTTTTTTCTTTTTTTTTAATATTTTTATTTATTTCTAGGAGAGAGAGAGACAGCATGAGCAGGGGAGGGTCAGAGAGAGAGGGAGTCACAGACTGAAACAGGCTCCAGGCTCTGAGCTGGCAGTCAGCACAGAGCCCGATGCGGGGCTCGAACCCACGAACCGCGAGATCATGACCTAAGCGAAAGTTGGACGCTTAACCGACTAAGCCACCCAGGCGCCCCAATTAGACTTTATTTTTTAGAGGAGTTTGAGGTTCACAGCAACACTAGGCAGAAAAGTAGAGAGAGTTCCCATATATCCCCCACGCCCCCGCACCCATAGCCTTCCTCCTTCTCAGCCTCTGGCACCAGGGTGTTACAGTTGTTTAAACGGATGAATCACCACTGACCTGTTACTACAATAACTATGCCGACATCGTTATCATCCAAAGCCGGCAGGTGACATAAGGGTTTGCTCCTGGTGTTGTCCATTCTTTGGGTTTGGACAAATGTATGATGACATGTATCCACCATTATAGTATTATACAGACTAATTTCACTGCCCTAAAAATCTCTCTGTGCTCCACCTCTTAACTCCTGTAACACACACACATACACACACACACACACACACACACACACACACACACAGACACACACACCTCCCCAGCCCTTGACAACTACTGATACTTTTTTACTGTCACCATGCTTTACCTTTTCAAAAATGTCATATAGTTAGACTCCTATAGTATAGAGGCTTCTCAGATTGGCTTCTTTTACTTAGTAATAGACATGTGAGTTTCCCCCATGTCTTTTCCTAGCTCACTTCTTCTTAGGGCTAAATAATCTTCTGTTGTCTGGACATACCAACTTGATGCAGCCACCCACTTCGCGAAAGACATCACGGTTGCTTTTGAGTTCTGGAGATTATGAATAAACCTGCTGTAAACATCCATGTGCAAGTGTCTGTGTAAACAAAAGCTTTCATTCCTTCTGGGTGGATACCGACGGGTGCACTTGCTGGATTATACTCAAGAGTTTATTTTGTAAGAAACCCCCAAACTGTGTTCCAAAAGGGTTGCACTGCTTTGCATCCCCCCCAGGAATGAATTCTGTGGATCTGTGGCTCCATGGCTCTGTGGCTCCACCAGCCTCTGGGGACTGGTCCTTCCATTTTTTCAAGCCCCACTAAACTGAATTATGTGGAAATGACTGGAAAGCCAGAAATAAAGCCAAAAATGATTCTGAGCAACAAAACGAAGTGTCACATCCTGTGATGTCCATGTGGCAGGGGTTTTCAACCTTTCCGGAAAGCTACCGTATTCTTATTCTGTACAAAATACCATTAAGTGAGGCTTTTTGTTTTCCCAGCCCATTAAGAATTGGAAGCATTAAATACATGGAGACAATAAACTATAAAATAAGGTACATGGGGACGCCTGGGTGGTCCAGCTGGTTAAGTGTCTGACTTTGGCTCAGGTCATGATCTCATGGTTCCTGAGTTCCAGCCCCTCATTGGGCTCTGTGCTCACAGTGCAGAGGCTGCTTTGGATTCTCTCTCTCTCTCTCTCTCTCTCTCTCTCTCTCTCTCTCTCTCACACACACACACACACACACACAGAAATAAATGAAGACACTTAAAAAACATAAGATACATGCATTAGCTTGTTAATAAATAAGTTAACAAGCGAGTATATGATCCTGCATTCTTTGGGGGCATAACTGCACATCAGCTTTTCATAAGTAGTGTTTATAAGGATGACCTTAAAATGATACATTTACCCTGACATTTATGGCAGCATTATCAACAATAACCAAATTATGGAAAGAGCCCAAATGTCCGTCGACTGATGAATGGATAAAGAAGATGTGGTGTATGTCCTCAAAGGAATACTACTCAGTCATGAAAAAGAATGAAATCTTGCCATTTGCAGCAATGTGGATGGAGCCAGAAAGTGTCCTGCTAAGCGACATGAGTCAGTCAGAGAAAGACAAATATCATATGATTTCACTCAAATGTGGAATTTAAGATACAAAGCAAATGAACATAGGGGGTAAAAAAAAAAAAAAGAGAGAGAGAGAGACACAAACTCTTAACTATAGAGAACAAATTGATGGTTACCAGAGGGGAGGGGGTTGGAGGGGTGGGTTCAAAGGTGATGGGTGTTAAAGAAGGCACTTGTGATGAGCACTGGTGTTGTATGTAAGTGATGAATCACTAAACTGTACGCCTGAAACTAATATCACACTGTGTGTTAACTAACTGGAATTTAAATAGAAACTTGAAAAAAAAAAAAAGAATACCTTAAAACACTGGTCGAAAGAGTGGAGTTGTATTCAAGATGCCACAGTTATGAAAAATTGACGAGAAGTCCCGACCTTGCAGATTTATTGTTGAAATTAAATGAAGTACATGTAAAATGCTTAGTTCAGTGTATGGTACTTAGTAATACTAATAAATATTGGCTGCTATGTAATGATGATGATGACGGCGATGATGGCGATGATGTACCAAGTGGTTAGATAATTAGAAGGGGCAGGGGAGATGGAAAGGGAAGGGTATTGGAATGCCTCAGGCATTTATTGAGATGCTACTATGTCCCAAAGTGAAGTCAAAGGTAAGCAGGACGTGGCCCCTCTCCTTGAGGAAATACTTGTCTCGCATGGCGTGTAGTTACAACAGAATGTGATAAATGGTATGAGCATCTATTTGTAAAAGTGGTATGACAACCTAGGTGAGGGTGCTGTTAATTTGGACTATAAAATCAAGAAAACCTACAGTAAATACTGCAGCTAGGCTTATGGGATTTTTCTGCTTGACAAGGGGCAGGCATTTTAAAAAGGACATTCCAGGCAGAGGGAACAGACTAAACAAAGGCATGTGGTCATGGAAATCATGGCACAGTCAAGAATGTAGACCAAGGAAAAAATCAAAGACAGGGCAGCCAGGAGATGGGCCAGAAAGTTCCCTGAAGGCCAGTTTATGATTGTCTAGGGTATCAGAGTGAAGAGTATGGATCTTATTTGAAAGGCAGCAGGTTGCTATTAAAGGAAGCTACATGATTAAATGTCTGCTTTCACCATGTACTCACACTGAAGGCAGAATAGAAAATAAACAGGAATGGGTGGAGAGAGGAGGCAAGGGAGGCCAGCCAGGGGCTCCTGGGATCATCTGGGTTACAGCAGAGGTCCTGGAACGAGAGAAGAGGTGAGAGGTAGACAGGGTAAGACCGAGTGGTCTGCTGGACGGGTTCCAAGGAGTGGGGGAGATGCAGAAAGTGCAGACATGATTCCGAGGTTCCTAACTTGGGTGATTGGGGCAACCCAAAGAAGGAACGTTTCATAAACCTGAGATTTATTTTTTAAATATTTTTAATGTTTATTTTTTTGAGACAAATAGAGACAGACAGAGCATGAACAGGGGAGGGGCAGAGAGAGACACACAGAATCCGAAGCAGGCTCCAGGCTCTGAGCTGTCAGCACAGAACTTAATGTGAGGCTTGAATCCACACACTGTGAGGTCATGACCTGAGCCGAAGTCGGATGTTTAACCGACTGAGCCACCCAGGCGCCCCTGTTTTTTAATCTTCACTGTCCTCTGGTGTCATGAAGGAAGCTGAACCTGTAAAATCATTTCAGTCCCAAGTTTATTTGATATTTTCTCGCTCCATCGGAGAGAACATCACTTGATTTATGCCATAAGGCCAGAACCAAATGAATGTAATTTACTTTTCTAAAAATTTCAGGTAGAGATAAACAAATGTGTACTCAAAGAACAAATTCCAAACCCCAAATGACCAAATAGGGTCTGAGGTGGGACCATCCAGTGTGATTGGTGGCCATGGGCCACATGTGGCTATTGAGAACCTGAAATGTGGCTACTACCCCCAGTCAAGATGTGATGTGTGTGTAAAATATGCATAATTCATATTGGATTTCAGAGATGTAATATGAAGAAAATAAAAAAGAATTTGTGACTAATTTCATATTGACTACATACTGAAATGATATTTTGGATATATTGGATTACATAAAATAACTATATTGCCAAAATTAATTTCACCAGTCATTTAATTTAATTTTTATGTTTTTAAAAGATAGGTTTTTGATTATTTATTTATAAGAGAGTGTGAGTGGGGGAGGGGAGAAGAGTAGGAAGACCGAGGATCCCAAGCAGGCTCTGCACTGATAGCAGTGAGCCCGATGTGGGGCTCGAACTCATGCACAGAACCCAACACGGGGCTTGAACCCACACACCGTGAGATCATGACCTGAGCTGAAGTCATACGCTTAACCCACTGAGCCACCCAGGTGCCCCTCATCACATTTTTTAAAGTTTATTGAGGGGGGAGGGTGTGGGCAGCAGAGAGAGAGAATCTCAAACCGGTTCTGAGCACTATCAGCATGGAGCCTGTCACGGGGCTCGAACCCACGAAACATGAGATCATAACCTGAGTCGAAATCAAATATTGGAGGCTCCACTGACTGAGCCACCCAGGTGTACCTCACCGGTTTTTATTTTTTAATGCAACAACTAGACAATTTTATTTCATTTTATTTTTTAAAAACGTTTATTTATTTTTGAGAAAGAGAGCGAGCACGAGCTCGAGCAGGGGAGGGGCAGAGAGAGAGGCAGACAGAGGATCCAAAGCGGACTCTGCGATATCAGCACAGAGCCAAACGCAGGGCTCGAATTCATGAACCATGAGGTCATGACCTGAGCTGAAGTCTGATGTTTAACCAACTGAGCCACCCAGGAGCCCCTAGACAATTTTAAATTACATATATGGCTCACATTATATTTCTATTGAACAGTGCTGGCCAAGGAAATTCAATTTTTGCGGTGTCAATATTTAAGGACTATATACAGACCAAGGATATATTTTGCACTATTGCTTTTCTTCCCTTTACCGAGGAGGATCTCATCACCTGATGTTTTCTAGTCCCTTACTGCATACCCTTATTTTTGTTAAGACAGAAGTAGTTGCCTTAGCAACTGCGGCAACACATTGTACTTACTATACCTAGAGGGGTGAAATAAACAAGACATCAATCTGTCACTGGAGTTTACACATTTATATTTTTTCATGTGTGTCCGGGTCTTTGCAAAACCACGTGTGGAGAGTAGAAGGGCTGACAGGGGAATAAAAATGATCCCGTGCCCACTTCAGACGGATATGTGGATAGACACTTACAGTGGACTTTGAAAGCTATTCTTAGGGTGCAGTATCAGTCTCATGTCAGCATAGTTTTATATAGTAATGGTATCTAAAGTTACGCCCAATGCTGGAGACAGGGAGGAGTGGCAAGGTAGTTTCCTTTGGGGGACATAGGTGGGGGTGCAGAAGGGAGCAAGCAGGTCAGACTAGAACAGCCCCAAAGAGGGTGATCAATGTCAGTATTTGCTACCATAGACTTTAACAGTTCTTTTCAGGTGCTTCCCACATTCAGCAACAAGCCTCCACTGGCTGGGGAAAGACTGGGAGCCCAGAGCCCCCTCTGCATACAGGTCAGAGTGGCTTTGATACAGACAAAGCACACAGGATGGAGTTTCTCATGTTGAACTATCACGTTGCGTGATGCTTTTTTTTTTTTAATGTTTTATTTATTTCTGAGAGAGAGAGAGACAGCGTGAGCAGGGGAGGGTCAGAGAGAGAGGGAGATACAGAATCTGAAGCAGGCTCCAGGCTCTGAGCTAGCTGTCAGCACAGACGCAGGGCTTGAACTCACGAACTGTGAGATCATGACCTGAGCCGAAGTCGGACGCTTAACCGACTGAGCCACCCAGGTGCCCCACGTTGCGTGATGATTTTACGTGTTATGCTCATTTATGCCATCTGAGTTTCTCCAAGAGCCTCTCATTCGTGGGTCAGTTTTAACCCGCTTACCCCCCATAAATATCACAGAAATGACTGATGCTAAGAAAGGGAAACGGACAGACTTGAGATGATTCTTACCAACTTCACCTGAGATGGCGCTAGCTTCAAAATATCCAGAGAGGCTTGCCTTAAGGATTTCAGTTTGGTGGAAAGTAGAGGCTGAGAGAATTGGCTTTTCAAAGATATTTGCTTATCTGCTTAACAGACTGAGCCACCCAGGCATCCGCTAGCAAGTGGATGGCTCTCAGTCAGATGTTATGCTTATTGGAGGTGGCTGAGGGAAGGTTTATGATGATCAAGGTCAGGTGGGGAGAGAGTAATTGGCTAAAGACCCCTCAACCCAATTTACCCCTTTGGCATTTGAGAGAACTTAAGATTTGTGGCCAGAGTAGTAAATAGTCCAGGTTTTAGAGCTCCCGCGCAGGTGTTATAAATCTCTGCACTCCATCATTTGAAAACTCCTTCAGTGATGTGCTTCGTTACAGCCGCCCTAAAAGAAAATCAAGGAAACTGCTACAGTTACCTCTCAAGATGTTACATCTTCCAGAAATCTCTGCTAACTCAGCATTGGCATTTAGGAGGTCCTCTGCCCAAGAAGTATCAAACCAAAGGGAACTAAAACCACACTGCAAAAATGTAGCACTCCCCTCCCCCAACCTGAAGTTCCAGAAAAGAATTGTCAGTGGAGTTTTCCAAGGTCTCCCTCTCTTCCTCTCCCTTCACTCTGAGGGGAGGGGGAGGCCGGTGGGGGGAAGGGGGGGAACTGTGGTTTTCCGATCAGAACTCAAATAGCACCCTTTGAATTATATAATGGAGCTGCTGTGAGTCAGGTGACAGGCTCACTGAGTAATTCCCTGCAGAAGGAGACAAACTGCATGTTAAAAAGCTCAACAAATATGAAAATAAATAAATAAATAAAAAATAAATAAATAAAAATATAAAAAGCCCCCACCCGCCGTGAGTTCCAGACGTGCAAGCTGCAGTTTCCTCTGAATTCTCTCCAAGCTGAAACCTCTGGGCGGGCTGTCCGGGTCTGGAGACTGGCAGAGGCTGCTGCGGAGGGCCAAGTGCAGGGGGGGGGGGAGGGAGGGTCTGGTTGGATCACTGGGTTACTTTCTGTTTCATTTCGAAATGTTCCCTGCCTCTGAAATTGGCTGCCTCCAATGTCAAGGAAAGCGCCTGACTCCTTGGAGACTTCAGCCAGGCTTTTAAGAACTGGGGCTTTGTGAAGGTAAGAGACACCCAGTCCTCCCCGCCCCACCCCCACCCTGGGGGCTGCCCCCTGGCCGTGGCCTGGGTGCAAGCTGGGAGAGTTGGGAGCGCAGGGAGGAGTCTGCCAACTTGTTCTGGGGTCTGGACGAGGCCGGAGAAACCTTCTGTGGAGGGGTTTTAAGGTTAGCAAAGGGGTAAGATGGACCCTTCCCGCCTCCATGGGCGGCCACCCAGTCCATGGTGAGTGGTCGCTGTCCCCCAACTCCTGTGGGCTCCCAGCCCCCATTGCCTCTTGTGGAGGAGATTGTCAGCAGTCAGGGACTTGGCACGGGCTGGCCCGGGGCCGGGGAGGAAGGCGAGGGGGCTGCCTGGCACCGAAAGGCTGCCTGGGTGTGTGTAGCATGTGTATTTCAGAGCCTGACATTTGACACTGTTGCTCAGTCCAAGAAAGCACAGCTATTAGCCAGAAAAATAGACCCCGGAGGAGAGGATGCTTGCGTGAGCAAAGAGCTTGGGGGCATCTGTAAGGTGGGCATCTGAGTCTTAAATAATTTTATTGCTTTTTGTGTGTTTATTAGTTGGATTTTGTATTCGGATTGTGTGTTGTTGGGGTTAGGGAATTTTCCCCCATTGGAGCTGCCTGTATGGATTGATTTGGTTCTTCAGTCTTCGGACCCGGTTTGCGGGATGTGTCAGAACCCACTGGTGCAGATGTGGATGCCTGGAAGTCAGAAGACTTTGATGGGAAACCAGGGCTGTTTTTCAGATCAGGGGATCACTCGCAAATCTCACTGCAGCGGAGACTTGCTGGACGCCCTCGGGGGCAGGCAGCCCTTAGAAACCTCAGGAAGTTTCCGACTTAAAGAGACAGGAGAGGAAATCTCAGATCAGCAGTTGTTATTCTGGGGGAGGTGGGCACAGGGAGAGTTGTGCACTATTAAAAAAAAAAAAGAGGACTGTGGGATAAATAGAAGGAGACATAAAGATTTGGTTAGATGGGATCTCAGGCTGTGGCATTTTGAGGTTTGAGACATGGAGATAAAAATCAATACGGCAACTGATAACAGGTCGCTGGGCGTGAATAAGAAAGGCTACTGTGGATTCTTCTTCTCTCAGACTTCTTTTTTTTTTTTAATTTTTAATGTTTTATTTATTTCTAGGAGACAGAGAGACAGCGTGAGCAGGGGAGGGTCAGAGAGAGAGGGAGTCACAGACTGAAACAGGCTCCAGGCTCTGAGCTGGCAGTCAGCACAGAGCCCAACGCGGGGCTCGAACCCACGAACCGCGAGATCATGACCTGAGCTAAAGTCGGACGCTTAACCGACTAAGCCACCCAGGCGCCCCTTCTCTTGGACCTCTAAAGAAATGGGCAAAGCGGTAGTTTTGGAGTTCTTTTTGAACTGCCATTCTTTTTTGGCCACACTGAGGTGCCCTACACAAAACAGGGTGATGTCTGAGCCCAAGGGAAAATGTGCTCAGAATGATTCTTCAGCCTGTGCTGAAAATGTGCTCTTCAGCCTGTGAAGAGATACTCAAGGTTTTTTGTTTTTGTTTTTTTGTTTTTTGGTTTTTGGTTTTGGTTTTGGTTTTGGTTTTTGCTATCTCTTACCCCTTTGCTACCTCACTCCCTGTCTGGGGCAAAGTATATGAGGCAAATGTGTCTAATAGTCACAAGTCTTTAGAGGAGTACAAAGATCACTTTGAGAGACTATTTGGCTATCACAATAAAAATGATCCTGAGTTAGTGGTTCTTTAAGAATCGTGGAGCACATTTGGGAATTGGAACGATTCCATTTAGTGCAACTAAATGATGACAACAGAGCCGAAAGGGGTAAGGTGGCGAGATTTCTGATTAATGCCTGCGTGTGAAATATAGGGAGCGTAATATTACAAATATTCATAATATAAGAGAACCGCTCATGGATCCTCCCTACAGGCCCTGGCAGGCCCTCCAGAAAGCATTACTTAAATGATAAATGACAGCGCCGGGACTTCCTATTATGCAGATTTCCAATCACTTGAAAACGGATGCATTTCTGCATTTCCATAATATAATGAGGACTGAGATTCATAAGGATGACGTCCAGACACCATGAGGTCTACCAGCGCCTTTGAGATCACAGAAGACAACATGGTGCTCTGACTCATTTTACTGTTCAGTGCCTTGCCTTGCACTCTCTAATTCACTGTAATGTGGTTGTCTGCCTAAATCGTGGTGCCCACATTTTCCACCCCAAGAACTGGGACTTGTGGTTTTACAAAGGATGTTTGTGTTACTTTCAGCGTGAGGCACAGTCCAGAAAATGCAGTTTGGACACCAAGCTCATAAGTTTGGACGTCCGCTTCTGGGACAGCTAGTTTAATAGCTCATGTGACGGCTGATCAGAAGATGCCAGAAAGGAATGGGAAAATCCGGTCCCCATAGAAAGGTGGAAGCTTTGTTTCAAAGCTAAGTCTTTTGTGTTCACACTAACTTGTGTTCGCTTTCCGATTCTTCCACCTATTCAGTGAGTGACCTTGGGCAAGCTTCTTGACCTTTCTAAGCCTGTTTCTCCCTCTGTCAAATTGGATATTAATAGTAGCTAACTCACTACTGTGGGAAGTGAGTTTAAAATGACGTATAACTAACACAGCACATAGTATGACGTCTGGCATAAGTAGCATCTGATAAACAGTACCTGCTATTATTATTGTTATGATTTGTGATTTTTAGTGACCACAAAATAGTTGAAAAGCCAGCTCATGTTTTTCCTTTTAATATCCCAGAGAGTAGGGAATAATGTTGTGCAACTTTACAACAACATTCGGGATCCTCAAAATGTTCTGCGGTGAAGCTATTAGCATCATTTCCCCCACGTTTTGCACAGATGAGTCTGTTGAACTGGTTTAAACCACATAGGACATCAGTGGCAGCACCAGGTGGGGCACTTTCTGTCCTCAGGCTCCCTGAGCCCCACCCGAGGGGTCGCACCGTCTTGATGAAACCCCCCGCTCCCTCCAGAGACCACGCCAGGGCTGGCCCAACAGAGGCAGAGTAGCCCTCATCTCTGGAGAGGCTCACACACTTTCCCGTGGATGGAGTTCTGTGCGGCCAAAATGGTTTTCCTCACTGCAGCCTGTTTCCTCAGGCTGAAGTTTCCTCACTTCATAGTTGTGCTGTGTCTCTGAGTTGCTGGGTCTTAGAGCCCCTAAAGGTGTTTACCCCTGTGGCCAGCTCCTGCTGATGGGTGACTGTGATCATGACCCCAGCCCTCCAATTGGAACAGCACAAAATCTGCTACCTACCGCCCCTTATGGGCTCTGTTTTTATTTTCTCTTGCAGTGTCCCAATGCAGGGAGGGGGGGATTTGATGCCTCCCATCAAGCAACCTTCAACCATATGCTATAAAGTCCAAAAACAGTCACATAATTAATCAAAAGGATAAAGATGTCAAAAGGCCTTTACTTTTGTGCTCCATGGGTGTTCTGCTTCCGGTGGGATTCAGAATCCAGTTACAGAGTAAGTGCTAAGAGAGGGATTTCATAAAAGGTGGTCCAGGAATAGCCTGGGCTTCTCAAGGAAACAACCGGAATAAAAATCTCCCCTGTCCCCCACAATGGCAGAGTGAAGAACGGTGTAGAGTGTCTTCTTTTAAGAAACCCACCACAAAGACAACACAAAAGTCTAAAATTAAGAGAAACAGAAAGAGGGGACACCTGGATGGTTCAGCTGGTTAAGCGTCCGACTTCGGCTCAGGTCAGGATCTCGTGGTTTGTGAGTTCAGTCCCGCGTCGGGCTCTGTGCTGGCAGCTCAGAGTCTGGAGCCTGTTTCAGATTCTGTGTCCCCCTCTCTCTCTGCCCCTCCCCTGCTTGTGCTCACGCACTCTCTCACTCTCTCAAAAAATAAAATAAACATTAAAAAAAAAAGACAGAAACAAAATCCAGTAGAATTACAGATAAGTAAGGGAAGATTCAAAAATAAAAAAGCACATTTTGAAATGTAAAAACACCCCAAACTTGGAAATATGATAATGCTAAGGAAAAAGAAAAGGAAGCAGAAGTGGGTAGAGACTGCAGAGAGTGGGTTTAAATTCAGCTCCGTAGCCTGGATAAATCATTCCATTCAGTATGTTTCCTCATTGATAAAATGATTTAAAACAATCCCTACCGTACTCCCATGAATGAGAGACTGTGTTAAAACTGAAGAGATGGGGCTGCCTGGGTGGTTCAGTTGGCTCAGCATCCAACTTTGGCTCAGGTCATGATCTCCTGGTTCATGAGTGTGAGCCCCACATTCGGCTCTATGCTGATAGTTCGGAGCCTGGAGCCTGCTTCAGAGTGTGTGTGTGTGCGTGTGTGTGTGTGTGAGTGTGTGTGTCTGCCCCTCACCCGCTCACTCTTTCTCTCTCAAATAAAGAAACATTAAAAAAAAAAAAAAACTGTAGAGATGACCAGAACCTTAGACTATTCCTTCAACAATGTCAAGAAATTGAATGCTAGCTGGGCCTATCAATAGGTTTTAATAACTATTTAGGATTAAAGAAAATTGACAAAAAAGGAGGAATGTGTATGTTTCTAGAAAATGGGATTTTCTTCTTAATGATACAGAAGAAAATCACTGTGGATAATCTATAGCTAACGAATAACCAATAACTACTGTACCCATTTGCTAGGGTGGCCATAACACAGTAGCTCAGAATAAGAGGCTTAAACAGCAGAAACTTCTTGTCTGATGGATCCGGAGGCAGAACTCCCAGATGGTGGTGTTGTCAGACTCGTTTCTGCTGAGACCTCTTTCCTTGGCGTGAAGATGGCTGCCTTCTTTCTGTGCCATCAAATGTGTGTGTGTGTGTGTGTGTGTGTGTCCCTGGTGTCTCTTCTTCTTTTTTAAAATTTTTAATGTTTTATTTATTTTAGAGAGAGAGAGAGAGAGAGCAGGAGAGGGGCAGAGAGAGAGGGAGACACAGGATCTGAAACAGGCTCCAGGCTCTGAGCTGTCAGCACAGCGCCTGATGCAAGGCTTGAACCCATGAACTGCGAGATCATGACCTGAGCTGAAGTCAGACCCTTAACTGACTGAGCCACCCAGGCACCCCATCTTCCTCTTCAAATGAAGACACCAGTTTAAGGGGATTGGGGTTCTGCCCATATGACCTCAGTTAACTTTGATTACCTCCCTATAGACCTTATCTCTAAACTTAGTCCCGTTCTGACGGGGTGTGGTCATCAAAGTGCCCTTAGTACTGGAGGTTAGGGCTTCAACCTATGGATCTGGAAGGCACACAATTCAGCCCATAACATCCATCAATTAAGAAAGCTCATTAAAAGGTATGTTTGTGTTTTAGAAATTTATCAGATCCCTAAAGGAAAATGAAATCTGCATAAAGGAAAAGGAAATCTCCAAATCACCATGGAGAGACATCAGGGAAAGTGGTCTGGTAGACAGGGCTCAAGATTCAGGAGGAGCTTGACTTCCTGGTGTATTTCAACTAAGAGGGGAAGTGAGGACTTTGATTTCTGACTTCCTCACAGGTGTTCTGTGAAAGCGCTAGCAGACTGTCCCTGTCAAGGCTGCATCTCTATGGTGACAGCTGTTCTTGGAGAATGGATTTAACGTTGTTTGGAATGAGATGCTCCTTTGAGGTCAAAAGGACGGTGGTATTTCCCTGGCTAATTTCCCACTTCCTTTCAATATTCTATCTCTTAAAGGAAGTCAGAGATTGATCCTACGATCCGGGGTCCCGCCATGTTCAGTGTAATCATACACACCTCCCCCTATTTCCTTAGTCAGTCTGCAACTCTCTCTGTGCACTAATATTCAGTGACACAATTGCCTGAAGTATACATACATATACACATGTGTACGCACACACACACACATTTATTTACTCCAGAATTTGTGAGAGGCAGATGGTTTGTAAGTGATGTTTACATATCACTTTATTTCAATTTTATTTTTTTAATGTTGGTTTCTTTTTGAGAGAGAGAAACAGAGCATGAGTGGTGGAGCAGCAGAGAGAGACATAGAATCCAAAGCAGGCTCCAGGTTCTGAGCTGTCAGCACTGAGCCTGATGCGGGGCTTGAACTCAAGAACTGTGAAATCATGACTTGAGCTGAAGTTGGATGCTTAACCGACTGAGCCACCCAGGCGCCTCTACATATACCTTTCTTTTTAAATTTCAGTTCGTTAATTTCAGAGAAAAAGATACAAGGTCCAGCTGATGACTGAGGTGTCCCCACAAATATGGGAAACACAGCGTGACTGACATCTATTCTAAAGTCACAGGCATGAAAAGACACGAAAGGGAAAGTGAGAACAGGAGAGGAGCAGGTGATTCGCAGGTGTTTGCTAAGAGTAGGCATGCTCACTGCCTTCTTCTCCCCCATTACTGCTCACAGACACACCTGTAGGTGACCATTGGCACACTCTGGTAAGGCACATCCTGGCTAGATCCAAAGAGGAAACATGAGGAATCATGCAAACATGGCATACCGTGGTTTAAAAAAAAAAGCAACTGATGGTAGTGGAAAATTATATTGGAAGGGACAAAGAAGCACACATTTAGTAATCCATAAAATACCCACTATGGCCTTTTGCATTAAAAATAAGCTATGCCTCTATGCCCAAGGGGAAAGAATCGGTTTCCCAAGCGTCATGACCATACCTTCACCTTCTGAGTCTGCTCCTGGTGCCGGCTCGGCACCGATGAGAACACACTGCATTATTAGTGGATGGTTTCCCCCTCTACCAGGATCCATTCAGAGGCAGGGGAAGAAAGGGGTCAGTAAGCTAAATGAGTTTGCCGGGACTTCAAGCTATTAGGATGTGGTGTTCTCTCCGTGAGGCAGGTGCTCTTGTCTGGGTTATTAGAAAGAGGCTGTTGAAACTGGGATACAGTTGAGAATATGTCAGAACCTGGATTACTTAGCACTGATTTTAAGGTTCATGACTTGCCCGAAAAGGGACCTAGAGACTGAAAAGTTATAAGGATACACAATCAGGAACAAGCCATCAGACTTCAAGAAAAAGGTCTGATGAGATTCTATGAAAAAGGCTTTCATATAAGTTAGGAACATAAATTAGGAACTCTTGTTTAAGTTGGTTTGTTCACATGTAGAACTTCCCAAGTAAAGAATGTGGGTTGGTCTTTTTTTTTTTTTTTTAATAAAGCAAAAAATCACTACCTTGAAGTTTTTTGTTGTCATTGTTGTTACTGTATTTAATCAGTAAGCACTTACTATCTATTGAGCTGAGAATGCTGTTTTGCAGGGTAAGAAAAGATGAATCAGACCTATTGTATCTAGAGAAATAAATCATGTGCATAAAAGTTTTAATAAGAAACAGAAATGGCAGTTTCATGAGAACAGGGGAAAAATGGTTACTGAGGTTGAAAAAAAGGAAGATATTAATTCCAGCTAGAAACTAGGGCTTTGGGAATTTGTGTGTGTGTGTGTGTGTGTGTGTGTGTGTGTGTATGTGTGTGTGTATTTACTTTGAGAGATGGAGTGGGGGGGGGGGAATGTGGGGCAGAGAGAGAGGGAGAGAGAGAGAATCCCAAGCAGGTTCTGCGCTGTCAGCACAAAGCCTGATGCAGGGCTTGATCCCAAAACTATGAGATCAGGACTTTAGCTGAAATCAAGAATTGGACACTTAATCGACTGAGCCACCCAGGCACCCCTAAACAGGGCTTTGAGAAAGTTTTTAACAAAGGTCTTGATGGATGAACAGGTATATTTCAGCGTGGAGGGGGAGGAGAAGAAAATTCCCAACAGAGGAGAGCCCGAGTAAGTGGGAAGCAAAATTGTACATGACATCGGTGAGCAGAGTCCAGATTTATTGGAGGAGCCGGTTGTACATTCATTGGAGAGAACTTGAATATCAAGCAGAGCGTTACGTGGTCGGAGGTTAAAAATACACCGAGGAAAGATTGAACGGAAACAGTGAGTGCAACAGTCAGTTACAATGTTATTGCAGGAGATACAATGTTATTGCAGGAGAGGCAAACCAAACAACCGTTAATAATCATGATAATAATAATACTAACAACAACTAGCTCTCACTTGCTGAGTGCCTAGTCATTGCTGAACATTTCCTTTAGATTATCTTCTTTAACCCGCTCAGCAGACCTGCGAGGTAGGTGCAAACAGACTTAACCCTGGTTCTTCACGGGTTCTGTATTTGCACTTTCGCCTATTCACTCCATTTATCTATAACCCCAATATTAATACTCGTGATGCTTTCAGTCATCGTGGACATGTGCAGAGCAGCAAAAAAATTTTGCCCATTTTGTATATTTCCAACTGAAATCGAAGAAGGCAATCTGTTTCGGCTTCCTAGTATAAACCTGTGTTGTTTGCATGGTCTAGTCAGCCTCATGTTTTTCACTTTTTTTTTTTGCTGTTTGTTGGTAACAGTGCGATTTATTTATTTTTTTTTAATATTTTTATTTTATTTCTAGGACAGAGAGAGAGACAGCATGAACGGGGGGGGTCAGAGAGAGAGGGAGTCACAGACTGAAACAGGCTTCAGGCTCTGAGCTGGCAGTCAGCACAGAGCCCGACGCGGGGCTCGAACCCACGAACCGCGAGATCATGACCTAAGCGAAAGTCGGACGCTTAACCGACTAAGCCACCCAGGCGCCCCGGTAACAGTGCGATTTAAAATGGCCCCCAAGTGTAGTGCTGAAGTGTTCTCTTGTGCTCTTGAGCACAAGGAGGCTGAGGCATGCTTACGGAGAAAGTATGTGTCTGACAAGCTTCCTTCAGGAATGAGTGATAGCGCTGTGGGCCAAGTTCAAGGTTCATGAATCGACAACAGCTACTAAGTAAGAGGTCTTTAGGTCTTTAAACAGAAACACACACAATACAAGGTATAAATTGATCAACTAGTAGAAGAAACATTGTGACCAGAGGCTCCAGGGAATCTTACCATATATTTCCCCCCAGGGGGTAATGGTTCCGTATTCACTAATTCACTACTTGAATAGTGAGAATCCTGGAGCAAATCTCCTTTGCACAGAGTCAGAGTAAACCAAGGCTGGCAGAAGATGAGGACTTGCCGGAGCCTAGACAGCAAGCATGATCCCGCCTGTCACTGTGCAATGCCATCCACTTGTAATGACGTAACACAGGTCAGGATCAGGTGGAGGGCAAATGGAGAAAGTAGAATCACCAGGACTCTGATTGTATGTGAAGGGCAAAGAGGAAGCAGGGCTCCAGGAGGACTCTGAAGGCAGCAGGAGGCGGTGGGCAGGTGGAAGGTTGCAGAAAGGGTAATAAGCAGCAAGTTCAGCAGGGCTTAAGGACTGGGGTTTGAGAACACAAATGCCAGTTGCTATATTCCAGGGGCTGCTGAGAGCCTCTACCTGAGCAATCTCACTTAATCCTTGCAAACGCCCCAAGGGAGTGGCAGTGATGCCCATTTTACAGATGAGGAGAGTGAGGCTTAAAGAACTAAAGTAACTTACTAAGGGGCACCTTGCTTATATACACAGAACAGGGAATTCAAGCCCAGGCAGTGACCTTGGAGGTTGGAATAACAGAGTGAAATTTTGGAGCTTGAGGTCTTGGAGGAAGAGCAGCATTAATATTAATGATCCCCTGGCTTGTTCTCTAGTTTCTTGTTTTTAATTTTATTTTTTCCAATATTTTCTCTTTGCACCACATGTCTTCCTACCTTCGTGTTTTTGTTCAAATTCTTCTGTCCCACAGGAATGTTGTTTTTCTCTCCTAACCTTTAGGTTTCTTTTCTTTCTTTTTGTAAATTTTCTCAGTGTTGCAAAGGGATAGCTAAAATTATTTAATGGCTGCAGATACTGAACGTGTTATGTTGTTAGGCTGTGCCGTTTCATTAAAAAGTTTGAAGATTTCAAGTTTTCCCAGTTCATGTTACTTAGCAACAATTCTCCTAATCACTTCCAAATTGTACAGTAATAGACTTACGGTTTATTGACAGATGTGCTCATTAATGGAGGAAAACACAATTAGTGCTATTTGTATGTTAGGTTTGGATTCCTGGACACAACGAGACACGGTCCTTCTTTTGCATTTCATCTCCTAGATCGGTTATCTTTGAACTTTTCTAGAGGTATGAAGTCTCTTTAAGTTTCCCAAATCCGTATTGCTGAGACTTATTTGTCTACATCCCCGAGGTATGAAGAAATTAACTATTCCCCTGACACTTAGGTATTAAGCATTATTTCCTCAGGACTCCCAACAGTGCTGTGCTTCGGGAAGGAACAGTTTCTAAATGCAGAGAGAGCTTCCTCTAAAAAGTGCAAGAGCTGTTTATTATATTCAAAAACATATTAATGATCTATGATGGGAGGAGAGGGGAAATCCCATCAGAATCCTGGGCTCCCTCTCACTTTCTGGAAAGCTCCTCAAAAATGTCTCAAAGGTGAGAGATCTTTCTGACCACACAGAAGGCGCTCTCTTGAGCTGTGGCATTTCATCAAAACCCTTCTGCCCACAGAGTTCAAATGCAAAAATAGTGAGCTTGAATCTCTGCAGGAGAGCGGGAAAAGAATTCACCTACAAGGGATTTTCTATTCTTTGAAATAACCCAAGTATGAAACCCTTCCTTTATAAATTAGAAAGAAACCTCTTGAAACCATTCAGAAACCAAGAGAGAGGGTTAGGATCCATTTGGTAACTGTACTATGTCCTCATTCAGCCATAACTCTTAGGTGAATAAAGTCTGAATTTTTTTCTTTCATAGTCTATTGTCAAGTTGGTTTCCATAGAACACCCAGTGCTCATCCCCACAAGTGCCCTCCTCCATGGCCATCACCCCCCTTTCCCTCCTCCCACCCCCATCAGCCCTCAGCTTGTTCTCAGTATTCAAGAGTCTCTCATGGTTTGCCTCCCTCCCTCTCCCCCACTATTTTTCCCCTTCTCTACCCCCATGGTCCTCTGTTAAGTTTCTACTGATCCACTTATAAGTGAAAACATATGGTATTTTTCCTTCTCTGCCTGACTTATTTCACTCAGCATAACACCCTCGAGTTCCATCCACGTTGCTGCAAATGGCCAGATTTCATTCTTTCTCATTGCCGTGGAGTATTCCATGGTATAGATAAACCACATCTTCTTGATCCATTCATCAGTGGATGGACATTTAGGCTCTTTCCATGACTTGGCTATTGTTAAAAGTGCTGCTATGAACATGGGTACATGTGCCCCAATGCATCAGCACTCCTGTATCCTTGGGCAAATTCCTAGCAGTGCTATTGCTGGGTCATAGGGGAGTTCTATTGTTAATTTTTTGAGGAACCTCCAGAGGGGCTGCACCAGTTTACATTCCCACCAACAGTGTAGGAAGGTGCTCATTTCTCCACATCCTTGCCAGCATCTAGAGTCTCCTGATTTCTTCATTTTGGCCACTCTGACCAGCATGAGGTGGTATCTCTGTGTGATTTTGATTTGTATTTCCCTGATGATGAGAGATGTAAAAGATCTGTATGATGAAAACTATAGAAAACTTATGAAGGAAATTGAAGAAGACACAAAGCAATGGAAAAACATTCCATGCTCAAGGATCAGAAGAATAAATATTGTCAAAATGTCTTTACTACCTTGGGGTGCCTGGGTGGCTTAGTCGGTTAAGCGTCCGACTTTCGCTTAGGTCATGATCTCACGGTTCGTGGGTTCGAGCCCCGCGTCGAGCTCTGTGCTGACTGCCAGCTCAGAGCCTGAAGCCTGTTTCAGTCTGTGACTCCCTCTCTCTCTGACCCTTCCCTGCTCACGCTGTCTCTCTCTCCTAGAAATAAATAAAAAACATTAAAAAAATTTTTAAAAAAAAGTCTTTACTACCCAAAGCAATCTACACATTCAATGCAATCCCAATCAAAATTGCATCAGCATTCTTCTCAAAGCTAGAACAAACTATCCTAAAATGTGTATGGAATCACTAAAGACCCAAAATAGCCCACATAATAATGAAGAAGAAAACCAAAATGGGAGGCATCACCGTCCCAGACTTTAACCTTTACGACAAAGCTGTAATCATCAGGACAGTATGGTATTGGCACAAAAACAGACACATAGACCAATGGAATAGAATAGAGAACTCAGAATTGGACCCACAAATGTATGGCCAACTAACCTTTGACAAAGCGGGAAAGAGTATCCAATGGAAAAAAGACAGCCTCTCTAACAGATGGTGCTGGGAGAACTGGACAGCAACATGCAGAAGAATGAAACTAGACCACTTTCTCACACCAGACACAAAAATAAACTCAAAATGGATAAAGAACCTAAATGTGAGACAGGAAACCATCAAAACCCTAGAGGAGAAAGCAGGAAACAACCTCCTTGACCTTAACTGTAGCAACTTCTTACTTGACACATCCCCAAAGGCAAGGGAATCAAGAGCAAAAATGAAGTACTGGGACCTCATCAAGATAAAAAGCTTCTGCACGGCAAGGGAAACAATCCATAAAACTAATAGGCAACCGATGGAATGGGAAAAGATAGTTGCAAATGACGTATCAGATAAAGGGCTAGTATCCAAAATTTATAAGGAACTCACCAAACTCCACACCCGAAAGACAAATAATCCAGTGAAGAAATGGGCAGAAGACATGAACAGACACTTCTCCAAAGAGGACATCCAGATGGCCAACAGACACATGAAACGATGCTCAGTGTCCCTCATCATAAAGTCTGCATTTGTATAGAGATCTGGTAATGGTAGGAACAAAGAAATCTTTTTCCTCTTCTTAAACTGCAATAGCTTAAAAAGGAACTAACTAACTAAGAGGGGAAAGTGAAGCCATGTTTGTTTGATTCAACAAACACTCGAAACCGTCTTTCAAATAATTCTGGATGGAATGACGTCCAAGGTGTGTTTTGCCAAACCCGAGGAAAATTTGCCCCATATGTTTCTGATTCATTTATAGTTTGATCATCAAAATGCTGATTTGCAAGGACTAGTTATGTCCAAGAAACATTTTATGAGCCATTTTAAAGCATTATCTTGAAAACAGGAAGCAGTTTTGCCAAGAGCTAACAGATGCCTCAGCAGAGGTTTTGGATTCGATGTGGGGGCAGAGCCCTGGAAATGGAGATTTCCAAAGCTGGCCTTACGACGCCTTTGTGGAATCCGTATTGCATGTCTGTCTCCACTCGCTAGACGCACAGAAATCCTTTAGGGGAAATAACCCCAGGGGAATGTGACCAGTGGCTTCTGTGATTTCCACTCAAACCCCTTCCCTTTCTTGCATTTTTATACCCTTTTCACCACATTCCCGTTGCTGAATGATAATTCAGGAGATAACTTCTCTGCTGACATCTTGTTAGTATCTTAGCCCTCAAAAATCTAGGGTAGAATTTCATAACTGACCTTAGAAAATAGTAGCTTCAAAGGATCCATTAACTTCAGGGATAGTAAAAAAAAAAATAAAGCAAAAAAAAAACAACCTTTATTTTTGAGGTTATTTTTTAAGGAACTAAAATTCTCAGAATTGAAGACTCCTAAAATAGTTTTTACATAAAGTAAAGTTTATGTTGCTTTCTTTCATTGCTCTTCATTGAGGGGTTTTTGATCTTTTTTTTAAAAAAAATGTTTAGTTTTGAGAGAGCAAGCAGAGGAGGGGGAGGGGGAGGGTCAGAAGATCCAAAGCAGGCTCCAGGCTCTGAGCTGTCAGCACAGAGCCCGATGCGGGGCCCGAACACAAACCATGAGATCATGACCTGAGCTGAAGTCGGATGCTCAATTGACTGAGCCACCCAGGGGCCTCGGGGGAGGTGGGAGGTGGGAGTTTAAAGTAGTTCCCTGACCAGCTTCACTTGGGAAATTTGCTAGCAATGACAATTCTCTGAGCCTACCTCACATTTGTTTCCATTGGTTCTCAAATTCCATGTACATCAGACTCACAGAGGCCCCATCCTTAGAGTTTCTGACTCAGTAGGCCTGGAGGTGACCTGAGAACTTATACTCCTAACAGGTCCTCCAGGTGATCTGCTGGTCCCAGGACCCCCTCAGAGAACCACTACTCTCCACTCTCCCCAGTTCTGACTGCTGGCCTGCAGTTTAGTCGCGGGGAGACAGGTACTGAAGCACAGGGTAACAGGAGACATTCCCAGGTGCACTAATGGTTACTCCGGAATCTGTTTCAAAGATGTCACAAGGATGCTATCGCAAAATTTCTGTTGACTGTTACTCATGGCCAAAGAAATGAAGTCGTTCACATAGTTATCGGAAAGATTGTGCAAATCTGTGGCCTCCACGAAGCTTTACTTTATGAAATAGTACCACCAACCCAATGTATATAAGACGCTAAACAATTTTTAAAGTCCTTCATGAATTAGACTGTAGACCTTAAAATTACATAAAGTAATGTATTCATCTGGTGACATGAGCTTTTTCTGTTGTGAAAATGTTCATAGACTTTTATCATATGGATTCTTGCATAGAGAATATTGGGTATGTCACAGAAAAATGTCCTTGATGAGAATTGTGTAATTGACACTAATGGGCCATACTGATCCTCGGACAAATCATGAATCTGGAACTCATTCACCAGAGAGTTCTGCTGGCCTGCTGCTCTTTGATGATCTGACAATACAAACAAAGAGCTTATAGAAGCTTCTATTTAAAAAAGCAGTTCACAGATGTTCAGATGTATCAGAATCACCTGGGAATCTCACCAAATCTGCAGATTTTGATTTAACAGATATGACGTGGGGGCTCAAAGGACTTCATTTCTAATAGTCTCCCAGGTCATGCTAATGTGAACCACACTTGGAGAAGCAGGGTTCTAGAATTGTGGTTCACCACCCCGGGAAGCCTTTAAAAAAGTTCTAAGTCAAATACTGACTTGGATGTAAGGATTTTTAAAGCACCCTAATGGGCAGCCACTATTGAGGAGCTCTGACCTGGAAAAGTAGAAGTGATAGTTCGAGGAGGCTGCCTCTCTCAAAACCACACGTCTTGCCTGAGTCTTTGGTGAATATTCAGTTGCAGTGAATTCACACTTGACTTCTCCTATAAGCGTCTGAAGTGCCCATTTCTATGTTGCTGATAAAAGAAAGAGGCAAATGCTTTAGATTCCAGGTGTGCTGACTGCAGAGTTGACACTGAGCTATGAAAATTTAGTACACCATCTTGTATTCTCACCCCTGTAAAGGTTCTCCCTGTTTACTCTTATAGGTGAGCTACAGATAGGACTATGGGTACAACCAACATTGAGACTCGAAAGAAAAAAATGTTTGGTATGCTCAAGTACTTAGACGCCTATTTGAGAACTCAGAATTCTGCACTTAAAATGTAATATTACTTTCTTTATTCAAAAAATTATTTAGTGTTTGTTTATTTTTGAGAGAGAGCGAGAGTGTGAGCACATGAGCAGGGGAGTGGAGGGGCAGAGAGAGACAGATAGACAGAGACAGAGAATCCGAAGCAGGCTCCATGCTATCAGTACAGAGAACGAGCGGCTCTGTACTGGGAGATCATTACCTGAGCCAAAGTCAGACACTTAACCTGCTGAGCCCGCCGAGCGCCCCTGTAATATTACTTCTGTGCAACATCTAATTCTGCTTATAACTGCCCCCCAGGGGACCTTGCTGGATGAGTCACTTGCAGAATGCACCCCGAAGTAGCTGAATGTGCTGGCATTGGGGTAATATAATACTATACACCTAACCAGGAGAGATGATCTGCCAAGCAGAATTATTTCAGTTTTTCACCTCACTGAAGCCGAACTTCATTTTCTCCCAATAATTAGCTAACAGCTGCAGTCATTTCTTAAGCTCGATCCTACTTTTTGATAACAAAATTATGGCAAGATAGAAAAGAATATATTCCTATTTATGCAGACCCAATTTGTCTAATAACTGTATCCAGTTGTTTAAGTTTGTTTAAAAAATTTTAATGTTTATTAATTTTTTTTGAGAGACAGAGACAGAGCGTGAGCAGGGGAAGGGCAGAGAGGGAGACACAGAATCTGAAGCAGGTTCCAGGCTCTGAGCTGTCAGCACAGAGCCCGACGTGGGGCTCCATCTCACAAGCTAAGAGACCATGACCTGAGCCGAGGTTGGAAGCTTAACCCACTGAGCCACCCAGGCACCCCTCCAGTTATTTAAGCATTAAATCCCAAAGAAGGGGACTTAAGAACAGAGCATATTTTATACGTTCAATTTAATCCATCAAAAAGCCATTCTTATCCCCCCTCCTTTTTTTTTTTTTTTTTTTTTTTTGGCTGGAAGTATTATAACAGACTGTAAAGGATGGAACTTTTGGACACCACAGAAATGTTTCCTATTTTATGCTATGGGTAGTTCATGGGCATGAATCTAAACCAACCGAAACAGCCATCGTTACAAAAGTTGTCTTCTTAACCATATGTCTCCATGACTTGAAACTGTACGGCAATGGTCAGTCGCATGACCAGTAATAGGACAGACATGGCCTGAACAGTCATGATGAGATAGGTCTCGTTCCTCGGGCCAGTGCCCTGTTGGGAGCTCCTCTGTATATTTGGAGTTAACTTCGCTCTCTCACATACCAGCGTGAGGAGCGCAAACCAGCCAGTGCGGGAGGAAATGGTTTAGGAATCCGCTTCCTTGCTTCTTCTCTGATTTCATCTTCACCCACCACTAGCCTGGAATGCATCACTTGGCCTCTTTATAAATCTACTTTTATCTGAGTTCTTGTTACCGCTTAGACTTCAGGCTTTCTCGCAGTGTTCAGGG
The DNA here is from genome assembly GCF_003009895.1 of Hyaena hyaena. Lineage (NCBI taxonomy): Eukaryota > Metazoa > Chordata > Mammalia > Carnivora > Hyaenidae > Hyaena > Hyaena hyaena. Next base: position 2,879,264 of record NW_024080692.1, read on the forward strand.
TGGCCACCCTACATCATCCTCTACTGCTCCAGGCAGAAACTTCCAGTATTCGAAAACGTTGGTTTGAAATCGATTTTACTTTTGTGTGTGCTTGTTAAATAGTTTGGTAGATACCTTCTGTACAAAGGTTAAAACGTGACTCAATAGAGATTTAAGAAAGCCTTCCCAACCTACCCCAGGTGGAAATATTTCCCAGATGAAGTAGAATACTGCTATGTAAGTCATTCAGCCACGTTTTGTTCAGAAATGAATCGAGGCAAATGAAATATTATATAACGCTGTATATTTCTTGATATGTAACACATTTGTACACACGCATCCCCCCCCAAATATCCATGGTAATGTGTAGGTAACAAACAGACCCAGGAAATGTCTGATATTTCAGCCTTAGTTTAGCTTCTCTGAATTTAGCAAAAAAAAAAAAAAAAAGTCTGAGCTTGTCCAAAGTGGAGATGTCTTTTAAATCCATCCCATTGATAAATATCTAGAGTACCAAGTACCATGCAAGATCCTAAGGATACAGTGATGAATAAGACAGATTGAAAGTCTTTCTTTCTCAAGGCTTACAGGGATGGTAGACAAACAGGCAGTTATAATGTAGCATGATGAGCTATAGAATCAGGAGCAAAGAAAGCACCTGTCAAACACATCCGTAAAAGAGCAGAGTCTCAGTTGAGCCCTGAAAAACGCATAGAGATTGTTCTAGGCAGAGGGGGTGTGTATTGATAGGGCTGGAGGCAGAAAAGTGTACACTGTGGAAACTCGGGGAACCGAGAATAATTGTTCTGCTGTCATGTCGGGTGGGGGGATGGGCGACTGGTAAGGTGTGAGCCTGGAGAAGTAACTAGAGCCAGGAAAACAGCCCTCCTATTGTATGCTTCTGTGAAGTGGCCAGAAAAGGCAGAACGTTGATCCATGCTGGCACAGGGTGAGGGTGAGGAAAAGCAGGAATGGCAAATGGGCATGTGTCTTCTTTTAGGATGTTGGAAATGTTCAAAAATTAGATTATGGTGATGGCTGTTCAACTCTGCAAATATACTAAAATTCATTGTCTTGTACACTTAAAATGGGTGGACGTTATGGTATGTAAATTATCTATGGAGATAGAGCTAGGAGCATAAGAAGTAGATAACCCTTGCTAAGAAGTTTTGATGCTCTCCCAGTGCAGGCAGGGGGGTATGGAGATACAGATCCATGTGCCGGCTTTTTAGAAAGCTCACTATGGGATCCTATACAACCCCTGCTGTGTAAGGCTCAGGTGAGGGGAACAGAACAGACCTCAGCAGAGCATCTATCTACTGTATAAGCAATACTGGATAGACACTTTTTGCACACGATCGCACTGAAATCCCACAGCAACCTGCTGGCACATTTACTCTATCTGGATGGTTTATTGCTGCTGCAATAGAAATGCAATTCTATTACATCTGAAATATACCGCCTTACCTATGAGAAAATGATGGCTCAGGGAGGTGACGCCATTTGCCCAAATGGACCCAGACAGGAAGTAGCAGAGCCAAGCTTGGAGCACAGGAGGTATCTGACCTAAGGCTTGGTCTTTCTGTTCACCCTGCTTTTCTGAGACCGTGAACTCTCCGCCATAGAGCAGATCTTGGTAGATTGCCCAGCAGTAATACGTAAACGTACTTGTATTCATTTCCTGTTGTTGCTGGAACAAATTACCACTAATTAGTGGTTTAGAGCAATACAAAGGTATTCTTTCTGGGGGTCAGAAGGCCCCTTCTAGAGGCTTTAGGGGAGAATCCATTTCCTTTCCTCTCCAGACCACCTACATCCCATGGCTTATAGTTCTTTCTTCGCCACGGGATCACAGAAACCTCTGCGTTTGTCTTCACATCTCCTTCTTTAACCTGACCCTCTTGTGTCCTTATGGGGACCCTTGTAATTTACATTGGGCCCATCTAGATAATCCAGCATGATCTCTTTATCTCAAGAGCCTTCATTAAATCACACCTGCCAAGTCCCTTCTGCTGTGTAACCTAACATATTCTCGGGGTCGGGGGGGAGGCCTAGACTGTGGACATCTTTGGGGGGACACCACAGCCCTGCTCTAGAAACCTGTGTTTGAATGGAGTCTCAGAATAAACACAGCCTTCCACATTTTGACCTTGAACATAAACTCAAAAGCTTCTCTTTATTCAAAACAACTCTTTATCAAACAATACAGTCATTTGTCTCCCATTTTAAATGCCCTCCTCGTGAAACTTTAGAGGAATAAAACAGACTAAAACCTTGATGATGTGCCATTAAGAATATTATTTTCCTTTGAAGGTATTATTATGAGTTGATAAATTGCAGCCTTGCTTTAATATGTCAAGCCCTCAGAGAGAGCTCACACTGAAGGAATGTGGAAGCTCAGACAAATGAGAACAAGCACACATGGAGAATAATGTTTATATTGCTCAGAAACTGTTTTGAGGCAAACTTTCTCTTCTACAGTGTCATTTAAGACAAGTATGTGCTTCATAAAGCACTGTTTCAATAGGTCCGTGTCTTATTTTTTTTAAAGGTTCTGGGGTGTCTGTTTTGTTCTAGATCCCCCTCCTATAGCAACAGCTGTAAATTGTCAAAGGCAAGGCACCAAATTGCAACAGAAGATGAAGAACAAAAGCAGAGGCCATGAGGCGGCCTTAAACCTGCTGACCGAAAGCACAATTTAGAGAAAGACACTTATCTATTGTTATTCAAGGGTCCAGGGATCTGAGGGGTTATTCTTCCAAAGGTGGGAGGTTATATATATCTATACCTATATAAATATATCTAGATATAGATATAGAATATTATATATAGAATATATGTCATCATAGAATATAGAATATTATATAGGATATAGGTAGATAGGTAGGTAGGTAGACAGATAGATAGATACATACATACATACATACATACATATAGATATAGATATAGATTAGATATGGATAGAATGGTAAGAATTTGAGAGTTGGAGAGGATGGAATGTTCCTTAGCTCTCATGCAGAATTTTCTTGTTCATTTTCATCTCTCTTTGACCAATGATAATCATGCCTTTCTCTGTTGAGTCCTGTCACCTTCACAAAATATATTACCCTCTTCACTTTTTGTTGTATTATGATCAATATATCACCATGGACTTCTTTTTATTCCTCAATTTGAACCCCATGGCTGACTTCTGCTAAAAGTAGTTGGGTTTTTTTTTTTCTTAATGTTTATTTATTTTTTAGAGAGAGTGCACGCACAAGTGCAGGAGACGCAGAGAGAAAGAGAGAGAGAGAGAGGGAGACAGAGGATCCGGAGTGGGTTCGGTGCTGACAGCAGAAAGCCCCATGCGGGGCTCAAACTCACGAACTGTGAGATCATGACCTGAGTCAAAGTTGGACGCTTAACTGACTGAGCCACCCAGGTGCCCCTAAAGGTAGTGTTTTAGTTCAAAAATGTCCTAGGCGGTTGACCAGGTTTAGTGTCACTGAGTAGAACCCTGGTGACTCAGGGATCTTGCTCTCTGCCATTAACTGCTTTTGTGACTTTGGGGTCAGTCTCTCTGGATCTCCACTTTTCCGTACGAAGTATAAGCCGGCCAGGATTATATAACAGGATTGTGAGCCCAGAGCATCCAGTGAATATGGGAACCATGGGATGGATCTTGATTTGGGGTTTCCAAGAAGTTGACCCAGAGATACAAGTAGCTTTCTTGAGAGGCACGCTCAGGAAATACTGGCAGAAGTTTGGGGAGATAAGATAGGAAAGAGAAGGAAGGCGATAAAGAGCGTATTATCAAGCCAGTTACTACTGTAGGCACCACGCCTCCATGTGATTCCAGTTTGGGGGTGTGGAAACTGGGTATTTATTCACACACTCCTCCATCATCCGTTGAATGCTATTGGGGTGGGGGGGACATTGTCTCTCCAGCATGTCTTGCTCCTTTACTCCTACAATCAGGGGGGAAAAAGCTCTCTCTACAGTTGCAGATGTTCCCCATGGGCTTTCTAATTCTGGACGTGCGTGCCAGCGGGGGATATGGGCGGGGTGTTGATTACATCTGCTACAATGTGTGTGAAAGGGGCAGGGAAGTATGGGAAATGAACGGTCAGTTAGGAAATGAGAAAGCGGTGTCTGATGTTTTGGTTTCTTTTAAACTTGTCAGGAAGGTTCCAGAGATTACAAGGCATTGTTCTGTACTGTGAAGCAATGTAAACATGCTACCTTTGGCGGTGGGTAGAAACAAGAAAAGAAATTGGCGGCTAAATGTTAAAGAAGAGTTTATAAAAGTCCTGACCAGAGTGAAATCACGACAAGTATGTTAGTAAATTCTGTTGGCCTTTGTCACTTACATAGAGGCATTTTGAAAACACCACTCTGCAAAAATCTGCAATGCAATTTTCCCTCACTACCCATTGTTCAGAAAATGACATTAAAATGTTAATATGCGATGACATTTTAACTAACTAAGAGTTCATCTTTACTTGCTTGGTATAGAAGGTTCCGTTTGGCTAGGAGCCTTCCCTTACGTGTTCGGGTCTTTCTTGTCATGCATAGCCAATGGGCCAATCAGTTCTATGATCACCCATTGCTCCTTGAAAGACTTTGGCCTTCAGATATGCTCTTAGAAATAAGGGGGGGTGGGAAGCATGGGATGATTAAATTCATTTTCCCCCTTCTGAACTTTATTTCTGAGAACCCAGATTGCCAAGATCTCTGAAATATAGAAGAGGCTCAGCAATCAATCACGAGGGAAGGAGGTGATGGAAGGGAAAGAGACAGCTGGCCAAGGAGCTCTAAGCTTCAATCATTTTGTATTTCAAGACAAGAGAGCAGGATTGCTGACTTTTACATTTCCTTTGAGAGATGGTATGCTAAGGGCATATTGAATAGTCTCGTAAAGCCTAGTATAGGAGTAGCTCCTTCAGGAAACAGTCAAACTGGTAAAAAGTGAAACTCCTTGGGTGAATATTAAGTAAGATTTGACTTCTGTGCACCTTGAAATCTTAGAATGAGAACAGACTTCTCAGAGCATCTAAGTTGACCCTGTTAGTTGACATAAGAGAAAAAAACAAGACCTTGAAAGGTTCAGACATCTGTCTGCCAGGGCCATTGAGCTTATGAATTCAAGTGTCCAGGGCTCATTCTCCCCACCACCATCCTGCACCCGGCTACATTGTCCCTCCTTCTCTCCTCCTCCCCATTTTATTCTCCCCTCTTTTCCTGTTGCCAAAGCAAGAAGTTCATTTAAACAAGGAAACCCCTGACTTGAGTGACCACTGTCAAGGATTCCTTTCTCTTACCTTAGCATCACATGGAGCCCCTCAACTGCCTTCATAAACTGTGACGTCCCCTTTGGCGTTACAAGGACAAAAACAACACATTGAAATCTCCCAGTCAAATAAGGTCTGCGATGCTCTGTACTGTAGTTTGTAGTTATTTGTTGAACACAGAGAGTAAAATAATTTACCGTTACATAAGGACGGAAGTTGAACGAACAAGCCCCTGATGGAGAAAGGAGAAGTTTTCACAGAAACAATCTTTTTCCGGACCTTGTCTCTATTTGGTCTCCCCTTTGAGCAGCGACCCATAGACCATTTCATTTAAAAAAAAAAAAAAAAAAAGTCTGTGTTCTCTGCCCCACTTCTGTCAGCTTCTCTTTGTTGGACCCAGTCTGATGGAATTGTCATTTAAACACCTCTGAACTTGTGTTGGAATAATACTTCCTGTGGGGGGAGGGGTAGATTTTGTTTGGAGAGGTATTTTCTAAGAAAAAAATGCAAAAATATATGACTTGGGAAATTTAGAAAAAAACACATGACCCACTGAGCACATTGCTAGGTTCCCCCACCCCCGTTCCCCAGGGCCTTGGAACAAGCCTGTGCCTAATTTAAGTGTCATTACCCTCTCGATAAATCCATCTATATGTCCCAATGTCCATCCATCTCAAGAAATCTGTGCTATACTCTGTCTGGCTGGATTTATGGCCACATCCTTGGCTGGTTCCCTTCCTGCCTGAGTTCCATCTTTCACAATCTGCCCCTATAAATGCTCAAAATGCTAATCTAATCATGTCGCTGCCCCCCACCCTTGTGTGAATCACTGGTTCCCCATTATCTAAAGGATACACCCAAAATTCCTTAGAAAGGTATCCAAGACCACCGTGGAAGCCAATCCTTGACACCCCCCAATACTTCCTGTTGCCAAGCCCTTAGGACCATCTCCACATTCCAGCCATGCACCCCATCTACAGTCCCTGGGGTATGTTGGGCTCCCCTGCCATCAAGCCTGCAATGTCTGCTCCTTCTCCCCCAGCATCTGCCCAGTGCACCCCTCTTTTTGACCCTGCTCCCAGATTATCCCCAGCAAAGTCTCTCCAGGATCCCTGATAAAAATGGCCACTTCTTCCCTTACTGCACTCACCTTTACAGCATCTTAAGTCCTGGGACTCTTTATTGCTCTGATGAACTTCTTCCCCCTTCCCCCTACAAAGCTTGAGGATAGTTATGTGTCTTTGTATTCCCAATGCCGGGACATAGTTGTGTAGCATTTGTGTTTGTTGAAAGATGCCCAGGCCAGTGAACTCTGAAATCACCATGGCAGAATCATGTCTCAAGGGACACATGTATGTGTTTGGCAGCTTTTCAGGGTAAAGTAAAGGAATTAATGATAAGATAGGGACTCAGAATGACTCCATTCAAATTACTTTATTTTTTTAATGTTTATTTATTTTTGAGAGACAGAGACAGCGTGTGAGCGGGGGAGGGGCAGAGAGAAAGAGAGACAGAATCCAAAGCAGGCTCCAGGCTCTGAGCTGTCAGCACAGAGCCTGATGCAGGGCTCAAACTCATGAACTGTGAGATCATGACCTGAGCCAAAGTTGGATGCTTAACCAACTGAACTACCCGAGTGCCCCACTTGATTTTACTTTTTTAAATAAAGTGAGAGCATGAGAGGGGGAGAAAGAGAACCCCAAGCAGTCCCTGAGCCACCAGCGCAGAGCCTGACACCGGGCTCAATCCCACACACCAGGAGATCATTACATGAGCCAAAATCAAGAGTCGGACACCCAACTTACTGAGCAATCCAGGAGCCCCTTGAATTACTTTAATACCCAATCTTTATCATAGATTTTGCTGGAATACTCTAGCAATCATCGGCCTGGTATACCACTTTTGTAGATCTTTGCAGCAGGGATCAAAGATGGAATTGGATGGGGCACCCTGGGTGGCTCAGTTGTTTAAATGTATGACTTCGGCTTAGGTCATGATCTCACGGTTTGTGGGTTCGAACCCCACATCAGGCTCTGTTCTGTCAGCTTAGAGCCTGGAGCCTGCTTTGGATTCTGTGTATGTGTCTCTCTCTGCCCCTTGCCTTCTCATTCTCTGTTTCCCTGTCTCTCTCTCAAAAATAAATAAACATTAAAAATGTTTTTTAAAAAGATGGAGTTGGAGGCCAACTGGTGAAAAGGGGGTAGGGATGCCCCTAGCATATTTTTGTCCTTTATATGCACAAAATAATTACTGATTCTAAGTCACAAATTTCTTCACAGTTCCAAAGCGAGTCACAGTAGCCCATTGAAAAGGCCAGCACTAACACCATTTTTCCAAAATGTAGTGCTCGTATGGGAAGAGAAATGAAATGTAGTGTTGCATGGAAAGAGTTGGAGAGTGGTCCCGCCACCTCTCGGGTGGAAGGCGAGGCCAGATGGCCCTCTCTCCGCTTCACCTCCACCCCATCTGCATTGTCCCTGCAGGACCAGTGGCTGCCTTGGCCGGAGACTATTGTATTTGTCTTTCTTCAGGTGGACGGTGGGGGTGGGAGTGGGGTCAATTCTGCTTTCTTTTTGCTACCTTAAGCATTCCACCTACCTCCTAGTTTCTCCCTATGCCCTGATTCCTTCTACACACGATTGTGACCATTCCACATGCTTGTGCATTCAGCGAGCATCTCTAAATGCGGCGGTGCCGTGCAGGCCACTGAACTCAGGCTGCAAAGCAGCTAGTGGTCTCGCATTGACTTTGGAGTGCAAGTGTGTTTCAGAGAGGAAAAACTGTAGAGGCCCAGTGAGCCCTTCTGAGCTCAGGCATGAGGAGAGACCCCCATCCAAGGACTGCAGTATATCCGCCAGCATATACCTGCATGCACCCCTTGCTTGCATCATGTGGCTCTGGCACAACCTGGGTGACATGAGTGTTATTACTTCGAGAAACTCTCCCTATGTGTGTGCATGGAGGGGATCCTGTGCAGCGGGTTTTCCTTTCAAGTGAATGATCCCCCCAAAAAACATGCAACAAACATGGCAACATATTCAGGGAATTCAGTAAGACACAATCATTCTTTCTTTTTAATGTTTTTTTAAAAGAATTTTTATTTGGAGAGAGAGAGAGAGAGAGAGAGAGAGAGAGAGAGACAGAGCATGAGTGGGGGAGGGGCAGAGAGAGAGGGAGACACAGAACCTGAAGCAGGCTCCAGGCTCTGAGCTGTCAGCACAGAGCCCCGACCCAGGCTCATACTGGTGAATGGTGAGATCATGACCTGAGCTAAAGTCCGACACTAACCGACTGAGCCACCCAGGCGCCCCCACAATGATTCTTTCTAAAACCAAATCAAATGATAAACGTTTCTTCACCTTTTAGTTGCCAAATACTTGCTAAACAACACGGTTGATTTGGAGTTGGGTTATTTAAAACTTGCCTCTCATTCCCGGGATGGCTCTGCTCTCCAAATGTTTCCTTTATGTCTGCACGAGAATGAAATCACTTTCACAGCCAGATTCAGGAGCCACAAGGAGACAAGAGTTCTCTTCGTGGCATAGACACATGCTCCATCTACCGCTTGTAAAATTATAACATCATTACGATATCACGATCGAGTGATCGAGAATTGTTTTGTGTCGTGGCAAAAGAGAGGTGGGAGAGGTCCTCTATGCAGCGATCAAACAGTGTGAAACGCTGGTGTCTCAAAAAGCGTACGGGAAACAAACCACAAATTGCGCGCGAGCACGCGTGCGCGCGCCTACGCGGCAGATAAATACTGAAGGGGTTTATTATGTTGCCTCTTTTCCTCTCTTTGCTCTTGCACACTCATCTACTCCTCCGCCCCCACCACCACTCCGATGGCCTTAAAGTGACCAGGTTGAGAGGAGGATTCATTATCCCCCGCCCTTCACCGTTTACCTGGCCCTGGAGCACCAGAGCAGCTCTCTAGCAGGTGCGTCTGGGCGCCCCCCGCAGAGGGGTAATGCCTTGTGCCTGGGGACCTCTCTGCTTGTTCTCACACTTTGCCTCTTGCTTAGAATATCCCTTTGCCCTCTTCCCTGTGGCTGCCTGTCCAGGTCGAGGTGTGTCCTGCCCCGGGATCACATGCTGATCCTCCAAACCAGAAGCTTTGCCTTCTAGTAACTCTTAAGACGCTGCTCAAAGGCATCCTTTGCTCTTGCTCTTATTCTTACTGTCTTACCATGTTACATGGTAAACTCTTCAAGGGCATGCACTCTTCTTGGGCTCCAGGGCGCAGTGCCCTTGAACTTCCCTAGCAGCATCCAATAAGCATTGGATTGAATGCATTGAAGAATCAGGGGGCGGAATTGTGGTGAGTTTAGAGTCCTATTTCTGAGTTACAAATAGAATGACTTCTCTGTCTGGTGGTGGCAAGGTGAGTCGGAGGAAGAGGAACTGCCCCCTCCATGTCTGTGACAACTGGGGTGGTTTTTTTTTTTGAGACTCTATCCCCTAATCCTCATACAAATTCTTTTTACTGTTTCCTAGAAACATGGGTACAGACCAGAGATAAAGACAGCCAGGAGAGAGATAGCTCTGCTGTTATTTATATGCCTTTATCAAATCTTTCTTAGTCTTACTTTAACTTTTTAGAAATTCCCTTGTAGAACTGAATCTGCCTATGCAATTTCTTTAAAATTAAATGCGGCCAGGGGCGCCTGGGAGGCTTAGTCGGTTAAGTGTCCGACTTTCGCTTAGGTCATGATCTCGCGGTTCGTGGGTTCGAGCCCCGCGTCGGGCTCTGTGCTGACTGCCAGCTCAGAGCCTGGAGCCTGTTTCAGTCTGTGACTCCCTCTTTCTCTGACGCTCCCCTGTTCACGCTGTCTCTCTCTCTCTTTCTCCCCTAGAAATAAATTTAAAAACACATTAAAAATTAAAATTAAATTAAATTAAATGCGGCCATCAGTATTCATAGTGCCACCTACTCTTCCTCCCATTTGGGGGCCGTGTGCAGGTGTTACAGATGTCTGAGGCCGTGCTTCTGTTCTCCTTGATGTAAACCTGGCCAGCTCCCTCCCCACCCCTTCCGCCAAGTTTACTGGTGGGAACACTCACCAGACAAGGTTACAGATCAGCCTCAGCCATGCCGCCTATGGCTATCAGCCTTGTCTTTGCAACATTGCAAACACTACATTTGGTCTCGATTCCTGCCTAAGCGTTGCGGTCTGGAAAACGCTGTCATAACCCACCTTTTCAATGGGCTCAGGTGACAAGCTTTGGAATGGCCCAGAACTTCATGATTTTTCAGAGCAGGCTTTGTGACTGTCGCAGTATGAGGTGCTGCTGCAGAAAAGTAATCCCAGAGACACCGGAGGCCACACCATAAAAATTCTCCCCGGTCTCTGCTTCTCTTCCAAACCAAACTGATGTGAGTTGTTCAGCCCAATGTCCTATGATTACTCAATGCGGTGGCCCTTCCTGGTTCCTGCACCGAAGAGGAAGAAAATCTTTAGGTTGAACGAAATAGCATATATACCCCTTCTTTCTTCTATTAGACAGTGAGCAATCTGAGAAAAAGCTCACGTTGGAAAGATTTCTGTTCTGGTTACGTAGGAAGAATTTCACAAAGCAGCTCCGAACATAGGCGCTTTTTTTTACATATCATTTAACATGTTCGCCTCCTTAAAGAAGTAGAAGTTTTCCAGTTCACAGTCTGACCAGGGGATAACTGTCGTGAGCTATGTTCATTTCCAGCCCTCACTAGGGCACCTCACGACCAGTGAGCTGATTGAGCCAGAAAGTTCTTGAATTGCAGGGGGAGGCCTTCTCAAGGTACAAACCACATGTAAGTAGTGGGTGGTTGTACCAGATAGCTTAATTGCAGGCCTCAGCTTGTCTTGACCTATATATCATACACACATATATATAAATTATATTTTGTCTTGACCTATATTATATATATATATACACACATATGTAAATTACATATTCCATATTTTTACATATAATATATAATATAATATATATATTTTTTATCTTTCGTGCTTATTCCCAGGGCCTTCTTCAGGCCAAAATAAGATGCCATTTACTTGAGCCCTATCAAATTGTTCACATTCCCAGAATCCACTTTCCTGCATCAATTTTCTTTCCAAATCCCAGGGAGCCTCTTTTCCTGGTTGTCTTTGCAAGGAGATGAAATGTTGCATGTTGACTAGAAATTCCAGAACTGAAACTGAGGTAAGCTGTGTGTTCGCATTTCCCCTAACGGGCAGGTCCTCACATCCCCATTCCCAATAGGGATGTGGCTTCCCCTGTGTGACTTCCCTTCTGCTTGCTACACGCTGCTGGTGTTGAATGTCATACGCCTTATACACTTCTGTTTGGAACTGCTGACATTCCATTTTCAAATGCAACTTTCCCCAGCTACTGCTTAAATCCATTTCTAGATCTTTCCCCTGCGACACAAATGATGACCTTTCTACTGCTTGTCAGTTATTTACTCATTATAATGATTAACCTACCTAAAGCCACCATTCTAGGTTGGCTCTCAAGGGACAGTTTCTCTGCATAAAGTACACTAGACTTGAAATCAACCAACATGGGTCCAAAATCCAGTTTCTATCACTGTTAGCGCCTCTACTTTCTCATCTGTTCAGTGGATCAGTTCCTGACCCGCAAAGCATGTTCTTCCTGACTACAATTAATGAGGTGTATATTCATAATAACTGTGTAATTGGTGATGTGACATTCAATGTAAATGAGAGGGTTTTGAAATTTCTTCTTTTATCATTAAAGCTAAGACCCTAAAGACATAAAGACCAATATCTTGATTTTACAAGTAAGGAAGTGGCATCCCAAGGTCCCACGATCAGATCATTAGCGGCAAAGCTGGGAACCAAACCCCAGGCCAAGCCTTCCCAGTCCGCTGGGTTTTTTCCTCCTTAACATTGTGAATTTGCAGATTCCAGTACATACAAATTAATTTTGTGCTTCCTGCCAGGAATTAAGTTAAGCACTGAAGGTACAGAAAGAAAGCCTAGTTTCCACTCCCAAAAAGATTATGAACAATTAAGGGAGAGAAATATGTCACCAACTAATTAATACAAGGTAGAATGAAGTAAATGTTATAAGAGACAAAATATGTTTGCATTTCTCTAATGAGGACATGACATTTAAACTGGCCCTTGACCTTCACATGAAAAGTTTGGCAACAGGGGCACCTGGGTGGCTTAGTCGGTTAAGCGTCTGACTTTCGCTTAGGTCATGATCTCGCAGTTCGTGGGTTCGAGCCCTGCGTTGGGCTCTGTGCTGACTGCCAGCTCAGAGCCTGAAGCCTGTTTCAGTCTGTGACTCCCTCTCTCTCTGACTCTCCCCTGCTCAAGCTGTCTCTCTCTTTCTCTCTCTCCTAGAAATAAATAAAACATTAAAAAAATTTAAAAAAAGAAGAAAAATTTGGCAACATGGTCAAGTTGGGGTAAGAAGCACATCTCAGGCAGAAGACATTATACAAGGAAAACCAAAGGGTCTTGAGAGTCCATGGTGTGGACTGGGAATATAGGAGAGACTAGTGTTAAGGGGCATGTAGAATTTCTAGGTAGATGTGTTGAGAATTTAGATTAAAAACGTAGTTTGGGGCCATATCATCAGAGTTTTGGCCTGTTTTTGGTAAATGGACAGCTATTGCAGCTTTGAGGAAGCTGGGTGTATATGATAATCTAATCTTTTAGGAAAGTATTACCTAAAAGGACAATCCAGGTTGGGTGAGAAGGGCCAAAATGACATGCATGCTGGTGATGGAGACAAGAGACCAGATTCTGAAACATGGCGCGTCACGATTGAATGTAAATGATCAGGAACTTACATCATTGTTTACTATAAGCTACTCCCTCTGGTGTTCCCCAAAAGGGTATCCTTCAACATGATTTTGTCATCTCATAGACCCCAGGTTATGTCTTTTATATATAGCATTTTAGCTAAAATGAATTCCTGAGTATTTTTTTGTATAATCGCAGGGGAAAGAATAGGGCACTGTTGCTCACACAACTAAGTAGCTTGTTTCATAAGGAAATGGCACACTTTCCAGTTCTGGATCAATAATAATACTGGAGTGTCCCCAGATCATGGTTTCAGAATGCATGCTTGATAAATGGGAAGCCCATGAGGATTAAAACAAAACAAAAACAAAAACCTTTTTCAAGTAGGTTCCATGTCCACTGTGGGGCTTGAACTCATGACCTTGAGATTAAGAGTCACATGCTCTACCGACTGAGCCAGCCAGGGCCCTATACCATCCCTCCCCATGTGTGGATTTTTGTAGCAGATTCATGGAAATTTAAGAACAGAATTTGTATCGCTAAAATGGCCACTTTGGGTTTGAAACTTCTGATTTACAAGTTCTGTAACTAGTTCTATACTTGTCAAAGCTCAGGTTGTCCCTCAAGTTGATATTATCTGACCCGGATAATTCCACTGGTATAGACAAAACTGAAATTTCATCCAACTGAAACCACCTACATTGAATTTTCATTCATGGAACATAAGGTTTGTCAGTATTCTCATTGTTCTAAGTTGATATTTTAAGAAGCACTTTGAAAAATACTCTCCTTATAATTTCTCTAATTCACCTAATCTACCATAAGTTGTCTCAATAATCCAAATTCTCCTGTGGCCCAGATTTCCCCTACAGGCAAAACTATAAGCCTGAGGTCGTACCTCCAAATGAGAAATTAGCCTGCCGAGACTAGATACCTGACTTGTTCTGGGCTAATTTTTTTATTTTTTATTTTATTTTTTTTAATGTTTTATTTATTTCTAGGGCAGAGAGAGAGAGAGACAGGAGAGAGAGACAGCGTGAGCAGGGGAGGGTCAGAGAGAGAGGGAGTCACAGACTGAAACAGGCTCCAGGCTCTGAGCTGGCAGTCAGCACAGAGCCCGACGCGGGGCTCTAACCCACGAACCGCGAGATCATGACCTAAGCGAAAGTCAGACGCTTAACCGACTAAGCCACCCAGGTGCCCCTGTTCTGGGTTTAAAGTAGCAGGTATAGGTTTAAAATTGATTGAGAGTAGATGCAGTTAGATCTCCTATATTCTAGTGGGTGGCTGGCTCCCTTCGTTCTCATTCCAATGAGAAATGAAGTTCATTTGTATTTAAATGTGGCTACTGTTTACACTGAACATATTGCTTCATCAGAAATTTGTAATGTACTACAAATTAAATTATATACATATATATAGTTATGAAAAATGAATGAAAAATTTCCAGTTTATGAAAATGCTATTAACTTATTAAGCTGTTTAACTCTGTATACACACACACACACACACACACACACACAGACCAACTCCCCTCTCAGGTTCCAAAAAAGCATACCTCTCAATTTGATGTTGTCATTTCTTAGACAATAACCAGGTTATACCTTTCATTTACAGAATATTAGCTCAAACTAGTTTCTAAATATTTTTATACATATCAATATGTCTATATATATGTATTTTAAGGTTTATTTATTTTGAGAGAGAGAGAGAGCATGCACACACACATGAGTTGGGGAAAGGCAGAAGGGGGAGAGAGAGAATCCCAAGCAGTCTCCACACTGTCAGTGCTGCCTGACTTGGGGCCTGAACTCCCAAACCATGAGATAATGACCCAAGCCAGGATCAAGAATCAGACACTTAACTGACTGAGCTACCCAGGTACCCTATATGTATTTTTACATATGGAGATGAATAGTATTTTTAATAAGAGCTAAAACCTAGAAACAGTCAAATGTCCAACAAGAATAGAATGGATAAATTATAACGTAATCTTACAATGCTATATTACAAAGCAATAAATGTGCAAACTACAATTAAATAGATAATTCCCGCAACCATGGCCTTGAGTGAAAGAAACTAGAATACATATTGTGTGATTCAATTTATATGAAGTTCAAAAACATGCACAATTAAATTATACTGTTAGAAACAACTTCCCGTGAACTAGGGAGGGGGCTAAGGTTGGTGACTGGAAGTGAGCATCAGTAGGGATATACCTTGATCTGCGTGATGTCTGCATGGATGTTCTTGGCACTTTGTTCGCAATGATGCACACATTTGGATGTCGTGGAGCTGGAAATCGGATTGTCTAGATGTATTTCAGACCTGTCATTCATAACTGTGCAATATTTCTATCATAAAAGATAGGATGTTCTGAAAACATAGTAAAATCAAACATATTCATGGAGTTCTGTGTGCTTATTGCTGTGGGACTTAGAAATGACGTACAACTTTGGTTTCAGCCTTCAATTCACTAAGTGAGAAAAGCCGTAAGTAATATGGAACATTCATTATTCACATAGCATTCTTTTGTTTTGTTTTGTTTTTAAATATTTTATTTATTTCTAGGAGAGAGAGAGATAGCGTGAGCAGGGGAGGATCAGAGAGAGAGGGAGATACAGACTCTGAAACAGGCTCCAGGCTCTGAGCTGGCAGTCAGCACAGAGCCCGACGTGGGGCTCGAACCCACGAACCGCGAGATCATGACCTAAGCGAAAGTCGGACGCTTAACCGACTAAGCCACCCAGGCGCCCCGTCACATAGCATTCTTTTGAATACCAGCTCTGTGCAGGGAAGTGTGCTGAAGGTACAGGAATGAATAAAATACTCCCTGCTATGAGAGAGCTCCCAGGCTTATTGCAGTGATGGATGTATGTGCATAGTGCCTCCCTGATATGTATTTGTGGATAACAGGTACCGTGATGCCAGTATATTAGAAACCCATGGAAGACTGGGGTGGTGGGGGAGGATTTATCCTACCTGTGAGGATGGGATTTAAGGACAGCTTCACAGGTGAGGTGACATTTGAATAGTTCTTGATTCATGTTCCTTTGAGAGGACTTAGTAGGAGAATATAGTTTAGGAGAAACAATGTGAGTAAAGGCAAAGACACATAAAAATGCATGGTTTGGTGGGAAACATTTCTGAAGGACACCTCCCCCAGTGGCTAATGGGGCTTCCTTGGAGTGGTAGATGTTTCCTACTTTTTTTATATAAGAAGTTTTCTACATTTTCTACACTAAGAATGCACTATATTCACAACCAGAAAAAAATATATACATATATATGATTTTTAAATGGATACAGTTTGGAATATTATGATCATAGCCAATGATCTATTATGACTAGGTTAAGAAAGATCCAGAGTCCTAAGGATTTCTGTAGGTAAAGGGGAGGTAAGAACGGCCTTTTTACAGAAGAGTGACATTAATTCCAACTACTGGAGACAATTCGGAACAGTCTTCGATTTGGTTCCAAATCGCGTTACATCAACATACACGCTAGGTCAGAGAAGAAAATCACATTGTGAACCAGAATGTTAAGAACAGCTCCCTAATCTCCCTAATATCGGAGCTCATCTTGGAAAGATTTGTAATATTTACATCAAGGGAAAAGCAGAGGAGAGGACATTTTGGGCTGAGGCAAAGTGTGAGCAAAAGCAGGGTGATGCGGACAGATGTTTCTGCCTGGAAATGATGAGATGGGAGGATGCATAGGTGAAATAAGGGGAGGTTAAGACAACTTCTAGTTCTAGAAGGGAGGTTTTGGACTTGATTGTGTAAGCCCAGGGAGATTTTCAAGCAGAAGGATGATGGGATAAAAATAGTTCTTGAGCAAATAAAGCTCAGTCAGCAGTAGTACTCAGGGAGATGTGGTGGAGAAGCATTAACGATCTCCATGTGAGGGGGAGAGAGTAGAAGCAACAGGAATGGAGCAGTGGAGGTAGCATGTTTTAAAATTAAAAAGTTGGGACGCCTGGGTGGCTTAGTCGGTTGAGCCTCCGACTTTCGCTTAGGTCATGATCTCACGGTTCGTGGGTTCGAGCCCCGCGTCGGGCTCTGTGCTGACTGCCAGCTCAGAGCCTGGAGCCTGTTTCAATCTGTGACTCCCTCTCTCTCTGACCCTTCCCTGTTCACGCTCTCTCTCTCTCCTAGAAATAAATAAATAAAAAAACATTTAAAAATTAAATTAAATTAAAAAGTTAATGGAACGGGTGGCGATTGGCTAGGGACTAAATGAGAGGAAAGAGTTAATGGTGCTTCCACTGTAGAACAGAATTCCAGAGTCTTGAAGAGAACTATAAATTGTCATAAAATCCCATCCAAATGAAAGTGTCAACACCGGGCCCCATTGTGAAACACTGTGAGAGCATACATTTTAAACCAGCAGCTGAGCTGGGTTGGACTGGTCACTCATTCTCCTGCTGAAGCCCCTCGGTGGCCCATGTTGGGCATTTATGCAAAGGCTTGTCAGCCTATGGCCATGGAAAAGAGCAAGCCTACCTGCTAACAGGGGTGCACCTCTAATGCTAGTCTTAACTTACTCTGTGACAGCCAATTAAGGTAATCTATGTGAATTGTTATTGGGAATTAAATGGTTTGGGCTCCATTGCACTGTCTCTCAGTAGGCAAAGGGCGTAGAGTATAAAGGCACCATTTCCTTCAGAACTTCTCAGAATATGGAGGAATTGTCATAAGCAATTATCAATTAAATAGTCTTCATCTAGCCTGATTGCTGTAGGTGACCTAGAAAGCATCTCAAAGTATTATGTGCCACAGAGTCACATCACACAGATCACCAATTACCATGGGTACATAGCAAAAGGGTGTGAAAAGTGCTTGGATGCCATGTTAAATATTCATAATGAAGGATCGAAGCAGAAGGTTCCCCTTTGATCCCCAGTTACAAAATTTTCCACAATGCTGGCAGGGGTGATGCATTATGAATGCATGTGAATAAAATGTCCATCAAACCATCATGAAAAACCACCACCAAGATGCAAAATGATTGTATTTGCAAAGGACTGACGCAACCTTTTAATTCCTTGATCTTATCTCCCCACTGCGTAGAATACATTTTTTCTTTATTTCAGGTAAGAAATCTTAAAAGATTGCTGAGAGTTTAAGCAATTTGGCCTCCGTCACGATGTTAAATGTAGAGTAGGAAAAAACTCTGAGTTAGTCAAGAAAGTCATGTTTGAATTTTGGGGACCCAGGTTGCATCAATTAACCAGTCTGCCATGCTTTCTTTTCCTACAAAATAAAGGAGTCCAGGGTTTTTGAGAGGATCAAAGAGATAATGGATGTGAAAGCAGGGTTCAAATGTGAGATCCCATTAGTGTGACTAGAATGTGAAATTCCCCTACATTTCTGAACTTTGCAGAGCCCGCTTGAGGAATATCGATCTCCTAGAACAATGTGCGTCTTGTTCACCCTGCTGCTGTAACAAAGGTTTAAAAAGGAAAGTACTGTTTTTAACCATTCATATGAATATTTAACACAACATCACACTGCATGTCATAGAGCTTTTCATCCCCTGAGTGGTAATTAGCGATCAGCATATGGAATACCACTACGTGGGGTGACTGGCAGGTGGACGAGCCAGTCTTTCATTCATTTTTCCAAACATCGTTGCTATTCCATGTGTACGGGCACTGCAGACACGGGGAAACATAAGATATAATTGCTCTCCACAGAGTCTCAAAGTCTACAGGGGGAGGGAGGGAAATAACCACATAGCCACTCAGCCGCGTGAGAGCTGAGGCATGAAGGAAATGTTACTGGAGCACAGAAGGAAGAGGGACTGACTCTGCCTACATAGGCAAGGAAGTCTTGTCCAGGAATAGACAACTGAACCACAGGTCATACCAATGTCTGGTGAACCAGCTAGATGGGATATTGGGGTTGTGGGCTGTCTATAGCAACGTGACCCTAAGAGTTCCCAATCAGGCCCTACATCTCAGGATACTCCTCAGCCTCTTGCCCATCCAGGTACCGCTTGGGAGCATTTTCCTTGAAGTTTTCTAAGGCTTTATAAGGTGCCTGGGGCTAGGGGCCTGGCAGCTATCTGACTGGGAGCCCTGGGCTGAGGCCGGAACCCCTGTGGGCCCTGGACCACTGTTTCTCCTTTTTGGGATAATCTCCAACCTTATAACTTCATCCCATCCCAATGCCTGGCATGTGAGGTTGATCAGATGTCCCAAGGAGTTCAGAATACCCACCAGGGGTTGGTTGTGGGTCCTGTGGCCTGTCCCTCATTCCAAGAGGGTGGACTGATGAACAGAATGTTCTCCTTGGCCAGCATGCGTGTGTGTGTGTGTGTGTGTGTGTGTGTGTGTGTGTGTGTAAATCAGGTGAGATCAGTGCTGACGTGCTGATTTGGGAGGACTCAAACAGTTTCTGTAGACAAGGACCCTGCACCCTGTAGGAATGACCATGGTCTGTGAAGCAGTAGCATGTGACTTCCCAGGACTGTTCCCCACACTGGAAAACTTCCCACCTACAGAGCTGACCGCTAAGTCAGCGCTCGGTAATCAGAATAGCTCAGTCATTATGATAGAAATACCCACCCAAAAGAATGAAACTGGACCACTATCTTACACCATACACAAGAATTAACTCAAGATGGATTAAAGACTTGAACATAAGACCTGAAACCATAAAAGTCCTAGCGGGATATCTAGTTTGTCAACCCCTTGGCATAGGTCTTGGTGATGCTTTTTAAAATATGACATCAAAAATGAGAGCTTTAAAAAGGCAGAAATAGGGGTGCTGGGGTGGGTTAGCTGGTTAAGCATCCGACCTCGGCTCAGGTCATGATCTCGCGGTCCACGGGTTCGAGACCCGCATCAGGCTCTGTGCTGACTCAGAGCCTGAAGCCTTCTTCGGATTCTGTTTCCCTCGCTCTCTAGCCCCTCCTCCACTCACACTCTGTTCTCTCTCTCAAAAATAAATAAACATTAAAAAAATTTTAAAAACGAGAAGAAAACCTAAGTGGGAAGCTCCTTGGCATGGGTCTTGGTGATGATTTATTTGAATCTGACATCAAAAGCGAGCATTTTAAAAAAGCAGAAATAAACAATTGGGACTACATCACACTAACAAGCTTCTCTGGAGCAAAGACAAATTTCAACAAAATGAAAGGCTGAATGGGAGAAAATCTTTGCAAGTTATATATCTGACAATAGACCAATCTCCAAAATATATAAAGAACTCCTACAAATCAATAAGAATAAAAGATACAATCCACTTAAAAAAATGGGCAGAACACCTGAATAGACATTTTGCTTAAGAAGACTACCAATGGTCACCAAGTACATGAAAAGATGCTCTACACCTTTAATCATCAGGCAAATTCAAATCACCTTATCTGTTAGAATGGCTTTCGTCAAAAACACTAGAAATAACAAGTGTTGGTGAAGATGGGGAGAAAAGGGACCCCTTGTCCACTGTTGGTGGGAATGTACTTAGGAGCAGCCACTGTGGAAAACAGGATGGAGGTTCCTCAAAAAATGAGAATAGAACTACTCTATAATCCAGCAATCCTACTTCTGGGTAGTTACCCAACGAAAATGAAAACACTGATTCACAAAGATATTTGCCCTCCACATTCATTGCAGCATTATTTGCAATAGCCAAGAAATGGAAACAACCTAAATGTCCTTCAAAGGATTAATGAAGAAAGATGTGGTATATGTATGTGTGTATTACATACATCCAAAGGGATATTATTCAGCCACAAAAAAAGAGAATGAAATCTTGCCATTTGCAGCAACATGGATAGACCTCTAGGGCATTATACCAGGTGAAATAAGTCAAAGAAAGAAAAATACTGTATGATCTCTCTCATGTGTGGCTCTAAAAAAACCAAATAAGTAAAAACTAAGCTCATAGACACAGAGAACAGATTAGTTAGTTGTCCAAGCTGGGGAATAGGAAAAAACAGGTAAACTGTGTTTCATTTTGGTTTTAGTTTAAATAAATTGAATTGGAAAAAAAAAAGAAAGCAAAGAATATATCAAAGAAGAATGAATAAAGCCAATGTTGCCGATTACAGACATTATTTTAAAGGTACCTTTTCTCTTGTAATTACTTTTCGAGTTTAACTCAGTCCCAAGCCTTCAAAGTCAATGACACAGGTGTCCCTCAGGAGACGCTGGGGCTCTTCATTGATGAATCTAAATGTGCACCTAGCCCCAGAGGTGGAAAAAATCAAGGAGGCTCAATAGGGGCAGCCAGGTGGGCTGGTTGATACATGATGACATGTCTAAGCTGCAGCAGCATATAGTGACCCTGGACCAACCTTCTGAACATAAAAGCCACATGTCCCTGCCGTATTTTCTACCTTCAAAATTAAAAAAAAAAAAAAAATCTGCCAACAGAGTGCTTTCTGAGAACCAGCAATACACAAAAGTAGTCTTCTGCCGTTCTTCTGATTTCATTAAAATATTCCCCTTCTGCTCTTTGGTTTATTCTCTGACACAGTTCTGTTCCTGTATCTTTTTCTCCCTCTAAAAAAAAAATCATGCAAAAAACTGTAACTGAGGAACTCAAACTACCTCATCAGCATTTTGTTGCCATATGGCGGTGGCTGGTCTTGGAAGAATAAGCTTGAGACTTGGATGGATAACGAGGCACATTGCCCAGAGTGGCCAGGACGCTCTGGTGAGCGCGGAGAAGGAAATGGACTTAGTTTAATTAGATTAAACTATCATGTTGGGGCTGGGGGAGGAGAATCGCATAAACAGTATTTTCTGAACACACCTCCTTAAAAGATTGCTCAAGATCTCAGAAAATGAAAATAACAAGCACTCAGTGTGAGAAACCTTGTGAATTTCAAACCACAATGCAAGGGTGTCCTCCCTTGTGGCACTGATTTAACTCTGTGTGTGTGTGTGTGTGTGTGTGTGTTTACTAATTTAGTATCTGCTATTTTTCAATTCAAGTATTATTAACATACCCTGTTATATGCTATATGTTTCACTGTTCTATGCTATAAGGATTCAACAATCTACACACTTCTCAGTGCTCATAGTGTAGCAGGATTCTCACATAGAGTTGTAACACCAAGGCTTTTTTTTTTTTTCTAGGAAGCAACTTTATTCATGGCAGCACTGCTCAGTTGGGTTCGTACCTAAAGAACTGAGCCCCAAATGTCACGTGGCTTAGTTTTCACTGTATTTTTTCACTTTTTGCCTCTCATATATGGTAACACACAAACATGTAGTCTGATGAAGTGGTTTCATTACAAGGTCATAAGGGACATTATCACCTACATAATCAGATTGCCTTGAGGTTATTATTTTTTTTTTATTTCCTTAGGGAGGGGTCCCTACCACATTAGCAAATAAGTGTACTTTTAATCCTTAGCACCTATTTCACCCATCCCCTCCAGCCACCTCCCCTCTCACAACCACCAGTTTGTTCTCTGCATTGAAGAGTCTGTTTTTCTGTCTTTTTTTATTTTTTGCTTGTTTGTTTTGTTTCTTAAATTCTACATATGAGCTATTTTTTTACATCCAAAATCTGCTGATGACACATGCATTGTTATTTACCTTGCGCAGAAGGTAAACAATTGACTTAAAGTAAGAAGGATGAGTCTTGGTTAATAAAACACAAGGCTTTTCTTCCCTCTTTCTCCCTTCTCCCATTCCCCATGTGAATCCCTCCCCCAGTGATAGATGTTGAAGGACAAATCAGAGCGCTTTCCTCTTGCACTGTAAGCACCTTGAAAATGAAGCATCCCAGTATTTTTAAGAAATTGAAGATCTAGAAGGATGTTAATTAAACCGTCAGAAAGCTTTTTGCCTCTCATTTCAGTGCACCGCATAACTATGTAGCCAGAATCTATATATAGCACTGGAGTGCTATTCTTGGCTATTCATATACTTTTAATTATTTAATTTAAACTATGTTTCAAACATAGAGGAAAAAAACTAGTTGCAGACCAGGTCAGATCAATCCAGCACCACAGAAATCTTCAAGTGTCTTTCTCCAATCACCTTATCCTCTGACACATCTCCTATCTGTGTCCTGGAAATCTTCTACATTATGCTGCAAATGACAAGTTGTAGGGAACTTTTTAAAAAGAATTTTTTAATGTTTATTTATTATTGAGAAATAGAGACAGAGCATGAGCAAGGGAGGGTCAGAGAGAGAGGGAGACAGAATCTGAAGCAGGCTCCAGGCTCTGAGCTGTCAGCACTGAGCCCGACACAGGGCTTGAACTCACAAACCATGAGATGGTGACCTGAGCGCAAGTCGGACACTTAACCGACTGAGCCACCCAGGCGCCCCATAGGAAACTTTTTAGGAGATGTCAAATGCCCATATATTAAAGCCTCCATCCATCCATCCATCCATCCATCCATCCAGTATTTATCAAGCTCCTGTTTACCAGATGCCAGGACTATGTGAGAAGCTGGGGGAGCAGAGCAGAGTGGAATGATGGGTAATAAGCTGTGGTTCCTGCCTTAGCAGTGCTTATTGATAGTGAGGGAGATAAACATACAGAGATACAAGGAGAAGGACTTTCAGGCCATTCCATTGGCCTGGCCTGGATATACACCCTCAACACTGAAGGCTGGAGTTTCACTGCCCAAATCAGGGACAAGAAATGTGGCCTTTGCCCTGCTTAAGAGAAGGTTCCTCAAGGGTCTTCCACACTTCAACCTGGAACTCAGATAATAAAAGTAAAAGTAATTTTTTTTTTTTTTTTTTTGCCTAGAAGGGCAGGGAAGTAGTGAGAAGCCTTAAGCTCTGGGGATCTGGGTAGAGGTAGGAATGTCCTTGGGATAAATC
Source organism: Hyaena hyaena (assembly GCF_003009895.1). Lineage (NCBI taxonomy): Eukaryota > Metazoa > Chordata > Mammalia > Carnivora > Hyaenidae > Hyaena > Hyaena hyaena. The sequence goes on from NW_024080692.1 coordinate 2,903,078, forward strand.
AAAACTGCAAGCCTGTCCCACTCTTTCTGTGGGATTTGAATGTGTACGACTGACGAGATTTGGGAATCCCAGTGCTAAAAGTGAACATAACTTTTTTTTTTTCCTTTGGGCCATTGGAATCGCTGGGTTACTGACAGAAACAAATGAAAAATCACTCTATTTTGGGAATGAGCATAACTTCACATGAAAAACTCAGGGTCGCATGAAGAAATAGATCACAATAAGGAGAGTCACCAGATGCAATAAAGGAAAAATAGGAGAAAAATCTGAAGATTATAAAATACTGATGCTTATAATAAGAAAATTAAAGAACAGAAACCATCATGAAACAATAGGGAGTTATGAAAAACAAATGAAAGACAGACTAGAAAAGGAGAAACAACATCTAGAAATGAAAAAGATATAGTCTTTGAAACTAAACTCTGAAGTGGTTGGGTTAAATAGCAGCAAAGTAGATACAGCTGAAGGGAGAATTGATCTAAGGAAGTCACTCCTAATGAAGCCTTGAGAAATAAGGAGGAGAAAAATATGATGTATTAAGAGATAGAGAAAATAGTAACAATAAGGATGCCTAGGACCTGTAAGTAGGAAAGGATACAACAGAGGTGATCCATGGAAAAAGAAGGGAAATCTAGAAATAAGAGAATTTAATGGGAAGGAAAACCAAGACACCGTAAAAGACTCAAAAACAAAACAAAAGCTAGTGTTTTGACGATAGTGATAATACAGTCAAATGTCTGGCAAGATTCATTGAGAACAAAATGAAAGAAAGAACATACAAAGAATATTAGGGGAACACAGTTAACAGATAACTTAAAAAATTTTTTTAATGTTTATTCATTTTTGAGAGAGAGAGAGAAAGAGACCATGAGTGGGGGAGGGTCAGAGAGAGAGGGAGACACAGAATCTGAAGCAGGCTCCAGGCTCCAAGTTGTCAGCATAGAGCCTGATGCGGGGCTCGAACCCACGAACCGCAAGATCATGACCTGAGTGGAAGTTGGATGCTTAATTGACTGAGCCACCCAAATGCCCCCAAAAACATCTTAAAGGAATATTACGATCAAGTTTATGCAAGTGAATTTGAAAACTGAGATAAAATGGAGAATTTCTAGATAAACTATGAATTACCAATACTGACCAATAGAAAAGTGAAATCTCTACAATTTCTAAAGAAATTGAATCCACATAAAAAAAAAATCCTCTAACCAGAAATCATTAGTAGTAGAAGGTTTTGCTGGTGAGTTTTAATGATATTCAAGAGGGCTTATTTTAAGTTATATAAGGTCTTCTAGAGAATAAAGATGTAACTTCCATCTTATAAAACTATTCAAGGACATAGAAAAAGAAGGAATACAATCCTGAACAAGGACCATGTAAGAAAGAAGTTTCATTGCGGCACCTGGGTGGCTCAGTTGGTTTGCGGCACCTGGGTGGCTCAGTTGGTTAATCATCAGACTTCAGCTCAGGTCATGATCTCACAGTTAGTTCCTGGAGCCTCCTTCAGATTGGGTGTCTCTCTCTGTCTCTGCCCCTCTTCTTCTCATGCTCTGTCTCTCTCTCTCTCTCTCTCTCTCTCTCTCAAAAATAAGCATTAAAAAAATCTTAAAAAAAAGAGAGAAATTTTACTAACCAATATAACTTATGAACATACATGCAAAAATACTAAATATTTGAAAACAAAGCCAATAAGCTATTTAGAAATAAGATACCAAGGCCAACTAGTACGATTCCAAGAATGTAAGGTTGATTTAATCTAGGAATTCTATGTAGGATTTCACCACATAATATATCAAAGAAGAAGAAAACAATGATTATCTCAACAGATACATAAAAACCATTCAATATCACTCAATACACTGGAACATGACAAGGTAGCTTTATAATCAAGAGGAAAGAATGTGCTATGAAATAAATAGCACTCGGGAATAAAATGTCTCTATGTTGAAAAAAAATAAAGTGGGGTTTCTAGCTCACATCGTGTGTGAAAATAAATTCCAGATGGATTAATGACCAAAGTACATAAAGCAAAGCTTTAAACCTGTTAAAAGAGAGCATAGGGACATTTGTATAACCTCATTGTAGGAAAGAATTTCTTTAAAAGTCCAAAGCAGAGCACAACATAAGTGGCTGATAAAAATGGGAAAAAATATGAGCAAGCAATTTGCAGAAAATATCCAAATCCCTAACAGGTAATCAGGATATAGCCATTAAATCACTCCCAGCATACTGAAAAGCAAAATGTTGGTAATACCAAGTGGTGGTGAGGCAGAAAGGGACAATTTAATTTATTATTATTTTTTAAAAAATTCTTAATGTTTGTTTTTGAGAGAGACAGAATGCGAGTTAAGGAGGGGCAGAGAGAGAGGGAGACACAGAATCCGAAGCAGGCTCCAGGCTCTGAGCCGTCAGCACAGAGCCCAACGCAGGGCTCGAACTCACATGCTGTGAGATCATGACCTGAGCTGAAGTCAGAGGCTTAACCATTTGGGCCACCCAGGTGGCCCAAAAGGGAAACTTTCATACACAGTTGATGGAATGGTATTGTTACAATCACGGTGAGAGTGGTCAATGTCAAGTTTAGCTAAAGATGCGCATGCACTATGATACAGGGCTCTTCGAGTTTTGTATTCCATTGAGAAACTATTGCACAAGAGTACGAAAGAGAGCTTTATCAGCATGCTCACTGAAGAACTGTTTGTAATTCCAAAAGTTAGACCAACTAATTAGCCCTCCATGAGGGAATTCATAAATGAACTGTAATATAGTCCTATATGAGAATACTGAAACAGCAGGAAGTATGAATGGACTCAATTTACATGAATCAACATGCAATACTCTTAAAACATAATATAGACTTCCGTGTAGAATGTTTGAAAATGATTCTTAAAATGTGATACCACTTGTGTCCATTTGAAACCCACAAAGCAATATTAAGTAATGCTTGCGAACACATTCACATATGGCAAAAATACAAAAATATAGGCGGGATGTACACACATCAACTTCAGGAGAGCAGTTGCCTCTGGAAAAGGGGGTGAGAATAGAAGGGAGGGTTGGTTGGTCTTTCGCTACATCTATAATTTGTATTCCTTTGTATCCTTTTCAAAGCATGAAAGCAACTAGAACCCATGTTAACATTTTTTCGTTCTGAATAACACACACATGAATAGTATACGCTGTCTTTTTCTGTATCTCTGAAATATAAATAAAAATATTCACAGGACGGGGGCGCCTGGTTGGCTTAGTCGGTTAAGCGTCCGACTTTCACTTAGGTCATGGTCTCGTGGTTTGTGAGTTCGAGCCCCACGTCGGGCTCTGTGCTGACTGCCAGCTCAGAGCCTGGAGCCTGTTTCAGTCTGTGACTCCCTCTCTCTCTGACCCTCCCCTGCTCACGCTGTCTCTCTCTCTCTCTCTCCTAGAAATAAATAAAAATATTAAAAAAAAATATTCACAGGACGTTACAATAAATGTCCAGTTAGCGGGGGTTTCCAGGGTGGCTCTGAGGATGGACAGCAGTAGCTGTGTCTGCCTAAGTGTGCTAAGGGAGCCTTCCCAAATGGTGCTCTTACTGCTGTGATATGAACAAGAAAGAGGCTCCTGAGAGAGGGAAGGGAAGTGGGGGTCACCTGAAGTAACCATGAAGCGATAGGAGATCTGCAAGGGAGCGGGAGATGTGGCTTCAGAGGACGATTTGGTCTCTCTTGGCTGTCAGTCAAGATTTGATATCTTAGCAAAGTTAAATGCTCCCTGAAAGCTCTTATTCTGTCTAGACTGCCCTTTCCCTCTTCCAACACATTTCCCTCTTCTTTTTATGTTTCTTTTCTCCTGAGACATTCTTCCAGAGATTGAAATGTAACAACTATTAAGTCAAAGATAACATTTTTCTTAGCAATCATCTACCAGTCCAATCCCCTCGTTTTAGTCACCAAACAAGGAATGGACCACTTTGAGGACAAACCCCTCTGAAAGTGTTTATCTTTGCAATCCAAGTCAATTCAGTTGCCTCTCTGGGGGAACTGATTCCTAGAAAAGATTTATGAAGGAATCAGGGGGAAGACTGAGTCCAGAGACCATTCATTGTTCATTGGTAGAAAATTTCATGAAAGTAACACTGTGATATATACATATGGGTGCTTAGTATGTTAAACAGTATTCTGATGGGTTCTTAATTATAAAAATTACTAGGGGCAACTGGGTGGCTCCGTTGGTTAAGCGGTTGACTCTTGATTTCAGCTCAGGCCATGGTTTCACAGTTAATGAGTTCGAACCTACCCCTGTCCCTCACCCCAACCCCCATCCAGCTCTGCACTGACAGCATGGAGCCTGTTTGAGATTCTACCTTTCTCTCTACCCACACCTGGTTTGCTTGTTCTCTCTCCATCTCTCTCAAAAATAAATAAACTTAAAAGAAAAATTTGGGGGCCTTGGTGGCTCAGTCGGTTAAGCATCCAACTTTGGCTCAGGTCATGATCTCATGGTTGGTGAGTTCAAGCCCCGTGTTGGACTCTGTGCTGACAGCTCAGAGCCTAGAGCCTCTTTTGGATCCTGTGTCTCCCTCTCTCTCTGCCCCTCCCTCACTTGGTCTCTGTCTCTATCTCTCTCAAAAATAAATAAACATTTAAAATTTTTAAAAAAGAAAAGAAAAATTAAAAAAAGAAGTTGTCTCTTGAATTCAAGTTTTGAAGAGCGAGACAGAGTACCATCTCATCCCACCCCCACATCTGGGGATTTTTCTCACAAATGAGAGAAGAATTAAGGTGAAGCATGCCTAAGGCTTGGTCACTGTATACAGAAGACAGAGCGACATTGATGAATGAGGAGGATTCAAGTCCAAGTGGCAGGGGAGAAATGAGTGACCTGGGAAAGAACAGCAGTCTGCGCAAGGAGACGATCAGAAAGGTTTGGGGCCAGACTGTTGAATTTCAGAATATGACTACATGTTCCAGGTCAATGTGGTTCATCCCCCTCCCCCAGCACCACCATCTGCAATAGCTCGGGGAAACGCGATGGAGTCTTTCTCCAGCGTTCTCCATAATGGTCTGAAATATGGTTTCTTGATTCAACTCTACCTCTTAAGAAAAATGCAGCAGGCTGAAACGTGGGATCTGGTACATAGGGTGTTCTCACTTTGGGGAAGCCATCCCTGGCTTCCGGTCTTCTCTTTACCGTCTCACTTTGGTTGAAATCTTTGTCATGCTTGAGCCATAGGTAAATCGAAATGCCCAGGAAGAATTCTTCTGGTGTATAAGCTGCTGTCCCTGGGTTTACTGGCCCAGCCTGATACAGGCAGGGGGTCAGTGAGGATAGCAGCATCAGTCTGGATTTGCCGATCGAGGTTCTGTTGACTCTTTCATTCCTGCCTCCGACAATTAGTGATCTAATGAATTCTGGGCAGTCTCTTCATGTTTTCAGACTTATGTTTATAACGAACATCCCCAAACTATTTGTTTGCATGGAGTAGACGCTTTCCTTCTGGGGCTACCAATCTTTTTCCTCTTTTATACAGTTTTGAGCTAAGGTGGTGTTCGAGAACACCGAAGCGCATTCTCATCTCCTTTAGCAAACACAGCATCTCAGGGAAAGGCTCACACCAATTTCTCTCTTGACCTGGCAAAATGCCAGCATACACTACAAAGTATTTTATACATTTCTGCTTGCTCTCATCCTTGATTGCAAATATTTATTCATGACAAAATAGCTCGGTTCTCTTTTTAGTTCCAGCATTACATGTGGACCTATCTGTATCTCTCATCATTTACGTGTTAACAAAACCCAAGGAAATTTTTAGGCAGAAAGCACTTCCTGTGTTTTATTGTGGCTCCTGTATTTGGTGTGTACTTAGAAAGCCAGTAACAGAAACAAAGCCCGTCTCTGTTTAAAAGTCTAAGATTGAAACAGTGTCAGTTGTTGGCAGATCGTGTGTAGCTGTCAAAAACGAAGCTTAGTTTTGCCAATGCCTGCTTTGGGAGTTCATTCTCCATGAATATAACGACCGGTAATAGTCCCCAAACTGTGGATAAAGTGTTCTGAACAACTCACAGTTGACTTAATATGCACCATTTAAGAAAAATGGGCAGATCCTAACATAAAATATGCCCTGTGTGGGCTCATGAACATATTAGCAGGAAAGCTTTATGATTCATGCTTGTAATTCATGCACAGTAATGCCTTCGGGATGCCTGAGAACTCACTCATTTTGGTTCAGGGTGTGGATGATGTTTGTGCCTTTCTCTTACAAGCAAAACAGGAGTGTTTCATTTTTAAGGAAAAGTTGAGATTAGGATTTAGAAGCGTGAAAGGCTTCTTTGCCTTCAGGAAATTGACAGACCTGGGGGACACTGACCTGGGAAGGCATGGCTCTTGTCTTGAACTCACAGGGTCTTTAACCTGGGCTCCAGGTCTGCCCTGACATATCACCAAGTTGGGAAAATGAAGAGAGTCTGGAAAAGAACTTCACATAGTTAAAATCTGTGGCCAGATTTACTTTAAATAATTTCTATTTGTCACGTTTGGTAATATAGAAAAGTATGTCGATTTAAGGTTTACGGACTCTGAACGTTTCCTTCAGTTTTTATCATAACTCACATATTTTTTTTTAATATTTTTATTTATTTCTAGGAGAGAGAGAGAGAGAGAGAGACAGCGTGAGCGGGGGAGGGTCAGAGAGAGAGGGAGACACAGACTCTGAAATAGGCTCCAGGCTCTGAGCCGGCAGTCAGCACAGAGCCTGACGCGGGGCTCGAACCCACGAACCGCGAGATCATGACCTAGGCGAAAGTCGGACGCTTAACCAACTAAGCCACCCAGGCGCCCCATAACTCACATGTTTTCTATGAGTTGATCATTTTTGGCAAGGGTTTAAGAAGTCTGTTGGGTTTTTTTAATTTTTGTTTGTGTTTGTTTTTTACGTGCTGAGTTTCAAGTTCAAAAAGGGCATGTTTTACAATGTTTTACAAGTTACAAGATTGGGGCATGAAAGAATGTTCATTTTGGTACTTTTTGTTTTTCAGTCCGTGAAATGGAAAAGTAGATTTCCTCCCCATGTAAGTGGGCAGGTCCTAATGAAGATAATAGACTTGTCCTTCATCTTTAAGAAGCCCTATAGGAATTTCTTCCTTCCTGGGCTGGCTTAGAAAGAAAGGTATTTGTTACCTTCACTATAGCTTCTTTCCTTAGGGCACATTTCTGGATGACAGCGCAACATGGTAGAGAGGGCTGTGTCTGGATGGTGCCCATCCAGGAAGGCTGGCCTCCATTGTGCTTGCGGGCCCTGCCCCAGCCACGTGACACAGCTGTGTGCACCTCCTCTCATGTCCCTGGCTCCTTGCTTGTCGGATGGTGGTTGCAACACCTCAAATCTTGGAATTGTTGGGAGGATTACGTGAGAATCTTTCTCCTTAAAAATAGAAAATATATGGGGGCGCCTGGGTGGCTTAGTCGGTTAAGCATCTGACTTTCGCTTAGGTCATGATCTCGCGGTTCGTGGGTTCGAGCCCCGCGTCGGGCTCTGTGCTGACTGCCAGCTCAGAGCCTGGAGCCTGTTTCAGTCTGTGACTCCCTCTCTCTCTGACCCTCCCCTGCTCACGCTGTCTCTCTCTCTGTCTCCTAGAAATAAATAAAACATTAAAAAAATTAAAAAAAAAAGAAAATATATGGAAAATATATAATATTATATAACATTTAATTTTTTTTTTAATGTTTATTTGGATTAGAGAGAGACGGTGCATGAGCAAGGAAGGGGCAGAGAAAGAGCAGGTTCTGAAGCAGGCTCCCGGCTCAGAGCTGTCAGCAGAGAACCTGACGTGGGGTTCCAACCCATGAGCAGTGAGATCATGACCTGAGCTGAAGTCGGATGCTTAACCGACTGAGCCACCCAGCTGCCCTTAGATGTCATGTATTAAAATTAAATGTTGGGGCGCCCGGGTGGCTCAGTCGGTTAAGCATCCGACTTCAGCTCAGGTCATGATCTCGCAGTTCGTGGGTTCAAGCCCCATGTCGGGCTCTGTGCTGACAACTCAGAGCCTGGAGCCTCCTTCGGATTCTGTGTCTCCCTCTCTCTCTGCCCCTCCCCTGCTCAAGCTCTGTCTCTCTCTCCTTCAAAAATAAATAAACATTTAAAAAAATTTAAATATATGATATCTGATATATTTGTTATTGCATAAGTATATGTTATAAATAAGTATATAAATTTAAAAATCTTGTTATATTCATTAGTTAAAAAGCCCAGCAGTTTCGCAAACACCCTGGAAACTCACAAAGTGATGTGTCCCTCTCTGCCTCTTCCCTGAGATTGACTCCTTCCCTGCAGACTCATCATTGTGACCCCGTGTGGGTTTTTAGAGCCTGCCCTTCTCTGGACACACACGTCTATCTACTCTTCTACTTTTAAATTCCAACAGTACATCATGTGTGGCCTCTCTTTAGACTCTTTGTAGGTTTAACCAAAAAAGTGTATTTATTTTGAGGAAGAGAAAAAGAGAGAGGGAGGGGTAGAGAGAGAGAGAGAAAGTCCCAAGCAGGCTACCCACTCAGCGCAGAGCCCAACGCGGGGCTCTATCCCACTAACCGTGAGATCAGGACCTGAGCTGAAATCAAGAGTTAGAAGCTTAACCAGTTGAGTCACCCAGGTGCCCCTTTTCTTAGCTTTTTACTATATCCCTTCAGCACTGGAAGTAACCTTCCTTTTTCATGTAACATGGTGACAAGCTTTTAGAGTAATTCGTGCAGAAATAATATGTATCATAGAGGAAAACTCTATTGACATAGAGTGTATAAAAATAAATACCATTCCTCTTCAGCACAGCTTCCCTACTGTGAAAAGGGAGAGGAGGGGAGGGGAGGGGAGGGGAGGGGAGGGGAGGGGAGGGGAGGGGAAGAGAGGAGAGAAGAACGATTCTGGAAGCTTACCAGATTGTGTTGTGAAGAAAACAACTTGGCTTGTTAGAAGCAGATACATTCCTTGGATCATTCACTTCACAAGGCATAGAGCATATCGTAATGTTTTCCTCAGTGAATTAGTCCATCTTCCTTTCCATGGAAGGAATAATTTGCATGTCATACATTTATACACCTGCAGTACCCACTTAAGATCTCCCCATTCGTGGCTACTCACAGCTACTCACACCGCAATTATATTTCATGTATAACTAAAGTTCTCACACAGGGGCGGGGGGGAGGGAAGGGGGCCAATCTGCATTTCTCACCAACATCACGTTACCCGATTACCTTGTTCTTGCACCTGCTCTGTACAAACACCATAGTGATTCGGTCCTAATGGCCAATTATCATTAGCTTTTTTGTCAGACAGCCCTGAGGGGCTCACTACACCTTGGATACACTCCCGGTCCTAAAAGGATAACATCAGTGAGTACCTACCGCAGTTTGTTTTAAAGACTGAAAAGGCAGGAATCTGATGATATAGATGATAGATAAGAATGATTCATCCAGGGGCGCCTGGGTGGCTTAGTCGGTTAAGCGTCCGACTTTCGCTTAGGTCATGATCTCGCGGTTCGTGGGTTCGAGCCCCGCGTCGGGCTCTATGCTGACTGCCAGCTCAGAGCCTGGAGCCTGTTTCAGTCTGTGACTCCCTCTCTCTCTGACCCTCCCCTCACGCTGTCTCTCTCTCTCTCCTAGAAATAAATAAAAACATAAAAAAAAAAAAAGAATGATTCATCCTATTTTTACCCCTGTTCTCGCCCCCCGGCGGATACGCTTTGCCTGGCAGGCAAGGCTTCTGTGTCCCAGGCCTGTATCCTGATAACCTTTGTTGCTTGGGTTGCACGATGCCATATGCTTCTGTCCCCGCATAGTGCTGAGGGTGCTCTGAAGGTAAACCACCTCCCTTCTGTGTGGCAGTGAGATGGTTGGGGAAGGAAAAGTATGCTTTGCAGGTTAGCACATTTTGGCTCAGCCTTCTAATGGGCAAAATGCTACTTGTGTAACCTGGGAAATTTTTTTTAATCTTACCGAGCTTCAGTTTCCTGAAGCGTAAAAAGGGAATCATCATTCCATTTTACGGTGTTGGTGGGATCACTAAATAAAGTGATGGGTAATATACAAATGCACGCACAGATACATCTCTCACACCCCTGTGACATTGTGGGATCAGTCTTGTTAGGCTAGAAGAGTCTTCAGTTAGATCACCACGGGAACTTCAGTGGCTTAAGACAGCCCAAGTTCATTTCTCGTACTGCATGGCCTTCGTGGGTGGGCAGGAAGGTTCGACTCACTTCAGAACAAAAGAAGGCAGAAGCTGTTGTCTCGACCTTCTGCCCATCTACTGTAGGTTACACGTGGCCACCAGGTCCAGCCATTACCCTCGAGGGGAATGAGACATACAAATTGCGATCCTGCCGCGTATATGAAGATCATGACTCAGAAATATCTGGAGAATAATACTAATGCCCATGATACTTGTCTTACAAAACTGAGTCAGTTCTCTGTATATTAATTTTCTCATTAGCGATATGTTGTGGAAATCCTTTCAAGCCAACTTGAAAAGACATCACTCATTATTTTTAGTGGCATCATGCTTTAAATATACCATAAATTACGCAGCCATTTCTTTATTAATGGGCTTTTTCTATTTTATTGCTGTATAAGCACACTCAATGGCATCTCTGTGTTCAGGTGCTTTTATTCTGTAAGATCAATATCCAGAAGTGTCTAAATCGCCAAAATCAACCTGTTTCTAAAAAGAAACATAAGGCTGTGTTCATACAGCTATAAATCTCATTTAAAATGTGATGTATGAGGGGCGCCTGGGTGGCTCAGTGGGTTGAGCATCCGACTTCGGCTCAGGTCATGATCTCACGGTTCGTGGGTTCAAGCCCCGCGTTGGGCTCTGTGCTAACAGCTCGGAGCCTGGAGCCTGCTTCAGATTCTGTGTCTCCCTCTCTCTCTGACCCTCCCCTGTTCACACTGTCTCTCTTCCTCTCAGAAATAAATTAAAAAAATAAATTAAAAAAAATGTGATATGGGGCGCCTGGGTGGCTTAGTCGGTTAAGCGTCCGACTTTCGCTTAGGTCATCTCGCGGTTCGTGGGTTCGAGCCCCGCGTCGGGCTCTGTGCTGACTGTCAGCTCAGAGCCTGGAGCCTGTTTCAGTCTGTGACTCCCTCTCTCTCTGACCCTCCCCTGCTCACGCTCTCTCTCTCTCTAGAAATAAATAAAAAAAACCTTAAAAAATTTAAAAAAAAAAATGTGATTTATGAGGGGCACCTGGGTGGCCCAGTCGGTTAAGCATCCGACTTTGGCTCAGGTCATGATCTCGTGGCTTGTGGGTTCAAGCCCTGCGTTGGGCTCTGTGCTGACAGCTCAGAGCCTGGAGCCTTGCTTTGGAGTCTGTGTCCCTCTCTCGCTCTGCCCCTCCCTCGCTCATGCTCTGTCTCTGTCTCTCTCAAGAATCAGTAAAACATTAAAAAAAGTTTTTAAGAGAAACATAACATATCGTTAATATTTAGGGAGTGGATGAATTTTCGAGGGCTTCTGCAAATTACCCCAAAGTTGGTGGCTTAAAACAACAGATATTTATCTTCTTCCAGTCCTGGAGACCGCAGATACAAATTTAAGGTGTGGGCTGGGCCAACCTCTCCTACCCTCCACCCCCACCCCCCACCCCCACACCAGAAGCCCTTTGGAAGATTCCATCTCTCACCTTCTTCCAGCTTCTGGTGACTGTCGTTTCTTATGACGACACCACTCCAGGCTCTGCCTCTGGTTTCACATCGCCTTCTCCTCTCTTGCCTGTCTTCCTCACTGTGTGTCTTTCCTCAGTATGTCTTTTAGGAGGACACTTATCATATCATCTAATTCAGGGCCCACCCAGGTCATCCAAGATGATCTCCTCACTATGAGATCCTTAACCTGATTATGTCTGCAAAGAGCCTTTTCCCAAATGAAGACATATTCACGTGTTCCAAGGAGTTGACATGGGTGCATCTTTTGGAAGGCCACCATTCAACCCACTACAGGGAAGAGAGGAACAAGAAAGGGGACAGACAGAGGCCCCTGGCTGGCTCAGTTGGTAGAGCATGTGACTCTCGATCTTGGAGTTGTAAGCTGGAGCCCCATGTTGGGTATAGAGATTACTTGAAAATCAAATCTTAGGAGAAAAAAAAAAAAAAGGAGACAGAATCGGGGGGGGGGGAACCCTAATGGAGAGCTTGAGTGTAAACTATAGAAAAAATGGTGAGGAAGGAAAAAAACCATTAAAATCTTTTTATAGATTAAATATGTGTAGTAATATTTACCTAAGCTTAGCTCTCTTGAATCGTTCCCCTGCTTTGACTTGTGTTGACATTAATATTTTGTATTTCTACTCTGTCTTTTTCATAAGAGGTTAAGCACTTTATGAACATTTCCAAATTTCTACCCTTTGATTTTTTTTAAGTTTATTTATTTGGTTTTTTCTAATGTTTCATTTATTTCTGAGAGAGAGACAGCGTGAGCAGGGGGAGGGTCAGAGAGAGAGGGAGATACAGAATCTGAAACAGGCTCCAGCCTCTGAGCTGGCTGTCATCACAGAGCCTGACACGGGACTCAAACCCATGAACAGTGAGATCATGACCTGAGCCGAAGTCGGATGCTTAACAAACTGATCCACCCTGGCACCCCAGTTTATTTATTTGTTTTGAGAGAGAGAGTGCAAGTGCATGCTCATGAAAGCAGAAAAGGGGCAGGCGGTGGGGGGGCGGGGGGGGAGGAATCCTGAGCAGGCTTTGCACCATCAGCACAGAGCCCAATGTGGGGCTCTAACCATGAACTGTGAGATCATGACTTGAGCCAAAATCAAGAGTCCAACACTTAACCAACTGAGCCACCCAGGCACCCCTGTACCCTTGGATTTTGACTTCTTTTAAGCCTAATAACTGTTGAGCACTAAAAGTAGAGTGAGCAGAGACAAGCAGAAAGCAGAGCAAAATCTGAGTTCCAAGTTGGTCACAACCTGTTTCTCATATTCGGCCTTGAGAAAGTTTACAGTTGCCTTCACATCTCCATGATGTGGTGGTGTCTTCTGTAAAGCCCAATTTTCACACACTGCCTTCAGGGGTGTAACACTCCTGCCAGGCTAAAGATCATCGTGGACCCCCACCACCCACCCTGTCACCATGAACTCCTTCTAGCCTGGGACCCTGCACACTCTCCACGTGGCCACCACCTCTACTACCACCACTCTGACCCCATCGGCTTCAGACCAATGTTCCCAGGGACTTTCTGCTTCACCAGCTCCATCTCTTCCACATTGGTCACTGCAGAATCCCCTTTATACCTGGCTCCCACTCCGATTATTAAATGCATATGTCTCCCTGGCTGCTTCTAGTTCTAAATTTGCACACGTTTCAGCTGGGTGGGTTCTGTAATTCCTATATGTCCTTTTCTTGACTGCATCCTCTTTCCTATTATTTTTTTAGTAAACATTTTTTAAATGGTTATTTTTGAGAGAGAGAGAGAGAGAGGGAGGGAGACACAGAATCTGAAGTAGGCTCCAGGCTCTGAGCTGTCAGCACAGAGCCCGATGCGGGGCTCGAACCCAGGAACTGCGAGATCATGACCTGAGCTGAAGTTGGACGCCCAACCACTGAGGCACCCCTTTCCTCTTAAATTATAAGCTCTGGAAGATCAGGGGTGCTATCTGCTATTTACTTTGAAAGCAGATTGTATATTCCACTGGTAGGCAATTAATGCTGTCATGGGGCTGAAGCCTGGGGGTGGTTCTCAAACACTAATGTGCTTCCGTGTCACCTGGAAGTCTTGCTAAAATGCAGGTTCTGGAGTGGACCTTGAGATGCTACATTTCTCCCAAGCTCTCAGGTGACCATGATCTGCCGGTCTATGCAACTGTACTTTGAGTAGCGAGGTCCCCAAACAAGTTTCAAGGAGGGGATGTACAAGTTAAGTGTATCCTAAAGAAGAGATGGGAACAAGATTGCCATGCAGCTAAGTGACACTGGGAGTGACCACAGGGAGCTCTTGCTCACTTGGATCATCGGGGTAAAAGTTTCACACAGGGTACATAGGCCCTGCATTGAGAACTGCTATTATAGGTTACATAATGTTGTTCTGCACCGTTCTTCCTTTTAGTGTTTCCCTCCTTCCTTTGCAAATTAAGAAAAAAAAAATCCCATCAGCGCCTGGATGGCTCAGGCAGTTGAGCGCCTGACTCTTAATTTCGACTCCGGTCACGTGTCCAGGGTCGCGGGCTCGAGCCCCGCGTTGGGCTGCACACTGAGCGTGGACCCTGCTTGAGACTGACTCTCTTTTTGTCTCTCTCTCTCTCTCTCCATCTGCCCCCCTCCCTCACACAGTCTCCCTCTTTCTCAAAAAAAAAAAAAAAAATCCCACTGGAAAAAACATTTTTTTCAAGAATGCTGTCAGATGACCATTTTCTTTCATTATCCACACAGGAAGATGATTTTCAATAGCTAAGAGCTAAGCCATGTTTGCCAGGATCGTAATTAACAGGTTTGTCTTCTGCAATGACACAAACCCAGACTCTGTATACACATCACTTGGCATCGGGAGCTATTGGGACATTATAGTAATGGATCAGAGGAAGACTTCACTGATGTAGCATTTGGGGTAGAGAAGAGGGTCAAGAAAAGATAACCAGATGTGTGTGTACATCTGTCTGCTGCCTGCTGAGGGCCAGAGGAAGTGCAGGGCTGGGAGCCACCGGACACAGCCACGTTCTTCCAAACTTCCGCCAGTGCTAAGGGGTATTGCATCCTGGTCCTTTCTCCACCCACCCTCTGTTGTGACAGTAGGAGATAGTGCTTCTCAGCTTCCCCGTTCAGCCTGAGACACTAAAATTCCTGCATCTTCTAAGACCAGCATGGTCACCTAGCACTTGCAGTGATGACGGAAATGTTCTACCATCTGCTCTGTCTGATCCCACTGGGCATGTGAACTGTGGCTTGGGCCACTGGAGGGCTGAATTTTAATTTCATTTAATCAATTTACGCATAAATAGCCACAGGTGGCCAGTTAGAAGCCACAAATTCAAGCAAGGGCATTTAAGGTGGATCACCAGCCGAGGGAATGGCACTCAGAAGTATGCCCTAGTCTTTTTTAATTTGAATAAAGGGCCCCCAGAACTGTGGGGCATCACTTTTGATATTTGAGCACAAGTGGGGGTCAGGGTCATATTCTCTGTGCTTTACCATTTGGCCAATTAAAATAGAGACCCCCCCCCGCCCCCGTCCCGAGTCTGTAGGTCTGGTTTAGTTTTCAGTGAGTGCATAAAAGATTCAATGGGCTTAGCTGCATTATTAGGACCATACGGGGTTAATGCAGGTCTTCTGTTCTGATCTGCGAAGCACTGCGTAAGGTGGGAAAGGCATGCAATTTTGAACAGTCATTTAAGAAGAGATGTGTTCTTTTTTTCAGAAGGTGGTTAAGAAGCGATACAGTTGAGGGGAGGGATCTGAGGATTTGAAAAAGAGAATATAACAAGTGTTTGCCCGTAACGCACTGCAGTGCATTCCGTTATATATTCCACCAAGATCACAAATGGATCTTTTGCCATGTTTAAGGAAAGGCTTATAATTAGCCAGGGACTGAATGGTAGGAGTCTGACATAGGCAGATACAGTGAGATTTACCCGTGGCTGGTTCTCGGCTGGTAATCTGGGTGAGAAGAGAAGGGTCCCTGGAGGCCCAGTGGACACCAGGAAAGATGTTGTCTAATCAAAGAGCCGACACTCCAGGACATGAATTCCACGTGAGTCTCTGTCTCCTCCTTCTAGAGCGGGCTATGACACTGCTTGACGTCCCTGATAATGAAGAAGAAACTGCTGATTTGGGTAGAACATTTTGCAGAATGAGAAGCCATGTCCATGGTGGAGTGATGGCATTGCGATGATCAGAGGCTTATTAAAACACGGGAATTTAATACCCCCAGTGGACTGTTGACATTTTTATGTGTGAGGGGAGCCATCCCGTGTGGAACTGGCCCAGTTGGCGGAGAGACGAGCAGTGACTTGCGTTTGTGGAGTGTCAGTCACAGGCTATTATGAAATTAACCTTGGGGAAGTTCCTGGAAACTACTAATGGTGATAGTATATCCTTTGATAGTATTTCAGTGGGCTGGCGGGGGTGGGGGGGAAGGCTAAGGTTATAGCTCACAAGGAATGAGGTATAACCGGAAGAGGGAGGCTCGGAGCAAGATACTCCTGGCTGTAAGCACCTGTTTCACCATTTATACTTTGCATCAAGATCATGGAAGGGAGCTTGTTAAAGCTACAGATTCCTAGCCCTCCACTAACCTACTAAACCAGAATCCCAGTGCCCAGGGCGCACTGAAACTCTACTTTTTAAAAAAATGTTTATTTAGTTTTTGACACACACACACACACAGCACGAGCAAGGGAGGGACAGAGAAAGAGGGAGACATAGAATTCAAAGCAGGCTCCAGGCTCTGAGCGGTCAGCACAGAGCCAGACGCAGGGCTCTAACCCACCAGCATGAGATCACGACCTGAGCCAAAGTCAGAAAGCTTAACCGGCTGAGCCACCCAGGTGCTCCAAATCTCTTTTTTCAATAAGCACCCACGGTGGTTGTGATTTGTGGCTTCTCCAAGCCTTATTTCTCTGAAAGGTGATGTAGGATTTGGCAATATCTGAGTCAAGATTACAGTAATAGACATAGTATGATTTAGTTTTTTTTTTAGCGCACAACAACAAAAAAGACTCAGTAACTTGTATTTGTTATTACCACTGAGCCATGGGTTTGCCCTATTTAAGACACTTCTGTCTTTGGAAATCTCGATAGATGTCATTCGCCTGCCTAAGCCTCATGCACCGTGCTGAGACAGCTTGGGGAATCTTCAAGCCAAATTAGCTGGGATCCCTGAGTTGCAAGTTGTTTCTGAGGGTCGATAAAAGCACCCTTTCCTGTTCCTTGCTATTCTAAGTTTTAAGGAGGCCGGTGCAGGGCCCTTTTCGGGTTAGGGGATTTTTACGGAGGGTGAAAAGATCAGTTACGTCCTAACAGCTTTGCCAGCTGGGGCGAAAAGTCAAGGGCGGTGGGCTGGGCCCAAGCCGAGAAGAGTGATTTGTTCTGGCCCAGGAGAGAGGCGCTCGCGCCCCGAGGGCGCCCAGCGCAGCTGGCTCCGGTGTGGCACATCTTGCTTGCATTTGGCGGCGCGCGGCGCCAAGAAAAGGGGGAGGGGAGGCTGGCGTTCTGCCCCCCCCGCCCCCCAGCTCCAGGGGGGGCGAAGGTAGCCGCAAAACCCCAGCAGGCGCGAATCGCGGGGCCCAGATTTCCGGAGGGTGGGGCTGCGAGGGGGCGGTGCCCGTGAGGCCGCGGAGAGGTGGGCGCGCCGCGGCTCAGGTGCGACCGCCGAGCGCCTCCCGGAAACCCTCCTCCGGCCGCGGGGTTCGGATTGGCTCGGGCGGCGAGGTCGGCGAGGTCGAGACCCCTTCGGCGCCTTCCCCACCCCGCCCCGCGGCGGTGGCGATGCCGTAGAGACGCGGGCGCGGGCCCGGGCGGGGGCATGCGGGCCGGGCGGCGGGGCGCGGGGGGCAGCGCGCGGGGGCCCGAGCGGCGCCCGGCCCGGGGCGCCCGGGGCGCCGGATGGCGGAGCCCACGCGCGCCGCGGAGCCGGGGAGGTTTGCGCTCCGCTCGCCGCGCTGCAGGGAGGGCGCGGCGCCAGCAGCGAGCGCCCAGAGACCCAAAAAGAAAGCTTTTTATTTGCCGAAGATGAAGCCCCTGAAGGAGCCCGCCCCCAACAACAACAACGTGTCCTTTGTGATCCATTGTCAACTAGGCAAGGAGATCAAACACATTTGCAGCAACTGCAGCCGCGGGGAGGACGCCCGGGACGGTGAGTGGCGAGGCCCGTCGGGGCGGCGGCGAGCGCGGGAGGCGGGGAGGTGGCGCGGCGGGTCCCCAGGGTGGGGGCGCCGCCGGCGTCCCTCGGCCGGAGAACCGCGGGGACACCCGGCCCCCGGCACTTTGCGGAGTGCTGCCCGGAGCCGCACCGGGACCGCATCCGAGGAGATCACCGTGGACGACATTTGCAGCCTCAAATGAGGCTTTGAAACAGTTAAATGGGCAGCTCTGGGATTTTCTCCTGGGAAGGTGGGCTTTCGGGGGTGCGGTGGGGGGACTTGTCCGCGGTAGCACGATTAGCTTTAAAAAGGTGATTGCACCTGCTTTCCTAGCTCTCTGGGCTTCTTAGCAATTCTCCCTCCCGTCTTTGCGTTCTGCCAGGCTTCGCCCCGGGGGGGGCTGCGTTACAGATGTGGGGTTCGGGTGGGCGCACTTTGGAGAGGCGGCTGGGCCTCGGCCACGGCGCCCTGGAGACTTGTGGAGTTGTTGGATGATTTCTGTTTGGAGTGAAAACATGGCTGTGATTTCTGGAGCGCAGCTGCCGGCCCCTCTTGGAACGATGCCCCAGTGGCCAAAATGTGGGAGGTGGGGGAGGGGCCTGCAGCGGCTTCTTCCAGGTGAGCCGGTGCGGGTGTGAGCCGAAGAGCTCCCCCCAACCTGAGCTCGAGTAGGGCGGGGGAGAGGGTGCCGGGCCGCCCGCGACTCGGGGCTGGAGGAGCCAAGAACGAGGGACAGCTGGCGCGGACCGGGCAGAAGCGTCTGCAGCTGCGGACGCGCCTGTGCATTTCGCCGGAGCCTCCAGGCGGTTCCGAAGCAGCTCACAGAGCCGGCTCCGGAGGGCCCCTGAAGGTCGCCGAAAAGTTTTGGGCAGCCGATTTTACAGGGAGAACATCAGCTCCGGGCCAGCCGGAAGCTCGCGGCCTCGCTGACACGCTCGCTTGCTTGGGCAGGCAGATTTTCCTGGCCACCAGGAGGGGTTCGCCTGTTCCCTTTGGAAGAGCAGATATTACTTAGCACATCTTCCTCCGTTCCTTGTGAGCCTCTGAAATGCAGAGTAATGAAGTGACTGTGGCTTCGCTAATGTCTTTGCAAAATTAGAGTCCTGCCAGTGTAATTATACTTCTCTTTGATTAAACTGTGAGCGGGGACATGCAGCGTGACACCGGGCATCCAGGAGGAAAGGCCACACTGGCGCGCGCAGGGCGCAGCAGCCAAACTCCTGTTGGGTTGGGGGGGAGGAGATCCTTTTATGAGAAGCACCCCCTTCCCAGCAGCTTTGGTCTTTCGGTTACTATCTACGCTGATGACTTCTGGGATATAAATGGATGAATGGAATGATGCAAAGCCAGACTTTTGCCATATAATGTGATAGAGCATGAGATGTCGGCTCAATTATCTATTAAGTGAATCAGTGTGTTGACTGATCTGCTCCACACCTGGGCTGCTTTCCACAGCCTTGGGAGTTGATTTAAATCAGGGTCTGTAAATGAGGCTACAGCAGGGAAAGAGTCTGTGTCTGCGCTCAAGGATGCGTGGTTACCCTGGGGTGTGAACACTACCACTGGTATACGTGTAGGTGTACATGGTCAGTGGGGGCAGGCGTGTATTTATAGCTTGTGGCACCTATTTCTCCTTGGGACACGCATCATCTCAGGGTCTCACTCTGGAATGCCTTAAGGACCTCCCTGTGGATGCTCATGTATCCTTCGATGTGACTAAAGTATCGAAATCTCAGGATGCTGCTCTAGGGGGACCCCAGATGACCGTGCCTAGGCTGCTGACCCTGCCTTCCGAGTGTGTGAGGCACTCCTTTCGTCCAGGAAACAGAATGAGGTTAAGAGTTTAGCCCTTCTTTTACGGCCGGAGCCCAGAGCAGTGCTGCTGGCTGTCAGAGGAAAGGAAGGTCTGATAAATTTCACTTCCTGCAAAGATGAACCTTGGGTGATGGCTGGTCATGAGTGACATTTCCTGTGAGACAAGTTCTCTAGAAGCTCTTTTCAACGTGGCTCCTCTTTTCTGATTGCCAGGAGGGTGAGCTCTTTGGAAGGAAATGTGTAGGAAAGGTGGGTAGTCCTGCAAACAGGTTTGATAGGGCTCCACAGAGGAGGAGGTTTCTTGCACTGTGTCCGGCACTGTGAATGTGTCCGGTGTCTCGGGCAGCGCCGAGGAGGCCACTTAGTGGCAACCATGGAAAATTCTGGTCAAGGTGGAAAGCTTTCACTTGAAATTTTACATAGGCAAAATTTTATAGAGGCCATGCTCACGGACTCTCTCTCGATTTCTCTATGTAGAAGGTGATGGGGTGCCTGGGTGGCTCAGTCAGTGAAGTGTCTAACTTCAGCTCAGGTTATGGTCTCGCTGTTCCCAAGATTGAGCCCCATGTCCGGCTCTGTGCTGACAGCTCAAAGCCTGGAGCCTGTTGTGGATTCAGTGTCTCCCTCTCATTCTCTGTGCCCCTCCTCAGCTTGTGTCTGCCTCTCTCTCAAAAATACATTTAAAAACAGTTAAAAGAAGATGGCAGTTATTTTAAACATCTTTAAAAGCAAATTTTAATACCTTTCAGTTTAAAGACCACCTATACCTAAAAATATTTGGCTAATAAAGAATACACTTTAAATTCTGTATTTCAGAATTTAAATATTCCTGGCTAGTTCAGCATACATTAAAGGTGAAATGGCATTTTTATCAATTGCCATTTTACTTAAGTGTTAAAAAAAGTTTCCTGATATGTACTAACTAGTATTAAAGATGTTTTGCTGACCTTATTTTAAGTAAACTTCTATTTTAAAAAAGTTGTAAAATACAGTTCACCATTCATGGTCGAAGATTGGTTTGTGTCATTCATTTTTGTGGTTTTGGTCACATTACTGAAGCCATTTTCAAACAAGCTTTTATAGCACTTCAATGCCAAAGGCCAAGTACACAGAACAAGTACAGGGTAGAAGAAAGATTCAAACCCTTGTATGTGTGTCGTTAAAATCAAGTGCTTTCCACCTTGCCATCAAACTGATTTTGTTCACCCACACTGAATGTAGAAAATGAGGTATTATGATGTGAGTGTGTGTGCGCACACGTGCACGTGTTATGTGTGCAGGCTTAATGGCCCAGATTTATTAGGATATGAAATTAGAATTGCAGAATTTCCTAGTGCATTAAATTGTTTTTAATCTGCCTTATCTACTTGACAGGTTGGAATTGATAGGAACAGAGGGGGAGAGATTTTTAGCTAAGTAGAGCAGAATAATGCACACTGTAAAGTTATAAGAAACATGGCTAAATCATCACAGACCTCGCGTTGGAAGTCAATACGAGAGTATGATTTAATTTACAAATAGTTACAAATCAACTTTAGGGAAGAATCTATTCTAGAAGGCAAGGTATTTCTGTATATAATTTTATACATACTGTATTTTCTATTCATATTTGAATTCCTTTTAGGTCTGTTAATAGTGAGGGATCATCATAGGAATGATAACATCGTTAATCACTACTAAGACGTAATTCAAGTAATGGTAACAGAAATAAAACATTTTAACATTTTAAGACACTTCTGAGGAATATTTGGAGGCACACCTGGGTGGCTCAGTTGGCTTAGCATCCGACTCTTGATCTAAGCTCAGGTCTTGATCTCAGGGTTGTGAGTTCAAGCCCCACCTTGGGCTCCGCTCTGGGCATGAAGCCTGCTTAACAAAACAAAACAACAACAAAAATATTTGGAAGCTTCTGTCTTACGGTGCATATTTTAAAAGTGATCCAATGATAGATTTAGAGATGAGACCTACTGATTGCATGTGTTTCTCTATGCCTGTCACATATGATTGATCAATATTTCAAGGTTGCCATTTTACTAAACATGACTTCTATTCAAATAGTCACATAGAAATTTACAAATCCATTGACTCACTAGATACCTCTCCAAATTTTGTTTAGGGATTAGAAATATTTGCCGTGTTTCCTAGTGGATTCCAGTAGGAACTTTTTTTTAACTTTATTTATTTTGAGAGAAAGAGACACAGCCTGAGAGGAGGGGAAGAGAGAGAAGCTCAAGCAGGCTCCTCACCGTCAGCACTGAGCCCGATGTGGGGCTTGAACCCATGAACCGTGACATCATAACCTGAGCCGAAACCAAGAGTCGGAGGCTTAACCGACGGAGCCGCCCAGGCACCCCTCCAATAGGAACTTTTAGAGTGACAACAATTTGTCCTAATATTTCTCTGTTACTGACTGTAGGCTTCATTCAGCATGATAGCCTTTTGGGAGAGAAGGCCTTTGGGATTTCTGTGGGTCAAATCCTTCATTTGGCAGGTGAGAAAAATTGAGGTGCATAATGATTAGGTGAACGGTCCCCCGTGGACCCAATCATCACTTGGTGTCAGGACTACTAACCGAACCAGTTTCTTTGTGAAGGAAACCGTTTCTAGTAACGATTCAGGACTGGCTCCCAGCTCCTGTACTCACTAGCTGGGCAGCTTTAGGATACTGCTTATTATTTACTGTATGTGCAAAATGAAAGCACCCATTTCTACTCTACGGTTAACAGTTAAAATCTGCATCTGGTGGAGGGGCGTCTGGGTGGTTCAGTCGGTTAAGCATCCGACTTGGGCTCAGGTCTTGATCTCACGGTTCGTGGGTTCGAGCCCCACGTTGGGCTCTGTGCTCATGGCTAGCTCAGAGCCCGGAGCCTGCTTCAGATTCTGTCTCCCTCTCTCTCTGCCCCTCCCCTGCTCACGCTGTCTGTCTCCCTCTCTCAGAAATAAAACATTAAAAATTTTTTTAAAAAATAATAAGTGAGGTGGAGGAGAAATGGCTAGGGAAGAGCCCCTTCAGCATTGCACAAGTCAGAAGAATTTTGTTGTTGTTTAAAACCTTCACAAGGGTGACTAGTTATGTTCTAGATAAAAGGACTCGTGTATAGATCTGAATTTATAATAGCTGAGCTTTTTTTTTGGGGGGGGGTCTGTTGAGTAATCAAAAAATGGGCAAGGGGAGATCCAGTTGTTTCCCCTTGAGGAAAGGAAAGGTCAAGAGCTGAAAGAAGTAGTGACTGGAGGGGCGCTTGGGTGGTGCAGTGAGTTAAGCGTCTGACTCTTGATCTTAGTCATGATCTTGTAGTTCGTGAGTTTGAGCCCTGCATGTGGCTCTGCACTGATGGTGTGGAGCCTGATTGGAGTTCTGTGTCTCTCCTTCTCTCTGCCCCTTTCCCAGTTGTGTTCTGTCTTTCTCTCAAAAATAAATACATAAACTTTAAAAAAAAATTTAAAAAGAAGTAGTGACTGGAGAATTTAATGGCCATGTGCCTGATGGACCCTCAGAGTCCCAGGGACAGCTCTGGAGGACCTGGCCTGAAGCAAGAGATAAAAAGCAAGAGATGGAGGCAGGAAACTGTTTCCTTAAGGTCAGGAGAGCCTAGGAAGAGTTTGCCTTGGGCTGAGCGTAGAAGTTGTGTGGAACCTTGAAAAGGGTACTCGCTCAGCCAGCAGAGCAGAGAGGAAGGGCTTAGCATGTTGGGACTGGTGGACAGAGTGGAGAATTTTAATGCACTTGGGCTCCTGCAAGTCTGTCGCAAAGTATCATGGACCCTCAACCATGGAGCTGTTGACTGATTCTCTTACAAATAGTTGTAAAATCAGCAGCTTGCGTGTCCAGGGCCCTGTTGGCTTAGAGATAGATATCAACAGGTGTAACCAGCAGTTCTGGCCTTTGAAGAGTCTGGACTGGAGTGAGAACAGCAAGAAGTAAACTGCTGAATTATCAGAGGGAGCTGTTAACTGTGAGTAAAGCAGGAGGGCTTCCTAGAGGAGGTGATATTTGCCATAGGGCACAATAGAAGAGTCCTTTCAGTAAGAGGGGAAAACCATATGCAAACAGTGGAAGCTGTAAAACAGCATGGCTAGCTCAGGAAAAGAGAAGTTCAACGGGTAGAATTTGAAATGTAAGGGGAAATGAACACGACTTCGTTTGGATACCTATGTTGGGGCAATTCATCATTTGTTTCTAGCAGTATGTTTGTGAAGCATTTTTTATGTGCCATATTGAGTTTTGGGAATATAAAAATCAGTAAGGCTGGAAGGTCTTTGCCCTCAAATACCTTATAAAGCTGTACAGGGAGATGGGTGGCAAGTATGTGTGCAGAAGTTTTCCAAGGGTTTGAGAGAGAAGCGTATTGTGTTAGAGGGCAAAAGTAGAGAGTGGTCAGCCCTACCCTGGGAACGAGGGAGGTCAGGAAGATCATGGAACAATTTCTGGAGTTTGGATTCCATCCAGTGAGCATTGAAGTCTGCACATAGGTTTCTAAGCAGAGGTGTGAATAAGTTACCTTTTATTTTTTATTTTTATTATTAATGTTTTATTTATTTCTAGGAGAGAGAGAGACAGCGTGAGCAGGGGAGGATCAGAGAGAGAGGGAGTGACAGACTCTGAAACAGGCTCCAGGCTCTGAGCCGGCAGTCAGCACAGAGCCCGACGCGGGGCTCGAACCCACGAACCGCGAGATCATGACCTGAGCGAAAGTCGGACGCTCAACTGACTAAGCCACCCGGGCGCCCCAATAAGTTACCTTTTAAACACTATTCTGGAAAATCGTACACACGTGCCAAAGTAGACAGAAAAGGATAAATGAGCCTCTCTAAATTTATCACCCACATTCCCCAGCTTCTGTATTATGTTGAAGCACATTGTGCGTGGGTTTCTATGATGGCGTGAGAAAGGTCCCTAATGCCACAGCCACTCAGAATTCAAGAAAGGGCATTTCAAGACCTTGAGCGGTAAGTGTCCAAAGGCCAAGATTCTGTGAGTCTGTTACAGACCCCTAAAAAGCCCCAGGAACACCTTCCAGCACCAGCACTTCAGAGTCACTTGGCCTTATTTTTAGCAGAGCTTTGAACTTCTGTGTGATTTGACTAATAATTTCCCCTTCCATTTGAATCTCTTTTGTTCTGAGGCTTAGCAGACGGCATCTGTAAATACTCCCTTCGTTTACGAGAAAAGATGTTAAAAATGTTTGTAAAATCTGTAGCTTGAAGTACACCCAACGTCTAAAGGAGATACAAAGGATTCATAGATAAGATCTCTATATAAAACCGTATTGGTGGAAAGAGGGATCGATACGTGTTTACTAGCTCCCGGCTTTCATTTCTGCAATTTGCTAATTCATAGGAATGGTAAAAACCTTGCTGGGCATCCGCGGGTGTTTGGAGTTTTAAGCCCTGTCTGAAAGGAGGGGCGCATTGAGCCAGTTAAGAGTTACCTCTGATGTCTCCAAGCTCTGTGTCAAGTAGGCATTTGTGTTGAAATTGTTACAGCCAGAGGACCTTGGGGAGGAGAAGGGACAAGCTTCCCTTCAACCAGAAGGTGGATAAGGGAGAGAAGGAAAAGGCCAAAGAGCTGGAAATTGCCAAGATCTCAACAGCAACTCCCAGGAGCTAAACAAGAACCCAGTTGTTGGGCCGGAAACAAAGAACAGAATAGTCGAGATTCTCTGCCTGGGGATAAGTTAACCAGAGTGCTTGCAGTAGACCCCATGCAAGAGACCATGTAATGGTGGCTTTGGCAGTCATTTCTACATCCCAGGCTGGAGGAAAGGTCATTTATTTACTCACATGCCACGCGTTGATGGCGACCGTGAACTTGATGTGTAAGATCTATAAAGGATGAGTTTCTGCCATGGGAGACCCTTGTGGTCTAGCAGAGGTCTGCCTTCTTGCCACGCAGAAGTTGAGGATGTTACACACAGGTGGGAGGACTCCCCCTTCTTGAGAGAGAAGACCAGAGAGGCCACACGGGGGGAGATGGCACTCAAGCTAAATCGTGGTGGCTGAATAGCGCTGGTCCGGCAGAGATACCTGAAGGGAAGTGTCACTCAGGCAGGAGCCAGGGTGTAGACAGAAAAAGGTTAAGGGGCCCAAGGAGAGGACACGCATTAGAAGGTGCTCAGGGCGAGGGTCTTTCTCACCTTTCCCCTTCACCGCTGTATTTTCAGTGCCTCGAATGTGCACAGATATTAGGCACCTAAAGAAAATGTGTTCAACATAAGCGTACACGTGTTAATTTATGAATGACCCGTTTGATAAATATGTGTTTGTTTATTAAAGTGACTGCGGGGATAGTAGTTTGATAAGACTGGAGTGGAGTGGGTGTGCCTAGGAAGGTGAGGCAGGAACCTGGAGAAATGGGTAGAGGTCCTTCATGAAGGGCCTTGACTTACCATGCCGGAGCTGGGAAATGGGCTGTGATGAGATACCAGAGACCTTGGAAGATTTTCACAGCGTAAAAAAAAAAAAAATTCTCTATTTACTGTTTTTTTTTTTTAAATTTCATATTTTTATGTTTTATTTATTTTTGAGAGAGAGAGACAGCATGAGCAGGGGAGGGTCAGAGAGAGGGGGAGATACAGAATCTGAAGACAGACTCCAGGCTCTGAGCTAGCTGTCGATGCGGGGCTCAAACCCACAAACCGGGAGATCATGACCTGAGCCAAAGTTGGATGCTTAACTGACTGAGTTTCCCAGGTGCCCCCTGGTTGTTTTTTTTTTGTTTTTTTTTTTTTAATGTCAAGGCATAATTGACAAAATAGTGCAAGGTATTTAAAGTGCATGTTGTGATGACTTGATATACATTGTGAAGAGCCCCTCCATCTAGTTAATAAACATATATCATCACCTCCCATATTTACTTCTCTTTTGTGTGGACACTGAAGTTCTGCTCTCTTAGTAAATTTCAGTTATACACGCAGTGTTTTACATTAGCTCCCCAGACTTGAATCATCTTCTGGCCAAAAGATTGTACCCTTTTACCATCTTCTCCCCATGCCTCTCCCTCCATCTATTACCTGCTACCTCTTTTCTATTCTGTTTTATCAATTTTGCTTTTTTTTTTTTTTTTACTAGTTTGTTTCTACCTAGAAGTGATAATAGCATGCAGTATTTGTCTTTGCTGTATTTCACTTAGCATATTGTCCTCGGGGTACATCCGTGTCGTTTCAAATGGCAGACATCCTTCCTTCTCTTCACTGAATGATACTCCATTGTATATAGACCACATCTTTCTCCATTCGTCCACTGATGGACAGTTAGGTTACTTCCAACTCATGGCTACTGTGAATAATGCTGCAAGGAACATAGATGTGCAAATCTCTCTTCAGTATCCAATATATATTTCCTTTGGATATATACCCAGAGTGAATTGCTGGATCATATGGTAGTTCTATTTTCAATTTATTGAGGAACCTACATCCTGTTTTTTTCTGTAGTGGCTGCATATCTGTTTACATTGTCACCAACAGGACATCAGGGTTCCCTTTTCTCTACATCCCCAGCCACATGTCTTGTTTTAGTTTGTTCATGTAACATAATAGCCATTCTAACAAGCGTAAGGTGATAGCTTTTGGGGTTTTGGTCTGCGTTGTCCTGATACTTAGTGACGCTGAGTACCTTTTCCTATACCTGTTGGCTATTTGGAGTCTTCTTTGGAACACTGTCTATTCAGATTCTCTGCCCATTTTTTAATTGGATTTTTGGTTTTGGTTTTGGTTTTTGTTTTTTTTCTGATGAGTTGTATGAATTCTTTTTTCTATAGTTTGGATATTAACCCCTCATTGGATATATGATTTGCAAATATCTTCTCCCAGTCCATAGATTGCCTTTTCATTTTGCTGGTGGTTTCCTTTGCTGTGCAGAAGCTTTTTGGTTTGATGTAGTCCCGATAGTTTATTTTTGCTTTTTGTTTTTGCTGTTGGTGTCAAATCCAAAACAACAACAACAAAACACTCCCAAAACCCATGTCCAGGAACTTCTTCCTTATCTTCTAGGAGTTTCATGGTTTTAGGACTTACATTCGAGTCTTTAATCCATTTTGGGTTGATTTTTGTGTGAGGTGCCGTCTGGTTTCATGCTTTTGCATGTGGCTGTCCAGTTTTCCCAACACCATTTCTGGAAGAGATGACCATTTCCCCCACTGTATATTCATGGCTCTTTTGTCATAAATAATTGACCATGCGTGCATGGGTTTTCTTTCTTTTTTTTTCTGGGCTCACTATTCTGTCCTGTTGATCTGTGTGTCTGATTTTGTGCCTGTAGTAACACACTGTTTTGATTACTGTTGTTTTGTAATATAGTTTGAAACCAGAAACTGTGACGCTTCCTGCCTTTTCTTTCTTTAAGAACACTTTGGCTCTTTGCGGTCTTTTATGATTCCATTCAAATTTTAGGTTTTTGCCCTCCCTATTTCTATGAAAAATGTCATTGGAGTTTTAGGTGCTTTGGGATGTAATCAATACACTATATAATCCATCCATTTAAAGCGTGTAATTCCGGGGGCGCCTGGGTGGCGTAGTCGGTTAAGCGTCCGACTTTCGCTTAGGTCATGATCTCGCGGTTCGTGGGTTCGAGCCCCGCGTCGGGCTCTGTGCTGACTGCCAGCTCAGAGCCTGNGGCTCTGTGCTGACTGCCAGCTCAGAGCCTAGAGCCTATTTCAGAGTCTGTGTCTCCCTCTCTCTCTGACCCTCCCCTGCTCACGCTGTCTCTCTCTCTCTCTCCTAGAAATAAATAAAAATATTTAAAAAAAAATAAAAATAAAGTGTGTAATTCCGGAGCACCTGGGTGGCTCAGTCAGTTGAGCATCTGACTTCAGCTCAGGTCATGATCTCGCGGTTCGTGAGTTCAGGTCCCACATCGGGCTCAGAGCCTGGAGACTGCTTTAGCTTCTCTGTCTCCCCCTCTCTCCGCCCCTTCGTCACTCCCACTCTGTCTTGCTGTCTCTCAACAATAAATACGCATTAAAAAAATAAAGTGTGTACATCAGTGGGTTTTAGTATATTCATAGAGTTGTGCATGTATCACCATGATGAATGTTAAAACATTTTCATTACCCAAAAAAGAAACCATGCCCCCACCCCAGCCTGTCCCTGCAATCCTCCTGTCTTCCACTAGCCCTAGGTAACCACTGATCTAATTTTTGCTACTATAGACGTCTCTCTGTACATTCCGTATAAATGTAACCATGCAACACATATGGTCCTGTGCCTGTCGTCTTTCACTTAACATAACATTTTCGAGGCTGATCCATGGTGTAGATGCATCACTACTTCATTTCTTCTTATTACTAACTCCTTGTATAGATGTGACACATTTTGCTCATCCATTAAGCAGCTGATGGACATTTAGGTTTCTACTTTTTGGCTATTAATGAATACTACTGCTCTGAGCATTCATGTACAAGTTTTAGTGTAGGTGTGATTTTCATTTCTCTTGGGTGTTATGCCTAGGAGCAGAATTGCTAGATCATCTGGTCATGCCATTTAACCATCTGAGGAAGTGTCAGACCCTTTCTCAAAGCGGCCCCATCGTACCTGAAGGTTCCATTTCTCCACATCCTTCCTAATCTTTGTCACCCGTAGTTTTGATTGTAGCCTCTCTAGAGGATTTTTAAGAAGGAAGAGAGAAGGCTCTGAGTTGGTGGTCAAGAACAGAGTTAATTCACCCCATTTAAGGGAGCCGATAAGGTTTCATTTTTTTTAAAGAAAGTCTAGACGTCTTACATAAATATATTACACTTTATAATTGGCACATGCTATTTCCTCGTGATCATCACAACAACTTTTTCATGTTGGAACTAATATGGTGACCATGTTAGAGAAGAGGGAACAAAGAACCCCAATGGTCATGCCTCCTACGTGTCATGTGCTGATGCTGCCGTACCTGACTGTCCCTCTGGTGCCCCCTCTAAGATGTGAGCCTCTGAGATGACAACTCATTATTCTGGTCAATGAAGTTAAATTTCTTTTTTAAAGCTTATTTACTTTGAGAGAACAAGCGGGCGGGGGAAGGGGAGAGAGAATTCCAAGCAGGCTCCACACTGTCAGCACAGAGCCCCATGTGGGGCTCAAATTCATAAACTGTGAGACCATGACCTGAGCCAAAATCAAGAGTTGGATGCTTAACCAACTGAGCCACCCAGGCGCTCGGGAAGTCCAACTTCTTTTTTTTAAATGTTTTTTTTAAATTTGTTTCTAGGAGAGAGAGAGAGACAGCGTGAGCAGGGGAGGGTCAGAGAGAGAGGGAGTCACAGACTGAAACAGGCTCCAGGCTCTGAGCTGGCAGTCAGCACAGAGCCCGACGCGGGGCTCGAACCCACGAACCGCGAGATCATGACCTAAGTGAAAGTCGGATGCTTAACCGACTAAGCCACCCAGGCGCCCCTGAAGTTCAACTTCTTAAAGTGATTAATTAAATGTGAAAATGATTCTTTCAGAAACATTTGGGCAAAAACCAGCCCCCAAAGCAAACTGTCAATTCATTAAAAAGGGCAAGAAGAGATTATGCGGTGGAGAGCCTTTGAGTAGCGTTAGGTAATGTTGGGGACCCAACTTGGTCACCCTCATCCTGAGTTTTTTCCACTTGTAAAATGAATTTTCTCTTCCGTAAAGATGTTGCCAAGGTGCCCGAAACCCGGCCAGTCAGAGCTTGGTAAACTTCAGCTCAGGAACCCCTCTGCCTGTTTTTGTAGGTTGAGAAGGTTTTTGGTTTTTGTTCGATTATTTGTTTTGTTTTCTGTTTTTGTTCTTACAATTTCAAACGGTTGGCCAAAGTCAAAGGAAGGGTAATATTTAGTGACACGACATTTAGGTGAAATTGACATGTTGGTGTTTATAAATAAAGTTTTACTGGAACACAGCCACGCACAATCATGGATGTAGTGTCCGTGGTGGCAGCTGCAGGGCTGAGTAGTTGCAACAGAAGCCCCGGAGCACCTCCGGGATTTGCTCTCTGGCCCTCATCAAAAAAAGTTTGCTGATCCCTGACTGCATCAAACTTCCTGTCATGAGAAGATGCCACTTCTAACCATCTCCGCACAATATCTGATTTCGAGTCCAGGGAGACCCTGTCGTGTCTGTGAGGCTCCCCTGAGCCTGTAGTTTTGGTCTTAGGGTGTCTAGAGGGACAGATTTGAAGTGAAAATCCACCTAAAAAGAAACCACTCTGGGGAACGGGGTTTGCAGCTTCTCCTTGCTCCCCTCTCCCACCCTGACCTTTATGTGGGCTTCAGACTGGCACATTTTACAAAGGGGGTGGATTTCAGATCCCCACCTAAGAGTGAACCATCCTGACTCTGCTATTGTTTCTGCATGAACTTTAGAATATTCGCCTCTGCTGTTTTGACACATGGAGATTTGCCTGCACCGTAATTCTTTTGCAACCCACGAACATAATTATAAAATCAAAGAATTACCTTCTAAACAAGCTGTAACCCCAGCCGTGGTTTTTGGAGGGGGAGGGGCGCTCCCATTCTTTAATTTTCACTTTTAGGGGTGTTCCATTGCTGTCCCCCTCCCCCCGACCTCAGTTCTTGAGTTACTTCAACGTTTTTTTTTTTTTTAATTTATCAATCTTTATTTTTTTATTTTTTGTTTTGTTTTTATTTATTTCAGAGAGAGAGACAGCATGAACAGGGGAGGGTCAGAGAGAGAGGGAGACACACAATCTGAAACAGGCTTCAAGCTCTGAGCTAGCTGTCAGCACAGAGCCCGACGTGGGGCTCGAACCCACGAACCGTGAGATCATGACCTGAGCCAAAGTCGGATGCTTAATCAACTGAGCCATCCAGGTGCCCCTTCAACGTTTATTTTTGAAAGAGAGAGAGACAGAGCATGAGCGGGGAAGGAGGCAGAGTGAGGGAGACACAGAATCTGAAGCAGGCTCCAGGCTCTGCGCCTGATGCGGGGCTTGAACCCACGAGCTGGGGGGGGGGATCATGACCGGGGCCAAAGTCGGACGCTTAACCAACTCAGCCACAAGGCGCCCCTGGTCTTGTGTTATTTCAAGCACAGTAACCATCTACAATGAAGCAACAGCTCCTTGTGATGCAGCCACTTTAAAACCGTAGCCTTACTTCGAGTTTAGGAGCAGAAAGACAAGCCAGCAAGAAAAGGGAGAGGAAAAGCCTGACTTAATTTGGGGGGGACTAGGAAGTAAAATTGCAAAAGGGAAGGTCAGCTTACCTAACTACATTCCTGGTGTTGGCTTAAATTCCTGAGAGCAGCAAGGTAGTGAGGACTCCAGATTCCGAAGGTGTGCTCAGTATGAGCTGGCACCCGTATTTCCTGGCACCGGGGGAGGAATGAAATCTGCGGCACAGTTAGCAACCATCCGTCTCTGACAGGCTGGGCACATCCCAGAATTAGGTTATTTCTTGAGAGCCTTAAAGTCTGTTTATGGGCGTTTGTCTGACATACGCAGCAGACACCATACGTAACATTTATTTATATGTTTGTAGATTGGTACCTGTCTGATTAACTGAGCTCTTCGCGTATGATGAAAGGGTGTATGGAGAAGCAGATCTTAGCGACAGGGACCGTGACAGATCTGCTGTGCATTCAAGAATGGCCCTCTGCAAATTTCAGTAACTCCTTAATTTGTAACTTTCTTTGCCAGCCTGTTAAAGTCTCACATGCCACAGCTGGGAACTCATGCCCCAACCGAACACACAGTGAAGCTTTTGGTTTGCCCTGAGCCCTAATGTTGTCTCATCCAGAATAAATAGTTTGGTGCAGGCTCCTACCAGCCGTGGTATGAATTATTCATGCACTATTAAGCAGCCTGTGGTCAGAACGCCACAGCCCAGAGTAAAACAATACAGAAGAAGAGATTTTAATGTTTGCAACTGAAGGCACCTTTTGCCCTGGAAGTAGAAAGGAGAAGCTGCTGGACCCCTTCCGTCCTTGCTCGGGGTCCTTGAGATTGAATCATGAATGCATATATAGATTTCTTGTGATAGAGAATAAAAATATCTTGGAATACCCAGGGACTGTAGTAGTTCATCAGATTGCATGTCTGGGTTCATTTTTCAAGTTTTTCCAGAAGGCAGAAGAAGGGGAACACATACAAAAAGGAATATTTGTATTCCAGAAATAAATGACAAAAAAACACAAAACAAAACAAAACCAAAAAACATGACCAAAGAGAAAAGAGGATCTTTGGAAGAAAGCGTATGGACTTTGGAAGACCAGGCATATATATATATATATGCCAGATAAGAGGGGGATGGTTCTCTCTGCCTCCCAGGGTGTCCTAGAATCCCAGAGCTTTCTAGAATTGTAAGTTTAAATGCTGCTTTCCGCTCTACTCCATTTCAATGAGATACATTGTAGTGTAAGAGTGAATATTTCTAGAATATTCTAGAAATCAGAAATACAGAATCAGAAGCAGGCTCCAGGTTCTGAGCTAGCTGGCAACACAGAGCCCGACGTGGGGCTCGAACCCATAAACTGTGTGATCATGACTTGAGCTGAAGTTGGAGGCTTAACCGACTGAGCCACCCAGGCGCCTCTACCTGCTAGATTTTTAATTCAGTGGAGATGATGATGAAATCTCTGATGGAGCAGCTGTGATGTAAATAAGGTATAACTAAATAGGTTACAAGGAGTGTGTGTGTGTGTGTGTGTGTGTGTGTGCGCGCGCGCGCGTGAGACAGAGAGAAGGGCCCTAGGGTAGAATCAGCTTTGGGAAACTGTACAAATTGGCTGAGGAATTACATCATATAGAAATGAGTAGGAGTATAACATTTTTAGGTTCAAATTAGTTCAGGAGGAATGTTTAATATCACACTGGCATTAATAATCACCTCTTAAAAAGCTGCTGAAAATGAAATTGGATCAGGTGCACAATCCCTTTCGCTCCCTCCTCCTTGTTGATGGTTCTGGAATTCACCATTGGATTGACACGCAAGTGTTGAAGACCAAGCAGGAATGACATTTAGCATTTAAACTGTAAGTGTGACAGATGGGTCCGTGTGTGTTACCAGCTCAAAGTACATCATTCCCCGTGAATGAAATGGCACAAATTTACTTTGAAAATATCAGAGCCTAAATTACAGTCAGATTTCACTGGGAGGATTTCCACCATGATTTTGGAAAGCAGACGCGGCTTATTTTTATTGCAAAATCCTAAGAGTGCAATTCCTGGCAGTGTTTACCAGAGAGAAGGAATTAGCAGCCTCAAGGGGAGGGTTAGGAAAACAGAGCACCCTGTGGGACTGAGTCCCGCATCTGGGTTCCAAGAGCAGAAGCCGGCCTCAGACAAGCCGTTCAGTCTCCACCTCTGTTTTCCATCTTGCGAAAGGGGCTGAAGGAAAGGAGGCCCGGGCTTGTTTTTCCGGAGGGTCTCGAGAACATTCAAGAGGCGGCTGGAACATTTTCAAAAAGAAACACAGAACTGTGTTGTGCTCTTTTATATCCATGGCGCTGGCTTACACATTCCAGAGGGAGGAAGGAGATGCGTTTCTCGTTTCTCTTCCTCTTCTCCTCTCTGTTCATTAGTGACTGTGGATGGAAGAACAGAGCTCTGTGACTTGTAGGCCTAGAGAAATGACCGCCACTTTATTTCAAGGTGAAAGAGCAGAGGGGTCCCCTGAGTGAGGGGAACAGATGGCATCATCGATGCTGCTACATCGCTCCTGGCTGTGAATGTCCTCACCCGCATCCCCAGCCGAGCCCTTTCAAACTGTGCAGGTCACAGAGCCCTGGGGAGCTCTGAAGAGCAGTGTACTGAAGGCTGATCTACAGACGGGGCACCGAGCCGATGGCCATTCTTCCTGCTCAAAACATAAAGGCTGCGCGTTCTTCAGCAAGGGTGGATGGGCTGAGGTCCTCTGGGAAGTACAGATCCTCTTTGGAACTCACAGCCCTCTGCTACTCAACTAAATCCAAAGATAAACCAAAGAGTTTTAAAAATGAACGTCTACGTCTGTGACTTAAATTTTTTTTAATCTTTTATTTATTTCTGAGAGAGAGAGAGAGAGAGAGAAAGAGAGCAGGGAATGGTCAGAGGAGAGAGGGAGATACAGAACCCGAAGCAGGCTCCAGGCCCTGAGCTAGCCATCAGCACAGAGTCCTATGCAGGGCTGGGACTCATGAACCATGAGATCATGCCCTGAGCCGAAGTCGGACGCTTAACCGACTGAGCCACCCAGGCACCCCTGTATGTCTGTGACATAGAGGTACAAGATGTCAGGGCAGAAAAGGGAGCAATCCGGAAGCAGGTGGTAAAATGTGGGGTACTTTGCACCTCCACCTTGGGGCTTGTTTTTTCTCCCTTACTTTGCTTCCTTGTGAGTATTCAGGATCATAATCTGTTGGGTTTTCAGAAGTTTAAATTTGCCTTAACTGCTTGTGAGAAAGTGATTTTTTTTTTTTTTGCATGGTGTCTAAATATGTCGAGGTCTGTACAGTTATAATCAACCCAAGGTAACAAGGCAGAAAAGACAAATTCTTCCATGCCATTTGGAACTATGGTCTGCCCAGATTCTGGGGTCCGTGCCATTCCAGCAGAGACCAAGCAGAAAGCACTCCCCTTCCCGCCAAAGATGTAAAGTCAAGGGCAGGGTGTGTGGGGTGGGGGTGGCGGGCGCGGGGAGCTGTGTCATTCTTCTCTGCTCTTCTGTGTCCCAAAGCAGCTCTGATTACAGTGTGAGAAACTTTATAATTCAAGTTCTAAAGTTCAGGGTTGAGATTTTTGTCAACTTTAATGAGCTGTTTTCCTCAATGTATCCCGTATAACACTTGTTCCTTAGGATGGTAATAGACGGTATGTGAAAAATTTCAAGATCAAACTAATTTGGAAAACAGAGCTAAAACAAAGTTAAGTAGATTGCTTTCAGCGTTGAGCCCTTGGTACACCCATGTGCTTTACGGAAACTCCAAGAACAAAGAGTATATACTTATTTGCCCAAATTACCAGGGTTTTTTTTGTTTGTTTGTTTCTGGGGGTGGGGAGACCATCACAAGGGACGAATGCCCCAGAGGACAATTAATGTGCTGTTTCAGAATCCTCCCCTAGAAAATATTACATGGACCGAGTAAGTTCCCCACTTTGAGAGGTACAGAATTAAACAGAGCAGTGAGGGTCATCCGTGAATATTTCGTTCCACCAGAAACTGTTAGCGCTAAACTTTACATGCTGACAGAAAAGAACTTTCACTTTTGCTGAATATATTGATTGTTTTTTGTTTTTTTGTTTTTTTTTTTTGATGAGAAGTCCTCTGGATGCAAATTGAACTGTTGTATTGATTGTAGCCGTGCTTCAGTCAGTCCAGGCATCGGAGACTTCTTGTTTTAGGCGATAGAACCATCTGGCAGGGCTGGGGCTTCTGGAGACCTTGTGATCTCCATGTGTGGAACATTTTAGCATGACTCAACCGCAGGAGTGTTGATATTCTGGATTGGAAGGTTCTTTGTTGGCGGTGGAGGGGTCTGTGCCTTGTAGGATATCCCAGCTCTCTACCCACTCAATGCCAGTAGTCTTCAAAATGTACCTGGGATTTGATTGAATCAGGTATGGTAAGGGGACAGACGCGGAGACTGCCTTTGAATGAAGAGTTTCTTACAATTTGCAAGAGGAAGGGGCCGCATGGGGGAGGTGGTGGGGTTGGTCAGGAGGTAGAAAGACCCAAGGGGAGAGCCTACATTAGAGCTTTATTGTGTATGTGGGGGTTTCCCAGGGAAGGAATGTGCAGGTCAGGGCAGGCGGTATTTTTTTTCAAAGTTTTTAGTGTTTATTTTTGAGAGAGAGAGAGAGAGAAAACACGTAACCAGAGGAAGGCAGAGAGAAAAGTAAACACAGAACCTGAAGCAGGCTCCAGGCTCCAAGCTGTCAGCACAGAGCCCAACGCGGGGCTTGAACCCACGAACCATGAGATCATGACCTGAGCTGAAATCAGATGTTTAACCAACTGAGCCACCCAGGTGCCCCCAGGGTAGGCAGTATTGACCATCAGACTGGTTAGTCTGAGTAGTTATGACTGGCTCCGAGCTGTAGAGTAGCCTCTGGCTGTCCGGTGCCTGGCCCTGGGGTGATTTAGGACAGAGGCCATATGAACTTGGTGCATGAGAATTAGACAAACAGGGTGTTTGGGGTATAAGCTTTGGATTGGTTGGTTTACATTTGAAAGACACACCTATAGGCACTTTATTTACCGTCTCTAGGAATTAGCTGGGGGGGGGGGGGGCGTGCAAGGGGCAATTTCTCCAGGAGCCTGGATGTCAGAGCATCCTAAAATACAAAAATCCCATAAAAGACGTGATTGATACAGTCACCTCCCAGTTGTGACAACCCAGATGTCTCCAGACATTGGCAAATGTCCTTGGTGGGGTGGGGGCTGGGGGAGATGGGGAATGGCATGCTCACCTCTGGGTTTAAGAGCCACTGATTAAGGGCCAGAGTGCGTAGTTCAACCATGAGTGATCTTACCCAAGCAAGAGAGCACTGTGGATTCAAGTCCCAGGAGGAGGCTTTGTGTGAAGGCGTTGATTTAGATTGGCAGAAGGGAGGAAGGAAGCAGTCCTAAGTGGGAGGGGTTCACATGACCTTGAACACAAAGGGTGGGGAGAGGTCAGTGCACTGAATAGTGCACTGATTTTTTTGGATGTTAACCATAACATATCTTACTCATTTACTGTATGCCCCAGCCCTGTATCAGTGATGGGAATTGTGTACTTAATCTTCCCAAGAGATCAGTAGTATTTATCTCATCTTGACAGAAAAGGAAACTGAGAGTCAGAGGTTGATTAAGCAAGCGGCAGGCTCGGTCCCAATGGTGGTATCTGTGGGCGTTAAGATTTGAAGTCTGGTCTCTGTGATTAGAAATAACGTCAGGTAAGGTTAAAGGATGTTAAATTACAGACAGAAGTGTCTAGACTTGGGGCGCTTGGGTTGGCCCAGTGGGTTGACTGGCCAACTTCAGCTCAGGTCATATCTCGTGGTTCTTGAGTTTGAGCCCCGCATGGGTCTCTGCGCTGGAGCCTGGTTGGGATTGTCTGTCTCTCTCTGTCTCTCTGCCCCTCCCTTGCTCATGCTCTGTCTCTGTCTCTCTCTCAAAATAAATGAACATTAAAAAAATAAATGTCTAGACTTTTTTTTTTAATTTTTTTTTTAATGTTTTTTATTTATTTCTAGGAGAGAGAGAGAGAGAGAGACAGCGTGAGCAGGGAAGGGTCAGAGAGAGAGGGAGTCACAGATTGAAACAGGCTCCAGGCTCTGAGCTGGCAGTCAGCACAGAGCCCGACGCGGGGCTCGAACCTACAAACCGCGAGATCATGACCTAAGCGAAAGTCGGACACTTAACTGACTAAGCCACCCAGGCGCCCCAATAAATGTCTAGACTTAAAGGTATGTGGTACCCAGCTCAGTAGCCGATTCCCCAGTAGGGGTCAGGGAGGGTGGAGAGGGCATCTCCTTTTCCCTCACAGCAGGCATGGGAGCTGATCACAGGTGGGCTGGGGAGCTATGCAGCTGGGCAAGGCCAGGGAATCCGGGTGTGGTGATCTGTGCCAAGCCAGGGGTGATGACGGTAGGGTCTGGCAGATGAGACGACGAAGGCTCAGAGAGGTACAATCACTCGCCCCAAATCTGGCTCTAGAGTCATGCCCTGAAGCACGTTATTAACACTCAGCAGCTGGGCGCTTCTGACAACGTTATCTCCTGTCACCGCTGGGGACATGTACACATTCCGTGTCTACAAATATTAATTCTACGTACTGAACAAATGAGACCGAATTCTGTTATTTGATCCAACGTCATGGAGACCTGTCTCTTAAAAAGAGAAATGGGTTTTCAAATGTCTGAGTCCTTGGTTGGCTTCGGAAAACCTACTCCTCCTCTGGATGCCTAGCTGCTGAGCGTAGTTCCCACAAAGCCATTCTGCCGTGTGCGTGCCTCAGTTTCCCCTGCTCGCCTCTGAGCTCCTTGCGGGCAAGATTATGTTGTATTCATTTTCATATTTCTGGCACATGACTGGTTCCCAGTGGAAAATCAATACTTGTTTTTTATGATTTCACAATGTGAGGAAATCATTTTTGAGAAGTTTCGCTGGTGTAACATCACCATCCTTCAGGTAAACTCTTTGCAGAAGAAGAGGATAGTATTTAGCCCTCAGTTTGGCTACAAGAAAATAGAAGCTGGGCGCCATGAGGAAAGGAAATGAAGCTTCTTAGTGAGGAAGTGTGAGGGCAGGGGACTTCCAAGACCTGAATGTATGGAACGCAAGGTCAAGTTGACATTACTTAGAGTTTAAACGGGCATTGGCAGGCTTTCCCTGTGAAGGGCCAGATAGTAAACATTTTAGGCTTTCACCATATGCTCTCTGTTGCAACTAATCAATTCTGTTGTAGCTCAAAGGCAGCCGTAGGCAATATATAAATGAAAAAACATGGCAGCCCTCCAATTAGATTTTATTTACAAAGACGGGCAGCAAGCCGGATTTGCACTAAGAGTCATGGTTTGCCAAACCCTGATGTAGCCTCTCAAGTGCGACAGAGCAGGGCACGTATCCCGGCCACTTGGTAACTGTATGGCCTTCATCAGAGTAAGCCTCAGTTTCTCCATCTGTAAAATGGTGACTCGCTACTATAGCATCCACACCTAGGGCTAGGAGGTAAGATTCAGTGAGATAACCTAAAGCATTTGGCCCTGACCATAGCATACAGCAAACACACAATAAATGGTGGCTATTACTGATATTATTGTAAGTAGTATGTGTCTCTTCCTACCTTCCCCCCTCCTTTTCATTATATTAAAATGAACTCACATGAATTCATACTTGTGGGTGCTGTGTCAGATGTTTTCTTTCCAGTCCTCTTTTTCTATCTTTAGACTTCTTGAGTTTGAAGAATAAGAAGGAAAATAATATCTGTGTTATTTCTGCAGAGCTCCTACCAATTAGGATCGTGGTTAAGTATGAATTTCATGTACAGTAATTCACACAACGCTTGGGAAATCACAGTCAGTCTGTTGTAACTAATAGGATGAGGAAGAAGTTTAGAAATGTAAGTTGGTAAAATGAAGACTAGAAAGAAATTCACTAATGACTTGGAACTCTTGTGAAATGTCAAGTGAATAGGAATCCTGCTGGAGAATTTCTTAGCATTCAGTGCTGAAACTATAGGACTTTGGTGCTTTTTTTTTTTTTTTTTTAACATTTGGAACCAATTAATATCTTGGCTCTGTTAATCAGCGATTTCCTAACGTGGAATCCATTGCTCATAAACCAGGAACTTTGAAACCAGTCAAGGCATTTGCTTTTCAAAACGAG
Source organism: Hyaena hyaena (assembly GCF_003009895.1). Taxonomy (NCBI): domain Eukaryota; kingdom Metazoa; phylum Chordata; class Mammalia; order Carnivora; family Hyaenidae; genus Hyaena; species Hyaena hyaena. Next base: position 2,942,984 of record NW_024080692.1, read on the forward strand.
CCGTTTATATTATAGCCGAAACAAGATCACACATGCAAAACAGCTGTCTGTCGGTCGTGAAGAACAGCCCGCGTTCCGCATATTGGGAACACTCGTGATGAATAGTCCTGTGTGCGGAGCCAAGCCGACGATCGTGCGGTGAGGTCTACGAGAAGAGAGCGCAGAGCTTCTCCAACTGGGCCTGGCTCCTTTCAAAACATGTGCCTTCAGGCTTAGAGAACAGGGTTTCTGGGCCTTGGCAGTGGGGACATTTGGGGCCAGTGGATTCCTCGTTATGGGAGGTGGTCCTATGTGCTGTGGGCCGGGGGGTATCCTGAGATGCCAGGAACCACCCCTGCCTTTCCCCAGTGTGACCACCCAGAACGGTCTCCAAAGTTTGTCAATTACCTGCCCTTGTTCGAGAACCACTGGTGTGGACCGAGGCTTTAACGGTGCCTAGAGAGCCAGCCCATTGCAGGGTTTCCAGGCAATGATAAGTTATTCCTATGGAAACACGCTTTGCTGAGTCCTGATTCCAGAGAGCCCGCCCCGCTGACCCAACGCGTGTGCCCCAAATTGGCCACATAGGCTCAGTTTCGTAAACTTGAAAATCAGGCATAACCCTCTGAAGCAGTGCTTGTCTTGTGTAGGCTCTCAAGTTTGAATGTTTCTTTTTTTTTTTAATTAAGTTTATTTATCTTGAGAGGGAGAGAGCGCACAAGCAGGGGAGAGGGAGAGAGGGGGAGAGAGAGAGAGAGAGAGAGACAGAGAGAGAGAGAATTCCAAGCAGGCTCTGTGCTGTCCGCGCAGAGCCCAATGCAGGGCTCGGACTCACAAACTGCGAGATCATGACCTGTTGTCCAAAGTTGGACACTTAACTGACTGAGCCACCCAGGCACCCTGAATGGTTCTTATACCACCTTTCACGTTTCGTCTTCCTGAATTTCGCTTAGACAAATAGTTAATGCACTTCGTATTGGCTGACAAAGTTAGATGTCATTATAGCCTAAGAGTGATAGAGATCCGCCATTGGTTTGATTGAAACAAATTTTCATTTCAAATTTTAATAGGCAGAGCCGAGCAATGTTTTGGTTTCCTGCTTCCTGTACTGGTGATAAGATAAAGCATTTTGGTGGCTTTCCTGTGTCCCATGACCATGGATTGGTTTAGTAATGTGTTACACTAGGTGAGATTGGGAAAGGCTGGCCTCTCGCAGTGGAGAAGAAGAATATCTATACCTGTTTACCGGAATATCTTTTCCAGGTAAATTCTGGCGTATAAGCCGTATTAAAGTTTATTTTTTAGTAGCTCTTACACAGGCACTACTTGGGGATGTGGTTGTATATTAAATCTATAATAAGATACGTTATAGGAGATTTTGAGGAAGACGAGACTATATATATTTTTCTTTTTAAAAGAAGAGAGTTTTTTTTAAGTTTATTTATTTTGAGACCGAGAATATGTGAGTGGGGATGGGGCAGAGAGAGAGAGAGGGAGAGAGAGAATCCCAAGCAGGCTCTGGGCTGTCAGCACAGAGTCTAACGGGGAGCTTGATCTCACGAATGGGGAGATCATGACCTGAGCTGAAATCAAGAGTTGGACGCTTAAATAACTGAACCACCCAGGCACCCCCTTGTTTATAGCTTTCTATATCACTATCCTGAGATTTAACAGAATTTACCAGTCTAATGAAATACCATATTATCAACATTGGGTAGAAGAATTCACGAATATACTATTTTACCTAGTGCTGTAGAATAATTACCCATGTAGATACTTTTTCTGATATTCTATAGCCTGGGAATAACTTTGCCAAATTATTCCCAGGCTGTTCTATACTTGTCACTTATTAAGGAGATGCATCTTATACTGAACAGTAATACCTTGAAAAATAATTGTGGCCCACAGTATTGTATAATTTTTTGAATTTTGGCTTTCCTGAGACATAATTACTTTAAGCTCAACCTGTTTTGTATTGAATCTGTGTATATGTAATAATCCACCTTTAGTCCACCCCTCCCCCCACAGTATTTGACTCTAAAAGAGGAATAGTATAAACAAATGACAAAAATATCTCCTAGTTTTAAGCTCTCAGCCCTGGGGAGGTCATGGCCACATAGTAGAATCAACCTTCCTATTTCTGTGTGTTGCTACAACAGTATTTTTGAGGTTCTTACTGGTGTGTACAGAATATCCCTTGTATACTTGTGACATTTACTAAGTCTGTTAAGAATTTTTATACTGTTTGAGAATATGAAAGGTGACATGATTGGTACTTTTGTAATTATACTGGAGTTGTGGTCAAAATTTCCTGCCAGAGAAAGTCAGTTTTGTAAAACTTTTATTCATTAGTGTCATGAAAACGAAGCCAACTTAGCTTTCCCTTTCCATCTCTTTTCCTGTACTTTATGTTTTTTCTATATATATATATTTTAATGTTTATTTTTGAGACAGAGCATGAGCAGGGGGGGGGGCAGAGAGAGAGGGAGACACAGAACCCGAAGCAGGCTCCAGGCTCTGAGCTGTCAGCACAGAGCCCCATATGGGGCTTGAACTCTCGAACTGTGAGATCCTGACCTTAGCTGAAATTGGACACTTAACCAACTGAGCCACCTAGGTGCCCATTTTTCTTAATGTTTATTTTGAGAAAGAGTGCACGTGGAAGTGGGGGAGGGGCCGAGAGGAGGAAAGAGAATCCAAGCAGGTGCCATGCCGTCGGCATGGAGCCAGGCACAGGGCTCGATCTCACAAACTGCAAGATCATGATCTGAGCAGACATCAGGAGTCGAACCCTTAACTGACTCAGCCACCCAGGCACCCCCCCCCCCCCCCCCCCCCCCCCCCCCCCCCCCCCCCCCCCGCCACGCATACCCAGGTACTTTCATGTTTCTTTAGCATGCTACAGTTTAATCTTAACTTGAAGCTACATTTATAATGAGACAGATCTGGAGAACAGAAGCTGATTAGCGAAGAAGTTTCTGTGCAATAGTATAAATATAGCATCGGTGAATATTCTTGTCATAGAAACAGCCTGCGGATCCGTTACTACATGCCAATCCCCCCTCCCCCAACCAGATCCCCAAATTAGGAATAACGTGAAACCCTCAGACTCTTTAACATTCGATTTGTCATGTCCCCAAAATCTTTACCCATTGCTTTTTGGCAGGGAACTGATTTGGAAGAATGAAGTGGGACTCTTCTTCCCTCTTTCTAACTGCAGCTGAACTGTGTGTATATCACTATTTGAAGCTATTTCTCATTTTCAGAATGCAGTCACTTGACCTATTCTACCTGCAGTTATGACAGTACTGTACAGAAAATATTATTGCCGGTTTTATAGACTGCTTGCCTTGTGTGGACACATTCTGTTAGAATGTACTCGTTAGGTCATTGATCTGTTCTATAAATAGCCATACCTAGCAGTTAGTGGGAATTAGACAAAAGAGTTTTTTTTAAAGATCAGCATCTAACGCTTGTTTGTTTCCAGCTGTTTATTCTAGTAGGGTCTCAGAACCAGAGAGGAAAATGCATTGATTCAATCTGTCAGAAGTCAGACTACAGGCATACGATTATAGTTGCCTCAACTTTCACAGTATGCATTTCTTCTAGGAAAGAGCTTTTTTGGTGCTATACAGAGCTGATGTGCCTTCTTCCTGTGCCATAGAGTGCCCTGAACAAACTGCTAGTTGATCGTTTTTAACAAAATTGTCTATACCTTATGCTGAATATTATAGAGCGAAACAGCCCCAAGAAATATTTCGGCTAAAATTTCAGCACAAACTTAGCTTCAAGAAAACCTGAGAAATTGTTTTCTCCATATCGTCTGAACCATTAGATGATTGTGTGTGTGTGCGTGTTTGTGTCCACCCCCCACAATATTGTACTCTGAGGAGCAGAGGGACACGTCTCTGCCCAATTCACAACGCTGCACATGGAACAGATGTTTAATAAATGTCTGTTGAATTGAATTTGGGAAAAGCAGTTTGCCGGCGAAACTAAGTTTTTATAGTCCTTAATATAGACTTTTCCCCCTTCAAACCACTTTGCCTCCCATTTTATCTTAGAAGTTTGGTTATTGCCTTCTTGTTGAGCTGAGAAAGAGCTCAAAATGAACAGCTACTGTTTCTCCTCAGTCAGTATGTGGCTGACTTCTCCAGATAATTAAAAAAAAAAAAAAATCCCATTATTGGCTTTGGTTACTTGTCAGACTTAAATTTTCTGACCACGTCTTACCCACTTGCAAATAAGGATTCCCCTAACCTGCCTTGTTCTCTTGAGTCAAATCTTTCTCAAATCCATTCAATTCCATAACTGTGTTTAATTTTTAAACAAGCACCAAAGGGAACAGTTATATTTGCATTTGAGCCCGTATAAATGGCAAAAATTTACTTGACTGGGTAGCAAAAAGCCAGGAAATAGATTAAAAAAAATTACTTTCAGTGTTTCTTGAAGGATAGTTCAACAAATATCAAATGCTGTTAGAAAACCTATGAAAATATTGACTTCATGGTGTCTAATGCCTTTCTGCTTAATGGATCTATACCAGATCTCAGGCAATTTCCATTTAAATATGTGCCCCTACAGCCTTCAGTGTTCGCAGAGTTTGCTGTGTGCACTGCATGATAAAAAACATTGTGAATATATTTGAATTACTCTTTGCCTTTTTAGTCAACTTACTTATACGATTAAATTCCAAATTATTGTCTCCACAACAAAAAAAGTAACCATAGTGATGTCTTATTAGACCAGCTAGTGAACTCTGTTATTATTAGTCTATAAAATACTATACATCTGTTTTTTGTGAGTACCATTTTCATGTGAATTAAATCCTATAGAATAAAGATGGTTTTGGCTTCTATCCTCCTTATTATAAAGAGTCCTCTTATTTCCAACTCCACTTTTATTTTTTTTAACATTTATTTATTTTGGGGCAGAGAGGGAGAGAGAGAGAGAGAGAGAGAGAGAGAGAGAGAGAGAGAGAATCCCAAGTAGACTCCATGCTATCAGCACAGAGCCCGACGCGGGCTCCAACCATGAGCTGTGAGATCATGACCCGAGCTGAAACCAAGAGTCAGAGGTTCCAATGACTGAGTCACCCAGGCACCCACACTCCACTTTTTAGATAGGAGTTCATCTCCTTTCAGAATACAAGTATTCTAGAAAGGTGGTATGTGGGTTTTGTTTTGTTTTTTAAACCCATCAGACCATTTCAGTGCACTCTTGCAGCTTCTGTTTGAATAATTCTTATTCCCCTTTAAAAAGTGAGAAATTTGCTAGGCGAAAATTATAACTAGTGGAACGTCAAGGTGATATTATATTTTTTTAAAAAATATGCATTTATAATATTTGGTTCTTAACTATGGCCAGGAGCTGTATTAAACATTTAATGATGTATATTATCTTATGCAATACAAAGGCTGTATAGAGAATATGCTGTAATTTCATTTAAACAATGATTTAGGGGCACCTGGGGGCTCAGTTGGTTAAATATCTAACTCATAATTTCAGTCTAGATCATGATCTCACAGTTTGTGAGATCAAGCCCCGTGTTGGGCTCTGTGCTGGCAGAGTGGAGCCTGGTTGGGATATTCTCTCTCTCTTTCTCTCTCTCTCTGCCCCTCCCCTGCTTGCTTGCACATGCCTGCTCTGTCTCTCTTTCAAAACTTTAAAAAATTATTTGTTTAGTGGCATCTGAGTGGCTCAGTCGGTTGTGTCCAGCTTGGGCTCGGGTCATGATCTCACAATCCATGGGTTCAAGCCCTGCACTGGGCTCTGTGCTGACAGCTCAGAGTCCGGAGCCTGCTTCAGATTCTGTGTCTCCCTCTCTCTCTCTCCCCCCAACTCCACTCATACTCTGTCTCTCTCAAAAATAAACAAGCATTAAAAAAATTAAAAAAATATTTATCATCCCCACTTTAAAGTGAAGAAACTTGCTTTCTGTCAAGAGGCTCATGTCTATCCATTCCAAAACTGAGTTCTTAAGTGCTGCATCATGCATACTCCAGGGATGGCTTCCAGTAGGAGCAATAACATTAAAAGTTATACCCTGTACAGTCAGCCACAGCTCCACCTAAGTACCATTTGTAGATCTCTCTTAGACTTAAACACAAGTGCAATATTCACATTACAATAATGGCAATGTGCTTTTCATAAAATAATCATCACAATAGCTACTATGCTACATGCCATACTAAATGCTTTACATATATTCATTATAATATTTTTCATCCATTTTTCATGACAAGGGGCTTTGCATGTGGCTTGTACGTGGTAGAGACAGGCTCGAATTCAACCCCGTTCCCCCGCAAATCAGAAAATAAAATTATAGAGAAGATCATCTATGACTTTTTGGTGCAAATAGAACTCTGTTTAGCCGAGTTTTTTTTCCAGATCTTATGTCACTGTATAGATAGGTAAGTAAACGTCTAGAACAATGTAATTATTCTGTTTGTAATGGTTGGCAACTTATTATCCACTGAGCAAGCAAACATGGCCGTTTTTCACGTCAGTAAGTAGAGGTGTCTGTAAGTGTTTATGATGGCCACATAGTTGTGCATTCGATCTTTGTTCCTTCTTTTAGTTAATCCCTCAAGGTTGGGTAGTTGGGTTACTTTTTGCACTACTAAAATACAAATGGGGGTGCCTGGGTAGCTCAGTATGTTGAACGTCTGATTCTTGGTTTTGGCTCAGGTCACGATCTCATGGTTCATGAGTTCGAGCCCCATGTTGGGCTCTGTGCTGGCAGTGTGGAGCCTAATTGAGATTCTCTCTGTCGCCCCCCCCCCCCATCCTTCTCTCTCTCTCTCTTTCTCTCTCTCACAAAATAAAGAAATAAAAACTTAAAAAGATACAAATGAGGTTTAATTTGTGATGTGACCCTTTAGTAACCTGCCTATCAGACTTGACCCAAGTTAGTTGGCATATGGGACAGACTTTTGTGAAAGGCCAGCTCTCGAAGCAAAAGCAGTTCAGTCAGATTGGGAATAACCCTTATAACCAAGACACCTCTTTCATTAAACATGACGGCCTCTCCTCTTCCCTTGCATGTGACAAAATTCTCCCTGCATCGTTTCGTACCTATGGCTTGGAGGTAGATGCCATCTCCTGCTTCCTAGCCCCACCTCCAGCCAGGGCTCGCCCTAGAAATAAATAAAGGGTGAAGCTTACCTATAGTTGATTGTCCTAACCAGGACCTATCTCCTACAGGAGATAGAACTATGACACCCATCCAAGCCAGAGCCTAGCCTGTCTTTCTCTGAGAAATGTGCGTTCCTTTCTTCACTCAGGAATCTTCAGTGATCGTTTCCTGCGTGTCACAAATGGTCCTTACCCACCCGTCTAGTGGGATGTGTCAATTAGGATGCTTTGGCTGCCGTGAGAGAGGACTTTGTGCGTTTCGACCTTACAAACCAAGGTCATTCACTGTCTCACGTAAATTTGTAAGTAGAGCTCATTCCAAGCCTGATTCCATCGCTCCGCGATTTTGTGCTCTGTTCTCTTTTGCTTCTGGACTCCATCCTCAGGCTGGTTGAAAGATGGATGTTCAGGCCTCACCTCCTGATGACATCGTGACCAGAGGCAGAAACAGGTGTGTCTCTCATTGGCTATTTCTAAGAGCAAGGATGCTGTTCTTAGAAGCCCTACCACCTACAGGCATCCCTTGTGGATCGCACGGGCCAGATCCGGACAGCCTGCCCACTCTTAATTACTGACCAGAGATCCACCCACTAGTGCTGGGGTTTGATTTTGGGAAGCTCGTGGTCCCGTAGAGAAGAAATAAATAACTGAGCACTATCTGGGTTTTCTTAAGAAGGAAAATGTGCAGAAATGGGCTTGCCATTTCCCATTAAAAAGGAGGCTGGCATTTCGAAGTGACTGGTTGTCATCCAGGCAGAGGGAATGTCAGGTGTAAAGGCCTTGAAACAGAAATGGTGTGTTTCTTGTGTTTGAAGAACAGAACGATGAGCAGCGTTGGGGCCAGTGAATGGGGCGGACCGTGGCCCTCTGTGTTGATGTGAAGTCTTGGGGTCCTTGGCCTGAGAACGGGATGATTCCATGGGGGCTTTAGGGCAGAACAGTGACATGTTTGTGAGGGATTCTTGGGCTGCTGTGCAAAGGACTTGGACATGAGTAGTAGGAGTAAGAATGGAAATTGGTGATGGGGACAACTGTTCTACCCTGAGGACCAAAATAGAGCAGGTTGAGAAATATTGAAGAATTTGTTTTGAGCACTCTTGGTGATAAATTGGAACCAGGGGAGGTGAGGGAAGAGGTGGGGTCGGAAAGGACTCCTGGGTTTCTGTCTGAGCAGTTACAAAACTTACAAAACTGTGAGTGATCAGATTAAGGGTAAAAATAATTCACTTTCAATAAAGTTAGAGACAAAGAGTTGTAGTAATAGCAGAGTGGTCCAGACACCATTCAGAATCTTTCCTTTGTGTGAAATAACCACATTGTCACAGTTACCCAAGGAGGCAGATGCTAGTTGTCATTCCCATTTTACAGATGTGGTAACTGAGACCCAGAGAAGTAATGGGGCCAGAGTTAACACAGCTAGTAAGTTGTTGTATCACTTAGAAAAGTCTTCAAGGCTAGAAGCTTAAATTTAGAAATCTTTGACTTATCAACGTTAAAGCTGTGGGAAGAAATGAAATAAATGAAATTGTTTAGGGAGAGCTGACTTTTGGGAAATTCCATGATTAAATCAAGGTCTGAAAGATCTACAAGTTCTCTTGAGGAGACGGAAAAGGAGGAAAGGGGAAGAAAGTCTTGGTATAGGTTGTCTTTAAAAAATGAAAATTAATTGTTAAATTGTTAAAAAAAAATAAAAGCATTTGACTACTTTGCAAGCTAAGAAACAGGTTATAAAAGGTTCTGAAATTCTGCCAAAGTGTGTGGAACATGGACAGGTATGTCAACACTTGATGCTGGGCCTCTTACACACTATAGTTCGTATAAACTTTTGCAAGTCACTTCTTTGCATTAGGGTCAGGTTCAACTGCATTAAGCAAACTCAAAATAAGAATTTAAACAAGATAGTTTATTTCTCTCACACAGAAAAATGCAGAGGCTGCCAGTCCAAAGCTGTTATATGCAATGGCTCCATGAAATTCTTAAGGACCAAGGTGCCACCTTGCTTACCACTCCTCTAATACTGTGAGGTGACCCTTGTCCTCATAGCGGCTGCCAAGTTCCAGCCATCACAGCTTTGCTCCAGGACACTAGGTGAAGGGAAGAGCAGACCAAAGGCACATCCCTTCCCTTTAAGCAGATTTGGCAGGGGTCACACACACAACTTCAGGTTACAGCCCAGTGTTCAGAGGTTGCTAATATGACCGCACCTGCCCACAGGGGAGGCTGGGAAAGTCTTTTAGCTGGGCAGGAAATCAAGAAGCTTTCACCAAAGAGAAAGGGAAGAATGGATATTGGCAGGCAACCAGCCATATCTGCCACTGTCAATTTGCTCTTTTGTAAAATAAGGATTAACATATTTGCTTACCTCTCCCGCTGGTTTGTGGTGGGGACCAAATGATAGTGAGGCAAACTCTTCATAAATGATATAACACTGTTCTGAGTGTTGCTGTGAGAATGACCATTGACTCCTCTTGCACACAGTAGGCATTTATATTCTGAATGAGAAAATCTTGGGAAACCATAAGATTTTCCCACTAGTCTGTACATGCAAAAAAGCAAGATGTGAGTTGAGGAGAGAGAATAGTTTTCTACAAGTCTTGCATTTCAATGACCAGGCTTTCCTTTGCTTTCAGAATCCATTTCGGAACAGCCAAGATTGATATTTGATTAGTTCCGCAGGAGAATGTCCCATCAGGGTTGTGTCGGGCCTGCTCAATGCAGGCGCTGTCCAGGGAACCCAGGAGAATTTTCTGTGGGGACAGCGGGCATGTTGTTAACGCACCTGATCCTCCCCAATCTGACTTGTAACATAGTGAGGCTTCCAGACCAAGGTCCCTTGAGAGGACCTCACTGAAGGCCATGAGGCAATGGTTCTATTGTTCAGAAACTAGTTGGACCGATCACCAAGAAACTGGATGCAAAATGTAGCTCTGTATTGCGCCTGGAGATTCTCGGGCCTGGGTAAAGGGAACGGAAGTTCTTTTCCTTGTTAATTTCCTGACAACCCCAGGTTTATTTTGTCTGTGGCTGTTAGTAGTCTTGTCAAGTTTTGAGTTTACCTCCAGAAAGGTGATGCTTTCGCATTTAGTAATGACCTTTAAGATGATTCTATCATTAGGAGCAAAGAATTTGTTACCTTTCATTGGATATGTGCTTGAGATGTCCATATCAGTTTCCCATTCCTCTCAAAATGGGACAATGTTCGCTTTTGTGTGGTACTTTCCACTTTAGGATTTGATTTGTATATAGATTGTTTAAATGTTTATTTTTGAGGGGGTGGGGTATGCACACATGTGAGTGGGCGAGGAGCAGAAAGGGAGAGAGAGAATCCCAAGCAGGCATGGCGCTGTCAGTACAGAGCTCACCGTGGGGCTCGATCTCACAAACTGTGAGATCATGACTTGAGCCAAAACCAAGAGTGAGATGCTTAGCTGACTGAGCCATCCAGGCGCCCCCGTACCCCCGTTTTAGGAGTTTTAGAGTAGGGGCTTCACCTTCTCCTTCCCCACCTCCCCTATCCTGTAACTCGAGTGGTACAATAAACATGTAACAAATGTTTGCACAGTTAAAGCACCATCATCGCATATGCTCATGGGCTGTGATCCCTCCCAAAAGTGCCCAAAAGAACAGATATGGAGTCAGAGGCCCAATCAGCCTATTTCTTAAGATATCCTTTTTTTTTTCCCCCCTTTCCTTGACCTGATGCCTTATCTAATGCCTGGAAACTTTGGAAAGGGACAAAGAGTAGCAAAATCAGAGCTAATTTACTTGCGATAAGTTTTATTGTGTAACCTCAGAGGAAAAGTGACTAGATACTTTATAGATAAATTAAAATACCACATGGCAAGTAAACCTGGAGTCCACAATTCTGACTCACAATTGCACTTCAGTCACCCGGGGAGGGTTCCCAGTTGGAATGGTGGCCTGTCAGTTGGTTTCATTGTTGCTCGGGAGCCTTCCATGGTCATTAACTGTACTTTCTGAAGCCTTCCAGCTGAGACACAGCAGCCGCCTCCTTCCCACACTGTCTGATGAGATGAGCCCCGAGTAAATTCAAAGAATAATTGGCAGAACCAACCAACACCCTCGATTTGGAGTCAGGAGATACTTCATGAGCACACACTAAATGCCAGTTATTAGTTTCGAGTTTTTTTTTTTTAATTAAAAAAAATTTTCTGAGAGAGAAAGTGTGAGCAGGAGAGGGTCAGAGAGAGAGGGAGACACAGAATCCGAAACAGGCTCCAGGCTCTGAGCTACGTGTCAGCATAGAGCCCCACGTTGGGCTCGAACTCATGAATGGTGAGATCATGACCTGAGCCGAAGTCAGTTGCTTAACCGACTAACCCACCCAGGCGCCCCTAGTTTCGAGTTTTCATGTGTTAATATAAAGATTATTCAACTGGAGAAAGAGGTATTGTCCCGGCTTTGCTGTTAAGGAAATACAATCCTGACAGTAATTAATCAATGTGCTGATGGCCACAGAGCTAATCAGTGATTGGCACTTCAACCCCAGTGTTCAGAGTTCGGTACTTTGAACACTGGGGTTTACTCAGTATATAGTGAGGTCAGTATATTCAGTCATTAAAAAAAAGAAAGAATTCAGGGGCGCCTGGGAGGCTCAGTCCATTAAGTGTCTGACTTTGGCTCAGGTCATGATCTGGATCAGGAGTTCAAGCTACGCATCGGGCTCTGTGCTGACAGCTCAGAGCCTAGAGCCTGTTTCAGATTCTGTGTCTCCCTCTCTCTCTGCCCCACCCCTGCTTGCACTCTGTTTCTCTCTCTCTCTCTCTCTCAAAAATAAATAAATTTAAATAAATATTTTTAAAAAAGAATTTAAAAATACACTCCTAAATTCATGTGAATACACAATTTCTTAATGGGGAAGAATGAATCGATGACTTTCTCTGCTAAGACCTCTTTAGAAATTGAACATCTGGGGCGCCTGGGTGGCTTAGTCGGTTGAGCGTCCGGCTTTCGCTTAGGTTATGATCTCGCGGTTCGTGGGTTCGAGCCCCGCGTCGGGCTCTGTGCTGACTGCCAGCTCAGAGCCTGGAGCCTGTTTCAGAGTCTGTGTCTCCCTCTCTCTCTGACCCTCCCCTGCTCACGCTGTCTCTCTTTCTCTCTCCTAGAAATAAATAAAAATATTTAAAAAAAAAATAGAAATTGAACATCTTTCACACAAAAGAGTAATAAAAGGTCCCCAAAGGAATTATTGATAGGATGAAAAGGACATTCCCCTCTAGAAAAAGACTAATGGAACTCCATTTCTGTGTTCTGAGACCATGAAAATTTAAGAATTCCTCGTGAAACCCTCAAAAAAATGTATAAGCGGTTGCTTCCTTTTCTGAGTAACCTTTCGGGCAGGCCTGAGTGCGAGCTGTGGATGGTAAATACACACGGAAACTATATACAAGATGGAAAGAAAGCAAAGACTGACATTCCTGCTAAACTGTCTTCTCCAGGAGTACTATTTAGATTTCACCTAGTCACTACGCAAATGACAAATAGCACTGAGACGTCGGTCTGTGATTTAATGGGAGACAAATGAGGAAATCATAATGTCATCAGAGGAAGAAAATGAGAAGTAGATTTGAGCGGGGATTCTTCGGTGGAATGTGAGGTCTCACAAGGTTGTCTATCATGCCCTGCTCAATAAGTAACTGAGTGGCCATTATTATGAGACCTTGGAATAAGCTCAAGGGAAGGAAAATGCTGAGTGTATTATTAACCGTGACGGTACTAGAGGAGGAACGACTTTTGAAAAGAGGTGGATCATGTACCATCCGTGAGGTTTGGGTTGTGAGTGATGACTGACACGTTTCAAGACTTCGGAGCCCAGGGTTGCTTTAACCGTAGGAGTTGTTGCATTCTGGGCAAGCCCCCTGACTCCTCTGCGTCTAATTTCCTGCACCCCTAGAAGGTGTCAAAAAGGACACTGCCTCGGCATCTTGGAAATTGTGTCCCCTGGAATGCTAGTCAACTCTGAGACCTCAGGGGTGTCCCACTGGGGACCACCAACCAGCCATTGTTTGTGGTTAAATTAAGTGTGGGAAACAAAGGGTTAAAACTTACCTGGTTTATTGCAGACCTTCTCAGGACCTTAAGAAGGCTAGCATAAACCACGATGTGATGCTTTGAGATGAGAACATGGTATGTCCGTCCTAACTGCAGGGGGCAAAGTTAGGAAACTGATACCCTCCCTTCATAATGGAAAGCTTCGAGGCTTTTTTAGGAATGCCTAGTATATTTTTCAGAATGTGATTTGTAGACTCCTCCCACCAAAATTACCTGGGCTGCTCATTATGCATTCATGTTACTGGTTCAGATCTAAGAGAGAGATCAGGGATCCAGAGTTTTAGCACGTACTTGAGTGGATTCTTACGTACGCTGAAGTTTGAGACCCACCAGCCTGGAGGGTCTTGGCATAGTTCAGAGCCTCCAAACTTCGTGTAATCTCCTAGGGGACATCCTCGTGGTGAAGTTGGAAGGAGCTTTAGCCCTTATTGGCCGGGTGGTTGGCCTGATACTACAGACCTTTCATTTTTTTTTTTTAAATATTTTTATTTATTTCTAGGGGAGGGTCGGAGAGAGACAGCATGAGCAGGGGAGGGTCAGAGAGAGAGGGAGTGATAGACTCTGAAACAGGCTCCAGGCTCTGAGCTGGCAGTCAGCACAGAGCCCGACGCGGGGCTCGAACCCACGAACCGCGAGATCATGACCTAAGCGAAAGTCGGACGCTTAACTGACTAAGCCACCCAGGCGCCCCAGACCTTTCATTTTTAAATAACTTCCGTGGATTCTATATTACATGCCCCCGAAGGGTGTGTTTAGCACATACCTGTTAATCTCTACAAGTGAGAATTATCCTTAAGGTGTAGGAAAGCAAGTTGACAGGGCTTCCTAAGGTCGCAAAGTGAATTTGTGAGAGCCCTTTGATCAGGAGTGAGAGAGAACCCAACCTTCTTGGGCTTAAGTAAAACCGGAATTTTTTTGGTTCATATACAGAAAGTGTCCAGTGTTATAATGGTTTCAGGAAGGGCTGGATCCAGGGGCCCAAATGATGTGATGGTCTCCATTTCACCTGAGCCATCCTTCTCTCAGATTTTTTTCGTCTTCTCTTATTTCAGTTTGCAGACAGGCTCTCCCTTCCGGGTAGAATGAGTATGACCAGCAGCTTCATGCTATAGAACAGGGATTGGCAAACCGTAGTCACAGGGCTGGCTGCCTGGCTTTGTAAATAAAACTGCATTGAACATAGCCGTGCCCGTTTTGTGTTCTTTGGTCTGTGGCTACTTTCCTGCTGCTGCAGCGGTTGAGTATTTGCGACAGAGCTGTATGGCCCATAAACCCTAGGGCATCTAGGATTTGCCTTTACAAGAAGGGTTTGCTGACCCCTGCAAGAGAAGCCAGGTTTTGTGGAAGTTTGATTTTGAATCTGTCCGAGGCACTATTTATTTATTTCAAGCGTGTCAGTCAGACCCCAGGGTCTGATGTCTTTTTAAAAAAAATTTAACATTTATTATTGAGAAACAGGGAGCAGGAGCATGGGAGGGGCAGAGAGAGGAGGAGACACAGAATCCGAAGCAGGCTCCAGGCTCCGAGCTGTCAGCGCAGAGCCTGATGTGGGGCTCGAACTCACAAACCACGAGATCATAACCTGGGCTGAAGTCGGACGCTTAACCGACTGAGCCACCCAGGCGCCCCCAGGGTCTGATGTTTTAAGAAGAACAAAGAGCGTATATGACTTAGATGTTGTTGCTTGGGATTAACAGAAGAGGTGGGAAGTTCACCGACACTTGAAATAAACGAGTTCCATTCCCGACACAAACAGACACAAACATATTCTGTAGATTAAAAGAACAACGGGATGTTTTATAAGTTTTTATAGCCTTACGTGCTTTCGTGGTTGAAGGGTAGATTCCTGGAAAATGAAACAGGAACTTTGTCTTGAAGATCCCAGGAAGGACTTTGTAACATCTATTATTGCAGTACATGTAACCACACAGACATGTATAAATTAGAATTTAAGTTTTCCCCTTCATAGTTTATTGTCAAGTTGGTTTCCATGTAACACCCAGTGTTCATCCAACAAGTACCCTCCTCCGTGCCCATCACCCCCTTTCCCTTCCCCCCACCCCCATCAGAGACTCAACATTCAAGAGTCTCTCATAGTTTGCCTTCTTCCTTCTCCCCCCCCCCCCATTTCTCCCCTTCTTCTCCCCCACGGTCCTCCGTTAAGTTCCTCCTAATCCTCCTATACGTGCAAACATATGGTATTTGTCCTTCTCTGCCTGACTTATTTTCCTTAGTATAACACCCTCGAGTTCCATCCGCTTTGCTACACATGGCCAGATTTCATTCTTTCTCATTGCCATGAAGTATTCCATAGTATAGATAAACCACATCTTCTTGATCCATTCATCAGTTGATGGACACTTAGGCTCTTTCCATGTTTTAGCTATTGTAGAGAGTGCTGCTATGAACAGTGGGGTACATGTGCACCTATGCCTCAGCATTTCTGTATCCCTTGGGTAAATTCCTAGCAGTGCTATTGCTGGGTCCAAGGGGAGTTCTATTGTTAGTTTCCTGAGGAACCTCCACACTGTTTTCCAGAGGGGCTGCACCCGTTTACATTCCTACCAACAGTGTAGGAGGGTGCCCGTTTCTCCACATCCTCGCCAGCATCTAGAGTCTCCTGATTGGTTCATTTAAAAAAGACGTCGCCCCACGTGTCTGGTCTGTCAGCAGATGCTTTTTGTTAGGTGATGGCCTGTGGTCAGGACAGTGCACTTAGAAGAAGGAAGTATTTGACAGAATAGGATTGTTTCCTCTCGGAGCATGTGAAATTACCACTGTGACGTAGAGATTCTTGTAATAGGAACCTAGTCTAAGTGAAGGTTTGTAAATTTATGACCCCTGCTTTGAATGGGTCTAGAGAGAGCCTGTCTAATCTGCAATCCCAGTAGAAACAGCCTGTCTATTTATAGCCCCAACAGAGTCCAGCGTTGAGTCTCATTGGCTGGGCCGATGGCTCACCCCTGATGGAATTACTAGAGGGTGGGGAGGGGAGTGAGGGCGGTGGAGAATGCAGTGTTCTGATTGGTCTACACTGGATCACATGACCCCCTCTGGAGTCAGGAGTAAGACTATCCTCTCTTGAACCCACCCAGACTGCAAGAAAGGATTCTCCAGCGGAAAATTCGGGAGTTCTTGCCACCTGCTGGAAGGCCTAAAAGAATTCCTACCCAATAGCTACTAAGTGGTAGGTTCTGGATCTGAACCCACGTCCCCTGGTTTTAAAATCAACATTCTTGGGGCTCCTGGGAGGCTCAGTCGCTTAAGCATCTGACATTAGCTCAGGGCATGATCTCTCGGTTTGTAAGTTCGAGCCCCGCGGCAGGGTCTGTGCTGACAGCTCAGAGCCTGGAGCCTGCTTCCAATTCTCTGTCGCCCCCTCTCTGCCCCTTGCCTGCTCACACTCTGTCTCTCTCAAAAGTAAATAAACCTTAAAAAAATTAAGAAAATAAAATAAAACCAACATTCTTTCCACTGTGTGCAATGTGTAGCATTCGCTGAGTGAAACAAATCGAATCCTGTTTCCGGCCAGGCTCTGGTAGCTGCTGAGTTCCTAACTGCAGCCTGTGGGGGAGGGGCAGAGTAGCCCAGGTCCCTGTGGCTCCGCAGGCCCCACTGACCCAGCGTGGGCAGCCTCCAGGGCTCCTGCATTCAGGTGTGCATATATTTTATCACCTCTAGGGACACGGCAGATAACGCGTGTTTTTTCTTGCTGGGGTAGGATCCGTTTCTACTGGCATCTGCCTTTTCAAAACGAACCTCATCTCTGCCTGCCTCCCAGGAGTCATCCAGTGACTTTATTTTTTCTTTTCCTTTTTTTTTTTTTAATTTTTTTTTAATGTTTTTACTTATTTCTAGGAGAGAGAGAGAGAGAGACAGCGTGAGCAGGGGAGGGTCAGAGAGAGATGGAGTCACAGACCGAAACAGGCTCCAGGCCCTGAGCTGGCAGTCAGCACAGAGCCCGACGCGGGGCTCGAACCCACGAACCGCGAGATCATGACCGAAAGTCGGACGCTCAACCGACTAAGCCACCCAGGCGCCCCTATTTTTTCTTTTCAATGTTTTTTTAAATCACTTATTTTTGAGAGAGAGATAGAGCACGAGCAGGGAGGGGCAGAGAGAGATGGAGGGGGAGACACAGAATCCAAAGCAGGCTCCAGGCTCTGAACTGTCAGCACAGAGCCTGATGTGGGGCTCGAACCCACGAATGCGAGGTTGTGGCCCGAGCCAAGTTGGTTACTTAACTGCCTGAGCCACCCAGGCCCCCCTCATCCTGTGACTTTAGTCAGTAATAACGGAGATTCAAAAAGCCAGGCTCCCCCCAGAGTGGCAGATATTCTTGAAAATGGACAGGGCTTGATTAATAGCATGTGTTTCTTAGCATCCTGTCTCTCTGTTCATTTAGTTCCTCCTCGATCGCCCCAAATGTAAGGTGGGGGTGATAATGGCACCGCCTCATTAACGCGAGGCTCACAGAAGGCAGGACTTTAAGTGCCTTGGTCAGTGCCTGGAACAGACTCAGCGACCAAACAGTGGAGGGGGCGTCCTCGCTGTCATTGTCATCATGGTCACTGAGGAAGCACCATCCTGTTTAGAACCTCCCTTCCCGTTGTCGGGAAACTGGAGTCGCCATTAGCAGCCACATAGTTCCGAAGACTACGGTGGGCACTGAGCCTCCACGGGATCCTGCACCAGTACAGTGTCTTCCCTTTGCTGTCTTTAAAATTCAGTGTGTCCTTGGGGCTTGGATTCAAGGGCATTCTCATATTCCTGTAGGAGTTCTGTTACCGCTTTAAGAGTAAGAGCGGGGGCGCCTGGGGGGCTCAGTCGGTTAAGCGTCCGACTTTGGCTCAGGGCATGATCTCACAGTTGGTGGGTTCGAGCTCCACGTAGGGCTCTGTGCTGACAGCCTTTTTCAGATTCTGTATCTCCCTCTCTCTCTGACCCTCCCCTGCTCACACTCTCTCTGCTTCTCAAAAATAAACATTTAAGAAAATTTTAAAAAAAGAGTTAGAGCAGATTAATGGAAGGACTTGAGCCATCTTTGGTCCCATGGGCTCCATGAATTCCCTTTCCCTCCTCCCTCCCTCTCCCGGCGTGGCATCCTCATGTTCTTCTGCCGGGGTGCCTATAAAGGATGGTGTCCGTCTGTTCACAGCGTTAAAGGCCGCAGCGAGGCCATGGGAGCATCCTTTGGGACCTGCTTCCGGCGCCGGGTGGAACTGCCTCCTACCAGGCAGAAATCTCTGGAGCCCGAAAAAAAAGTTGTCCAAGTGCCTGAGCGAATATGCTGAGCAGTCTGGGCCCCGGTACGTGAGGCCTGGCTTTCTCCTCCCACCGCGTCCCGCCCCGCGGGGGTGCGTTGCGCGGGTACAGCCCTGATGGGTTCCGACCCCGTGAAGAGTGTCTTCTTGTACCAACAAGATGGATTAGCAGCTCTCTCACTGTAAACGTTTGCATGTCCCTGTGGGCAAGACCCATGACATGATGGTGTCCAGTGAGCGTGTCCAGAGTGTAAGTGTGGTTCCCGTGGCGAGTAATTGGGGTTTTCTCTGGTGGTTCCGGATCGAGAAGGCAGCCAGCTGTGTGTCTAGAAAACTGAAGGACACAGAGCCCGTCCCCCTCCTCTATGGGGCCTGCAACGCTCCCGCGGACCTTGGATGGAGATGGATAAACTCTTTGTTCGATGTGGCTGTACCCCCTTGAACACCTTGCTAGCCTGCTCTCGTGTTCATGCCCGTCGCTGCTGATGGGCAGGTGGGCTCCATCTTTGACTTATGGCAAGGGGTGGGGAAGACGGTGGTGTTCCAAGGTTGGAAGACTGGGTAAGGGCAGTGAAGGTCAAGGAAAGGGCAGAGCGAGAAGAATGCTGTAGACCCTCGGCGATATTAACCTGGCGATGTTAACACCGGTTCGTTTGGGGGCATCATGTCGGTGTTTGCACTGAGCCCTTGAACAGCCCCGTGGTCAACATGGGAGACGTTTCATCTCCCACCTCCTTTTAGGCCTATGTGTGTTCTCGAAACCGGGTAACCTTCTCGCGGCAAAAGAGCCTTAGGGTGTCCCCAGAGCCGCTGCTTCTAATGCCCGTCCCTGGTCCCCTCTACTCTCCCCCCGTCTTCTTCCCACCCCTCAACTCTTGGGCAGGGCAGGGGCTCCTGATTTGCAGAATAAAAACGTGTCCTTTTTTGGTTCATTTTTTTTACGTCTGTTTATTTTGAGAGAGAGTGTGTGTGTGCACAAGTATCAGGAAGGGCAGAGAGAGACAGAGAGAGAGAGAGAATATGAATCGATCTCAGGGAGGCTCCTTGCTGTCAGTGTAGAGCCCGATGTGGGGCACAAACCATGAACCATGAGATTGTGACCGGAGCCAAAATCAAGAGTCGGATGCTTAATGATCTTACGGTTCATGGGTTCGAGCCCCACATCGGGCTCTGTGCTGACAGCTCAGAGCCTGGAGCCTGTTTTGGATTCTGTGTCTTCCGATTCTGTATCTCCCTCTCTCTCTGACACTCCCCTGCTCATGCTGTGTCTCTCTCTCAGAAATAAATAAAACATAAAAAAATTTTTTTTAAAGAGAGAGGCTAGTATCTAACTTGTGAGACTCTTGGGTCCTCCAAAAATCCAAGGAGCACTTGGCACACGGAGAGATCTAAGGCGGGGGGAGCTGGACCCTGGCCTTTCTGCCTCTGTTGATGGCTCTAGCATCAGATGGCACAGGCATGGCAGCTCTCATGGGGCACTCTCTAGGACTCTAGAATGGGTCCTTCCTTTGGATGAACCTTGGAAGCCTAGCCCCCATGAGAAATATAATGGTAAGGGTGCTGGCCCAAGTCCTCCCTGCCCCCCCACCCCCACCCCGGTCGTACATTCTAATTGCCCACCAGGAGCAATCCGGGCTGCCAGAAGGGACGGGCTTCAGGCACAAGCAGATACAGGTGCTTGGTTCTCCATCATGAAAATCGTGCATCTATTAAGTCTTTTCTCTCCTGCTTTTCTATATATTTTTTTTTACTTTTTAATGTTTATTTAACTTATTTTTTATTTTATTTTATTTTTATTTTATTTATTTCAGAGAGAGAGAGAGAGACAGTGTGAGCAGGGGAGTGTCAGAGAGAGAGGGAGATACAGAATCGGAAGACAGGCTCCAGGCTCTGAGCTGGCTGTCAGCACAGAGCCCGACGTGGGGCTTGAACCCACCAACTGTGAGATCATGACCTGAACCGAAGTCAGACGCTTAACAGACTGAGCCACCCAGGCGCACCCTTTAATGTTTAGTTTAGAGAGAGAGAGAGCATGAGCAGAGGAGGGACAGAGAGAGAAAGGGAGACACAGAATCCAAAGCAGGCTCCAGGCTCTGAGCTGGCTGTCAGCACAGAGCCCGACGTGGGGCTTGAACCCACCAACTGTGAGATCATGACCTGAACCGAAGTCAGACGCTTAACAGACTGAGCCACCCAGGCGCACCCTTTAATGTTTAGTTTAGAGAGAGAGAGAGCATGAGCAGAGGAGGGACAGAGAGAGAAAGGGAGACACAGAATCCAAAGCAGGCTCCAGGCTCTGAGCTGTCAGCACAGAGCCCAATGCAGGGCTCGAATCCATGAACCATGAGATCATGACCTGAGCTGAAGTCAGATGCTAAACTGAGTGAGCCACTCAGGCGCTCCTATATATTTTCTTAATGTTTATTTTTTTTTGAGTGAGCAAGGAAGGAGCAGAGGGGGAAGACAGAGAATCCCAAACAGGCTCTGCACTGTCAGCGCAGAGCCCAATGCGGGGCTTGAACTCACAAACTACAAGATCACGACCTGAGCCAAAATCAGGAGTCTGATGTTCAACTGACTGAGCCACCCAGGCGCCCCTCTCCTGCTTTTCTAAAGGGAAAGAAAAATCATGTCCTAACCATTTTGCTCCCTCTGAGTGAAACAAATCCCAGACCTGTCACGAAGGGGAGCCCAGACTGCGTCCTCCATTAGAAGAGCATTTTCCTGGATGGAGGCGCCGGAGGGACCCCAGTGCTCACCTGGCCACCCCCCCCCACCCACTTTCTCCTGCAGCTCTCTGAAGCAACTCAGCAGGCCAGCCCCCTCCCTCTCTGGCCTGGCGGTTGACATTCGAGCGGATTCATGTCTAAGTGAGCAATTTCTCCAGACAGCTGCCTCCTCTCTCTGCAGCACGAGGAAGCCGCCTTTGAGAGCAGCGGCTTGGGCAAAGGAGCCTTTTCATCATCTGTGTCAAAAGTAGGCTGTTGTGTTTAAGGGCCTGTATGCCCTTCCTGTCCCCTGGTCTCCATCCTGTTCTCTCCTGTGCTCCCGCGACATTGGGGACCACTTTATTCTGAACCCTGTTTTACTTCCTGTTGCCGTTCTGCCCATCCTTACCCCTCGAGTGGCAATCCTCATGCGTAAACCTCCCAAATTTCCTCATCCGGGACAAAGCACACAGTTGGGGAACCAACCCCCTACCGTCAAGTAAATTGGGGGAAAATGTAATGCGGCTGATGAAAACATAAATCAATTAGAGTAATCCAGTCGGCTCCATAATCTGTACTTACAGGCTAAACATCTTGAATGTAATAATGTACTTATTAAAGATCCATTTAACTATGGAGTTATAATTACACCTTTAGAAAACTCTGTCAGCTCCTTGCCACTCTGGGTTTTTCCGAGGCACTCCTAATGTCTTGTAATTATTTTAATGTGGTATAATTTCAGAATAATTTTTTTTTCATTTTTAAAAAGATGTGATTATGAAACTGCTTTTTGGCTCTGGTGGTGCATTTTTCTTCAAGCAGCTAGTGATACCGATTTTATACTTGGGAAGACGTGTGTGGGGGCGCCGGGGTGGCTCAGTTGGATAGCATCTGACTTTGGCTCAGGTCATGATCTCACGCTTCGTGGGTTCGAGCCCTATGTCGGGCTCTGTGCTGACGGCTCAGAGCCTGGATCCTGCTTTGGATTCTGTGTCTCATGCTCTCTCTCTCTGCCCCTCTCCTGCTTGTACTCTCTCTCTCTCTCTCAAAAATAAATAAACATTATGGGGCGCCTGGGTGGCTTAGTCGGTTAAGCGTCCGACTTTCGCTTAGGTCATGATCTCGCGGTTCGTGGGTTCGAGCCCCGCGTCGGGCTCTGTGCTGACTGCCAGCTCAGAGCCTGGAGCCTGTTTCAGTCTGTGACTCCCTCTCTCTCTGACCCTCCCCTGCTCACGCTGTCTCTCTCTCTCTCTCCTAGAAATAAATAAAATATTTAAAAAAAAATAAAATAAAATAAACATTAAACATTAAAAAAAAAAATGTGTGTGAATGAACTGAATCAAATGCCCTGATCCTCAAATTATTTAACATTATTATTGGGTGTCAACTCTGAGAGCAAATCTTAGTACCAATCCTGAATAACTTCTATCTTGATTTTTTTTTTTTTTTAAGGGATTCAGCATATAGTCTCTTTCCTTTATCAAACCCTACATAGAAGATGTTTCAGGATGGCCAAATTTGGAGGAGTCTCCAGTTGGGTACTTTAAAATTTTTAATCTTTTGTGCCTTAGACTAGAGAATTAAAAGAAAAGTAGAACTTCTCCCAACCAAGGGCAAGTACCAAGATAGACTCAAGCTCATGCAGGTATTTTCAGTGGTGTGAAGGTCCCCAAAGCCTGTTGGGATCCACAGATTCTGGGACGGGATTGTTATTGAGAGAGAATTCCATTTTGGCCACAGTTGTGTGTTGAGGGAGGAACTGGCAGATAATTCTGGGCAGGTCACTCAGAAGGAGGTCCCGGAGGCCAAGATGGAAAGGCAGAACTTTCTACTGTAAGTTGTGGGAAGCCACTGAAAGCTTCTGGGAAAAGCAGGCTTCTGGAAGAGTAATCTGACTATAGTGTAAAATATAGGGTGAGGCGCCTAGGTGGCTCAGTCAGTTAAGCATCTGACTTCAGCTCAGGTCATGATCTTGTCGTTCGTGAGTTTGAGCCCCGCATTGGGCTCACTGCTGTCATACAGTATGTGCTTCAGATCCTGTGTCCCCTTCTCTCTCTGCCCCTTCCTCACTTGTGCTCTCTCTCTCAAAAATAAACATTAAAAGAAATTTTTTTAAGTATAGGTTTGAAGGCTAGAGACTGGGGCTGGGAATGTAGGTTTGGAGTCTTGCCAAACACAGACAAGCAACACTCATTAGAAACAAAGGAAGCAGGGACAAGGTGATGGATGTGAAAGAGAAAGTAGTCTTGTGAAAATCAGATCACTGGACTGTCTTTACTTTGCTTCTTCCCCCCCCCCCCCCACCCCATATAGCAACTCTGCTACTGAGCATTCTTGAAACTGCACTCAAGCAGCAGATGCCATTTAAAGAGAATGATTTCTGGGGCACCTGGGTGGCTCAGTCGGTTAAGCGTCCGACTTCGGCTCAGGGCATGATCTCATGGTTTGTGAGTTCAAGCCCTGCGTTGGGCTCTGCTGACAGCTCAGAGCCTGGAGCCTGCTTCCGATTCTGCATCTCCCGCTCTCTCTCTGCCCCTCCCTGCCTCATGCTCTGTCTCTTTAAAAAATAAACATTAAAAAAACAAAAGGAGCTGCCATGCAGTTGACCATGGAGTCAGAGGTTTAAGGGCCATCAGCATGCACTATGTCCACATGGTTGCTGCCCTCAACACCAAACCTGGGCCTTCCCTGTGTTCTCTGTGGCCATCAGTGAAGGGTGTCTCTCCACTGGCATGAATCTGGCCATTAGGAATGATCTGCCTCCGGCCCTTCCACTGGGTCCTGTTGGGTTTGCTCCCAGATATCTCCCAGGTCCATCTACTTCTCTTCAGTCTTGCTGTGAGGAGCCTTTGCCAACCTGTGCTCTCTGTCACCAGTCACACCTCCTGGCACATGGTGGAGGTGCCCTGTATATTTAAAAAAATTTTTTTTCTCCCTCTCTCTCTGACCCTCCCCTGCTCACGCGATCTCTCTCTCTCTCTCTCAGAAATAAATAAAACATTTAAAAAAAATTTTTTTTTAATTTTTTTTTTTATGTTTTATTTATTTCTAGGAGAGAGAGACAGCGTGAGCAGGGGAGGGTCAGAGAGAGAGGGAAATACAGAATATGAAGCAGGCTCCGGGCTCTGAGCTAGCTGTCAGCACAGAGCCTGAGGTGGGGCTTGAACCCACAAACCATGAGGTCATGACCTGAGCTGATGTTGGACACTTAACCAACTGAGCTACACGGCAGCCGTGATATTTCTTGAATGAGTGAGTCTCTTGAGTTAAAACCATTTCCGGTGGCAACAGGAAGACTACAGGCTGTGAGATGGAGCTTCTGGGGAAGCCTCTGTTGCCCAAGTCTGGGTGTTTTTTCTAAAGATGGCACTAGAGCCCAACAGAGTGGTTTTGGGTCAGGGCCGTGGCTCTAGAGGTAACCTGATGTTCTAGAACAGAGAGTGTCTCTCACCCTCTTGATGTTGCCAGGGGGATTATTTTTTTCTAATTCCTTCTGTCTTAGAAAGTCATATCTGGGTATATTTCCCTCACTGGGGTATGTAAATTCTCATGTAACTTGGAAAAGAGTTGGTTCTTCACAAGTGATGAAAGAGGTCAGGGTGATTGTGACCTCTAAGGAAGGTGTCCCCAAGGCATTATGAGTTTGAAGGTCTTCATGTCCTCACATGTGAAGGTACTGGGATTAATCCGGATGTCCCCTGATGTCGTTCTCAGATCCCAATTTCTTTTTATTATTTATTTATTTATTTATTTTTACATATAGTTTATTGTCAAGTTGGTTTTCATGTAACACCCAGTGCTCATCCCAACAAGTGCCCTCCTCCATGCCCATCACCCCTCTTCCTATCTCCCCGCCCCCCATCTGCCCTCAGTTTGTTCTCAGCATTCAAGAGTCTCTCATGGTTTGCCTCCCTCCCTCTCCCCAACTATTTTTCCCCTTCCCCTCCCCCATGGTCCTCCATTAAGTTTCTCCTGTTCCACTTATGAGTGAAAACATATGGGATCTGTCCTTCTCTGCCTGACTTATTTCGCTCAGCATAACACCGTTGAGTTCCATCCACGTTGCTACACATGGCCAGATTTCATTCTTTCTCATTGCCATGGAGTATTCCATTGTATAGATAAACCACATCTTCTGGATCCATTCGTCAGTTGATGGACACTTAGGCTCTTTCCATGTTTTGGCTATTGTTGAGAGCTCTGCTATGAACATTGGGGTACATGTGCCCCTATGCATCAGCACTCCTATATTTCTTGAGTAAACTCCCTCCTGGGTCTTAGGGGAGTTCTATTGTTAGTTTTTGAGGAACCTCCACACTGTTTTCCAGAGGGGCTGCACCAGTTTACATTCCCACCACCAGTGTAGGAAGGTGCCCATTTATCCACATCCTCGCCAGCATCTACAGTCTCCTGATTTGTTCATTTTAGCCACTCTGACCAGTGTAAGCTGGTATCTCAGTGTGGTTTTGATTTGTATCAGATCCCAATTTGTAAGAATATTATTATTAAAGCAAAATACCTAGAGGAACTAGAGCAGTTGTAAAGTCTACTGAAGGGCGAGTGATCCTACAATCAGTCCGTCTAAGGTGGAGACACTCACTCAACAGATTCCAGTGCTGCTTTGGTTCTGGGCAAAAGCAGGAAGGAGAGTCGTGGGCGGTGGAGGCATTGGCGTTGAAACAGACGTTGACTGATGTTTTCTCCCTCCCCTTTTCTCAGCGGAAAGTGTTATGGTGATGACATCTGCCAAATCTTATCTGGGACCTTGCTGGACCAGTAGACTGTCACTTGACTCTTTCAAATACCCTCTTCCTGTGTCCTCAGGGAATCCTGATGTGTCCAGAGCGTTTGTTTCTCTTCCTCATCATTGTCCTCTTCTTCTGGTCTAAGTTGAGGTTGGGTAAATTTGGGGGTGCCCCAGATCCTCAGGGTTTTGGCGGACCATCCCCAGCCTTTAGAACACGTCGGTGTGACTTCCATTCGACAAGGCAGAAAAGAGAAACGTAACGTCAGCCATGTGGCTTCTGTTATCTGTAACCATGGAAAACGCTGGCCATCTGTGGGATCCCATTTTAACACTATTTTTCCCCCTCTCTCTCTCTGTTTCCATCTCTTTCTCGGGAAAAACAGCTGAGGAAGTGGAGAGACTGGCGGCCATGCGTTCGGACTCCCTCGTCCCAGGTACGCACACCCCACCCATCCGGAGGAGAAGTAAGTTTGCCAACCTGGGGAGGATTTTCAAGCCTTGGAAGTGGAGGAAGAAGAAAAGCGAAAAGTTCAAACACACATCTGCAGGTAAGATGATTTTTTTCCCCCTCCTTCATTTCGCCTTGGGAGTTTGTTGACTTCCACTCGGTGTGTTAATTCGTCGAATTTAATGATTGTGAGCTGCCTGAACCAAAGGAAAGAAAACTAAGCCTTAGAATTGCTCCTGCGTTTAATAATTCTTCAGTGCGATTGAAAATGGCTTTTGGATCCTGGGTGTTTTCTTGTGTCTCGGGATTTTTGTTGTTGTTTTTTAATCTGCCTCTTGTAGTTGATCTCTACACATGAGCTTAGAACTCCACCTTTTCTGCAACTGAATGCTTTCTTTCCACCCTTGAGAATCCGTTTCATACTATTCACCTCCCCTGTAAAAAAACAAAACAAAACAAAACAAAAAAAAAAAAGAAAACCCAACACACAGCAGAAAAGAAGTTACATATGGGCTTTGGCAGATGAGAATAGGTTATGCCAATGGCGGAGAAATCTTGAATGATTATTGGACATGGCAGGAAAACACAAGAGAGTGGAGACAGTATCACGGTATGGCAGAGACAGCTGGTACAGTTCATCACTTCCTGGACAGCAAAGGGATTGGAGAAAAGTCAGCACAGCTGAGGAGTAAAGAGCACAGACCCTGGGATCAGACTGTGCGGGTTCAAGCCCTGGCTCTGGTTCGTGGTAGTTATATGACATTGCCCAGTTTATTTAACTCTGTACCTCAGTTTTCCCATCTGTAAAATAGGGCTAAGAATAGTACTTTACATTTATGTGGCATGCTGTGTGGATATATTTTAAATGAGTAGGGGTGTGCAGAGGGAAGTGTCTGTGGAAAGAGGTCTGATTTCACCCTGTTGGATTTGAGAGAAGAGGATGGAATAGCTAAGCAGATGCTTTTTTGTTTGTTTTGTTTGGATTTTGCTCATTAAATGCCCGGGTCACTCCAGGCCTACACTCCAGGGCTTTCATTTCCTCCTTCCTGTCCATCCTCAAAAACTCAACCTACCCTCTCCCCTCCTCAGAATCATCACCTCCTCTCCCCCTGCACCTCACCACCCCCAGACTAACCAGGAAGTAGGAGAGGGGGTGCTTGTTGTACTTGAACTTGAGTCCACAGATCTGGGAATTTTTATACTCATTGTTTTGGGGAACCGAAAGAGAATAGCAGACAAAGGAAAGTTGCAAACAGTCTTGAAATCTTTTTGCCTTTTAAAATGTTTGTTTATATTTGAGGAAGAGCAAGCGCCAGTGGGGGAGGGGCAGAGAGGGAGAGGATGGAGGATCCGGAGCGGGCTGTGTGCTGACAGTAGAGAGCCCCACTGATGCGGGGCTTGAACTCACGAACCGTGAGATCATGACCTGAGCCAAAGTTGGACGCTTAACCAACTGAACCACCCAGGCGCTTCTAAAAGACTTGAAATCTTACACGGTTCTCATGGACATCTCCAGTCCGTGTTTTCTGACTCTTCCTTTGATGAAAGCCCCAATGCCCTGTTGCTAGAATAAGTTAATTCTTGAGATTAGAACGAACCTCTGAATTCCACGAATCTCTAAACTGTCATCCCTGGGATGGAGCCCCTTCACCTCACTGCGTTCTGCATCCTCACAGTCATTGTTCAGCTGTAACAAAACCTAAAGGCCTTTCGTGCATTTCTGAACACTACAGAGAGACTGACATGCAAGCAAACCCTCAGTGCGTGTGTCTCCTCTGTATCCACCCACCTGGGGTGAAACTGGATCATTGCCTCTGAGAGGAGAAATCTTAAATATATCCTTTGGGCAAAGTGATGTGTAAGATGCTTGAACCCGAAAGAAGAAGGGAGTGTTCTGTAAGCACTGGGAAAGAAAAAAAACAAAAAAAACAAAGTTTCCATGAGATTCCCTTATGATGGTCTTCCTGACTTTGCTGTGGAAAATGGCTTCTAATAAAACAAACGTGCATTTAACTAATGGCCATTCATCAGCACGAATCCCCGGATGATGGGGTTGGCCCATGCCTTCCCTCCCGGCCAGTCGAGAGCTTTGGTTTGTCCATTTGGCAAGGCCTAAAGGTAAAGCTTGGATGCTTCTCGAGTGCAGGGAGCAGGTGTGCTGCCTTCTTCTGGATGTTGGAAAATCAGTCCTTAGACAGGTGCAAATACAGTGACATCACATTACTCACGGATCATTGGAAGTTTGAACACTTTTTCATTTCAAACTCTTTGAGGAGAAAAAAAACACGTGACAGGCAGAGTTGTAATTTGAATCCTTATCATTAATGATTCTTAGCAAGTTCTTATGATCTCTCTGGGCGAACTGATTACTCTGGCAGTTGAATGCGATATTTGTATGTTGTGTTTTTTTTTAATTTCTGTAAGAGACATTCAGCTCCTAAAGTAGAAAAGGAAAGGATGTATTATGGGATATCTTTATATCCAAGTGATGAATGGGTACGTGGAGTAAGGGAAGCTATTCTTATTTTTTTTTTTTTAAGTGGTTTACACTGTAGTATCCTTTGTACTTAACTGGATATGGAAATATTGTTCCTTATTTTTGGAAAGAAGAAACTCATTATGCGAGTTCTTGGCCCAAAGGAGAAAAAAAATGGCAACATAAGGATGCACAACATGGTAAATATATATATTCAAGTATACTTGGAAGCGCACACTTTCTGATGTATTGATAAGAGTTAAATGTTACATATATGAGAGGATTAACTGATGACGGGAATGTTCATGGTTGGCTAGTTGCTAGTTTTACCTGGTGTGCATATATTTGGGGTGTGTGTGTGTGTATTCTTTCATATATAAAATAATGTCCACAGTTTTAAATACAAAAAATAAATTCATATGTTAAATTTATATGATGGATCTGTATTTAAAGTTGTACTTTTAAAAAATATAAGAAAAGGACCTTAATATAGCCCATACTTGGCCTGTTTTTATTTCCACAGTGAATAACACTTATAATTTGCCATAATTAGCTCTCCTATGGTTTTCCTGGAGCTCAGGGTAGGACTCAGAATATAGAATGTGTCTGTGCATAGCACATCTTCAAGGGTACGCCGAGAAATACGCTTTTGAAAGTTGTCTACAAGTAAGAAAACTACATTGAAAAATGATGATGTCAGTGTTTTCCTCAATTTTGGCATCAACGTTTGCATGAATGGTTTTTGAAGTTTATGTATTTTGAGAGAGAGAGAGTAAGGGAGCAGGGGAGGGGCAGAGAGAGACAGAGAGTGAGAATCCTAAGCAGGTTCCACACTATCAGCTCAGAGCCCGATGCGGGGCTGGAACTCATGAACCATGAGCTCATGACCTGAGCTGAAACCACGAGTCGGATGTTTCACCGACCGGGCCACCCAAGCGCTCCCGCAGCTGCCTGAAGCTTTCAGAGATCTCCAATCTCTCATGCTGCTCGTGCATCCTTCCTGTTCCAGGCTGAACACCAGGGTCCTCACAAGGCCCACAGCTTTAAGACCCCAACCTGAGCCCTGGACGGTGGTGACAACACTGTGCATCACCACGCCATGACAGTAGGGGAAACAGAGTCACGGATAGACGGTAAAATAAAGGGGAGGGGATCTTCAGGGCTTTGTAGCCTGCCCTCTGAGGCTGTGCCCAGGGCCTGCAGACACGCCCGGCTCCGTCCGTGGAGTCAGCAGTGGGTGTCCACAGCACACCCTCCCAGCTGTGCTGGGAACAAAGACAAATGATAGCCCCCCCCCCCGCCGAAGTAGAACAGGCAAGCGCCTCCCCAAAATAGCCCACTGCAAACATCTTCTCCAAATTCCTTGAAAATGAGGACTGTATTTATAGAAAAACAGAACTGGCAGCAATAAACCCTGAAGATACCACTGAACGATGCTTTTATTTCCTCTTGACAGAAAATCAGAAGCTGTAGGGGGTTGGCCCTGGAAATCGACAACGTGCCAGAATATCCTTTGTGCTTCTAAGCTT
Organism: Hyaena hyaena; assembly: GCF_003009895.1. NCBI lineage: Eukaryota > Metazoa > Chordata > Mammalia > Carnivora > Hyaenidae > Hyaena > Hyaena hyaena. Next base: position 2,973,344 of record NW_024080692.1, read on the forward strand.
TGCTTCACACCTAGGGCCTTGAGCGGCATGATATTTTTAAAAATTAAAAATGACAAAATGTTACTGAATATCTACCCATGCTGAAACTGTATCCACTCTGGGGGTATGACTGGGAGCAAAGCCAGACCTTGTCCATGACCTTGTGGCATGTATGGTGTAGTAGGGAGGGCAGGCCATCAAAAACATTAGAGTACAGGTGAGATCGCAACTGCGGTAAGGGCAGTGAAGGGGAGGTACTTACTTGGGAGAAGGAGAGGGAAATTTGACTCAGTCTGAGGGATCAAAGAAACCACCCTGAGGAAGAGAAATTTGAACTGAAATCTGGGAGACGAGTTAAGAATGTAGAAAATGAGCACCTGGGTGCTCAGTCGGTTAAGCATCCAACTTCCGCTCATGATCTCATGGCTCATTCTCATGGTTCATGAGTTTGAGCCCTGCATTGGGCTCTGGGCTGACCGCTCAGAGCCTGGAGCCTGCTTTAGATTCTGTGTCTCCCTCTCTCTCTGCCCCTTCCTCACACACACACACACACACTCACTCTCTCTCAAAAATGAATAAACGTTAAAAAAATTTTTTAAAAAGGAAAATGAGCACTTCAGGCAGTGAAACAGCCTGTGCAAAGGCCCTGTGGTAGAAGAAATAGAGATGAACGGGCTGGGAAAGCAAGAAAGACGAGTGGCAAGGGAATGGAGAGCTGGAAGTATGGTACCAGCTGAGGCTGGAGAGGTCACCAATGACTGGACCCTCACTGGGCCCTCCTCCTGCACAGCAAATTAGACAGTGGTGTGAGTGACTCCAGGAAGACCAGTTAGGCCATGTGCAGACAACAGTAACTTGGACTAATATTTGCAAGTAGAAGTGGATGGATTTGGGGGAGATGTTATAAGGCGCAAGTAACAGGACTTCATGACAAGTGGGATTTAGGAGGGAGAGAGAGATAAATGTCATGTTTGACATTCTAGCAGTGGTTTAGGGTGTATTAATAGTAGCCTTTCTTGAGATGAGTATTTTGGAAGAATAGCAGGTTCAAAGGAGTAAGGGGAGAGTGTGTGGGGGGTGCAGGATTCTGATGGCAGGTGTTGATTCTAATTGATTTTGTGATATCTAGAGTTTGGAGTTGGTTATATGGAATGAAATGAAGAGGTCTACGCTGGGTCCATAAATCTTAGGTATTTGCATATCTGCATTAATTAGAGTGATGACCATGTAGGAAATGGACTATGGAACTAGAATAGAATAGAAAGAATGGAAAGAAAAGGGGGTCAAAGACCGTCTTAAAGACAAAGGAAGGCTGTCATTACTAGTGACCGGACAGGGGAGTATGAACTTATAAAGGAGATCGAAGGGCAATGACTTTGTCTAACTGACGTATTTCATTTAGGATTATACCCTCTAGCTCCATCTGTGTTGTTGCACAGGGCAGATCTCATTCCTTTTAGGGCTCAGTAATACTCCATTGTCTCCGTACACCACGTCTTCCTCCATGGACACTTTGGCTGCTTCCATACCTTGGCCATTGGAAACAATGCAGTAAACTTGTGGGTACATGTATCTTTTCAGATTAGTGGTTGTGTTTTCTATGGGTGAATATTCAGGAGTGGAATTACTGGGTCATATGCCATTTCTATTTTCTTTAAGATTTTATTTTGGAGTAATCTCTATATCCAATGTGGGGCTTGAACTCACAACCCTGAGATCAAGAGTTGCATGCTCTGCTCACTGAGCCAGGCAGGTGGCCCAGCATTTCTGTTTTTCATTTGTTCAGGAACCTCCATGCTGTTTTCCACAGTGGCCGCTCCAGTTTACATCCCCACTAACAGAGCATAAGGCTTGTTTTTCTTTTCCCTTTCCATCCTCAGTAACACTTACTATTTTTTTTTTTTTAATTTTAGCCACTTTGACAGGTGTAAGGTGATAATCTCATTATGGTTTTAATTTGCATTTCCCTGGTGATTGGTGATGTTGAATATCTTTTTTTGTGCCTATTGGCCATCTGTATGGTTTTTTTTTTGTTTGTTTGTTTGTTTTTTTTGGTAAAACGTCTATTCGGGTCCTCTGTTTTTTAATTGTTGGTTGCCAACAGGTGAGGAGGAGGCATGAGTGAAATTGATAAAGGGGATCAAGTCCTTATCTCGATGAGCACTAAGAAATGTAACATCCTTACGTTGGACACTTGAAGTAATATAACACCATATTGTTAGTGATATTTCAATTTAAAAAAGGAGAAAAGGCAGTGACGAGAGGTAGGAGGAGAAACAGAAGAATGTGGTGTAATGGCAGCCAGGAATGGAGAATGTTTCAAGGAGGGTGTGATGAACCACGTTCAGTGCCGTGAAGAGGCTAGGATGGTACAGAGGAACCTTGGCTGAAGTTCATGATCCTGATCACCTGGAGCTCATTATTGATGACTTAGCATAAGCTGTCTGAGTGGATTATTTGGGGATAGATGTCAGATTAGTGTGGAGTCAGAAATTCATAGGAAACAGGGAAAAAAGGGAATAAGCTTTCGGAGGAGTCTGGCTGTGACGTGGGGAAAAGACGTAGGCAGAACGGGTGCCAGAAGAAATGTACGCGTGTCTGTAGGGGCTTGTGTGTGCTTTGATGGTGAGGGGCTGTCTGTGTGCCTTCTGAAATGTTGTTGTCATCGTACGGTGGAAGTGATGTAAGGGTGTGAAGCTGGTGTGAGGGATCCAGCTGAGAGGATGAGCCGAAGGTAGGGGAGATGAGGCGGGTGGGTCAGGTGCCGGGAAGCTATGGGTGGTTGGGATATAAGGCACGGATCGCAGGGCTCACATCAGAAAAGGCGTGACACTTCCTGCGTGAAATCACAGGGCTGCACAGGGCAGGGGTCGGGCATGACCCTCTCTGGCGGCTGATCTTTTCCAGATAATAAGTCTGCTCATCTCTTCGTGGAGAGGGGAGGAGGGGGCCATGCAATGTCAAGCCAGTTTCAGATCACGACTCTGCATGGCGCCAGAGACTTGTTTCAGTGGCTTTGGCCGCCCAAGTACAGTTCTGGATAAAGCAGACAGTCGGGTCCATCAAGACCTGGGATTTTGCCAGATGGATGAAAAGGGGGGTTGGGGAGCAGAGGGGACTCGGGGATTTATATTCGTTTCCTAGGGCTGCAGTAACCAGTCACCACAAATTTGGTGGCTTATAATAACGGCAATGCATTCTCTCATTGTTCTAAAGGTCCAGAGTCCAAGATATTAGCAAGGCTGGTTCCTTCTGGAAGCTGTGGGCGGTGTATGAGTTCCATGCATTTCTCCTGGGCCTGGTGGCTGCTGGGCTGTCCTCGGCATTCCTGGCTTGTAGCTCCATCACTCCAGTCTCTGCCTCTGCATGTGGCCTTTCCCCTGTGTCTGTGTGTCACCAGGACCCCTCTCTTTTCTTTTAGAAGAACATCAGATGTTGGAATGAGGATCCACCCTCTATCCAGGACCATCTCATTCAGAGACTCCATTATACCTGCAGAGACCTGATTTCCACATAAGGTCACACACACAGGCACTGTGTTAGGGCGTAAGCACATCTCCTGTGTGGATACAGCTTAACCCACTATATAGTATTGACTTTGAACTGGGTTAAAAAAGAGAGGCCCATTGGATTGAGCACAATTAGAAAAGTCCATAGACTTTAGGTTCCAAAGGGGTCAAATTTTCAAACAATCCGTGGGACCAGTTGCCAGAAGGAGCTAGAATGGCAGGAGCTTCTTGGTACATAGCTGTATCTCGAATTGGGGATTTTCAAAGTAGACCTAAAACACAGACTAAAGCCACGGAACTGGTGGCTGAGGGGGAGGAATAAGTCAAGAGATTGTTTAAAATGTGGTAAATGATCTGATCACTGATAGACACACGTATCTCATTTGCCACATTTTGTGCTGATTTAACTTGCCATCTTTAATTGCGAAACAAAAGGAAGGTGCCTGAGTGGTGTAGTGAGTTAAGTGACCAACTTCGATTTTGGCTCAGGTCATGATCTCATGGTTCGTGAGTTTGAGCCCTGTGTTGGGCTCCATGCTGGGCAGGGACCGGGCTTGAGATTCACTCTCTCCCTCACCCCCTCCCTTGCTTGTGCGTATGTGCTCGCGAGCGCTCTCTCTCTCTCTCTCTCTGTCTCAAATAATAAACCAACTTAAAAAAAAGAAATGGAACTTTCCTCTTTGGTTTTAGCATTCAACTAATTGCTGAACTAACATTTTCTTGGAAAGCTTCTCTATTTTCTTTTTCCAAAGTGAGACGTTGCAGTCCATCCTACCTTTAAAGGACCACAACCTGATTCACAGAAAATCAGAGGTTGCATTTTTACCAGCACTAAAGCTTTTGGCACATCTACCTACCTTAGTGTTGGGTTAATGCAGCAACTTGGCAATAGGAGTAATCGATGGCCGGTTCCCCTGTGACATGACTGAGGACCTGTGAATCCTGGCAGCTGTCTGTTGGTGTGAGCCCCACCTGACTGCTAGCAGTAATGACAGGCCAGGCCCGAATACACGGGGGCTCCCCTCATGTTCATGACGAGTCCAGGAATAGCCTGCATGCTTTTGCCCAGCGTTTCCTGTACAACATGATACTGAGGTCATGGTGTCAGTGGGCAGGAGACTTGCAGACACTCTCTTGAGCATGGAGCTCCTCTCACTGAGCCCATCTGCCCTTCTGTGGTAGCTTCTGCTCACCCCAAATCTCCCAGTGTAACAAGAGCCAACCCTGAAGCCTGGCTTATCAGCTCATGACTTCATCTGATTGCTGGCTGCCCCTTTCCCTCAGGGCCACACACGGCTTCCTTTATTTCTTGCCTCAACTCATTAGTCATTGATGACTGTAGGAATCACTAGTTTCCTAAATCCCTTCCTGGCAAGCCCATATCTCTGGAATTGTTGCTCCTTAAATAACACTCCTTGGATCATGAAGATTGTCTGACTTGGATTCCGCCTTTGGACTTGTGTGATGGGCTTCTGAGCTCTTCAGAAGGAGCCTGTCCCTGAGATCCAGGGTGGGGTGGGGGGAGCTGGTTGGCATGTGAACCGCACGCTGCCAGTTCCTTTTCACTAGGGATTCCTGGCATGTCCTATGATAAAGGGAGTGCATATGCACTTCTTGGAGGAGAGTGAGAAACCCTAAGGTTTTCATGGAGGCTTATGTTGACACCCTTTTGTAGCGTAGGATTGAAGATCACTGTTAGTAAATGGAATCGTTGCCTCTATGTCCATCATTAGACCAGCTCTGCCCACTGTAAAGGCCCTGGGGACCATCACGGGCACAGCTCTGGGGCTGGAAGTTTGTTTTCATCCCACTCAGAGAGATAAAGTTGGGATATTGCAGACATTGATGCTCATAAATGGCCGCATGTGCCCTAGAGAGAGGGATGGTGTAGGCCTTCATACCCTAACTTCAGGACTCCCCATTTCTAACTCACAAGGTAATGTTATCTCCTTGGTCAGAGCTTAGGTTTTTAAAGTTCTGTGAGCCATGGAGAGTTCAGTAAGGATACCAGTTTGGCAAGTTGCATTTTGTGCCAGGCACTGCCATTTTCCCCAAAAATAACCACAAGGAGAGACCTGACCCCTGCATCCCAAAGCTTATGGTCTTGAGGGAAAAGTAGATAATAAAGCCCAGTAATTACAGTCAAGTGTCTGTGATATTATAGGACATACATGAGGGCTCCAAAAACTCACATTAGACTGGGGCACGCACCTGGGTGGCTCAGTTAGTTAAGCATCCAAGTTCAACTCCAGTCATGATCTCTCAGTTCACGAGTTCTAGCCCTGTGTCCGGCTTTATGCTGACAGCTAGCTCAGAGCCTGGAGCCTGCTTTGGATTCTGTGTTTTCCTCTCTCTCTGCCTCTCTCTTTCTCTCTCTCAGAAATAAACAGAAAAAAAATTTTTTAAAGAAACTCAAATTGGGCAAAACCCAACTGAGTTACCAGGACAGGTTCCCAGAGAATTAGATGTTTAACTAAAGTCTTAGGCAACGAATGTGAGAGAGTCTCCTCTCCTGGTGGAAAGAAAAGTGTAGGGGAGTCTGGAGGAGAGAGGAGAGATTGCCAATCTACAGCTTATAAGAAAGGCTGGTTTGAGAAGGATTGCTGAGGGGGAGAAGCAGAGAGTAGTGAGAAATGAGGATGAAGAAGTGGGCAAGGATCTGCTCATGAAGAGCATTACGGGACCTCTTAGAGAGTCTGGACTTGACCCTAGAACTGCATCCTGCTGAAGCCATCAGAGGACTTGCCTTTTAGAAAGATCATTCTTCGAGCGTGGGAAAAGTTTGGAGTGCCACCAAAGGTTGTCATCAAGTTCATAATATAACTACTCGTATGTATTTGTGGAATGAGAGACGACTATGATACGCTTAAGGAGACCCCTCCTTGCTCTCATGGAATCAAGTGGGATATTGAGGATTCCTGTTGATTTGGGTCACAAGGAAGCTGTTGCTGGAAGGAAGCAGGTGGTTGATGCTAAGTTGGGGAGTGGTAAAGACTAGAATAGTGGCATCAGGCGCTGAAGTCTGTGGACAGTTGCAAGGGATCTTTAGAAGACAGAATGAGTGCTCCTTGATTACAGGTTGGATATGGAGGGTGAGGGAAGAGTAAAGAACCACTCTGGCTTCTCTCTAATGAGTGATTAGATGGGTAGAGGTACCACTCTCTCCCATCAGGGATGAACGGGTTGCTGGGGCGAAATGATGACTTATCTGAGGACATGCTGGCTTTCGTGTGCTTCCAACATGCCCAAGATAGAAGGATATTGGATGTAGAGAACTGAGATCAGGAGAGGTCTGGCTAGAAATGCAGATCTGGAAGTCATGCACGCCTGCTTGTTCGTTTGAAGCCATGGGATGGAAACTCCAAGACGAAGATACGAAGTGGGAAGCAAAGAAGGGCTTTGGGAACAGCACCCAGAAGACCACTGACCTGTAAGTTATGTACAGAGGCAGAGGAGCTTTTTGGGGAGACAGGCAAGGCCCACTGGAGAGCTCGGAGAAACCAGGAGGAGCTGGTAGTTACCACCTGTGCGGAACAGGAAAGTGTTCGGGAAAGAAGGGTCAACTCCGGCAGGTCCTGATGGGATGGCACGGATGGAGAAGTATCCTGTGTGTTCAGTGATGACTCATCATCGTGTCCTTGGGAGAACAGTTTTGGAGAAGCCTGGATGGGATTTAGATAGCCTATGGTTGAGGTGTGAATGAGAGAAGATGAAGTAGACTTCTTTATTTTTTTTTAAGTTTATTTATTTATTTTGAGAGAGACAGCATGAGTGGGGGAGGGGCAGAAAGAGAGGGGGAGAAAGAATCCCAAGCAGGCTCCACACTGTCAGGGCAGAGCCCAACACGGGGCTCGAACTCATGAACTGTGATAACATGACCTGAGCCAAAAATGAGAGTTGGATGCTTAATTGACTGAGCCACCCAGGCGCCACAGAGGAAGTATACTTCTTTTGAGAGGTTGGGCCAGGAGGAGAAATAGATAGCCATCCCCAAATTGGGAAATGAGCTTGAGGGAGCTATTTTTTAAGATTGATTGGATTGTATCAAGACGCCAAGTTTGCCTTAATGTGGCTGTGGCATTCCAAGGGAAATAGAAACATCAGCACAGTGACTGTTAAGCCAAATAAATATATTTCCACACATTTTTCAGTAATGACATTACTTGTGACTAGGAAAAACAAACATGCAAATAATTAGAGCACTATTTAGCATCTGATTTTAATAAGAAATCATCAAAGCAAGCTGTCTAGCCTTCAGCATAGATCTCACATTCTCTTTGGGTGATTGGAGGCTCCAGTTTTTTTTTTTTTTTTTAATGTTTATTCATTTTTGAGAGACAGCACAAATAGGGGAGGGGCAGAGAGAGACAGAGACACAGAATCCGAAGTGAGCTCCAGGCTCTGAGCTGTCAGCATAGAACCCAACACGGAGCTCAAACTCATAAACTGCGAGATCGTGACCTGAGCTGAGGTCGGGCGTTTCACTGACTGAGCCACCCAGGCGCCCCTGGAGGCTTCAGTTTCTTTAAGAAAGAGGCTGGGCATGGACAGGCAAAGCGTATTCTTACTGCAGATCCATCATGATCCTCAAAGGGAACCCCTAAGGATTGGAAGGCAAAATAGACTTAATGGCCCAGTTAAAAAAAACAAAAAAAAAACAAAAAAACAAACACCTCTAAAAATACAGGCTAAAGACTCTGGACCTCAGTACCTTCCTAGGGCTGGGATGGTAAAGATGTCATTGTTTCCTCTCCAAGTGAGCTTTATCCATCACTCTTATGTGGCAAGACTATAAAATCCTTAATGACAGAAACCTTGCCTTTTCCTTCTTGTCTCCCGGGTTAGAGCAAACACCTGACATAGTTGGTGTGTAATAAGTACATAGTGAACAAAAATGTCAGGGAGGTGGCTGCTCACTGTACGAGTCCCCCTGTTTACAAGATCTGAACGAGGAGAGGTCAGGGCATTTATGGAAGCACATGAACAGAAGGTCCCCACCTTGAAAGACTTTCTGTCATTTGCGATTATTTGGAAGCCAGCCACCACCGTCGTTCAAGGTGTCCCAAGGCTTCAGCTCCTCGTGGTTCCCTTCTTCCCACGTAGAACATGCTTCACTAATCTCATATCAACGACAGCATTAGCAGTCACCATTGTGTCTTCTGTGTATGTGAAATACACTTACCCCTTTCCATGCCTTATGAACCCTAACTGCACAACAGACCTCCATGATGTTGTTAATTCAGTTTGGCAGATGAAGAAACCGAGGCTTAGAGGGGCTGAATAATTTCTAGTTAGAAATGGCCCAGCTAGAACTTGAACTCAGCCTGTAGTCTTATCACCTGTATTGCATTTCGGTTCCATGAGTACGAGGAACTCATGATTCAGATGCTTTAGAACATGGAGTTCATCTACCCTTGAAGTGATGTCCTAGAACGATTTCCTTTTCTGGCGCCATCTCTGTAAAGCCAAAATGGGAAGGAAGCGAAGCTCATCAATGAAAATTGACACAGTGTGAGTCTTGAATGCCGTTCAAGGTAGCAGTTAATGTCTCACACATCTTTGTGCCTCATGGCGTCTAGTTCAAGGCCATGTCCATGGCACATGCTTTCTATTTGTTGAATGGCTAAGAAAGAGTACATTGATACTGGCTCCAGACAAATACCGATCAGAACCATCATCGCATTTAGGTCTTCAGTGGGACGTGGCATTAGGTCTGTATGCTCTGTGGCATCTAGGAACAAAGTATGTATGGATGAGGTAAGCAGACAGTGGTCACACAGGCCTCTGGAGTGGTTGCTAGATTGACAGCTGGACCTTTGCAGAACTGATTCTGAAAGGGAACCAGCCATCGGCATTTATCAGAACGTTATTCGATGTGTGGTTAGGGCAGAGACCCTGCTGCCCAACCCCCCGGGTACTTCAGGCAAGCTATTTGTATTCTGTGGGCTTAGTTCCCTCTTCGCAAATAGGAGTAGCTGGAATCTCATAAAGTTGTGAGACTTGGAAAAGAAATTAATGTTGGAAAGCTCTTAGAATAGTACCTTGCATGTAATAGCTTCTATATAAGTTTTATGTATCATGACTTCTTTTTTCTGGAAATGCACTAAAAAAATAACCATCGAGGGGCGCCTGGGTGGCTTAGTCGGTTGAGCGTCCGACTTTCGCTTAGGTCATGATCTCGCGGTTCATGGGTTCGAGCCCCGCGTCGGGCTCTGTGCTGACTGCCAGCTCAGAGCCTGGAGCCTATTTCAGAGTCTGTGTCTCTCTCTCTCTGACCCTCCCCTGCTCATGCTGTCTCTCTCTCTCTCTCTCTCTCCTAGAAATAAAATAAAAATTAAAAAAAAAAATAACCATCGAGGGGCATCTGGGTGGCTCTTGGAGAGAGTCGGGCATCTGTCTCCTGGTTTTGGCTCTTATGGTTGTGGGGTCAAGGCTGCGTCAGGCTCTGTGCTGACGGGGTGGAGCCTGCTTGGGATTCTTCTCTGCCTCTCTGCCTCTCTGCCTGCCTGCCCCTCTCTCTCTCTCTCTCTCTCTCTCTCTCTCTCTCAAAATAAATAAACATGAAAAACCCAACAAGCATTGAAGAGTAAGGAAAGACTTATTTCATAGTTTGTCTTTGGAAATGGCATATGTACAAAGGGACAATTCTGGTGGGCGTGTCTTAGATTTACGTAGTTTTATTCAGATACCGGGTGTAGGAGCCTGCTTTTAGACACATCAGATGGGTCCACAAAGCCAGAGCTGCTCCTGTGTTTTCCGAAGGTACCAGTGAGTTAGTTCACTGAAGTATTTCCTCCTCCCTATGAATTTACAATTAAGCGAACAAACACAATGGCTTCTGAGGAAATACTTCATCCTGTTTCTCCTTTGCTACATCATAGGCAGAAATATGTGTGATTTATAAGAAGGTGTTCGAGGCGGGGGTTGGTGGAAATGACGAGGGTGTGGTCTCCTTTTGAAAGTCAGAGATTTGTGGCAAATCAGAATGCTCAACAGTAGTAAAAGGTGTAAACGGGATGACCATAGACTATATTTTCCGAACATGGACATCTTTGACTGTACGACGGGATGCCATTTCTACTTAGGACAGTTAGCATGAAGCAGACCTGTGGTGGGCAGAGCGGGGGCTACGCTGTCCAAGACCGCCTAGACATAAGCCACAGGGTCCGAGGCCACTTCTATTCTCCTGTTTGTAGAAAAGAAGTACCAGTTAACTCACAAGCAAAGGGGAAGGACCATTTGGAAACAAGACTCCTAAGATCATGAGAAGGTGCCCTGTGGCCGGCCATTTTGGTTACATGAATGAATGGTGCTCGAGTCCCATAGCTTCACTGCAGAAAGGGACATCTCTGTTCCCAGCCCTCAGACCGTGTCTCCGCCTCCCCTCCCACACCCCCCCTGATGTCTTCATCAGAAATTCAGTCCCCACGCCATTTTCTTCCACCAGCAATCCGTGCTGTCCTCCTCAGCGTGTCTCTCGCTCTCCAAGGTTCTGGACTGTTCCTGTCGCCTGCTTGCACGCCAGCAGGCCCTGTGCACGTCCCCAGTTCCAGACCCTGCTCTCACTGGCCTTGGTTGCCTCTCACAGGAAGCACTGTCTTCTTTCTTTTCTCCTCTTCCCTAGTTCTAGTCCCTTCTCATCCTTTCCCTCTTTTTTCTTCTTGGAGGACTCGTTTATCCTGCCCGAAGCTCTGATGCCTCCTGCACTCATTAAATTCTCAGACCTTTGCTGGCTCCATCCATAGGGCAGCATTGGACTCTAGTCTCCATGGGCCAAGAGCAGAATGCCATTGAACTCAGTAATTCAGGTCTGTGAAGGTCTCCACTCCGGGGCCAGCCCTCTGCAAACCTTCCCACTATCTCCCAAATAAGTATGTAGGCACCAAATGCCTCCTTTCTGCCCTAACAAACTTCCCCTCCCAAAGCACGCTGACGCTATGAGGTGAATCTGCATTCACTCTTGGCACGTCTTAGAATCAAGTCCCAATTTTACTTCCTATCTAGTCTGCTTGTCGACCTGCACCTTTCTTCCTCCATTACCACTTTACTATAGATCTTCATGTGGGCCTCCTGTGTTTCCCCAGAAATCTCTGGCCTTTTCCCTTTGCCTTTGATGTTCGATAAACATCATAATGGTGATAGCTGACAGTCCTGAATGGGCCATCAGTGGGCACTGGATGACAAATACCAGAACAGCTCTTACAGCCTCTTTAGTCCTAGAAGTCTGTTACGGCTAACATCTGTTTTATCGTTGAGGATAATGAGGCTTAGGAAGGGTCAGTAACTTGCCTGGGATTACTCAGCTGGTTAACGGTAAAGCCCTAGAGGACCTGAATGCAAGCCTGTCTCACTTCAAAGCCTCCTGGGCTTCGCTCGGAAATATCACCGTTCCACGTGACTTGAAGGCATCAAGAGAGAAAAGGTTAAGATGTACATATATCTAGGTTGGATTGGCGTTGAACACACTTGAACTCAGAAAGCTGATCTCATTAGGGAAACACTATTGGAAATAAGACTTGATGATCTCAGTGACTAATGCTGGCATTCCTGAAGCAAAGAAAAATACCTACATGATGTATGTTAACTTGTCTCTTTAAAAAAATGGGTTCTTCTTGGGGCATCTGGGTGGGACACTGGTTGAGTGTCCGATTCTTGATTTCAGCTCAGGCCATGATCGCAGGGTCTTGGGATCGAACCCCATGTCCCTCTCCCTCTGCCTGCTTAGTTCGTGTGCTCACTTGGTCTCTCTCGCGTGAGTGCGCACACTCTCACTCTCTCTATATATACTTGAGTTCTTCTTGTGTGTCCTTTGATTGATTTTTGTTGTTGTTGGTTTCCTTGTTGAATTGTAGAAGTTTTAGGGAAGATGTTGGGCGATTAGAATTTGGGGCTTGTTCGACTAGAAATATCAAGAGACCTTCATAGAAAAGCAGACTGTGAGCCCACACATGAATCAAATGTTTTTTTTAAATATTTTTATTTATTTCTAGGAGAGAGAGAGAGACAGCGTGAGCAGGGGAGGGTCAGAGAGAGAGGGAGTCACAGACTGAAACAGGCTCCAGGCTCTGAGCTGGCTGTCAGCACAGAGCCCGACGCGGGGCTCGAACCCACGAACCGCGAGATCATGACCTAAGCGAAAGTCGGACGCTTAACCGACTAAGCCACCCAGGTGCCCCTCAAATGATTTTTGAAGGTCAGTTTTAAAGGTCTTCCTTCTTTTTTGTTAGCTCCATGGAGAGTGGGGTCAGGGGGCATCGAGTGAATATAAAATGTGTGAGATGTTAATGAAATCACATGCATGAAAGAAAGTGTTGGGTACCACGCCCCTGCTCTGAGGGGAAGTCCAACCTGGAGCTGGAAGGGCGGTGCTGACCCCAGGCACCAGGGGGGACCTTCCCATCCAATCACAGGGAGTTACAATTAAGCGATGTTGTGAGGGATCTTGGTGGGGAAGTTGAGGAGCAGCACTAACAATGTTCAGACACAGATACAAGGTTGGCGTAGAAGACCACCGTAATGTTGGTGTATTTTTGTCTGCACACAGGTGTGGGTTTCTGAAGAGAATAAATGTGTCCTCTAGGGCATAGCTACATCTCTGTCCTCTGCAAAGCTGCTCTGTGCCAGGTAGCTTAGCTAAGCTGTACATTTCCTAGCATCTTGGAAGCCGGGAGGTGGTCTGAGATTGTAGAAAGCGGCTTGCTACCTCTGCAAATTATTGTCAGGGAAGCCCGTGGAAACGGCTTTTCAGTGCTTCTCAATGCACAGGAAGGGGTTGTTTAATGTAGTAGTTTGAGCACCATGCTAGTTATGTTTCCAGACATTTCTGTGAAGATTTTATGAAGCAGCTACGAACTGTAATTCCGCAACCTCATTTTACAATACCGTATCCCTCTGCTTAAAAAAAAAGAAAGGAAGAAAAAAGAAGAGAAAGTTATACAGTTTATTCATCAGAGCACAAAACTCTATTTCATGCATGGACAACTGGAAAGATTCATTACCAGGAGATCTGCCATTAAAATGAGACAGTCATTCACCTGCCTTGTGAATGACTAAAACATCATTTGATAGATCTGGGTCAGGTGGATGTTTACAGAGATTCTCCTAAGAGTGTGCCTTCACTCACAGCCATGGTCCCGTCGGTTTCTGGTGGTTCTGGAAAGACTGGTGGGCTCTTGTGTGTTGAATTCTCATCATGTCTTGAAGAATGTATCTCTAAACAAGTCATTTAACACATTCATCACAGACTGCATCCCTATATAAGGTAATTATGGTCATAATTTTGTATTTAGATTCTAAATAGCAAATTTGAGAGAGGTTATTTAAATAAAAATACTGGATTCCATTCAAGTTTGAAAATTTACCTTGACACCCTTACAAATTATGATCACTTATATGTATTTGCTTACATTCTTTTGTAATAGTTCCAGACTTGAAATCAACACATTCCTATCATTTTATCATGCTCTTTAAAACATTTTTTTTAATTACTATTTACTTATGGGGGGAGGGGCAGAGAGAGAGGAGATTGAGAATCCCTAGTAGGCTCCATGCTATCAGTGCAGAGCCTGATGCAGGGATTGATCCCATGAACCTGTGAGATCCTGACCTAAACTGAGATCAAGAGTTGGATGCCTGGCTGACTGAGCCACCCGGGTGCCCCTTAATTTTTTAACATTGTGGCATGTGGTCATAGAATTCCTTCTCGTGGTCAGCTAAGTCGGCTACTGTACCGCATTCTCTTGAGTGTGTGCTGTTATAAATAATTCTGCCACCAGCATCTGCATAAGGAGTGAATCTTCTTCCATACTTTTGTCTATAGGGTAGAGACTTGGTTCAGGGGCACACTGGGTGTGGATATTTTTTTTGGCCCTTGCTTTCCAGAAACGTTGTGGTGTGACATGGAGATTAATGACTTCACACTCAGCAGGGATGGGACAGGGAGACGTGTAGTGGTGGTGTTGTAAGTGCGGCCAGTGAGAAATCAAGCAGGGAAGGGGGGGCTCATTCCTAGCATATGCCAACATTGGACAGTCCCTCCCGAGCAGTCCCAGCTTCTCTGACCTTGGCCTCTATTTGGACCGGTTTCTTATTTTGTAGCCCATTTTAAACTCCTGGTGTGAATGTTGCAATCCACACATAGTCTAACATTTTCCCCATCAGAATACCTGAATTGTAGGGAGAACTTTAGTAAGGGCCAGCTAGAAGATGATCTCGATATCGTTACCAGCATAAACTAGCGGAAACCACAAAAGACATGATTTACAAATGCCCCCTGAGAAGTAGGATTGACAAGAACAAAATAAAATACTCGAGCTGGTTGAATGCTTCATGCTAGTTTCTTTTTTTAAAAAAGTTGGTTTCTTAGAGAGCGCGAACATAAGTAGTGGAGGGGCAGAGAGAGAGAGGGAGATGCAGAATCCAAAGCAGGCTCCAAGCTCTGAGCTGTCAGCACAGAGCCTTGACCTGGGGGCTCGAGCTCACGAACTGAGAGATCGTGACCTGAGCCGACGTCGGACGCTCACTGACTGAGCCACCCAGGCGCCCCTCATTGTTAGTTCTTTAGTTACGGTGACTTCTATGAAAACTGGTATTTCTTCAATCATTCAGTAATCTTTATTGAAGAAGACCCAAGGCTGGGACCCACAAACAGCAGGTGTTACTAGACCATCAATTTTGAGGCAAGAGTGGCAACCATATAAAAGAAAGCTTAGAAGGGACTGGGTCATATTAGGGATGCCAGACTTTATCATATATATAGTGGGTCACTGATAAGTTTTAAGGAGGAAAGTAGCAGAGGTTCAATTTTGAATTCCAATCAAACTGGGCAAAGGATGTGAACTAACAAATTGAAGAAAAATACAAATGCCCCATATGTGTAAGAAAGATCTCATTTTCACCCATAACTAAACACACATTGAAACTATTGAGATACTGCTTTTCACTTATGACTTTAGCAAAAAACAAAGAAATTGGTAACTACGCTGTGTCAGCTAGTAGAGTAGGAAATAGCCTCTCTCCTACAACGTCGGTGGAAGGGTGAATCAGTGCAGGCTGTTATGCAGGACAATTTTGGCAAGAATAACCATAATTTTTAAAAAAAGATTTTATTTTGAAGTTACCTCTACGCCCACCGTAGGGCTTGAATTCGCAACCCCACGCCCAAGAGTTGCATGTTCTACTGACAGCCCCATACAGGCATCCCAAGAATAACCAGGGTTTTAAATGTACTTACCCTTGACCTAGTAATTCATCAGCCTGGCAAAGGATAGCAGGCAAGGAAAGATTATACAGGAAAAGTTGCTACAAAGTTACAAACCTGAGGAATGGCATGCCCCATTGGAGGTGGAAATTTCCAGTAATTTCCTACCTGTATGTGTGGAGAATTATGGGTAAGCTAGATGTGCAAGGTTGTTTGTAGATTATAATGTTAGAAAACTGGAAACAAGACACATGGCATCAACTGAGGCTGGTCTTTCTGACATAATCATGGTCTTTCTACACAATGAAACATCAGCTGAGTCACAAAAAAAAACATAAGGTAGATTTATACCTTCAGATATTGAGAGAACTTTAAGATGTACAGTTTTGTTCATGTCCATTTTATTTATTTCTTGACTTCTACATTCCCTCTCATTCTTTTAAACAAAAATTGTATATTTTTAAGGTATGCAACATGATGGTTTGATATACATAGAGTAAAATAATTCTTACAATCAATCTAATTAACATATCTCCCCACTTAGTTACCATTCCTTGTGTGTGATGGGAGCACCCGAAATCTACCCTCTTAGCAAATTTCTAGTACTCGGGAGGATAGATTGTACATATACATGTCAGTTTCTGCAAAAATGTGGAAGAAACATTCAAGAGTGTATCAGTTTTCAGGGAATAGAACTGGATATTGAGTTAGACAGAAGGAGGAGGGTTTGGCATTTCATCCTATTATGTTCTCTGCAGTTGAAGGATTGCCATTGTTGTGTTGCTTTTATACAAAATGATTACAGAAGACACCTTCTCCTTGAATTATAGCCACATGTGATCTTTGCCTAATTTACCGTGACTCTGTCAACACATATATTATTTATGTGCTCTTCACATTGATTCACTCACGTTAATCATCACAAAGCCACATGAGACAGGATCTGTTTTGTTCCCATCTTGCGGATGAGGGAACAGAGGCACCCAGAGGGTAAGCACCTTGCCCTTAGGTCACACAGCTGTGAAAAGGCAGAACCAGGATTTGAACTCTAGAAGCCTGGTAGCCCCGCTCACGATACCTTTGCTCAAGGCTTTGACATTTGCCAGCATTAATAGAAAGCCAAGTCCTGGAGTGAGGTCTTGGTGACAACCTGTATACCGTTACTTGTTACTGACTTGAGGTTGTTTTTGTCCATCAGGAAGAAGCTTTATTTAGTAACAGGCTAACATTGTTTTCTGGCCTCTGCTCTAGTAGGTACCTCTTTTTCAGAAGCAGAAATTATCCAGCCTTCATCTGCCCACAATGAGATGATTACAGAAAGTGGGAACTGGCCTTCAAGCCCCTCCCTTTCCTCTTTATTAAAACCCTAGTGTTGCTTTTCTGAACGGAAAATCCAGACTCTCCTTTCCAGGTCTGCTGTGAGCCCACTAGTGGCTGGCCAGGACCCGTTTGTATCTGTCTTTTACCACTCAAAGCCACAGGCTCCCAGCCTGGGCTGCCTGACTTTCTCATCGCAATGCACTTAGCTCAAGGTCATATGCCAAAGACCTATCTGCTCTCTGCCTGCCTGCCTCAAGCCTGGAGAACAGAATACTGCAAGTCCAGCTAGAGCTGAGGCCAAGGTGACTATTTGAATATAGCTAAGAATTTTACTCTTTGCAGAATTATGTCATAGAAATAATAGTATTTGATCAGATAAACCTTCTTGGCAATGGATGGAATATTTTTGGGGAAAAAAAATGTGTGAGAGAGCATCTTTTTTCTGTCTGATGCTACTTCGTGGCTCACGGTGCCCCATTGTTGAGCTTGGTTTCTCGGGCAACTTCTTTTGTTCAACAAATACTTGAGCTCCTAGATGGCAGGCTCACAACAATGAGAGCTAAATAAGACAGAGTCTGCCCACACCGAACACACACGAACAGAAGAAACCAAACTGGCAGCCAGTAATTACGTGGCCGCAAGATAAATGATCATGAGGTATACACAAAGTACTTCGGAAGCACAAAAGAAGGGATCTCTAGATTGTCTTCGTTTAGTCCCAATTGAGAGTTCCTGCACAGAGAAATGACCTAATGTCTCCACTGGAAAACACAGGTGCCTCGGGTTATTTCAGCCCCTCACCTGTGCATGGGTGCGTGTAGGAGCCCCTTGTGTGGCACTTCGAAATGCAGGTGCTGGTGGCTGTGTGGAGACCTCGTGATAGCTACCAATCACGGAGGTGTTCACACTTTCTCGGGGCTCGGCCTTCGGCCCTTCATTGTTGTGTGAGCATCGTGTGCTTACTAAGTGTGAGTTAGGCTCTTGGACACATAGATGAAAAATACAGTCCCATCCCCTTGGAGACTGGAGTCTGGCCCAGCTGGGTTCTGGCCATGGAGTGCTGAGCAGGAAGGAACACAGGGTGAGGTTCCGAGGAGGCTTTGGAGCTAGGGCTCAAGGTCGCTGAGAGAGAAGAGACCTTCGGAATACAGGAAGGAAAGTTGCCCAGTTACAGATTTAAGGAGGAAAGTGTCTAAAAGAAATTACAGAAGAAACCTGAGTGGCCAGAGAGCGGATTAGCGAGGATGTTCTGAGAGGTCCCAGAAGAGTGCTCTGACCTTCACTTTGTGGCTTAGAACCGTAGGTGACCATTCCTACAAGCCTAACCTGCTGGGTCCTGTTCTCCGTGTGCCTCGTGCACTTGCTTGTTTCATGGTCTCCACGGCCCCACGGGGTCTAATTATCCTCGAGTTGCATTTGTGGAAATTGCAGCACAAGGAAGTTCAATAACTTGCCAGTGTCGCATCTTAGCGGGTCCGGGAGGCAGGCTCCTTGTGGTTTGCTGCGCAGCAGAACCGACAGACTTAACCGCAGCGCCACACTTAACTGTAGAAGCGCGACAGACAGTGTTGGGGGGAGCATATCCCCAACGGAGCCAATGGGACAAACAGTGGCACCGAGGTGGGAACTCAGAGGCGGGATTTAGAAGTTTGGAGCCGGCGAGGGATGGGCCATGAGGATCCGATCGTGGAAAGTAGTGAAGACTGCAGAGTTGGACTTTCCTTCCCTTGGAGATTTCTGAGCAAGGGGGTGACATAATCACAGTTGGCCTTTGGGTGACTCACTGGCAGTTAAGCTAGAACTGACTGGAACAGTAGAGATCCTGGCAGGGGGGAGGCCAGTTAGAAGGTGACGGTAACAGTCTAGGCGAGAGATAATTGGAGGCTGCAGGGATGTGGTGGCATCAAGAATGAAAGGGAGGAGAGAGAGAGGAGAGACACGGAGGCGCTGGAAGTGACAGGTCATGGGAGATGCGATGTGGGGGCAAAGAAGCAAAAGAAATCAAAGATCCCGCTGAGGTGTTGACCCGGGTGGCTCATGAT
The DNA here is from genome assembly GCF_003009895.1 of Hyaena hyaena. Classification (NCBI taxonomy): domain Eukaryota; kingdom Metazoa; phylum Chordata; class Mammalia; order Carnivora; family Hyaenidae; genus Hyaena; species Hyaena hyaena. The sequence goes on from NW_024080692.1 coordinate 2,992,393, forward strand.
TGGTAGTGCCTTCTTAACAGGAACCGGTAAGCATTGAGTTTGGGAGATGGCGAGAGAGAGAGAGAGAGAGAGAGAATGAGCATTTGTTTTTGACAGAGTCCTCATGGACATGTGTGGACAGACCGGGTTCTGTCTGGCCTTGAGAAGAGAAAGAACAGTCTTAACCCTGTGAGGCAGTTGGGTTGATTTTCTAGGACTGCCGTAACAAAGGACCACATACCGAGTACCTTGAACTACAGAGATGGGCCATCTCACAGTTCTGGAAGACCAGAAGAGAGAAAGGGATTGGCGGGTTGGGTTCCTTCTGAGGGCTGAGGGAGAACCCCCTTCCAGGCCTTTCTCTCAGCTCTTGCTGGTTCGCTGATGACTTTTGTCACCCTGTGGCTGGTAGTCACGTCACCCCATGTCTACCTCATCTTCACACATGGTGTTCTCCTGGTGTGTATCCATGCCCAGATTTTCCATCTTGATAAGTCACGTTGGATTAGAGATCTGTTCTACTTTGATATGACCTCATCCGAATTGAAGTAATTTACATCTTTAATGGCCTTAGTTCCAATTTTTAAAAAAAATTTAATGTTTATTTTTTATTTATTTTTTTTTTTTTGAGAGAGAGAGACAGAGTGTGAGCAGGGGAGGGGCAGAGAGAGAGGTAGACCCAGAATCGGAAGCAGACTCCAGGCTCCGAACTGTCAGCACAGAGCCTCATGTGACCACGAGATCATGACCTGAACTGAAGTCAGACGTTTGCCAGCTGAGCCACCCAGGCTCCCCTTATTTCCAAATTAAGTCACATTCTGAGATAGGAGGAGTTAAGACTTCAAAATGTGAATGTGAGGGGCAATACAGGTCAACCTGTGTTAACAGTTAATGAGATGAAGGCCTTCTTGCTCTCAAAAGGTAATCAGGTTGTGGTGCCTGGGTGGCTCAGTTGATTAAGCATCAGCTCAGGTCATGATCTCATGGTTTGTGAACTTGGGCCCCACGTCAGGCTCTCCACTATCAAGTGCAGAGCCCGCTTCAGACCCTCTGTCCCGCTCTCTCGCTGCAAACAAGATAACCGTGCATCTGTCTTCTCCTTAGGCATCTTCCAGAGGTTGGTGAGCAAGCCATTGTTGGCTTAAAAAATTGTATCAAGTCTATAAGGGTCAGGGCCTGATGATAACTCATTAATGGACTTGCAAACATTTTTAATCAGCAAACGAATGCCAGTACCTCAGTTATTCCTGGGATCAACATCTTCCTGGTTTTCCAGCTCTAGAACCCTTTTGAGTAATGATGATAAGCCTTCTCCCAAATACCATATTCCAGAGAAAGTAATTCCTTAGCTGGGAGCACAAGGCGTGATTGCTGGAGAACTCTCACTTGAGAAAAGCTGCTTGAGAGAAGGAAGAGGTACAGACCAGAACCCAACCAGGGAGGCCCCAGAATGTCCAGGTGCAAATAAAGTCCCACGTTCAGTACCCAATAGGGAGTGATTGGTGCCCATTTTGTTGTTCTTTGGGCATCAAGCTCTGTCAATAAGAAAAACTTATGGGGTGCCTGGGTGGCTCAGTTGGGCATCCGACTTCAGCCCAGGTCATGATCTCAAAGTTCGTGAGTTTGAGCCCCATGTTGGGCTCTGTGCTGACAGCTCAGAGTCCAGAGCCTGCTTCGGATTCTCTGTCTCCTTGTCTCTCTGTCCCTCCCCTTCACTCTCTCTCTCTCTCTCTCTCTCTCACTCTCTCTCTCTCAGAAATAAGTAAACACTAAAAAAATTTTTTTAAATAAAAATAGCTTCCAATTTTCAACACAAATTGCATTTTTTCTTTTGGAAAATGAATTCTATTAGCTTGTCGAAAAGGAAAAAAAGGTCCTCCCCAAATATTTATTTAGAACGTATCTGAGTTTTTTCAAATCAACCCTCATTCTCCTAGGCTCATAAGCCATTACACCCAAGGAGGGTCGGAGAAAAACCCATCCAGATCAAGATGCATGGCCGCCACAGGAAATGTCAGCTCAGGGAGAGCTGAGCCTTCTATGCCAGATGGCTGCAGGTTTGGGCATCCCAGAGACGGACAGACACCCATGAATGAATCACAAAGAGTTCTGCCCTGGGTATTTGTAATTCAGATCCAGCGCCTCCCTAAATCGCTCTTTGGTGGTTTTCCATTTCTGTGTGGGTATATTTACATTTACACCCCATTTATATGAGTTGCCAGAGCTTGAGGCTGATGACTTAAAACTTCTCCCTTCACTTCCAATTTTCCTCGCCCTCCCAGTCTCTGTAGCCCTGAAAATGAGCTTTGCTGAGCTCCTCATTAATTTTTTAACTCCTCTCCCTGCGGGAGAAGCACAGATACACAGCTCTGAGAGAGCAGGCCAAAGAATGCTTGGCCTGCGATAGGTTTCAGAAACATACCTCCAGGGATTTTGACAAGTGTCTTGCCCAAGGCCCACTCATGCTGTAATTAAGGGGTTCCCATTAGACCTTGACAAAGTCATGCTGGTTCCCGATACTAGGGATGTGCACTGACTTTGCTCATTCTGTTTTTAATTGGGGGTTAAATTAAGAGTAGTGGTGCGATATGCCAGCAAGATCACTGGTCTGGCTGCTACTAGCTCTGTGATGATAAACAAGTGAGTTCACCTTTCTGAACCTTACCTTTTCGTCTTTGAAAATGTGAGGCTTAGGAGTACGTGGATGGCTCAGTCGGTTAAGCGTCCGACTTTGGCTCAGATCATGATCTCATGGTTCGTAGGTTCGAGCCCCACGTCAGGCTCTGTGCTGACAGCTCAGAGCCTGGAACCTCTTTTGGATTCTGTGTCTCCCTCTCTCTCTGACCCTCCCCTGCTCGCTCTCTCTCTCTCAGAAATAAACATTAAAAAAAATTCAAAAATATGAGGCTTAGACTAGACCATCTCCAGGGGTCTGTTGTATGTAATACTCTTCCCATTTTGACAGCAGACAGGCATTCTTTTCTACAAGTAAAGTCATTTAATAGGGTTTCCTTAGTGTCACTGTTGCTGTGGCCAAGAGCAGGATCTATGTGTTGAAGGGCTACAGAATTCACCTGCACCCAGTTCTCTGCAAGAAACATGCCAATGAGCAAATCAGAGAACTCTGGCTGCTGGCGAGGATGTGGAGAAATGGGCACCCTCCTCTACTGGTGGTGGGAATGCAAACTGGTGCAGCCCCTCTGGAGAACAGTGTGGAGGTTCCTCAAAAAACTAACAATAGAACTTCCCTATGATTCAGCAATAGCCCTCCTAGGAATTTAACTTTTTTAAAAAATGTTTTATTTATTTCTAGGAGAGAGAGAGACAGCGTGAGCAGGGGAGGGTCAGAGAGAGAGGGAGTGACAAGCTCTGAAATAGGCTCCAGGCTCTGAGCTGGCAGTCAGCACAGAGCCCGACACGGGGCTCGAACCCACAAACTGTGAGATCATGGCCTAAGTGAAAGTCGGATGCTTAACCGACTAAGCCACCCAGGCGCCCCAGCCCTGCTAGGAATTTACCCAAGGGATACAGGGGTGCTGATGCATAGGGGCACATGTACCCCAATGTTCATAGCAGCGCTCTCAACAATAGCCAAAACATGGAAAGAGCCTAAGTGTCCATCCACTGACAAATGGATCAAGAAGATGGGGTTTATCTATACGATGAAATACTCCATGGCAATGAGAACGAATGAAATCTGGCCATGTGTAGCACGTGGATGGAACTTGAGGGTGTTATGCTGAGCGAAATAAGGCAGAGAAGGACAGATACCATATGTTTGCACATATAGAAGGATTAGGAGGAACTTAACGGAGGACCATGAGGGAGAAGAAGGGAAAAATAATTGGGGAGAGGGAGGGAGGCGAACCATGAGAGACTCTTGAATACTGAGAATAAACCTAGGGCTGATGGGGGTGGGGAGGAGGGGAGGGCGGTGATGGGCATGGGGGAGGGCACTTGGGATGAGCACTGGGTATTATATGGAAACCAACTTGACAATAACCTATTTAAGAAAAAAAAACATGCCACGTGGAAATATTCCCATGAGAACAGCTCCGTCGCCAGCTCTATGTCTCGATATTGGACGCTGTCTCCTGGACTCCACTGCTTTCCTTCCCATGCAACCCATTCAGCCATCACTCCTGATTAGAAGACTGAATGCTTTTCTTTGGGGACCTTTTAAAAAGTTATTGCAACGGCTGAAGTTGCGGGTTCTGTAGGGTAAGCGTGGGCCAGAGATGTCTGTAATGAGCCTGGGGTCTCCGTGAGCATGAACCTGGTTCGGGGGCAAAATTAGCCTTATTGAAATTTTTACCCAGCTGTCTCGGGTGTCTGGAGGGTTCAAACGGAGCAGGCTTTAAGGATGCCAAACTGAATCAGTGGTGCACACGATTTCCTTCTGCACAGTCCTCTAAAATGAGATCACCTTTTTAATATATAGGTTCATCATCCAAGAACTAATCATTCAAATGCTCCGTGAACAAAATAGGATAAAACCGGGTCCCCCTCCCCGCGCACAGCCTATATCTGACATCCGGAAGGAATTGGGAACAAACTCTTTTGATCAGGTACCAGGACTATCTGAGAAAACGAAATGCCCTTACATTGTCCTTGAGGACCGTAAACAATGGCACCAGAAGGAAAATGTAAAAAGCAAACCTGGTGGAAAAGAGACAAAAGAGGTGTTAGAGCTTAAGTAGAATGATAGTGTTAGAAAGTTCTCCACCTCAATTTTATGCCATCCTAGGTTAGAACTTTTTGTAAAAGGGAAGTTTTTCACGGCTTGAGTCCCTAATAGTAGAAAACGAGAAGAGTTTTCAGGTGGAGCAAAAAATGAGAATCTTTTTAGAAAGAATACAGCAAGCACTTCTAGTACAGGAAATCTGTTATATCAACAGTAAATCAGAAATGTGTCCAATAGTCAATGGATTATTTCTTCACACAAATAGAGAGTAAATCTAGAGGGTGATATTTGTTTTATTTTTTAAAAATTTTTGTTTATTTTTGAGAGAGAGAGAGAGATACAGAGTATGAATAGGGAGGGTCAGAGAGAGACACAGAATCCAAAACAGGCTCCAGGCTCTGAGCTGTCAGCACAGAGCCTGACGTGAGGCTCGAACCCACAAACCGTGAGATCATGACCTGAGCCGAAGTCGGACACTTAACCAACTGAGCCACCCAGTCACCCCCAGAGTACAATGTTTAAAACACCAGGTAAGAAAATCCTGGAAGTATCACTCTTTGCACGTACCCAAGAAAGTGTAGGAGAATAAAACCAAGGCTTATATCAATAATGATTTTGAGTGGAGTCCTGACAGTACTCAAGTTCTTGGCATAAACTCATTTTCTTGTCCCAAATTGGGTTCTGCCTTTGGACTAACTCCCCCAGAGCTGTTGCTCATGCATAAAGTGAAGGGTTCAGAATAGACGGCCTCTGAGGCCTTTGCCAGCTGTAATATCCTTTGCTTCTAAATCAACACATGCGGGGAAACCATGTCGAATTTTATTAAGTAAGTTTTCAGCTGCATTCAGATATAGTAACAGCGGAAATGATAGACGTGCTATTTACTCTTCCTGTTAGCAAATTATCTCTTTGCACAAACTCTCGCCGTGCACTGCTCCAGGTTATGACTATATGAAAAGGCTGCATGATATTTATTATCTGAAAACTGATTTGAATAGGAAGGCAAAAAGAAGTATGGTTGGCTCTTTTAAAATTTTTTTAATGTTTTATTTATTTTTGGGAGAGAGAGAGAGAGAGAGAGACTGACTGTGATTGGGGGAGGGTCAGAGAAAGAGGGAGACAGAATCCGAAGACAGGCTCCAGTCTCTGAGCTGTCAGCACAGAGCCTGATGTGGGGCTCGAACCTACGAACTGTGAGATCATGCCTGAGCTGAAGTCAGATGCTCAATGGACTGAGCCACCCAGGCGCCCTGGTTTGCTCTTTAACTGTTACTGCGGTAGGCTTCCCTTACAGAGAATTTAGGAATGTAGAAGAAATGGGGGCCGCCTTCGCCTACCTAGCTCTTCTCCTAGTTTGGCTAACCATTCACAGAGAATTGCGGGTTAGGATCGTTCTCACAGCCCTTTCTTAAGAACCAGAGGAGATGTTAATGCTTCAAGAGAAAGTATACTTACGGGCCAAGAAGGGACTATTAGGTCTAGGCACTATCAGGTTTTTTGGGGCCAGCACTGACTTCCCTCTGCTGTGCCCAGAACACTATTTTTCTTCCCAATGTTGTTTATATCCTTTCTCTTCTTCCTTATGAGTCTGAGTCACTAATGGCTCTCAGAAACATCACTTTGCTCAAAGTCATTACACTAGAGATGACTGACCACAAAAATTATTATCTTCAGAGCACTGAAGAGAAACACAACTAACCAACAATTTTGTGCCCCGGTAAGACATGGTTCCGGTGATTTAAAAATATTTTTAGCAATAAAAATCTAGAAGAGTTTCTACAAAGAGAGTCCCCAAAAGAAATGAAAAAGAATATAATTCAGGAAGAAGGAGCTAGAACCCACAATAAAGGAGTAGAACACAGGAAGCAATCATGAGCAAAGAAATTGGTAAGGTTTTATGGATACAAGTAAGTGCTGATTGCTTAAAAATAAACATTGTAAGCAATTGGGGGGATTGATAAAAATCAGTGTACTACATATGTAAAATAGGAGAGGATGATCTGAGTTAAGTTGTTCTAAACTCTCTATGTAATTCTGGAGGTGGACAATTAGTGATTCACTTTGAACTTCAAAAAATTGTTTTAAATTTTATTTATTTTATATAGAGAGAGAGACAGAGTACAGAGTCCAAGCCAGGGAGAGTCAGAGAGAGGGAGACACAGAATCTGAAGCAGGCTCCAGTCTCTGAGCTGTCAGCAGAGCCCGACAGGAGGCTCGAACTCTTGAACCGCGAAATCATGACCTGAGCTGAAGTTGGACGCTCGACCCGACTGAGCCACCCACGCGCCCCCATTTTGAACATTTTATGTCAAGCATATTAAATATTTAAGGCTAACCACTAAAACAATAGAAGTAAAATGTATAGCTTAAACCAGTGAAGAGGGAAAGGATGAAAAGAAACCTCATTACTCTAAAAGAAGGTAATACAGAATGAAAGAAGGAAAATCATGGTCACTAGCATAGAATAAGTATAGAAATAAGTCCAGATATATCAGAGATTACAATAAACATAAATGGTCTATGTATGCCAGCTAAACGATTAGGGTTGCTAAGAAGTATGTAACAAAAATCTAGATGTAAGCTACTTATAAAATATATTTGAATATAAGGATATAGAGAAGCTTAAAAGAGCATAAAAAGATAAACCAACAAATGTTTTTTTAAGGAATGCTAGTTGATCTACATTAATAATACCAAGTAAAATATATTTCAAGTCAAGAAACACTTATAAAGTTCAGTATGTATTGATAAAAGGAATAATTCATTTGGAAACTATAACAATTCAGAATGTGTATGCACCTAACTTTATAGTCTCAAAATATATACAGCAAAAGTTGGTAGAATACAAGTTTAAATGAACAAGTCTATAAATGTATATCTCCCAATAACTGTTCAGACAAAAAATAGTAAAGATATAGAAAATAAAAATATACAATTAAGCTATAAGTTAGCCAAAGCTCATTATAAGTTTAGAAATTAAAAAATAAATATCCAAATGGTTTATTGACTAAAGAATAAGTTATACTCCATGTTAAATGTTTAGACCTTACTGAAAATAAATATATTACATTTCAGACACATATGAAATATAAAGCAGGCAGTAGAAGGAAATATATAATCTTAAATGCATACCTTTGAAAATAAGATTGAAAAGAGCCAAAGTTAATGAATCAGAAACCAGATAAACAGTAGATAAGGTTCATAAAACCTTCAAAATAGTTACTTGAAAAAACGTCCAAAACAGATAAAATTCTAGCAAAACTATATAAAGACACAATTTAAAAAATAATAGAAATGAAAAGAACATAGCTATAGCTAGAGTTCAGTCTTTTTAATCAAAAGGAAAAACTTGTCAACTTATCGAAAAACTTAAAAACCGAAGTTCAAACTTCCCAGAAAATAATACGAGTGGCAAAAATGGAGGCTAATAGAAAACCTGAATAAATTATAACTAGTATTGAAATTAAATCTGGAGTTTAACCATCCTCTTTCTTTTCCAGATCTTTTTTATATTGAGATATAATTTATATACAATAAAATTCACCCTTTCTCATGTATTAGTTCTAAGAGTTTTGATAATTATGTTCAGACATATAACCCCCCCACAATTAAGATATAGATATGTTTTTGTTGTTGTCTTGGTTTTTTGTTTTTTGGGTTTTTTTTCTCTAAAAAAATTCCCAAGGGGTGCCTATGTGACTCAGTTGGTTAAGCATCTGACTTCCACTCAGGTCATAATCTTGTGGTTCATGAGTTCAAGCCCCACTTTGGGGCTTTGTGCTGACAGCTCAGAGCCTGGAGCCTGCTTCAGATTCCGTCTCCCTCTCTCCCTGCCCCTTCCCTGCTCATGCTCATGCTCTGTCTCTCAACAATATATAAACTTTAAAAAAAATTCCCTCATGCCCTTTTGTAGACAACGTCTCCTCCCATCCCAGCCCCTGTAACAGTTGATCTGTTTTCTGTCCTGGTCTTTTCCAAAATGTTACATACATGGAATTAGAAAGTTTGTAGCCTTTTGAGAATGCATTTCAGATGCACCACGCTGTGGCCTGTATCAGTAATTCATTCCTTTTTTCTTGAGAAAAAGTATGCTGTTTCATGGATGTATCAGTTTTTCCATTGGACCAGTCGAAGGGCTTTTGGTTTGTTTCTAGATTGGAGCAATTATATGTAAGCATGTTGTCATTTCACCCGAGTAAATGACAGAGATTGCAGGGTCATGTGTTAAGGGTATATTTTAGCTTATAAGAAACTGCCATGCTGTTTTCCAATGCAGTGAGGTTTCTACTTGCTTTGTGCTGGCATTAGTACTTGGTATTGTCCATTCGTTTATTTTAGCCATTCTAATAAGCATGAGTGGTATCTCCTTGTGGTTTAAATGCATTTCCCTAATGATTAAGGGCATTAAGCATCTGCTCAAGTACTAATGTACCATTTTTATATCTTTGTTCAAACCTTTTGACTTTATTTTTAATTGAGTTGTTTTCCTCTTACTGCTTTATATACTCTGGATAAATACTAAGTACAGTAATTTAAAATCACCCTTCTTTAAAAAAGATAGGTCTAGGTGGTTATTTAGCCAAATTCTATCGTACTGTCAAGGAACAAATTATTACAGAAGAAAGAAAGTGAGAGAAGACTTCCCATTCTATTGTATAAACACAGCACCGAAAAGACTTTATGAGAAAGGAAAATCTGTAGATCAGTTTTACTTGCAAACATAGATTAAATATTCTCAGACTAAACAGAGATGGAGGGGGAAAGAGATATCCAAGTGGGTTTATCCATTCAAGGACAGGTTAACATTAGCAAATGTATTACTGTGGGGCACCAGGGTGGCTCAGTCGGTTAAGCGTCCGACTTTGGCTCAGGTCATGATCTCACAGTTCATGAGTTCAAGGCCTGTATTGGGCTCTGTGCTGACAGCTTGGAGCCTGGAGCCTGCTTCGGATTCTGTGTCTCCCTCTCTCTCTCTGCCCCTCCCCCACTCGCACTCTGTCCTGCTCTCAAAAATAAACAGACCTTAAGAAAAGAAAGAAGGAAGGAAAAGAAGAAAGAAAGAAAATATATTCAAGTGGGGCACCTGGCTGGCTCAGTTGGTAGAGCGTGTGACTCTGGATCTCAGGACCATGAGTTTGAATCCCACGTTGGGCATGGAGCCTACTTTAAAAGAATGAAAAAGAACTAATATGGAAGGTTCAGCACGTTGGCTAAAGACAAGTTTAACATGTATTTAAAAATCAATAGAAGTCATACCTACACTTAACAGGTACAAGTAGTAAGAAAACATAACAGTAATTGTTAAGAGGATCTATTTTTGACAGTCCAAAACAAACCCTCAGAACCATGACTGTAGTTTCTATAGTTGATTCTCTGTTTCACTCCTAAAGGACCAGACTCCTTATATTGCCATTAGGAGAAATCTGTTTCTCCCGATGCCTTCCAGCTTCTTTACAAATATCTGCTCCTAGCGGCCTATCCTCTGTATGTGTGTATATTGATCCATTTAATTTTATTCCCAAACCTTTCTAAAGGAACCACTGTGTTTCCAGGACTTTCCATTAACCAAGCACCCATTTACCAGGTTGCCTTTTTTTAGATCCAGAAACTTTGTCTCTACCTACTCATGCATTCCATAGCCCTCCCTAAACACAGATCAAATAGACTGTTTTGGCCCCCATTTCTGTTTCTGTATATAGTATTTACTTTTCTCCCTCACTTTGCCTGCCTTTGATTCTAACTCAGCTTTTGGGTATCATAAAATTGTCCTCATAGTAATCCTGAAAAAAAGGCTTTCCAAGGTCAACTTCAACATTTAAATGCCTCTCTCACCTGCAGGAAGACAGAGGCTACAAGGCAGTACACAATAAAATATTTCCTCATGTGCTCTCAGGAACAGGGGCAGCAGGCTATTATTCAACTTTGTATCCTCGAACAGGCAGTCATAGAGAAAGAGGGAGCCGATTATATTTAATGGATTATACAAAACCTCAAAGGTCCAGAACACAGAGTGATTTATTTTAGATTTTCCGCAGGCCATGGGAAGGTGCTGCTTCATTCCGTCCATCTCCTTTACCTTTTCTGTAATCGTGTAATCCTAAAACAACCTCCAGTAGGTCTCCCAATAACATCTCTTAGACCTGGACAAAAATACAAATATGGTCACTCTCCCCTTGGCTTTCTCTACCCACCGGAGTCCCATCCCCTACCTCAAGGAACCTCTGGGGCACGAATGTGGACCCCCCACCAGCCCACCACTCAAACTTCATCTTCTGGAAGCTCTTGACCATCCGGGCAATGAATTCAGTGGTCCCCAAGTACCCAAGGCCCAGAATGTGATATAAAAGGGGGGTTCGGGGGCACCCGAGTGGCTCAGTCAGTTGAGCGTCAGACTTTGGCTCAGATCATGATCTTGCCGTCTGTGAGTTCGAGCCCTGCGTGGGGCTTTGTGCTGACAGTTCAGAGCCTGGAACCTGCTTTGGATTCTGTGTCTCCCTCTCTCTCTGCCCCTGCCTTGCTCACACTCTGTCTCTGTCTCAAAAATAAATATTAAAGAAAATTTTAAACAATACAAATAAATAAAAGGGGGTGCAGGATTCAGGGTGTACCCTTGGCCCAGGCATCTCATCCTGTATGGATGGTCAGAGTTGGCAGGGGGGTGAGGGGGAGGGTCTTCTCAGCTACCAGGCACAGGGCAGGCTTTCTCTGCTGCCTGCCCAACCAGGACTACATCAGCTTGTTTCCTGAAGAATTCTGACTCCACATAACCATCACTTTTTAGGTAGAATCGTAACTTGTAAGAACTTCAAGAGACCTATAAACCATTTTATCCAAACTGTGTGTCAACTGAGAAAACCAAGGCCCTAGAAATGAACTAACTTGCCGTTGGTCATGTGAGGTCAACTGTAGGCAAGTAGTAGAAAACCAAGTCTCCAGAGTCCAGATGACCCTTCCCATGATCATCATTCTAGCTATGAATTCAGCGCCTGTTGCTCTGGTTCCCCAGTGCTTTGGCGAACAGTGTCAGTTGCCGTTGAGTAAAACTGGCAAATTGTAGCCACAGTGGAGAAAAACTCCTGCATTGGAGGGCACAGGAAAATGTGTCCACGTGCTTTCAGCATCTACATAACGGGTTTCTCCTGATTGTGAAATAATAAATTCTGTGTGATGAATTTATTCATCATCACATTAGGATGTGTCCTTTAGAGTCAGAAGTGGATACCAGTAAGCCATCAGATAGGCTGAAACGCCAGAAGCTAGGTAAATATAATGGAAAGGAATCGCATTGCATTGTTGGCTCTTATTAAAGTTGTCCATTTTCATCCCTTCAAAGTTCTCTCCAGAGTGACAATTATGCTGGATCCAACATGGCGCCACAGGTCAGCCATCTCTCTGCCTTGAACACGATAGCTGCGATTCACTGATTTTATTCTTGAGTGAAATGGGAAGAAAGGGAGGAAAATAGGTCTTTTCATTCATTATTTGTTCTTTCAGTAAATACTTATTGAATGATTGCTGTGTACGTGGTCCTGTGCTGGGTAACAGGACAGGAGGTGAATAAGGCAGATGTGATCCCACTCTAATGGGGAGAATCATGGGAGATCTTTGAGAGGGGAAAGAAGTATGTGAAAGAGTTAAGCCAGAATTTGGGGAAGCCCTGGTAGATCAAAAATCAAAAAGGAACTCTACCTATTAGCAAGCCGTGGTGGAGATACTAGGTGCTTTGCTGCTGAGCCGATGAGGAATAATGTTTTCCATCTTCATGGAGAACAAAGTGCACTACAGCCTGGGGGAGGGGTGGGATTCAGGTGGGGAAGTGATATTTACATAGTTTAAAAGCTTTTAGAGGTGCCTGGGTGGCTCAGTGGGTTAAGCCTCTGACTTTGGCTCGGGTCATGATCTATGGTTCGTGGGTTTGGGCCCCACGTTGGGCTCTGTGCTGACTCAGAGCCTAGAGCCTCCTTCAGATTCTGTGTCTCCCTCTCTCTCTGCCCCTCCTCCATTCGTGCTCTGTCTCTCTCTGTCTCAAAAATAAATCAAAGAAACAAAAAAAAATTTTTTTTAAATAAATAAAGAGCTTTTAGAATAGGAAATAGACACCAAGAAGAGATTATAGAATATTCTTATCTGATAATGTTTAAAATAGACCCGCTGGCCTAGGATGGTTTAGCCATGATCTCGTCTGTGTCTGTCAGTGATGAATTGGGGAACCCCTCGGGGTCACCGTGAACTTCATTTGCCTTTATTAGGTTGGCAGAATTCTTAGTGATATGGGGCAATATGTATCTAACTTCTTATTTAGAAATTGACATTACAATGTTTAAAACTGATGTTAGGTTTTGTGAACTATGGGTAAGATACAAGTCCGTCAGAAGCACCTAGTTTTTATTGCATTTTTAGCGGATTTATACTGACTTACAAAGAAGAGGCATCTTCTGAGCCAGCCATGTAGTTTCATGTGTGTATTTACAACTTTATTTTTTTGTTTTGAAGTTTTGATTAGTTAGCATTTTATTTATTAAAAAATTTTATATGCATACCGTTGACGTACAATGTTATATTCATTTCAGGTACATGACAGTGATTCAACAACTCTCTCTGTTTTCACCACAAGTGTAGCTACCATCTCTCACCATATGATCCTATTACAATATCATTGACTGTATTTCCTGTGCTGTACCTTTTATTCTCTGGTTTATTCGTTCCGTAACTGGAAGCATGTATCTCCCATTACCATTCACCCAGTTTGCCCATTCCCCCTTCCCACTGGCAGCCATTAGTGTTTTCTCTGTGTTTATAGGTCTGATTCTGCTCTTTGTCTAATCATTTTGTTTTTTAGATCCCACGTGAATGAAATCATACTGCATTGGTCTTTCTCGGTCAGTCTAATTTTGTTTAGCATAATTCCATCAGGGTCCATCCATGTTTCTGCAAATGGCTGTGTGATATTCCATTGTATGTATATACCACATCTTCCTTATCCATTCATCTATTGATGGACACACAGGTTGCTTCCATATTTTAACTATTATAAATAATACTACGGTACACAGAAGAGTGCATGATTCTTTTTGAATCAGTGTTTTCATTTTCCTTGGGTCAGTTCCTAGTACTAGAATTATTGGTTCATATGGTATTTCTGTTCTTTGATTTTTTAAGGAGCTTCCATACTGTTTTCCACAGTGGCTTGCACAGTTTGCATTCCCACCAATAGTGCATGAGGGTCCTTTTCCTCAACAATCTTTTCTAACCGTTGTTAATTTCTCGTTTCTTTTCTTTTTTACTTTAGCCATTCTGACAGGTGTGCAGTGATCTCTCATTGTGGTTGTGAATTGCATTTCCCTGATGATTAGTGGTGTTAAGCATATTTTTCTGTGTCTGTTGGCCATCTGTATGTATTTTTTGGAGAAATTTCTATTCAACACCTCTGCCTACTTTTTAATTGGATTGTGTAGGGTTTTTTGTTTTGTTTTTTTGATGTTTGAGTTGTAAAAGTTCTTTATATAGTTTGGATACTAACCCCTTATCAGATATATCATTTACAAATACCCTCTCCCATTTAGTAGGTTGCCTTTTCCGTGGGTTGATGGCTTCTTTTGCTGTGCAAAAGCTTTTTGGTGTATTTCCAATAGTTTATTTTTGCTTTTGTTTCTCTGGCCTTAGGAGGAGACATATGAAGAAAAATGTTGCTAAGGTCAATGTCAGAGAAATTACTATCTGTGTTCTCTTCTAGGAATTTTATGGTTTCAGGTCTTACATTCACGTCTTTAATCCATTTTGGGTTTATTTTTCTATATGGTGTTAAAAAATGGTCTGGTTTCATTCTTTTTCATGTAGCTATTCAGTTTTCCCAGCACCATTTAATGAAGAGACTATCTTTTCCCCATTGTACATTCTTGCCTCCTTTGTTGAAGATTAATTGACCATATAATTATGGGTTTACTTCTGGGTTTTCTCTTTTGTTCTTTTGATCTATGTGTCTGTGTTTGTGCCAGTGCCATACTGTTTGGATTACTGAAGCTGTGTTGTGTATCTTGAAATCTGGAATTGTTAATACTTTCGGTTTTGTTTTTCTTTTTCAAGATTGCTTCGGCTATTGGAGTCTTCTGTGGTTCTGTACAAATTTTAGTATTATTTGCTCTTGTTCAGTGAAAAATGCTGTTGGCATTTTGATAGGGATTACATCAAATCTATAGATTGTTTTGGGTAGTATGGACATATCAACAGTATTACTCTTTCCATGAACATAGGATATCTTTCCATTTCTTTGTGTTGTCTTTAATTTCTTTCAGTAGTGTTTTATTGTTTTCAGAGTACAGGTCTTTTGCCTCCTTGGGTAAGTTTATTCCTAGGTGTTTTAATCTTTTTGGTGCAATTGTAAATGGCATTTTTTTTAAACTTCTCTATCTGCCACTTCATTATTAGTTTATAGAAATGCTATCAATTGCTAAGTATTAACTTTGTATCCTAAAAATGTGCTGAATTCATTCATTACTTATAGTAGTTTTTTGGTGGAGTCTTTACCGATATGGATGCTTCTTACTTCTTTTTCTTATCTGATTGCTATGGCTAAGACCTCCTGTACTATGTTGAATAAAAAGTGGCAAGAGTGGACATATTTGTCTTGTTCCTGGTCTTAAAGGAAAAGCTCTCAGATTTTTGCCACTGAATATGATGTTAGCTGTGGGTTTTTCTTTATTAAGTTGAAGCATGTTCCTTCTAATCCCACTTTGTTGGGAGTTTTATTATGAATAGATGTTGAATTTTGTCAGAAGCTTTTTCTGCATCTACTGAGATGATCATACACTCTTATCCTTCATTTTGTTGATGTGGTGTATCGTGTTGATTGACTTACGAATATTGAACCATCCTTTTTTGGCAACAACTTTAAAATATGTTAACAGTTATATTTACCCAAAAGAGTACCAAAGGTACCTGAGTCCATAAAACGAGAGTTAAGCCTGAAGTTCTCTAAAAATTATCTTTCCAATTTCTAGAAACAGTCAAGACCCAATTATTATTATCAAATGCCCCATCACTGTTGTTCTTATTTCCGGCCAGCTTGCCACATCAAGCACTATAACAGGAAAATAGCAGTCATTCTACACACCGTAGGCCATTTTAGGTTAGTAGCTATACCCTTAGATTTACCCAATTTAGTGCAAATAAAGCAACATGATAACAGACTGGTAACAGGGGCCTCCATATCCCCAAATTAATTCATTTCAGGTTGTGACTAAAATGCATCCAATCTATGTCTTCCACATTGGGCTTTAGTTAAGTTCTAATGTTAATATTATATTTAGAAATAGCACTTCTGTTAGGCAAAGACCAAAAAAAAACAAAAAAAAAACAAACATGGATTAAAAACTAGAATGGAGGGGTGCTCGAGTGGCTCAGTCACTGGAGCATCTGACTCTTGATGATCAGCTCGGGTCGTGATCTCATGGTTCGTCGGTTTGAGACCCGTGTCAGGCTCCATGCTGATGGGCGGAGCCTACTTGGGATTCTCTCTCTCTGCCTCTCCCTGCTCATGCTTGCTTGCATTCTCTCTCTCTCTCTCAAAATAAATAAATTTAAATAAATAATAAAAACTAGAATAGATGTTAAAATAGGATTGACTTGGGTGCACAACACTCTGATTTTGAGGTGTTATTCTACCACAGGTCTCCTGTTTTAAGTTTAGGGTAAAGTTAGCTAAACAAAATCTCATTTTAAAAGTAAAATGTGTTACCCACATTGTACTTTTCTAATGTGGGTAACACATTTTACTTTTCCCCATAGTTGCATTAGTTTTGTTAAACGGTAGTGTATCTTTATGGTTTCAAGAAGGGAGGAAAATATGAGTAAAGAGCCCAGGAAATAGACTGAAGAGGACACATGGGAACACACGGTTGCTATGTGTATTTGATAATACAAATGCACTACAAAGTTTCGACACATATGGAAGTATAATATTATGTACATTTGATTACACTGATATACTGCAAAGTTAGGAAGAAAAACAATGCAGCAGTATCTCATCGCTCAACCCTTTTTTCTCCCTGTTGCGGACTGAACATTTGTGACCCTCCATTTGTAGTTGAAGTCCTAAACCGGGGTGGGGGGTTGGGGGGGCGGGGGAACACTATTGGAGGCGGGGCCTCTGAGGAAGTGTTTAAGGATAAAGAAGCTCAGAGGCCCTAATCTAAGAAGATGGGGGTCTTTGTAAGAAGAGGCATGGGAGAGCTGGCTTGCCCTTGGCTCTCTGCACAAAAAGAAGAGGTCATGTGAACACACAGCAAGAAGGCAGCCACGTACACATCAAGAGAAGAAGCCTCAGAATGAAACCTACCTTGCCAGCACCTTGATCTGGGACTTCCCAGCCTCCAGAACTGTGAGAAGTAAACTTCTGTTGCTTACGCCAGCCAGTCTGTGATAATTCATTATGGCAGACCTGATACCCTCCCCATTTGCAACATCACTTGTAAGAGAGGAAGCCCAGTTGAGATGTGGCATCATTAATGGCCAATGCATTTGTAAGATAAGCCCATCAGCTAAGAGAACGTACTCTCTTTTAGTGTGAGTGATTTAAATTTTGTGACAGTGGTAGCCTCCGTCAGCAACATGGACACCAGCTCACTTTTGGTGATGCTCTGTTGCTCTCCAGAATGTAAGTAAAACAGATGTGGTCTCTATCTTTTAGGATTTTTGTTGATTTCAGCCATTTAACGAAGAAAATGTGTGTGGTGGGATGTCCACAGTATCCTAACCTTACTATAGCATTGCTGGGCTGTAATGGGGAGCCTGGAAAAATAAACCTGCCCACAAGGGTTGAAAATGAAGAGTGAGAGAAGGAATATGACCTTGAACTGAGTTTGGAAGTATAATTCACACTCACCTTTAACAACTAAAGGGGATTGCTTTGAAGCTTCCTGTGAGATCAAAGACGTGTAAAACTAACGGGAATAACTTACCAGGAGGAAGAATTGGGTTTTGATCCATTGGCTTGTCACATTTCATGACTGTGTGTTATGTCATGTAAGTATAAGAAATCAAGCAGATAGGAACAGGTACAGTTTTTGAAATCTAAAAGGCAGAAGGGAGGTCTCCTTTGATCTGTGTCGTTTCTTTTAACCATGTGCTCTCCAATTGCTAGCATCTGAAATAATCACAACAGGTGATCACATTCTTTTTCTGTGTGCTCCCTAATTTTTTAAACCTCATCCCCACAAATGATGTTAACTTGTGAATTTTTATGCCACTCCACAGCCAGCCAATGTATTCAGGTGTCCCGTGGAGGTTAAAATGAGTCTTTCCAACCCACACTTTTCTTTTTTTTTTTTTAACGTTTATTTTATCTTTGAGACAGAGAGACAGAGCTTGAGTGGGGGAGGGGCAGAGAGAGAGAGGGAATCACAGAATCTGAAGCAGGCTCCAGGCTCCGAACTGACAGCACAGAGCCTGACGTGGCTCGAACCCATGGATCGCTAGATCATGACCTGAGCCGAAGTCGGCCGCCCAACCGACTGAGCCACCCAGGCACCCCATCTGTCTTTCTTTTTGATTTTGTTTTTACCAAAATGCTTTCCTGGACAGAAATCATATTGATAAATTAAGAAAATAAATTTGACCATTTCTTTTCCACTCCCCTGGTATTAATTTGTTTATCATAAGAGCAAACAAGTGATTGGTTCATTTACAAGACTCTCTGAAGGCAAAAGAGAAATTCCTCCCCTGATTAGAGATTAAATTAATGCTTCAGAGCCCTCAAATACATAGGCTAATTAGTAGTAGTTAGACAGCCTTTAAATGGCAGACAGAACCTTAGGACAGAAAGCTGCTTACATATGTGTCATCTGTTTTACTCTTTAAATTGGGAAAAGCATACTTGAGAAGCTTCTAAGGAAAGTGAATCAAATCTTGGTGATGTTGTAAGTGCAGATTATTAGTATTAGTATCTTACTAGCAATGAGACTTGCAAATGCTGTGGAGAAAAAAAAAAAAAAAGATGTACACTGTAGGGAAAAGATCAAGTGCAAAGCCTGAGGCCATGACAGAACCCAGGGAATTGACACTTGTGTGGAGATTCTTTATTTTTCACTTGTTTTTAAGCTATTTTGATTATGAGTGGAAGTCAGTATTGTGCCAGGTTTGTTGATTAAGCAACGCTTTTGTGAGTATTATTTTTCAGGAAGCTCTCTGTATGGAGAGGTGTCAGGAAAAATAACAAGCAAAGATATGATCTATTCTATGAATAGTTTCGAGAAGCATGTAGCTACTTCTGGCTGTCATGCATGACCACTGAAGTGTTGAGGTCTTTATTGCATCTGTGCTCAAAATGAAGAAACAGAGGTAGATAGAAAGGCAGGATGGCATAAGTTTTAGATGCCTGGGGGAAGAATTAATCTGATATTTAAAAAAAAAAAAAGAAAAAAAAAGGCTCAGCCTCTCCTTCACTATAAGCATTCATATGGTAGAGGGAAGATAATTAAAAACTGAATTTCCCATAAATGTAAATTTAGATGTCAGGCATATGCTGTTTTTCCAGAACCAAGTTAACTCCTTGTTGCAAGTAGGATCCTTGTAGGCTCTCTTGAGCTCTGCTGGTATTCTAGAAAAGGAATACTGTTTATACATCTCCAAGTGATCTACTGGCTCTCCATATGTTTTCCATGGAGATGGGAAAGCGTGGAGCCAATTAAAGATGGATTTATTTCTAAGAAAGTCTTATTTGTGTTGATGATCCGTGTTAATCTCTGCCGTCCCTAATTCCTTCTTTTCTACCCTCACCCTTCTGCCCCAAATGCCCCCAGCAATGGTATAAAGGAGTGATTGTGCCTCTAAAATAATGGGGGGCACTAGATTGTTGTTTTTATACTTTATCATGAGTTATTTGTCATAATATTCTGCAATTTTATCTCATTGGTTGATAGAGCAGAGGAAAGTTACTTTACTTTTGAACTTTAAACAACCATGCACCTTGGGGCACCCGGGTGGCTCAGTCACTTAAGTATCTGACTTGAGCTCAGGTTATGATCTCACGGCTCCACTCGGCCCACATCGGGCTCTGTGCTGACAGCTGGGAGGCTGGAGCCTGCTTCGGATTCTGTGTCTCCCTCTCTCTCTCTGCCCCTCCCCTGCTCACAATGTGTCTGTCTGTCCCTAATAAGTAAATAATTATTTTAAAAAATTTAAAAAAAAGCAACAACCATGCACCTTTCTACAAGGAAACTGGTTTTAAAGCTGAAGAGTGTCCCTTTTGCCCTGGCTGACTGGCTGATGGGCACGGAGTAGTTCAGACCCAGATCTCCCTACCCCCCCCCCCCCAGCCCTGGCAGAGGGCCCTACTGCGTGCGCCATTGCAAACCCAGCGGCCAACACTGGGGCCTCGGTTCCACACTAGCAACCCTACTCTGCTTCTCTGTCTGCTTCTCCGGGGCCGTCCCGCCCCCACTGCTCTCCGTGACTCTACTTGAGCATCTCAGTACCTCCTCCCTGCTCCCAATCCCCTACCCCGACCCCTTCGCTAGGATTTTACCTTAGGAGCCTGGTTTAGGCAATGGCAGCCCTCAGGCAAGAATGCCCCCAGCTTCCCACCCACTCCCTGTTCTCTGCCTCCTCCAGCGAAGCTGGGGATGGTCCATCTGCCTTCTAAAGATTTGTCTCCACCCTGTTCTCCTACCTAGACAGAACCTCACTTCACTCCTTTCTCTCCTAGGATTTAGTTATCGCTTCTTACTCGATCTTTCTCCTACCCAGTGATGCTGTAGCATCCTCCCTCTTTCTCGAAAGCTCTCCCTGGACCCTGTCGCCACAGGTGCCATTCTTTTCCACACGTGGCCAAGCTTCTCCCCTTGCTCGTGGACTCACTGCAGCTGCGCCTTGGAGATCTCACCCCTCCACGTTGCTACTTCAGTAACATCCTCTTCCTCAACATCCCAGGGATGTTTCCCCAGGGGATCAGTCCCTTCCTTTGCCTGAAGACTGGTCCCTCTTCTCCTGGCCTTGGTTTCATGTAGTCTCCTGCATTTCTTCCACTCTCGCCTGACTCTCCCCTGCCTCCCCGCAGTGCCCGTTACACTCCCTGCAGGTTTGGTCCTGAGCCCCCTGTCCACTACACCTGTTTCTGGAACATCTTCATCATGCCCATGGCTCTGCCTGTCCCCTGTGTGCTGATATAACCCAAGTTTTGATTTCCATCCATTTCCACCCAGATTTTCTTTCAAGGTCCAGACTCACACTTGATCTCTCCAGTGTGTCTTACAAGGACCTCGCATTCATGATGGCCAAAATCATGGTCATCATTGACCTCCCCAAACCATACCCTTCTCCTGTGCTTCCTCCCCCCACACCCCCCAACTCAGGATACACACAGCAGTGTTTCTGAGCATCTCCCTGTCTATCACGTGCAGTCAGTCTCAAAATCCCATTTATTCACTGGACATGTTCATTTTTCTCTAGTTCCCGTGACCCCGTGCCAGGCCAACCTCCACATTCTCTTCTCAGGACTATGGCAAGAGCCTCTTCTCGTCTCCTTACCTCGGCACCTTGCATTCAGTTCTCCGCCCTGTAGCGACAGCCATCTTGGTTATGTTTCCCCTCTAAAACCATTTGAGTATCGGGGCGTCTGGGTGGCTTAGTCGGTTAAGTGTCCGACTTTCACTTAGGTCATGATCTCGCGGTTCGTGGGTTCCAGCCCTGCGTCAGGCTCTGTGCTGACTGCCAGCTCAGAGCCTGGAGCCTGTTTCAGTCTGTGACTCCCTCTCTCTCTGACCCTCCCCTGCTCACGCTCTCTCTCTCTCTCCTAGAAATAAATAAAAATATAAAAAAAAAACTTTTAAAACCATTTGAGTACCTTCCAAGATGCTTAGGAAAGTCTAGAATCCTTGACACAGTCTACCAGGCCCTGCTTGAGCGAGCGCTGCCCAGAGCCTTCTGCATCCCCAGCCGCCCGCCCCTGGCCCATTGCTCCTGTGCCCGTGGGTTTTCACTCTGTGCCTCTGACATGTGTCCCCTCTTACCCCTTGAGACTCGCCCAAATGTCCCTTGCTCAGACCTCCTCCAGTTTAAGTCCGGCACCGCTGCCATTGTCATTCATCATGCCTCTTTGTTTCCAGAGACCTTCTCTCGATTGACAGTCCTGTGACTCTTCCGGCACCCACAGCACACTGCCAGCTGTGGGCCATCTGTGTGGTCCAAGATGCCCCTGGTACATGGGGGGTGCCCGGTGATCATTGCGCAATGAATCAGTGAGTGATAGATACAAATATATCCTCCTGGAACTGACCGAGAGCTCTGGTGGCTCAGACTGGCTTCTTTAGTTCTGCAGGGACAGGACAGACCCCGTCCCCTGCTGTGCTGCTGCATCTAAGATGTGGCAGGATGAATGTTTCTACCTCCATTAGGTCACCCCAGTGGAGATGTTCTGTGTATGTGCATGGGAACCCTTTTACCTTCTGCCTCTGAAGAGCGTTTCCTCTTTAAGAATTGTTTTTCCTCTTTAAGAATGTCTAAGTAGGGCTGAAAGGTAACTCACCTGCCAAACTCCAAACATACGTGTATTGACCCAGGAAAACGGATCAACTTGTATTGACCCAGGAAAACTTGGAATGTTGCATCAAGAGCTCTCCGTGCGAACCCATCTTTTCAGCGTATGCTTTACTGGGATCGTTTAAAGTTGCTTTTTGAAATTTTAAGTTGGGAAAAGAAACAAAGTACACATTTGAAAATTGGTCCCCTCCCCATTGAAAGTCCTCTGTAATTTTTTTTTTTTTTTAGCGTTTATTTATTTTGAGAGAGCGCGCGCAAGCAGGGGAGGGGCAGAGAGAGGGAGACAGAGAATCCCAAGCAGGCTCCACACTGTCATTGCCGAGCCTGATGTGGGGCTTGATCTCATAATCGCGTGAGATCTTGACCTCAGTGGAAATCAAGAGTTGGATGCTTAACTGACTGAGCCACCCAGGCACCCTGAAAGTCCTCTGTAATTTCTACATCTTGTAGATGATGGGAAATCAGGATGGGTGGCTGATTTAGTGTCACAACCAAGATTAGCTTTACTCGGCACGTCTTCGTAACAATCAGTAATATTCAGACATGCAAACATGGGGTGTACCGTGAAACCCTCATGGTGAAGGAATAACAGAAATAAAATTCAGAAAGGAGAGTTATATGCTAGTACAAAAGACCGAGGCCCCAAGGCTTACTGTGGTGCCCGAGGTCACTCAGTACCAGCAGAGAATTTCATTTTCTCTTGATTAACTCAGGGATGTTGTGAAAGTTTCAAATTGTTTCTGCTTGAATCTTCTTTCCACCTGTCTCCTGTTAAGACAAGCAGTCAAGCCAGGATACATCTTGAAACCTCTGAATGGTCTCATTAAAATCACAGACTCTCAATAAAATATTTTTTCCCAGGATTTGCAAAGGAGAATTACTAGAATTCACAAAAGAGCCGGCCAACTGTTTAATTCCCAACCCTGAAATGTGATCCGTTGTGTGCCTGTGGTAGATACAGAACAGGACTTTGGGGATATACCATCCTGTAAATGAAGGAAAAAATGCTTCTTCCAGCTTCCTCTGACCCACCTCCAAAATTCTGTGTCCCTGTGTAACTAATGCATGTTATGTTTATTCATTTGTTCCCCTTCTGCCCTTCAATAGCACTCTTGATATTCCTATTGCCCACATTCTTAAATCCCAAATTGTGAATATCAGCTTCAGGAAACCCTCAGTGTGAGATGATCTAATCAGCCGACAAGCACTTACCAAGAAACTATGAGCTGTAAGGAAGGATCCTCTAGAAGATGTGGAGTCCTTTGATCCATGTGATGCTTGAGCCCTTCCCATATCTCGCCAGGTACTTGCGGAGGCTCAGGTAATTGGGATAAAGGAAAGGGCAGAGAGAAGAGGGGAAGAGATGTCCCCAGATTGCACTTGTCTTGACTTCAGTTTATTTCTCCCGGCTCTTCTCCAACTTTAGTTGGAATCTTTTGATGATCTTCTTAAAACTCGTGTTCCTCTCCACCCCCTCCCCCCTCCCACAACCCTCCAGAGATTCTGACTCAGTAAATCCTAGACAGGGCCTATCAGGTGCCATCTTTATAAGCTTCCTAAGGATGCTTCTGCTAGCCATGGGACCACACTTGGAGTAGAACTGGTTTTACTGGTTTAACCCAGCCACCAACAGTGGGAACTGGGTTAGCCCTGCCAACAGTAACAAGAGTGGACCCATAATTTCCCTTACCCCAGTCTTTTATTTTTTAATTTTTTAAAATGTTTTATTTATTTTTGAGAGAGAGAGACAGTGTGAGCAGGGGAAGGTCAGAGAGAAAGAGGAAGATACAGAATCCAAAGACAGGCTCCAGGCTCCGAGCTGGCTGTCAGCCCAGAGTCCGACGCGGGACTCGAGCCCACGAACCGTGAGTTCATGACCTGAGCCGGAGTCGGACACTTAACCGACTGAGCTACCCAGGCGCCACTCCCTTATCCTGGCCTTTTCCCACGTTTGCAGTAAACCTGTGTGAAGAATTAAGAAAATAGAGGAGAGCCTCTAGTCCTGTAACCCACAGGACCAGAATATTATGGGCGTGGAACTCAAAACGGTGTGTTCAGGGGTGACCCAATCCCATCGCTGATGCAGACAGCTCTCAGGCTGACCACAGCGGAAACGTGCAGAATCTATATCCTGGACCCAGACTGCCAGAATCTAAATACATAGGAAAGGACAAGGTATCTCTGAAGAGATAAAAAGGAGCTTAACTTTTGCAGTAAGAACTTTTGCAGTAAGCCCAATTATAAGGGCTCCTGGGTGGCTTAGCCCGTTAAGCCTCCAACTTCCGTTCAGGTCATGATCTTGCGGTTTGAGGTTCGAGACCCGCATCGGGCTCTGTGCTGACAGCTCGGAGCCTGGATCCTGCTTTGGATTCTGTGTCTCCCTCTCTCTCTCTGCCCCTCCCTTGCTTGTGCTCTGTCTGTCTCTCTCTGTCTCAAAAATAAATAAATGTTAAAAAATTTTTAAAAAGAATGCCAATCACAGCCTCAATGGTACAACTCAGGGATGCTGCTTAAAATCAACAAAAAGGCTCACCCCATTGTCGGAGCCCTTCTTGGATAAAGTCTGATGATTAGAATGTTGGGCTCCAAGGGGCGGGGGGAGGGGCGGTTCTTGCCACCATGGGTTTATACCACCAGGTTTCAAAGAGGTTTCACTGGACATCCACTGTCTAGATATCCCAGTGAGCCTCCGGAGAGGCTTTCTTCTCCAGCTTTAGAGCAAGCCTGTCGGATTTTCGTATTTTCACTACCCGGGAACACATTTGTATTGCTCATTGACCCAGAGCCGCACCCCTGTAATTAGAATAGCACTTTTCTTTGTTTTCCCGGAGGGGGCAGCTGTTGGCAAGCAGTTAACAACCAGCATCTAACAAGCCCCATGCTAGGAGCTACCCACTGGGCTGGAGGGGAGAGAATACGGTTAAGTTTCAGGCTAATCATCAGAATTCAACTTTGACTGAATAGTTCCAGAGATTCATTAAAGCTTCTCTCCCATTGGCTTGGAGGAAGGGAGTTTCTGGGTTTGTTAGAGAGGGTTCCTGGTAATGTGGAAAAAAACACCCAAAAACCGTGGTTCAGTGATTTGGAATATTCTCTTCCTCTTAAGGGATCAAAACAAAAACGAACAAAAATGGTAGATCTCGGTAGGTAGACGGGAAAGGGAAAGGCAGGGAGAATTTTTAGTATTTAACAGCTTTGCCTGTTCATTTACGACAATTAGACTATGAATTATGGGTATTTTTTGTCAAGGTGGTTTTTTGGGGGCAGGGGGAGGTTGGATTGGAAACATCACAGAGCAATTAAGGCTGCTGATGCATCTCTTGTGGATATACCAGGTACATTGGGTGCAAGCTTAAGGATACATAGGATTGGACTGGGAGGGAAAAAATTGTTTCTATGTATATCTGCTCTTAGCAGCAAAATCTGTTCTTATTTTGAAAAGCTCCCAAAACATCATGGCGTAATAGCAGTATATACTGTGATGAAAATGTAATCCATGCTGCATTATGCATTATTCATATGCAAATCACGCCTTTTAAGATAATCTCTAACGTGACAGATGGACAGACAGCCTCTGCCTCCTTTATGACCAGTCAGCCTCTATCCAAGCAGGTCGCCTGTGAACAGAGCTTATGACCTTTACTTCATCCTTCCTGGTGTAAGGCAGTCCAAATTGCTATTTTATTTCTTCACCAAGAGGCTCAGCCTGGCCAGGCTCAAATGTGATTGGAATTCATTTTATGAGACCATCAAAACAAAAGAGATACATTTCTACTTACTTCCACCTATTAAGGTTTGTCACAAAAATATGGCTTGGAAACATTTCTAAATAAATTACTTGGCCCTGTTGGAAAAAGTGCCATGCTGTTAATTTTATTGCTTTTCTGGCAAGCACATTAGTGTTAAGCAGTAGATATAATTGGAGGCATATTATAAATTAGACATGACTGCTACTTCTGAACACAAGATCTGTACCGAACACAAGATCTGTACCACCTTCAGACAGAGGAAAACATCAGAATCGTTTTCCAAAGAAAAACAGGAGAGTGCTAATTCCACTGTAGCCATGGTTTGTGAATCATGAGAATTTGCAGATACTTTCCAGTGTTGGAATGGCGATATATTCCTTTCATATTAAGGAAACACAGTAGCGATAACAGATGTGACCATTTGCAGAGCTTCCCATTATTTTGCTGACATCTCAGACCTGCAGTAGCTTCTTGAAATGAACTTTTCTTCTTCTGAAACTGTTTAATACGGAATAGAAATGTTTCTTTGCTCTGAGCTTTTACATTTTTTAAAAATATATTTTAATGTTTATTACTGAGAGAGAGAAAGAGCATGAGCAGGGGGAGGGGCAGAGAGAAAGGGAGACATGGAAACCAAAACAGGCTCCAGACTCTGAGCTAGCTGTCAGCACAGAGCCCGACACAGGGCTCGAAACCACCCACTGTGAGATCATGATCTGAGCCAAAATCTGACGCTTAACTGACTGAGCCACCCAGGCGCCCCTCAGTTTTTACATTTGAACTGATTTTAGACCTACAGAAAAGTCATGGGTACAGCACAGATCTTCATTAGAACCTGTACCTTGCTTGCCCAATGTTGGGATCTTCTCCAACCATAGTACTTGCTCAAGGGCAGGACATTAAAGATGGGCACCAAATTATTAACTAAACGACACTATTCAATTTTCACTTATTTTTTCCATTATTTTCTTTTCTGGATCCTATTGAAGTTCCTGAAGAAGTTTTGGAGTGGTGGGGGGTTCAGAACTGATCGCCCAGAAAGAATTCTTGAAGACATCTTTGGTGCAAAAAGGTGATTTTGTTAAAGCACGGGGACAGGACCCCTGGGCAGAAAGAGCTGCACTGAGGTTGTGCAGTGACTGGTTATATTCTATGGAGTAGGGGGAGATAAAAGTCAAAGGGAAGGCCTTCAAAAGGACTTTGGTATGCTAAAGAGGGCTCCTAGATACCTAAAGCCTTGCTATTGTCAAGCTCAGGTTGTTTTTCCTCTAGTAAGGCATTAATGGTAGGATGGTAGGGGATTCCTGGAGAAATGTTCTCCTCTGTATTTGCCTCAAGTATTTGTCAATGGGCTGTAGATAATAGAGAAATTTATCTATCATCTCCTCCTTGCCTTTGTTCCCCACCTGACTGTGGGGGGAGGGGGGTGATGTTGGAGCTCCAGGAAACAGAGTCTATAGGTTTCTAGAGAATTGGCTATTGATCAGATTGTCTTTTTCTTTCTTTTTTTTAAAACCTATTTCAGAATTTTTTCTTTTATAGTTTATTGTCAAGTTGGTTTCCATATAACACCCAGTGCTCATCCCAACGAGTGCCCTCCTCCATGCCCATCTCCCCCCTTCCCCTCTCCCCGACCCCCATCAGTCCTCAGTTTGTTCTCAGCATTCAAGAGTCTCTCATGGTTTGCCTCCCTCCCTCTCCCCAACTATTTTTTCCCTTCTCCTTCCCCATGGTCCTCTGTTAAGTTTCTCCTGTTCCACTTATGAGTGAAAACATATGGGATCTGTCCTTCTCTGCCTGACTTATTTCACTCAGCATAACACCCTCAGGGTCCATCCATGTTGCTACACGTGGCCAGATTTCATTCTTTCTCATTGCCATGTAGTATTCCATTGTATAGAT
Organism: Hyaena hyaena; assembly: GCF_003009895.1. Classification (NCBI taxonomy): domain Eukaryota; kingdom Metazoa; phylum Chordata; class Mammalia; order Carnivora; family Hyaenidae; genus Hyaena; species Hyaena hyaena. The sequence continues at coordinate 3,020,239 of NW_024080692.1, forward strand.
AAACCGCATCTTCTTGATCCATTTGTCCATCGATGGACATTTAGGCTCTTTCCATGTTTTGGCTATTGCTGAGAGTGCTGCTATGAACATTGGGGTACATGTGCCCCTGTGCATCAGCACTCCTGGATCCCTTGGGTAAATTCCTAGCAGTGCTACTGCTGGGTCATAGGGGAGTTCTGTTGTTAGTTTCCTGAGGAACCTCCACACTTTTCCAGAGGGGCTGCACCAGTTTACATTCCCACCAACAGTGTAGGAGGGTGCCCGTTTCTCTGCATCCTCGCCAGCACTAGAGTCTCCTGATTTGTTCATTTTAGCCACTCTGACCGGTGTGAGGTGGTATCTCAGTGTGGTTTTGATTTGTATTTCCCTGATGATGAGGGACGCTGAGCATCGTTTCATGTGTCTGTTCAGATTGCCTTTTTCTTGTAATTTGTTAAGATATTTGTAACCTGGTGGAGATTCCTGTCCTGCCTGACTGTGATCTCTGTCAGTTAACCATTTGTTTTCTTTCCTTTCCTTTGTCCTTGGGCAGCCAGGAGTGCCTGAGGAATATCACACATCCCAAGGCCAGGTTCAGGGGCTGGAGGAGGGTGGTTCTAGATCGTACTTTGCCCTCAGCTTGCCTTAGGCTCCCTCATCACTATCTAGGACCTCAACTTGAATTTTGTAAATATTTCTCTTTAGTTCCCTGTAGTCTATAACAATTCATCAGTTTTCCTTTGTCTTTCATAAAAATGTTTCTTAAAGCAATTTTTTGGGTGTATTTGGTGAAATGTATTTGGTAAGATCATGCGTACATGTGTTGGGCAGTAAGGATGGCAATTGAACAGGAGGCTGTCAAACGACTCCTTGTTTGCTTGAAGAAGAATTTTATGGAGGCCTTCCCAATACATGAATAATCTATGACCACTTATTCAATAAACTTTACCAATTAAGATTAGAAAAAGCCACGCAGATTTGGTTAAAAACAAAAGGTGACTATTAATTTTAAAATCTAACATTTTAAAAATAGATAGCATCTTTTCCATTAATTTTTATAAAACTCAGTTGATACAGGTTTCTAATTGTTGATGAGGCGATCGTATTATCGAATATGTAAGGCAAGTTTATAATTAACCCATTATTTATATGTTGTAGATTCAACTTCATAAAATAATTCTGTTCCTTGCAAATCCTTCCCAGGAAGGATCTTTTTTTTTTCTTCTTCTGCTTCACTCTAAAAAAAGCGTTGGCTAAGCAAAGATAAAATTGCAGCCAGAATCTTGCCTAGATTTTTCACATTTCAAATTAGTGTGATTCAAATTAATAAGTTTTTGTTGTACAAGAAACTTAAAGTTGTTACCAAAATATGATTTGGGAGAGCAGTCGAACTATTTATAAAACGAGTCTGTTCTTCTTAGATTGTGGCCCTCGGGGGTAAGAAGGGCAAGAAATCTCCTAGCTTCACCTCTTTACAGAGGACTATTGAATGAGGATGCACACACGCCCCAGCTCCACGAACATTGCTCTTTTTCGTCTCTTCTGTCTCAGCTATACTGTTTGAACTGCTGTTTGGAAGTGAACAGTTCACTTCTGACCCTAACCATCCAGAGATAGCTTGGCCCCCACAAGTGTGAAAGCTCATGGTCCACAAGACGGCCCCCTTCTTCATATGTCAGTAACTAACCCCCTGCCACTCTTCACTGAATCCCTACAAATCTGGGACTTCCCATCCCCGGTTCGGTGATTTTTGGAAGGACACAGAACTCTGTAGAAAGCACTGTACTTAGGACTATATTTTTGTTTTAAAGGATACAGATCAGGATTGGCCACGTGAAGATGAGGGAGCATCAGGCAAACTGAGGGCCAGGTACAAGCTCGCACCCCCCCCAACCCCCATACCCCTGCCTTGGGATACCCTCAGGCACTCCTGGCTACCCAAGGACACAGGAAAGGAAAGAAAACAAATGGTTAACTGACAGAGATCACAGTCAGGCAAGACAGGAATCTCCCCCAGGTTACAGATATCTCAGTAAATTACAAGAAAAAGCCTATTCTCCAGAATTCTATAGACTCAGTTTCCTGGAGTCCTTATATCAACCCCCAGCCCCCTACATAGTGAGGTGGGAAACAAAGGCAGAAGGAAATGACAGATAAAATTAAATTTCCTTATTAACCTGTAGCCATTGACAAATACTTGAGGCCTGCAGAGTAAACTATTTCTCCAGGAACTCCCTACTGTCTTCATGCTCACTGCTGTGCGAGAGGGAAAAACAAAGAACTTGACCTCTGCTAGGCCTTCAGTCTCCTGGGAGTCTCCTCTAGCATATGAAAATTCCCTTTGGAACATTCCCCTGAACTTGACCTCCCCCAGCCCCATAGTATATAACCAGTCACTCTGCACAACCCCAGTGTGGCTCTTGCTGCCCACGGCTCCTGTCTCCGTGTTTACTAAAATCACCTTTTTCCATCAAAGACCTCTCAAGAATTCTTTCTTGGCCATCGGCCCCGGGACCCCACCATCACCCCAAAACCTCATCAAAGAGAAGCACAGGGTGAGGTCAGGACAGGGTCCTGAATGTGGAGCCCCCGCACCCTCTTCTCAGGAATCCAAGCACATCACCCTCCCATGGCATGTCCTTTGCCAACCAGAAAGCTCCAATGAGGAGCATTTTTAATAGGGTTTCATTATGAATGAACATTCACCACTGGATTGAACTTTGTATCTAGCGCCGACCTTCCCTCCCCAAAGGTGTAAGGGTCAGGCTGGTAGCAGGTAGCTCAAAGCCCAGCCCTCCTCTCTTATCACATGGTCTTTGAACTTGACCATCATGAGCTATGGGACCAGCCAGGAGCAACAGAGACCTGCCTACCACATAGGAAATAGCAAGGATTCACAGGCTTTCTTTCAGGACAAAACCCCAATTCTCTGGGGTTTTTCCTTCCTTACTTTTTTTTTTTTCCTTTCTGATAGTAAACAACAGGATATGGCACACTGTTTGGAGAATAGAGAAAGGATGAAGAGAGAAATGTAAGCGTTTATCATCCTCACAGTGATCTCAGCACTGTGAATACTCTGATATAAAGTTTTAAAAGAATTTTTTTCTCTGCATTTTAAACAATAGTGGAGCATAGTGTATAGATTTTTTTTTCTTAATTTGTTAAATGTATCCCTAAATATTTAATGCTTGGATGCTGTTGAAAATAGGACTTCAAAAAACCTCATTCCCCAATTTTTTTTTTTGTAGAAATAGAGAAATGCAGTTAGTTGTATAGTTGTTGTATATTGACATTGTCCTTGAGATTTTCCAAATACATGGTTGTGTTGCCTGTATATAAAGTTTTATTTCTTCCTTCAGATCTGTATTTCTTCCTTCTCTTCCCCTTCTCCTCCTCTTGCTTCATTGTGATGGTTATGTAGGATATTTTTTAGGTGTTTTATAATACACTACAGTGTTAAATAGAGAACTGTACATCTTTGCGTCCCATCCCTGATCTTAGAGTAGATGTGTCTGGTCTCTCGCTATTAAGTATGATGTGAGCCGTAGATTATTCACAGATGGCCTTTATTAAGTTAAGGAAATTTTCTTTCTAGGTTTCTATGAATTTTTTTTCATCCTAAATGGATATTGCATATTTTTAAACACTGTTTTCCCACCTTTTAAGATGATTATTTCTTCCATTCTGTTAGTATAATGGATGACAACTGAATCACTTTTTTTTTTCCTCTCGGAGAGAGAGAGAGACACACACAGCGTGAGCAGGGGAGAGTCAGAGAGAGAGGGAGACGCAGAATCTGAAACAGGCTCCAGTCTGAGTTGGTAGTGGGCTCGAACCCACGAACCGTGAGATCATGACCTGAGCTTAATCGACTGAGCCACCCAGGTAGCCCCAGCTGAATCACTTTTGAGTGGTGTACCAACCTTGCATTCATTTGGTCATGGTGCATTATGCCTTTTATATATGCTGCTGGATTAAAAAAAAATTTTTTTTCTAATGTTTACTTTTGGGAGAGAGAAACAGAGCACAAGTAGGGGAGGGGCAGAGAGAGGAGGAGACACAAAATATGAAGCAGGCTCCAGCCTCTGAGCTGTCAGCACAGAGCCCAACATGGGGCCCAAACCCAGGAACTGTGAGATCATGACCTGAGCCAAAGTTGGATGCTTAACTGACTGAGCTACCCAGGTGCCCCATATTACTGGATTTCTTGAGAATTTTCATATTTATGTTCATGGACAGTATTGGTCTGTAATTTTTCTGTAATGACTTTTTTTGTTTTGTTTTCTCATCAGAGTAAAGCTGACCTTATGAAAGCTGAGACAAACTTTCCTTCTCTGTTTTCTGAAGGAGCCTCGGTAACATTGATACTATTTCTTCTGTAAATGTTTTTTGTAGAATTCCGCAGTGAAGCCATTTGAAGCTGGAGTTTTCTTTGCAGAACAGGTTTCCATTTCAAATTCAGTATCTGTAGTAGATACAGGGTTATTTGCACTTTCTCTTTCTTCTTGTATCATTTCTGATGACTTGTTTTTCAAGCAATCTGTTATTTCATGTAAGTTTTTTAATTATTGACTTAAAGTTGCCCACAATATGTGCTTAGAATCCTTTTTAGTGTCTATCATAACTGGGGTGATGTCCCTTAGTTTTTCCTTCAATTCTGATACTGAGAGTTAAAAAAGTTCTTTTATTCTTGATCACTTTGCTAGGGGGTTCTCAATTTACCGATATTTTCCAAAGTCAATGTTTAGCTTCATTGATTTTTGCCTCATTTTTGCTCATTTTCTTTCTCACCGATTTCTGGTTTTATTATTTTCTTTCCTATGCTTTTGTTCAATTCAGTTTTGCTTCTCCATTTCCTTTAAAGTGGAAAGCTTCTATCACTGATGTTTTTTTTCCTGTAATACAACATTTAAAATTTTATGATTTTTCCTTTAAATACTGTCTCAGCCATATCCCACAAACCTGATAGGCTATATTTTCATCATTATCTGGTTCCAAGTATTTTCTAATTTTTCTTATGATTTCTTCTTGAACTGATCAGTTATATATACATACGCTGATACCTATTACATATATACAGCTTTGTAATATATAACTTTTAAAATTTATTTTCATTTTCAAGTTCTGATTTAATATCATTGTAATCACAGAACATTTTCAGGATGAAAATTTTAATTGTTTTACCTCTATCAAAGTATATTTTATAGTCCGCATATAGGATATCTGGGCCAGTCTTTTGTGTGCCCTGAAAAGAAGAATATTTTGCAGGTTGACATATAAAATATCCTACAAACGACAATTAGGTCAAGTTGGTTGATAGGTTGATAGTGTTGTTCAAATTGTGTATACTGTTAATGTGCTTTGTTTGCTTTTCTAGCAAATAGTGCAAAAGGAACATTAACATTTCCAAGTAAAATTATGAATGTGTCTATTTCCCCTTTACATGCTGTTGGTTTTTAATGAATGTATTTTAAACTCTGTTGTTTAGGATTGCAATATAGGCCTTCTTCAAAACATTGATGCATATCATAACATAATGGTGTTCTTCATATCTGCTTTTATTCTTCGTCGTGAAGGTTTATTTTGCCTGGAAATTAATAACTATTCCAGCTTCCAAGCATTGGTGTCTTTCTTCTATCCTTTTGCTTGAAGTCAACCTTCCTTTCTTCCTCCCTTCCCCTCTCTTCCCTCCTCCTTCTTCCCTCCTTCTCTCCCTCTTACTTTTCCTCCCTCCCTTCCTTTCTTTCCTTTTCTTTTTTCTTTCTTTCCCTTGTTTTTTGAGCAGGTAATTGGCTTTATTAAGCAATTCATGAATTGGGCAGCATCTCATCTAGAAAATAGGGAAATGCTCTCTTTGTCTTTATATTTGCTCTGTTTGTAGTAGATGGCCTATGGTAGGCCCCTGCATTTTAGGGTGTGTGTGTGTGTGTGTGTGTGTGTGTGTGTGTAATTACCAGTGTGGTTGGATTTAATCTACATTCTTAATACGTGTTCCCCACCTGTCCTGTCCGTTCTTTATTCCATTTTCTTACAGTTCATGCCTTCTTTTGGATTGTTTAATCATTCGTTTATTAGCTCTATTCCCTTGTTTTATTGATTCTTTTTGTTCCTCTGGGATTTTCTATATTCAACTTTATTAGAGCCTACCTTTACTTAATACAATGCCACTTTTATGTATAATTTAAGAACCTTAACACAGAAAACTTCTGTTTTCCCTCCTCAGTCCTTGTGCGACTCTTAAAATATATTTTATTTCTCCACAATCCACCATGTATTTTTATGACTTTTTTATTATGTTTTTATTACTTTCTTATAGGTACGTTTTAAATAAGTTTAAAACTATGAATAAGAAATCCTTCCCATTTTGCTACTCTTTATTATTTTGTATAAATCCGGGTTTATCTGATAAAATTTTCTTTGGCTTAAAAACACCTGTCTGTAGTTCAGGCTTGCTAGAGATGATGTTACACAACTTTTATTTATCTAAAAATGTCTTTACGTGAATTTCAGTCTTATAGGATATTTTCCCTAGGTTCAGAACTATAGGTCGTGGGTTTATTTTTACTTTTGAAAGTTGATCTTTTTTAATGTTTATTCAGGTTTGAGAGAGAGGGTGTGGGCAGAGGAGGGGGAGAGAGGAAGGGAGACACAGAATCTGAAGCAGACTCAGGGCTCTGAGGTGTCAGCACAGAGCCTGATGCAGGGCCCAAGCCCTTGAACAAAAAGACCATGACCTGAGCCAAAGTTGGATGCCTAACCAACTGAGCCACCCAGGTGCCTCATTCCTTTTGTGATTTAAAGATATTATTCCGTTGTCTTCTAGATTGCCTCCCTCCCTCCCTCCCTCCCTCCCTCCCTTCCTTCCTTCCTGTTTTAGAGAGAGAGAGAGAGCAAGCAGGGGAGGGGCAGAGGCAGAGAATCTTAAGCAGACTCCAGGCTCAGTGCAGAGTCCAACCCGGGTCTTGATTTCATGACCCTGAGATCATGACCTGAGCCAAAATCAGCAGTTTGATGCTTAACCGACTGAGCCACCCAGTGCCCCCAGATGGCTTTATTTCTGATGAGAAGTCAGAGATCATTCTTAATTCTGTTCACCTTTATGTAATCTATCTTCTTGGCTGATTACTTTTTTAAGGACTTTCTTCTTATCTTTAATTAGAATAATTTGATTATAATGCACCTTGGTGTCACTTTTTAAATATTTGTCCTGCTTGAGGTTTAACAAGCTTTTTGGATCTGTGGTTTTATTCTTTTATAGTTTTTTAAAAATAAAATTTGGAAGAATTTAAACATTATTTTTACAGAAATGTTCTGCCTCTCCCTCTTGCACCTGTCTTTTGGAAGTCAACTTACATGTGTGTCAGTACATCGCAAATTGTTCCACAGGAATCCCAGGCTCTGCTTATTTTTTTTCAGCCCTTTTCCTTTGAGTTTTTCAGTTTGGATGGCTTCTATTCCTAGGTCTTCAGGTTCACTAATCTTTTCTTTTGCGTTGTCTCATCTCCTCTGTTAACCCCATCCAGTGAAACTATTAATTCAGATAAAGTATTTTTCACTTCTACAGGTCTTTGTTAGTTCTTTTTCATATCTTAAATTTTCTCCATTTCTCTTGCCCCTAGGGTTACTTTTCAATCCTTGGCCAGAAATAAAATATTTTTTGAGTCCTTGTCTGCAAATTCAAATTCCATTATCTCTGCTATTTCCGGATCTGTTTCTATTGGTTGGTTTTCTTACTGGTTATAGTTTACAATTTCCAGCTTTTCCATTTGCCTAGTAATTTTTTATTGAACACTGACCATTGTGGTGCCACATTGTGGACTGTATGGATTTTGTTGTATTCTATTACAGGGTATTCAGTTTTACGTTGGCCAGCGCTTGTCATTTGCATGATCCTTCCAAAGCTTGTTTGTAAGTTTGTTTTGAATGAGTTTAGAGGAGTTCTTCCCTTAGGGTTAGTGTAGTCCTTCTACTAATACCTTCTGGGGTCTGTATGGCAGAATGCTAAAGGCGTTCAGTGAATTTTCTCTACCTGTAATGGTCATAGTTTGAATGAATCCAGCTTTCTGGACTCATTCTTTCCCCAGAACTTGTAGTTTGCTCAAAAGCTTCGAATCTCAGCTAAGAACTCAAAAGGGTTTCTGTTCCTATCCAGCTGCCTCAGCCTCCCTGAAGCCTCCAGTCTCTGTCCCTTTTAAAACTCAACAGGACCACTGAGCTCTACTTGATACTCACATCTCTGTACCACAGTCTGGAAAGTGCCTTCAGACAAATCTGGGGAGATCATAGGGCTCACCTCATTTGTTTGCCTTTTCTCAGAGATCACAGGCATGTTCTGCTTGTCTGGACTGTCTGAAAATAGTTGTTTTCTAGCTTTTGTCCTCATGCTTAGTTTTCTACAGACAGAGTCAAGCCTGGTTTCTCTGTTATAGCTAAAAACTGAAATTTTGCCCTTCCTATAAAGTTCTGTACCATTTTTTTCTTTTAAGTGTTTTTTATGTTCTTCAGGAATTATCCTTTAAATGACTGGAGAAGAATCCTTGAATAGATACACCATAATTTGCATAAGAATCCTCCATAATCTATGTGTGCTCATGGACCCCAGGTGTAGTGCATTAATATTAATGTACATTTTTTATTATTTCTATAGGATTAAATGAAAATACTGTGTCACAGGAAACAGATATTTGCATGACTCTTTGCACAAATTACCAAGTTGCCATCCAGAAAGATCATTTTAGTTTAAGCCCAGCAACACTATATGAAAGTGTGCATATCACCATGACTTTGCTGGCACTGGATATTAAAATATTTTTTAAATATTCAATTTAAGTAAAAATTGATATCTTATTATTAGAATATCATTTAGAGGTTCATTTTTTTATTATTGCTATGCATGAATTTGTATAACACCTGTTGGCTGTTCGCATTTGTTTATGAAAAACCTATTAACTTAAAATACGTATGTTTTAAAATCTCAGTAGTGGAGAAGTTCTTACAATGAAAACAGTCCTCACCTGTCCCACACCACATCATGCCAGTTTTATTGCTCAAAGAAAGCAAGTTTTAACTCTAGATTTTTAAACTAGGTCTTATAAGGAATGCTACTACTTCAGTTACTAATTTTAATACTTCCTACTGCTTTAGGTTGGACTCTTAGTTTAATCCTCTACCTTCCTTTCCTATCCTTCCAGTATATTTATATAGTTAGATCAGTGTTTACATTATTGGGTCCGCGTAATGATGTTCTATGCAAAGATGCTACTGTGTTATTACCCTTTTCATCCCTGAAGGTTTTTTTCCCTCTTCCTAAAGTGTGTAGTTGTTCATTTTTTTTTTTCTTCCTGTGATAGCCTCCTTAACAAATTTACGTTTTAGCTCTGGCATGCTGGCATGTTTATATTTATTAGTATAAATATATTACTTTTCTATGAGACCATCTCTCTTTCACCTTCCTGTTTACTTTCTAGACCACGTTTTCATCAGACTTCTGTAGCTGTTCTCTGCATGTGTCTCGTTGTTTTCTGGATTCCACACTTCTAGTCTTTTACTTTTCTGTAGTTTGGCTACAGCACATTCTAAAGTAATTTGGAAGAATCACACATACTATGTTTCCTTAAATGTGGAATTCCAACTTCAAATTAATTTTCATGAAAATTTGAGGATATTCTTGTGTTAGAGCATTGAGTAGTTTTGAGAAGTCAAATACCTTCTGACTTTCATTCTTTTTTGGTGTGACCCTTTATTCTTTGGAACATCTGGGGGTAGTCTCTTTATTATTGATGTTCCAGAATCTCCTGATGGTACACCTTGACATTCATTGCGCCTGATATGCAGTTGGTCTTTTTAGCTAAAGGCCCTTGTCTTTCAGCTCTGGGAACTTTTCTTACATTATTTTAATACTTCACTTCCTTTGAGTTTCTGTTCTCTCATTCTATGAATTTTGTCAGTTGGGTGTTAGATTTCATTGAGAGATTCCCTTTATTTTCTTATTTTCCATCTTTTGTCTTTTTCTAATTTCTGGAATATTTTCTTTGTATTCTGACTCATACATATATGAATTCATTTCTTTTGGTACTCCTATTTTATTTTGAAGAAGTCTTGTTTTCTGTTTCTTTTTTCATAGCATATGGTACATCTTTACTCAAAGGACTTTTTTTTTTTTTTTTTTTTTGTTTTTTTTTTTTTTTTTTTTTTTTTTTTTTTTTTTTTTTTTTGCCAACTTTTAATTTTTGACTTATCATGGTATCCCTCTTTTGTATAGGAGTTTTCCCTCACACCAGGTGGCCATTGGCTATGAGTTTATCTTTAAGAGTGAGGCCTTGAGACTTCCAAATTCCAGCTGTATTTTGGACTAGATTCTCTAAAGGGCTCTCCTACAAAAAAGCAAAAAACCAATTAGATCTTAGATGAATCATATTATAATGCATGCTGAGTTTTCAGGAAGTGACAAAAATTTTTGAGCCCCTGTAAAACAACCACCGCAATCAAACGTAAAAACCAAAACGCTTTATGCTGACACCTGAGCGGAATCTGTTGAACAGAATGATAAAGCTAAAATGATGTCATCAGGAAAGAAAATATTGGTCAAAGGCAGCAACTAAAAGGATACATATAGAAATTCCCATTAAATGTGGAACTTAAAAATGTATATTTAAACAACTCATGGGCAAAAGAATAAGCTATAATGGAAATTTAAAATATCTAGAGCAAGAAATAAACACTAAATATGAAAATATTGAGAATATTTCCAAAGAGTGCAGTAAAGTTCACAGCCTTAAATGTTCATAGAGAAAAGAACAAAAATTAAAACATCCAGTTTAAGAAAGTAAGCAAAGGAACAACAAAATAAATCCAAAGAACGTGTAGAAGGAAGGAGATTCCAAACATACAGAGACAGATTAATAAAATAGAAAAGTTAATGATATGGGGATCGGGAAATAGAGCCCCCTGGTGGAAAGATCGCAAGAAAGAGTGAAAAAGCACATAAATGATATTACAAATGAATAAGGGGCAAAGTTTAAAAAGGTACAAGAGAGGGGCGCCTGGGTGGCTTAGTCGGTTAAGCGTCCGACTTTCGCTTAGGTCATGATCTCGCGGATCGTGGGTTTGAGCCCCGCGTCGGGCTCTGTGCTGACTGCCAGCTCAGAGCCTGGAGCCTGTTTCAGAGTCTGTGTCTCCCTCTCTCTCTGACCCTCCCCTTTTCAAGCTGTCTATCTCTCTCTCTCCTAGAAATAAATAAAAATTTAAAAAAAAAAATAAAAAAAAATAAAAAGGTATAAGAGAGGGGTGCCTGGGTGGCTCAGTCAGTTGAGCATCTGACTTGCGCTCAAGTAACGATCTCGCGGTTCATGAGTTCAAGCCCCACATCAGACTCTCTGTTGTCAGCCTGTCAGTGCAGAGCCCACTTTGGATCCTCTGTCCCTCTCTCTCTGCCCCTCCACTGCTTGTGCCCCCACCCCAAAAAAAAGTGATAAGAGAATACAGCATGTAGATAAATGTTAAAACACAGATGACATGAATTTAGAAAAAAAATAACAAAATTGATCCAAGAAGAAATAAAAGCATGAATAAATTTATAGTCATTAAATAAGTTCAACAAATGGATAAAAATCCTTCTACAAATAATGCATCAAAGACATTAAAGCAAGTTTTACCAGACTTTCAAGAAACAGATTATTATAAAGAGATTATTATAAACTTTTTCTTCAAGAGAAAGGAAAAAGGGATAGGGCTTCCTCATTCTGCTGGACTCGGCTCCTGATTCACACTAAAAAATTTAGGGTAAAATACATGTGGTCATTTCAGTAGACACAGAAAAATTATATCATGGAATTTAACACCTACTCATGATTCACAACAAGAAAAACACTGGGAAGGGAGCATAAGTTAATAAAATGTTCTGACAGCAGCAAAACCAAAGGCAAATAAAACAAGAGTAAATATTGTTACTTATTTTAAGTTTTTTTTAGTAAGCATCATTTAAAAAAATTTTGTTAAAAAAATAAAAAATAAAAATAAAAAAATTATTGTTTTATATTTAGAGAGAGAGAGAGATAGTAAGCAGAGCAGGAGCAGAAGGAGAGGGAGAGAAACAATCCCAAGAAGGCTGTCAGCACAGAGCCCAACTCTGGTCTCGATCTCACAAACCGTGAGACCATGACCTAAGTCAGAATCAAGAGTTGGACACTTAACTGACTGACCCACCCAGGCGCCCAGCATCGTTTTTTTTCTTCAAGTGTATTTATTTTTATTTTCAGAGCGGGGAGAGAGAGAGCATCTAAGCAGGTTCCATGCTATCAGCACAGCACCCGGACATGAGACTTAATCTCACAGACTGAGAGCGAGACCTGAGCTAAAAACAAGAGTCTGACGCTCAACCAACTGAGCCGCCCCAACAAGCATCATTTTTAATGCTGAAAGTTAGAAAGCATTTCACATGAGGAACAAGAATGTCCACTATTCAGGCTTTTATTTCATCATTCTACCCGTGGCCCCAGAGAGTGTAGTAAATCAAGAAAATTATATGAGATTGGAAGGGAAAAAAACACCGCCATTTTGTAGACTATGGATTTAGGTAAGCCCACAGCTCTCAGACTAGTTATTAGAAATAATAAAAGTATTGAATAAGATGAGCTCTAAGAAATCAGCTTCTAAGAGCGTCTGGGTGGCTCAGTTGGTTAAGCATCCGACTTTGGCTCAGGTCATGCTCACATGGTTCGTGGGTTTGAGCCCTGCATCGGGCTCTGTGCTGACGGCTAGCTCAGAGCCTGGAGCCTGTTTCAGATTCTGTGTCTCCCTCTCTCTCCAACCCTCCCCTGCTCACACTGTTTCTCTCTCTCTCTCGGAAATAAACAAAACATTAAAAAAATTAAAAAATAAAAAGAAATCAGCTTCCAACCAGATAAAACAGTAACACAAAATACTAAGACAATCCAAAAAGGGAACTGGAAGATGTGCAAAAACATTTTGCTAACGGCCATGCATAGCACGGGTTTCTGATCCTCAGAGTGGCTGAGTGCTGGGCACAGGTTGCTGGCACCCCTCGGGCTTCGCTTCTGTGCCTTCCATTCCCAGAAGCAAGGTTGCCCTGAAGCCTTCACATTCTCCCTCTTCCCTCTGCCAGGAGCTGTTTGAACTGCCCGCATGTGTTGGCTCAAGAACAGAGAGACTATAGTTCCTTTCTTTCCAAAAACTCTCTGTTCCTTTGAGACCTCTCCGAGTTCTCGAAGTCTCTGGCGTGGGGAAAGCATCTGGTCTGAGTTCATCCATAGAGCTGTTATCGCTACATCCACAGGAATAATTGCTTGATCTTTTCAGGTATAAGTGCTCCTTTACTGACAGGACCTGGGGCCCCGAGGCAGATCTCCTCCTCCCACCCCAGAGATGTTATTCTAATAGAAGATGAAAGTATCCAGATACTAAAAGTAATAAGAAACAGCAGGAAGACGTTTCGTCATGTGATAAACTGCATTTGGGGATCAGTAATCCCCAGGTACGGAGTGAGAGCCTAGTTTCTCTAGCTGCGTGGTTTTCAACCGGGGCTTTTTTGCTCCCGGGGACGTTTGGCAGTGTCTGGAGGCGCTGTTGGTGGTGGCGGCTGGTGGTGGCGGCTAGTGGTGTTCCTGGCGTCTTGTGGGGACAGGCCAGGGATCTTGCTAAACATCCCGTAACGCACAGGACAGCCCCTGAGCAAAGAGTGACCTGGCTCAAAAAATCGGTAGTAGCGAGGTTGAGAAACCCGGCTCTAAAGTCAGCAACTCATCCAAAAGTTAGAAATCCAGACTGTCATCCCAGTAATAACAGCACTTATTGAGCACTCGGGACATCCCAGATGACGTGCTAAATAAATTGCGTGTATATTCCCACAGAATCCTCATAGCTCCTCCTGTGGGGGAGGTACTATCTTTGTACCTATCTGACGCATAATAAAACTGAAGCTCGGGGAGGTGTAACCGATGACTAAGGGATAGAGCTGGAATTCAAACTGGTCTGTAGGACTCCAGGGCCAGACCTTTCAACTAGGCTAAACTGCTTCCTGAGTAGGGCCAGTGCCCTCATCTTATTGATAAGAGACTGTATGGGATCTTGATACAGGTGTGTTCCTCTTTCAGTCCTTATAGGAAAGGGCTCTAGTGATGTGGGACAGGTTTAGCCTGGAATTGTTTTTATACTACTGTCTACGTACTTCATATGCATATATGTATATATAATATGTATGAGAGAGATATGTGATATATATCACACGCATAACAGATGTCATGTATAATATATTATATATCATATATAATATATGCTATAATATATCACATATATTCTATAATATATCATATTATATATGCTACAATATATATCATATATGCTACAATATATATCATATATATTATGTTATATATGAGATTATGACATATATATGATATATATACCAGAATATATATGCATGCATGTGTGTATATATATAATATATATATAAATATATTTATACACATGCATACATACATGCACATATGTACATATACACACACACACAGACTATATCTCTTAATTGTCATTCTACTACTTGAGTCAACATCAAATGACCTCCCTAAAGCCCTAGAGCTGGTTGAAGGGGGAACTGAGATCCATACCCTACACCATCACACAAACCCCCAGATATCAGACTTTATAGCACTTGATTGTGTACCCCTCCCTACCCCCCAACAGGAAGCTTTTGAAGCTGTACCTTCTTCTCCCTTCTATCCATGTCTTAGCTCGCGTTAGCCAGAAAACAGAGCCTGAGACAAGGGTTCGGTGCACATAGTTTATTTGGGAGGTAATCGCAGGAAACAAGAATGAGGCAGTCAGTCAGGAAGAAAAGCCAATAAGAGGTGTGTTGTTGAGGTCCCCATTGGGAGCTCCCATCCCCATTGCCTTGAATCCATGCCTTTCCAAGCTGCACGTGTACTCGGGTGGAACATAAAAGAGCTTGAGGCATGTAATAGGGAAGTGCCACTGTGCACTGCATGCCTGAGAAGCGGTGATTTCGGTGGAATGGGGTTTCGTTCACATGAAACTGTCCTCTGCAGGTATAGCTGGATTCACAGTTAGGCTTCAGGGATATGAACCCACTACTTCGGAAAGGTTCCCCAAGAGCAGTGGCAAAACAGCGGGTGCATGGTGGTTTCTCAACTAAGTTTGAATATCCTTCTGCTTCACATAAAAAGGAGAAGACTTGCTGGGATAACGAGCTGTCACACTGTGATCAGATGGCCCCTGTATCGTGGGTGTGCTGCTGCCTTCTTGACATCAGCTCCCCACTTTCTCCTTTCAAAATGGTGCCAGAATGATGGGGTTTTTGGTACAAGTTCTAGACCAATATAATCAACAAGAGGTAATCCTTTTTTTTTTTTTTTAATTTTTTAATGTTTATTTTTGAGAGAAAGAGAGATAGAGTGCAAGCAGGGGAGGGGCAGAGAGAGAGGGAGACACTGAATCAGAAGCAAGCTTCAGGCTCTGAGGTGTCAGCACAGAGCCCCCATGCAGGGCGCGAACTCAAGAACCATGAGATCATGACCTGAGCCGAAGTCAGATGCTTAACCAACTGAGCCACCCAGGCACCTCCACAGGAGGTAATCCTTAAGGCTCCAGCTCCTCATTGCTATTCTTGAGGAAGTTACCCTTGAGGATAACGGTTAACTAGATGGAAATTGGAGAGATGTGCACTAAATTAATGCACTTACAAATCCACCTTGTGGTGGAGTCTGACGGCTGTATTCAGAATGACAAGTGCAAGCTGGTTATATATCCTGAGACAGGCCAAGAGGGGGAGGTGATATATACAAGTGCAATTACGAAATGAAAGTCTTGTGACATAAGGAAGCAGAAGCTGCTTGAGTGGACCTTTTATGTTCTTAAAGCCGTAGCTAACACTCAGGGAGCACTTACCATGCATTCAGTCTTTTAAGGCCACCTTGAGAAACTATTATTTATTTATTTATTTTTAGAAATTATTTTTTTAGGGGCACCTGGGTGGCTCAGTAGGTTGAGCATCTGACTTTGGCTCAGATCATGATCTCACAGTTCGTGGGTTCGAGCCCCGTGTTCAGCTCTGTGCTTTTAGCTCAGAACCTGGAGCCTGCTTCGGATTCTGTGTCTCCCTCTTTCTCTGAACCTCCCTTGCTCATGCTGTCTCTCTCTCCCAAAAACAAATAAAACATTAAAAAAATTTTTTTAAAGAAATCAGTTTTTAAATTTTTTTTTTTTTTTTTTGAGAGACAGCACGAGCAGGGGAGGGGCAGAGAGAGAGTGAGACACGGAATCAGAAGCAGGCTCCAGGCGCTGAGCTGACTGTCAGCACAGAGCCCAACACGGGGCTCAAACCCACAAATGGTGAGATCATGACCTGAGCCGAAGTCAGATGCTTAACCGACTGAGCCACGCAGGCACCCCCGGTTTTGCAGTTTAAAGAAGGTGAAAATATTGATACTTTGTTGAACTATAACTTCTAAGGAGGAAGGAACAGTGAGAGAGCTTTCAGCCTGCTCTTTGCATTATCTTATTTCATCCCCACGACACCCTCTCAAGTAGACGATGGTGTTATTATCCCCATTATCATAGGAGGAAACGGAGGCACACTGAGTTAAATGACTTATCCCAGGTCGCACTTCTGGTAGGTTGGAACGTTTTGTTGTGTAGACCTAACGCTTTCATTTTTTAAAGTGTCAGAGCTGGCCCGTTCACATATAGTGCTCAACAGTCTCTTGGTTTATTAAAACCTAAGCTAGCCTGCACTCACTCTGTTATTTGCTGACTGGGCCTCGGAACCTCAGAACCTTGAAGCCCAGTATGGCAGGGACGCAGTGTCCTATGGGAGGAAGTTGGCCGCCATGTTGTTTCAGAGCAGCTGATTTTTTTTTTATGGAAACTTGCTCTTTTCCTCAGTCTCTTGGATTTTTCCTTTAAATTAAAGGCCACCAGTTGATCATGGTGGCAAAGACAAGTGTTCTGTGAAGGGGAGGTATATGCAAAAAGACCTCCAAAGGCCAAAGGCGCTGGAAGGCTGAAGGGAAAGGACAGTAAGTCCAGCTTGGTGAGAAATGGTTTATTTCAGGGCACTTAGAAACCTGTCTGGCTGTCTCAAGGCGAGTAGATCACCCCTTACGGCACTTTCCCTAAATCTTTTGTGGCCCTAGGGGCCAGGAGCCTGTGCTGAGGGGCCTCTGGGAGGAGAATGAGAATAGCTGTGTGTCCCTCAGATCTCCTGGGCTGATCAAGGAGGGTAAGCCCAGAGAGTATACTTATGGGTGTGGTTAAACAAAGGGAAAGATTGGGGCTGGAGAGGGTATAGTCCCGGTTCTAGAAGGCTTCAGATTACAGAGAGGTCTTCATGGTGGAATCGTCCAAGATAGCCTTAGTTGGCCTCACACTTATTCTCCAGTCTGCAAACTTGACCCCAACAAGGTGCCATGTATAATTCCAGCTGACATTCTTTTCATCTTAGGTCTGGCTTTTTTTTTTTTTTTTTTTTTTTAATTTGGGCTCTTTTTCTGTACTGATGTCTCATTGGATGTGTGTGTGAAAAGGATGTCTGTGAATGATCTTGTAAGATGTTAATAAAGGGCAGTAAAGATCAAATTAAAATACATCCTTGGCTCTTAAAGGGCTACAGTTTGAATCCCAGCGAACAGCGGACACACTTCGTTCAACCGAGCAAGTATTTATTTGAGATCTGTTTTGTGATCAGTTAGCACATGTCATTAAGTTTCACCAAAATGCAGTCTCTGATCTGGAAGATGGGATATAGGGCAAATGTGTGTGTATTTTATCTATTGATTTTTCAATGAAGAAAGTGTTTTTATGTTTATTTTTGGGAGAGAGAGACAGGATGTGAGCGGGGGAGGGGCAGAGAGAGAGAGGGAGACACAGAATCCAAAGCAGGTTCCAGGCTCTGAGCTGTCAGCACAGAACCCGACGCGGGACTAAAACCCGGCAACCGCGAGATCGTGACCTGAGCTGAAGTCAGACATTTAACTGACTGAGCCACCCAGGCGCCCCAAATGTGTGTGTATTTTGAATCCTACCAAGCTAGCTAGGCTTTTGAATCTGTATAACATAACTTGCAAGAATTCACCTTAGAAGCTTAGCCCACGTATCTCCTATCGCTTTCTTTTTCCTTCCTGTTCAGTAGTGATTGTACTGCTGTATTTTCTGTCACCCTTTGGGGATCATCATCTTTTTATAACCCCCTTCTTTTCTATCTGTTTTATTTGCCCTTATGGCACCTAGCAGCATATCTGCACCCGGTGAGCTCTCAACAGATGTCTTGGATAAATTAACACGCAACATAGCCTCTATTTTCAACTCTTGATTTTTATGAGCATGAGGATAATTTAAAATATTCTGTTGTATGTAAAATCTCCTACCGCTCTCTTCCTTAAACCAACATGTAGTCCTCATTGCCTAGAAGCAAGACGGAATCCAGCAAAAAACTGGAATATTCAGTTAGTTTCTACCCCGTGAATTAAAACTTTACAGAAATATTTCAGACTTCTTAAATGCAAAAGTGAACTGAACGTGTTGATAGATATTCTGCTCTATCCATTTTTACTGCCCGGGGGCACCAAGGCTTCAAGAATGTGCATGAAGAATTATACGCGCTCCCCTGGTTATGCTCAGGCACTGGGGCTCCCCTCCCATCTTTCAGAAAGGGCAGAAGGGAGGCTTTGGTTTTGGGGAAGCAAAGAAATCAAGAAGCCACTTGACTGAGACTTTTTACCCAAGTCCTGGTGGCTTGTGAAATAGCCTCCTTTTCCTGCCCCTTTACAAGATCACTGCATGCCCCATTGAGACCCCCTTTAAGAAGGGCGGTGCAATGGGGCGCCTGGGTGGTTTAGTTGGTTAAACATCCAACTTGAGCTCAGAGCGTGACCTCGCAGTTCGTGGGTTCGAGCCCCGCATCGGGCTCTGTGCTGACAACTCAGAGCCTGGAGCCTCCTTCGGATTCTGTGTCTCCCTCTCTCTCTGCCCCTCCCCTGCTCATGCTTTGTCTCTCTGTCTCTCAAAAATTAATAAACATTTAAAAAATAATTTAAAAGAAGGGCAATGTGGTACAATGGTCAGAGCCCACCACTGGGTTTCTACCTCTGCCCAGCCACATTTTAGACTCTTTCTTTTGACACCATGCCTACAGTGCTGATACTTAGTTGCTTCATCTGTAAAATGGTAACCAGAGCACTTCTAACGCTAGGTGCTAGCACGTGATCGGCCCCGAACAAACATTTTTTCTTCCCTTATTGAAGAAACCTCTGTCTTCTGTTTTCTTAAAAAAAATTTTTAATGCTTATTTATTTGAGAGGGAGGGGCAGAGAGAGAGGGGGAAAGAGAGAATCCTAAACAGGCTCCATGCTCAGCGGGGCTCAATCCCACGACTGTGAGATCACGACCTGAGGCAAAACCGAGTCGGAGGCTCAACCAACTGAACCACCCAGGTGCTCCCGTGTCTTTCCTTTTCAAGCTTTCTGTTTTTCCTAACTCCTAAGGAGTAGTTATTTTTTTTTTAACATCACCTCTTTCCCGCCCCCCCCCCCCCAAGCATATTTTTCAGGTGGTTGAAGATAGAAAACAAGGCTTATGTTAGAGGAGAAAAGCATCCCTTCCAGAGAAATTCCGGTGTTCGGCAGTCTGTCTGTGAAACCCGTGAGATTAATCAAAGCTCCTGACACTTGCTGGGAAACAACAAGGATGTTGGAACTGACCCGGGACTTTTCAGTTGTAAAAATTGCCAATTTCATGGTGATCGGTTGTTTGTAACACTACTGTCCTGCTCATACGGACCTTTTCAGCGCTAAAGTGAACGTTCCCCAAGTTCAAGGGAGTTGATGCTGCATGAGACACAGGGAATGGCTCCCGCCCCTGCACCCCATGTCCCCCGTGTCCCCAGATGCTGGACAGACCCTGGAGAAAGAGACCCCAGCTCCCAGCCCCTGCTTCCTACCCAGGAAGAGCTTCCGACCCCGCGTGTGCTGAAGCATTAGCACCTTTGATCTCAAACACTTGGCTTTGGGAACTCTTCCCCCAGAACAGAGGTTTCCCTGGAAAACCTGGCACTTTTCTTTTCCCCACTCGCTATTGCTGGTGTCACCATCTAACCTGGCAGGGAGAAACCCGAGTGGTAAGGAAGCGTGTTTCCCTGCATGGAGGCAGTCAAGCCACAGCTCGCCGCTGTTTCCTTGCGGGACCTGCTCACTCGAGATGCGCCACGTCAGTAACGTCACATCCACTCGCCCCCTGCAGTACTTGGACAAGGGGCCCCTGGCCAGGTGGCCCGTCTCTAATTGTGGCTTCTGGTTAGCCTTGATTCTGGAAGTGCCTTTCTCCCATTCCCCGTGGGGAAGAGGCTTCCCCTTCGCGGCGTCTCCGGCTTGCAGATCTTTAAAACAATTTTTTTAATGTTTTATTTATTTCTGAGAGAGAGAGAGAGAGAGAGACAGCGTGAACAAGGGAGGCTCAGAGAGAGAGGGAGACACAGAATCTGAAGCAGGCTCCAGGCTCCGAGCTGTCAGCACAGAGCCCGGCGCGGGGCTCGAGCCCATGAGCCATGAGATCATGACCTGAGCCCAAGTCAGACGCTCAGCCAACTGAGCCCCCCAGGAGCCCCTTATGAGTTGTCACTGCATGTAGGACAGATGCAGAACTGTAATACAGGCTTCCTTCTGGTCTGCAGTTCAGGTTTCTAAACTAAGCTCTTCTTCTCTGCTCACCTCCTTTCCTCCTACCCTAAAAGGAAAACAGTCCATTTAAACCAACTGGGAAAACCAAATAGTCCGCAAAATGGAACAGTGAGGCGCCCCACTGTGGCGTCGCAAACCCACGCTGCTGAGGCGGGACTTCATGGCCCGGAGAGTTAATAGGAGAATGATGACCTTGAATGAACTCCGTGTAGGCCAGGAAGGTCTGGCTGTTGAAGCCTGACGCTGGCCTGCTTCTGTCCTGACAGTACAGGAGCAGGGGCGGGTAACAATTTGAAGGAAGCACGGGGAAGGGAACACTGGATTCCTGTCTTCATACGGGCCATCGAGCACGGGACCTTGTTTCTTCTTCTGTAGGCCGCTGCGTCCCCATATGCCATTGAATCCTGCCACACAAGGATGGCGATCTGGCCAAGAACATGCCACCCTTCATGTCCTTCCCGCCACCACCCAGTCATGTGGGGGAGCATCAGAGTTTGAGACCATGAGGACTCGGGCAGCCCTTATTACTGATGTCATTTTAAAGTACCTGTTCATAGGGCCGCCTGGGTGGCTCAGTCAGTTAATGAGCATCTGACTCTTGATTTCAGCTCAGGTGGTGTTCTCACAGTTCGTGGCCCCGCCTAGGGCTGTGTGGACATTGCAGAACCTGCTTGGGATTCTGTCTCTCTGCCCCTCCCCTGCATTCTCTCTCTGTCTCAAAATAAATAAATAAAATACATAAATAAATAATCTGTTTGCCTCTTTTGGGGAAAGCTTACCTAGCATTGTGACACTGGTGTCACCACATCCCTTTACATTTTTTTAATGTTCTCTTTTATTTTTGAGAGAGAGAGAGAGAGAGAGAGAGAGAAGGCGCAAGTATGAGTGGGGGAGGGGCAGAAGGAGAGGGGGACAGAGGGTCCCAAGCTGGCTCTGTGCCGACAGCAGACAGCCCGATGTGGGGCTCAGACTCAAAAACCATGAGGTCACGCACGACCTGAGCCAAAGTCGGACCCTTCACCGACTGAGCCACGCAGGTGCCCTGCCCCCTTCACATTTTTATAATTCAGACGAGTGGCCGGGGGTTGAACGCTGTCATGCTAGCCCTCTGGGTGGGAAACGGTGAGTGCTTTCTAAACTAAAGAGGGTGCAGTCTGGAGTACATAGAGGCAGGCCGGCAGCTGCCCACAACCCAAGGCAGAACCAGGTAAGTGCAGAGTAGAGACAGGGCTGCCCTGAGGAGGGGGTGTGGGGTGATGTGACCATAGACCTTGGGTAGCCTTAGGGGAAGAGTGTCCACTAGTTCAAGATGGATGATTTCCAGGCTTTGGGTGAAGCCAAGTGCTCGGAAGGGACAGCCAAAGTGCTGGCGGGATTGGGCCGGGGGCACCCAGAGGGGACCTGGTGGGGACACGGTGTAGCAAACAGTGGTCAGGGGCCCTGACTCCAGAGCCAGTCGGCTGGGGCTCACCTCTCGATTCTATCACCTAATAGCTGGGCCATCTGGGGAAAGTTACTTAATCACTCTGTGCTTCCTTTTTCCTTAGTAAAATGGAAATAATTGTACCTCCTTCATAGGATTCTTGTGTAGTAAGCTTATTATAGATTATCCCTCCTATATTAGTGCTCATGTAACAGGTAATAATTATGTAAGTATATGTGATACTACATATACATACTGCTGTATAACATAATTAGAATTTATATTATAATATCGCTAACTAGTAGCTACTAAAATGGCTATTGTAATATTATAAATTGAAGCTCCGTGGTGTAGGACCTAATATGCCAATTTGGTGACTGGCATTCATTTTGTAAATAATGGGGAGCCTCGAAAGGGGCTCAGGGTACGTTTTCTATGATCTGACATTGTTTCTAGAAAATAACTCTGACAACAGTGTGAAGGTCAGTTGGGCACCAGTGAGATGGGCAGCAGGATGACCCATCAGATGCCGCTTTCCATCAAGACGGGGCATGAATAGGGTTGTAACCGGAGCTGCGATAGCCCACGTGGGAAGCAGGGCTATATAAGAAGTGACGGGGGTCAGATAAACAAGGTTTCACGGCAGATGGATGAGGGGTGCAGGAGAGACTGCATTCCGATGTATGTCCCACAGAGTGAAGTTCAGGACTATCATGGCCTTTAAATTCATGGGTTTGTGCACCACTATGCATGTGTGTATGTCCATATATAAACGTGTGTGTATAGCCACATACTGAGTCTCATAAGAAAAATGCACACAGTGTCAGGGTACACCGTGTGTTTAGGCTGTACGTTCGCCTCTGTGTGATGCAGATGGAATTGGTTCCTGAACCCCACGGCCACCAGCCTTCACTAAGGATTCATCTCAGTGTTGAAATATCTGCCCCCACTTTCTTTTTTTCTTCCTTTAATTTTTTATAAATCAAATTTTTATTAAAAAATTTTATAAAAAATAAATGCTTATTTTTTTTTGAAAGAGAGACCGAGCGTGAGCAGGGAGGGAGCGGGGGAGGGGAGGGACACAGAGAGAGAAGGAGATGCAAAATCTGAAGCAGGTTCCAGGCTCTGAGCTGTCAGCACAGAGCTCCACACTGGGCTCGAACTCACAAACCACGAGATCATGACCTGAGCCGAAGTCGGACGCTTAACCGCCTGAGCCACCCAGGCACCCCTATTTGCCGGCACTTTCTAAATAGCAAACAATCCAATAACAAAATCACTTTTAAAAAATTCACTTTTGAGCGTTTCAGTACAAAAGGATTTTATTTTTTACATCTAAGTGTTTTGTGTTTTCATGAGTTTTTAATTAGGCTAACTGATTAAACCCCCCAACTACATCTTCAGCTTCTCTATGTAATTATATGAAGTGTAGCTGTCCTGAACTACGGGCAACTTCCTCCACACCTGATCGGAGATGAGCTTTGTAAGCGTCCTCGAAATGACGCTTTAAAAATACGTGGGCATGTCATCACCAGCTTGCGGGTTAAGACCTCCTCAGATGTCAAACTACCTACGTACCAGTTCTTCCCAAATACAGGACTTGACGCTAGAGATGTGCTAACTGACTTGTCAGAGTTGCGAGAATTATAGTGCCAGTTATTGAAAAGGGGAGATGAGCAGATGGGACTTCCTTGTATCAATCCCTCTACTTTCAAACACTTAAAATCTTTCCTGTTGTTCTCTTTCGTTTTTAAGGAGAACTAAACTGTTGGAAGATGGAAGATCCTGTTTAGAACTGGTGCCCAGAGAGCATGTGATATGATTTTAGGGCCACCGATCCACCACTCGATTGGCTCTGTCAGTCAAGGTCATTGCCTTTAGTGTTTTTAAAAATGAACAAGGGTGGGCTGTGAGTGTACACAGTCCTGCGTAAATAGCCCCTGGACAGTAGCACATATTGGGGGTTTTCGGTTTGTGTCATTTTGTTTAATTAGCTGTCGTCTTAACTGCCAGAGACAGAGCTTGGGCCTCTCAGGAAATGGTTCATGGTATGAATTTTGAAGAGCTAACATAAAGGAAGATCAAGAACTTAGCAAACTTCCCACGGAGCACGGCTCCCAGCACTTGGAAGGAGAAAATGGTGCCCAGAGTGTGAAAGAGTAAGTTATTCAGATGCTGAAGGCAAACGTTTCTAATTTAATTTCACCTAAAGCCAGGTCCGCGTGGGTCCGGCTCCCCGGTGGGGATAATGGTTTATAAGAGACCTTTATTGCCTTTCTCCGCTCTGAGTGGCCAGGTTACCACTGTGCTCCCGTGGCAACATTGGTTCATTTTAAAATGGGAACATTTTCGGGGCGCCTGGGTGGCTTAGTCGGTTGAGCGTCCGACTTTCGCTTAGGTCATGATCTCGCGGTTCGTGGGTTCGAGCCCCGCATCGGGCTCTGTGCTGACTGCCAGCTCAGAGCCTGGAGCCTGTTGCGGTCTGTGACTCCCTCTCTTTCTGACCCTCCCCTGCTCACGCTGTCTCTCTCTCTCCCAGAAATAAATAAAAATATTAAAAAAAAAAAAAAACGGGAACATTTTCAAGATGGTGAGAGAATCCACATCTGCATATTTTTACTATTGGAAGAAAAGCGAGCACTAAATGGGGCTGTCACAGGAATATAAATGGAGAGAAGAAGAGGAAGAGAGAAGCTGAACAGACTGTCCCTTTCTCTGACCCAAGTGCAAAGCATTGAACGTGGAAAGGCTTGTAATGGGTGTGTGTCTTTTAAAATGAGAGCTGGAAGGTCGGTCTCTCTTTCTCTCTCTCTCTCTCTCTCTCTCTCTCTCTCTCCCCTAAGTTAATTTATTTTGAGAGTGATTGAGAGCAGGGGAGGGCAGAGAACGAGAGGGAGAGAGAGAACCCCAAGCACATTCTGCACTGTCAGCACAGCGCCCCACGAGAGGCTCCATCCCACGAACCGTGAGACCATGACCTGAGCCAAGATCAAAAGTCAGACGCTTAATCAGCTGAGCCCCCCGGGCGCCCCGAGAACTGGAAGGTCTTAAATTTAGATCCTACAGCCAGCTCTGCCGGGGTGGGGAATGAAAGTCATTAATATCTTCCATCAGTCTGGCACACATCTGTCCTTCTTGCTGATCTGAGGGGAGATGGGATGGGTGGGGTGTTTTGTTGCTGGTCATCTCTGAACTTTTGACCAGAGTGCCAGTGTCCATAAGCATTCCTCTGAAACACACACACAAAAAACACCCAAAGAATTACGAAGTCAAGAAACAATTATGAATTGTGTGCTACAAATGCCGGCCCCATCACACCCCTTTTCTTCCCCGTGTCCCCAGCCAGGAAGATGGCGTCCACATTCGGGCTGTCACAGTAGCCTGTGGTCTGAAGGCAGGGGCTAGGGACTCAGACGGTCCCGGGAGGCTGAGAGGTTGTGCAGTTGCTGGTTTGCAGATGAAGGAAGCAAATTCTGACCTGAGGTCAGATAGTCCAAGTCTCGAAGGAACAACAGAGGTCACCATCTGGAGTTTAGGAGGGGACGGCTCCTTCTGCATTCAGATGACCCAAGCAGACAGAATGCCCCCAGTGTTCAAAAGGCTGAGTAAGACCCTCATCCGAGAGACCCAAGGGGTCTAGGAGTGTCGAACCACAGAGAGCTCGTTCATGATGCGTCCCCTGTGCAAGCCTCTCTCTCCATAGTGTTTTCAATCCCCGCTGTATCACGGGGACCTTGAGGTGTGGATGCCAGGGCTGGCTGCCTCTCCAACCAACTGGGAAGAACCACACAGCTTGACTTCTCCCACCAGTGGTGTTCTCAGACCATGGGGTACCCCTCCGTTTCAGGTCATTAAAAGCAGTTGCAGTATCTGTTTCCATTTATTTTCTTAAATGAATCACTGAGATAATTACATAAGTGTGCTCCCCATAAAATGAAACCATTTGAGAGTGTTCGAGTGTGCATTCGTACAGGCTCATTATGACTCAGCCACTTGATCAGTGTATAGTTCAGCGGTAGCCTGCCTACCTGCGGGCATTCTGGCTGTTAAGACGGTGCCATGTTGATTTTATTCTGAGTCACATTGTTTCATTTATATCTATAAAAACCTTTTGATTAAAGATGAGAATCTGTATCAGTCAACTTGGGTGGCCATTGAAAATACCACAGACTGGGTGGCTTCAAAACACAGAAATTTAGGGGCGCCTGGGGGGCTCAGTTCGTTGAGCGTCTGACTTCGGCTCAGGTCACGATCTCACAGTGCGTGAGTTCAAGCCCCGCCTCAGGCTCCCTACTGTCATTATGGAGCCTGCCTTGGATCCTCTGTCCCCCTGTCCCTCTTCCACTCATTCCTCCCCACCTCAAAAATTAAAACAAAAACAAAACACAAATGTATTTTCTCACAATTCTGGAAGGTGGAAACTCAAAATCAGCATGCCAACATGGTGGGGTCTGGTGAGGACTCTCTTCCTGCCTTGTAGACGGCTACCTTCTTGGCATGGCCTCACATGGTGGAGAGAAAGACAGAAAGCTCTTGGTGCCTCTTATAAGGACAGTAATCCCATAATGGGGATCCGCACCCTCATGACCCAAACCTAATTACCTCCCAAACAACCCGTCTTCAAATACCATCACCCTGGGGGGTAGAGCTTCAACATACGAATTTGGGGTGACACAAATGTAAATGTTCGGTCCATGACAAGCCTTGAAATCCAAGTGAAGGGTATCCAGGAGACCTAGTGGAGTGAACTCTGTCACCGTGCTTTTCTGAGACACTGGTAAATGTTGTTAAAGGGGCATGAACCAGGGAAGACAATAGTGGAGAGAAAAGCTATCCAACCTTCAAAGCTAGAAAGCAGATGAATGGGCCGAGTGGACCAGAGAAAAGCGGAAATGAAGGGAAGCCTCGAGCCAGACCGTCCATGCTGTAGAAGCCCAGAAAGGTTCAGGACCTGGAGGCTTCAGGTAATGCTAAAGACAGGTGTGTGCAGGTGGATCTGGAAAGGGTAGATCCTTTGAAAGATCTTACAAGAAGCAGTTGGATCCTTTGATCACCTCATTTACCCCCGTACAGGGCAGCACCTGCCTCACCTCAACACTTATAAAAGAAATCTCTGTGGAGGTTGAGCCAACATGAGTTTGGCCACATGGACCATGCCTACTGGGGAAGTAGACCATCCGAATAGATGCCCACGCGGCCTCGTGTTAAGCTGTGAGGAGACCCATCTCCTCCCCTACGTGCCAGGAATGCTGGCAGTCAGGGCTTGTGTTTTCCAGGCAAGAGAGTAGAGGACTCTTAGCTAGAGACAATCTGGATCCTCCACAGGATAGAGGGGTCTCTGTGTGAAGCCCCTCATGTGACAAACTGTCCACTGCTCTCTGTATCAGTCAGTACAGTGGCTCCAGCCACGTGTGGCTATTGAGCCCTTGAAACGTGGCGTATGGCTGAATATTTATTTCTATTTCATTTTAATGAACCTGAGTCTAAGTCATCACAGGTGGGCAGAGGCCACCATAGTCGACAACAGAGAGTCTGACTTTGTTGTTTCTAGAGGTTCTGACCCCTAGAATGTTTTTTACTGAAGTTGTGGTATTAAGTTTTACAATTGCTAGACCATTCTTGAGGAATTTCCTTTATTTTTTATCATTGATTTATTTTTAATGTTTTATTTATTTCTGAGAGAGAGAAACAGTGTGAGCAGGGGAGGGTCAGAGAGAGAGGGAGATACAGGATCTGAAGCAGGCTCCAGGCTCAGAGCTACCTGTCAGCACGGAGACTGATGCGGGGCTTGAACCCACGAACCATGTGATCGTGACCTGAGCCGAAGTCAGACGCCCAACCGACTGAGCCACCCAGGCGCCCCTATTTTTTATTTTTTAGACACATTTATTTTTGAGAGAGAGAAAACACGAGTGGGGGAGGGGCAGAAAAAGAGAGACAGGATCCAAAGCAGGCTCTGCGCTGTGAGCAGAGCCCTGCATGGGGCTCAGTCTCCTGAACCATGAGATCATGACCTGAGCCGAAATCAAGAGTTGGCGGCTTGACTGACTAAGCCACCCAGGCATCCCCCCCAAAGAACTTCCTTTCTGCCAGTTGAGAACATGTACTGGGTAAGTCACGGGTCCTGTGCTAATTCTCCCTTTTCTGCACCCTTCCCACCACGGCAAGAACCCCGTATTTCTGCAAGAGCGTAGCTCCCTCTGCTGGTGAGTGACCTGTGTCTGTGTCAGACTCCATGCCTTCCTGTTACGTGGGTGTAGATTTGGGCCTCATCTTCCCCAAAAGGCTTCATTCCTTCCACCTCCCATTACTGTAAAAAGGTTCTGTGTTTAAGGCACTGTGGCGACTGGATTGCCACCCTGGTTGGGGCTTCATTTGTCACAAGAATAGAGTTGATCGTTATTCGGATTCTGCATTTGGGGATTCACCTACTCGCTAAAATGTATTGGTCATTTGTAACCCCAAAGTCAGTACTTGCGGACCTTCTGCAGCCATTTGCTGACGTGGGCAGAGCAGTAAAGATTTTGAGTCCCTCAATATGCATGTTCCCAACTGAGGTTAAACAGGGCAGTAATCTGCCTTCTGGTTTCCGCTCTCATATGGTAAATAAGTGTACTTTCTTGCAGTCTATTTTGGCCATGTTTTTTGTGCTTCGATGCTTTTTATTGGTGGTCTCTCTGTTTAAAATGGCTTCCCAGCATCATGCTGAAGCTCTATCTGGTGTTCCTAAGTGCAGGAAGGCTGGGATGTGCCTATGGAGGAAATGCATGTGTTAGTGACCTCATTCAGGCATGAGTTACTGTGTCGTTGGCCATGAGTTCAAGATTCATGAGCCAGCAACAGGTATTAAATATGTGAGATAATGGATGTATTCCTTCACTCAGTGGGGGCGGGGGGGATTCTTTGACTATGTCTACGTGTACCAAACTCTTATGTTGTACACGTTAAATATCTTACAGTTTTATTGGGCTTTTATACATACCTCAGTAAAACTGGAAGAAACAAACCAAAACGGAAGCACACATAAAACAAAATTATGTGTTGATCGGTTGACAAAAATGTGACCAAAGGTTTGTAGGAACCTGGCCCTGTATTTCCCTTAAGAGCAATGGGTCCTTCACAAACCTGCTGTAGTACTGATGTTCTAGAACATAACTACCGCAGGTAACGAGAAGTGACTATAATTACTTCCTCCTCTACTTGTTATTTTGGGAGAAATCTTGAAGATTCTTAGAGTCTCGCTTTGCTCCAATTTTTATTTGAATTCTTAGATTGTAACTAATGAAGAGTGGTAGTCTTTCCTTCAGTGGTTTTTATAACTGATTTTGTCTTCAAGGCCAGCAGCTTTTTCAGTTTGTTCTGGTTTACCTTTCAGTAATTTTCAATGTTACCTTTGGTGGAAGAAACCTAATGAAAAATAATGTAATTGCTACCCGTAAGACTTTATTTTCTACCTCCCTTTAACGGGGGAAGAAACATATCACTCCTAAAACTTCATAAAAATTTTACTCTGTGGTAAAGGATTTAAATGAGAAATCCCCAATATTTAGAGGTGTAGTTGTTATGTTTTAAAAAATACTGTGTTGAACATAGTCCAGGTTAAATAAATGCCTTTCATATGAAGATATTTCTACTTGGAAGATGTCCAGCCTGTATATCTGTGCCCAGTTAATGTTTCATATGAAGAATTTAATAATATTTAAAAGCATTTCTTACTCAAATAATATTTCCTTCTTGGAATTTAGACCACCAGATAACCATGTAAGAAGAAAAACAATGCATAAAAGTAGCTCAGATAATAAGACTGAATTAGTTGTGTGTATGTGAGAGAATGTGAATTAGAAATTATCTTAGTTAAAAAAAATTAGTTACTCTACTAATTCATGAGGATACTTTATTGCATTTGTGTTTAAGAAACAAACATCGGGGCGCCTACGTGGCTCAGTCAGTTAAGCATCTGACTTCATCTCAGGTCATGATCTCGTGGTCTGTGAGTTTGAGCCCCGCCTGGGGCTCTGTGCTGACAGCTCAGAGCCTGGAGCCTTCTTCAGATTCTGTGTCTCCCTCTCTCTCTCTCTCTCTCTGCCCCTCCCTGCTTGTGCTCTGTCTCTTCTTGCTCTCAAAAATAAATAAAATATTAAAAAGCTTTAAAAAAAAAAGCATCGGGGCACCTGAGTGGTTCAGTCCGTTGAATGTCTGACTTCAGTTCAGGTCGTGGTCTCACAGCTCCTGAGTTTGAGCCCCACATTGGGCTCTGTGCTGCTAGCTCAGAGCCTGGGGCCTGCTTCGGATTCTGTGTCTCCCTCTCTCTCTGCCCCTCCCCTGCTCGCTCTCACTCTTTTTCTCTCTCAAAAATAAACATTAAAAAAATTTTTTAGAATGAAAAAAAAAAGGAACAGTAAACATCAGTGTATCTAGTATCTAGTAAGTACCAAATACTGAATGTTTCAGAGGGGAAGGAAAAAAGAGAAAGGAAGGGAGAAGGAATTTACTCAGTTCTTTAAATTTGTGAGAAAGAAAGTAAGCACAGATGCCCCTACGGTATGATTTGCTAATGGAAGCTTGCTGAATGCTGGGCAAACCTCTTCTGTCCACAGAATGGGCAGCTGGTTTATTCGAAGAGATGGAGGCCCTCCCACTACAGTTTGGAATGGCCTTGAACAAGCCTCTTAGCCCTAGAATTGAGTAGTGTGACCCATCATAGTATCCAGATTAAATGTCCACCATGTTAAGTGTCCATTTGTGCTCTTTTAAACATCACAACCACCCTTTGTGTCAAACATCAGGATTTCTAAACTATAAAGAAAACTGAGGCTCAGAGAGGCCAAGGAACTTGTCTAAGGTCACACAGTGGAAATGCAGTTTTATGTCAGATCTGTCAGACTCCAGATTCTCTGCTTTTAACCAACTGTCAGAGCTTTACTAGACACATTCAACCCATTTTTCTGGATGCCCATTCGATTTAGAGAGAGAGTGCTTTAATATTCTTATTTGCCCTTTCTATCTGTAGTAGGTGCTGGCGTGGGGGCATAAAATAACGTATTCTTAAGATACTCTATAGAGAGTAAGCACTTGGTACTATTTCTAAAGAAACATGGAAGTTGGCTGTAGACATAAATCATCGGTTAGGAAGCTTTTTAAAATTTGGCAGAAATTGACTATGTAGAGAAGTTTTAACTGTTGGCCATTGGTTAGTTTCTTCTTGCATTACCACTTGAGGAATCCTACGTGATTCCTCAATATAAGGTCCATCTGAAAGGCCTATCAGTTGTTTTGGGAGAATAAGAAGACTGGACGAAAGTGCAGGTGTTAGTATGTATCTGACCTTCCTGAGGTCGATTCTCGTTGTGGTTGGAAGTAGCCTGGAGTTTGGCTTTCCGTCTTCGTTGCTAAGTGTCAACCTTGAGCACATATCTCATGGGAACCTCTCAGCCTCCGTTTCTTAGAAGGTTGGAATAGAAAATCTTTTTCATCTTGTCCATCCATAAAATAATTGATTCCATAGCTCTTGAATGTTTTTCCAGATAGACCTATATATTATACTCATAACTTCCAGAAAGAATGTAAAGTGGCTTATGTGTAGGAAAATATAAATACAGCTGTTTCTCTGGTATGGTGTGTATAGATGATTCATTATACTGGAAGGCTATGCATTTTTTTTTTCTGTCCTAGGCTTTGCCCTGTCTTGACATCGAGTGGTTTATACAAAGTACGGCTGGCTTGTTTGGGGCCATATGTGCCTTCTATCACGTTTGACCAAAGACAACGTAACTTATACAGACTCTCACTCTCTCAAAGATGGCTTTAGTTGACAGCTACCAGAGATTTTAACTGCCACTGGCCTCAAAAACGTAGAGTTAAATGAATTTAGGCTTGCTGGACATTATGTTGTGTTTAGAACTGGCTTCTGGCTTCCTCACTGTGAAAGTCATTCTGGACTTTGAAAATACATGTTAGCTGTTGAAGTGCTTAGAAAACAGTAACATCAATATACCTTTATTAAATTGTTAATTTCTTTGATTGATATTTTTAATCAGGCACCAGCACAGTGTTATATAGCTCTATAGATAATCATGTCTCCATGTGATTTATGTCAGCTTACATCATTATGGAAATATAATGCTTCATTAAGCATTAGGAAATTAGGTGTTCTGTATGAGTGATTTTACCAAAAGATGATCTCTTCTAAATGCCTTAAAGATTTTTAAAAATCTATCTCAATAGAAGTCTCTTGAATATACATGCTTTCCCATGTCTCCTTAGAGTAAAGTAAACCTAATTTTATGTTTTCCTGGTGCTTCGAGCTTCTTATTAAAACATTTCTTACCATGCCATGCGCTGAATGATGATGCTCACAGGGGCTAATGAAAGGCATAGGACGATTTAGTCCTTTTTCTTTAAAATCCCCTCCCCCATCTGCATTTCTGTAAACTACTTCACCTGCCTGCCTCTTGCTTCGTAATTTATGCTTCTAATCTGAAAGGGGCTAGGAGACCAGACTACCAAACCCATTTCAATTGTAAGTACAATTAAACGAAGCTAGGTGTGGGAGTTTGGGGAGCTCTCAAAATGATTCACTGCATGAGTTTGAATGCATGGATTTATGCCATCCATTCAGTTGGCTGCCTTGCCTTTCTGGCTTCTTGCTAGTTAGCTAGAAACTTGAGCTGCAATTTAGGTAAGTGAATGCTGTAGTGACTTAAAGCCCTGAAAAGTATTTGAAAGTAATTCCTGGAGTCATCTGGAGGACAACCATTGTTGAATGTATTTCAAGTCATTAGTAAAAGTGATGTCCCTCTCATTTTAAATACAGCAACATAAAGAAACCCTATTAACTCAGCTTCAGAATCATACTCTTATTGGATCACCTGCTCTTCTGGTGGTTTCTTTGAATTGGGTGTTGAAAATGACACCGACATGGAAGATTTCATCGTTTAGCTTCAGCTCACAATCTGAAAGACTTTTGTTTTTCTTGCATATTTTTTGTTAAGCGACCGTGAGCCCAGTATAAACCCTGCAGTTCCGTTTAGGCGAATTCAAGTTTTAACTGAACTTTCTCATTAACTGGTAATGTGGGGCTTGGAGGTAGTTTAATGACCTCATTAGAAAGTTCATCCAACCTGTACTTTTAGACAGGTGCATTTTAAAATAATCTTTTTAAACCTAGGTGCATTCTGAATTAGCAGAACCTGGTATAGGTTTCCCCACCCCACCCTCACCCCGCTGTCTGAAAGTTGAGCATTCCCATTAAGCCTTTTGTAAACTGAAATGGCATAAAGCAAGGAAGTAGTTACAGTGGACCCTTGAACAACAGGAGCGTTAGGGGCACTGACCCCAGCCCCCTGCAGAGCAGTAAAAAAATCCACATAAAACTTTGGACTCCCCCAAAACTTAACTACAAATAGCCTCCTCTTGACTAAGGGTCCTACAAGTAGCAGAAGCGGTTGATTGACACCTATTTTGCACATTGTATATATCATAAACTGTATTCCTACAATACAGAAAGCTAGAGGAAAGGATGTGATTGAGAAAACCCCAAGAGAAAATACATTGACAGTGCTGTACGATGAACAGACCAGTACAATCCAAACCCATGTATTTCAAACGTCATCTGTACCATTAATTTATATATTAACATCTTGGAGCATCCCCAGGCCCCCAAAATAACCTTTTTAAGCCTTTATGATACCTCAGGACACACCTTGCTGACAGATGCGCAAAATTAAATGCAGTGCACACCCATGCACACAGTTCAAAGCTCTGGCGGCTGGATGCCCAGATGCTGGGTGTAGTTCCATGGGAGGAAGCTTGGTGGCGCCACTCTCACTGCTCAGGGTGCGCGCGGCCCCCATAAGGGCTCTTGGCGAAACAGGCTAAATGCTGTTTTTGCTTTCGACTTTTTCTTTCTTTCTTTTTTTTTTTTTTTGGTAAAAGTGAAAATTGTCATCGCCTTCTCTCAGTTAACAAAAACAGGCACTAACGTAGGTCCTTCCTAAATACGAAGCGGCGTAATGTGAAGTTTTAAAAAAGCGGGGATACCTAGATGCTTTTTAAATGAAGCCGGTCCTGGAAAATTCTCAGCCCAAATTTGTAAACTGAGACTTGGATCTTTTTAAATTCCTTTTTCCATGACGAATCTATTTCTTTGGGGTCTTGGTAGTAGAACAGAAAAATTCTCTGAATATGTCAGTTGAAGGCAGTGTGTATAAATGAAGTATCCGCAGAGGATGTAAGTGTGTCATTTCCTTATTTGGAAAATGAAAATGCCTTTCCTCAACTGTGTGAGTTAGGAAAGGACAGGAACTTTGAAATGAACATTTGAAAAAGGTAAAAATTATACTTTGAATACAAAGGGCAGCGTAAAGCCCAGTAACGGTGTTATTCAGACAATGGTACACAATTTGGTGTGAAATGGAATTAACTCTAGGAAGCAGCACAGTTCTGTTCCTCGCATAGAATGTTCAGAATACCTGGGATTTGGTAAAGCTCACTTTCCTGCAGCTTTGTTTGCTCCGCTCTAACTTCTGGTGAGTCTTTTCCTCCCGCCTCATCACTGTGCTTGATTCCTCTCATGTTGCTTCTCATCTAATTCCAATTCCCGAGGAAGTCCCTTCCCTCCCTTGGTTGTGCCATAAACTCTGGTTGTCTCTTTGCTTCTGATTCCTTGTCAGTTCTCTAGTTACGTATATTTGGTTGACCATCAGTTGTTTTCACTTGGATGCCCCAGCTCATTCACAAGATGATACCACCTCCCCTATCCGACCCCCCGCCCAAAGCAGACCCTCTCCCGCCCAACCTTTTTTTTTTTTTTAAATATTTATTTATTATTGAGGCAGAAACAGAGCACGAGTGGGGGAGAGGCTGAGAGAGAGACACACAGAATCCAAAGCAGGCTCCAGGCTCCGAGCTGTCAGCACAGAGCCCCAGGCAGGGCTCGAACCCACGAACCGTGAGATCATGACCTGAACCGAAGTTGGACGCTTAACTGGCTGCTCACCCAGGCACCCCCCTCTCCCACCCAACCTTACTGTCATGGCGAGGGCATCACTCTAGTTCAGTGGAGAAAAGAATTTAATTTAGGAAAGTGGGTGCTTATATCACTAGAAGAATACAAAAGTAACAAAGTTATATGGATACAAGTAGGTGGGTGGGGACTCAGAGTCCGGAAAAGACAGAGCAGAAACTCAGATAAAGGTCTGAAGATTCAAGTGCATGACTGCAGTCCCTACAGGGGACTTAATAAAGTCAAGTTAGGATTTGAAGGGAATGCTGATTTTCACTTATCATAAGCTTTTTTAAGATCAAGGATCCAAAGGGTGAACGTGACCTGAGGATATTAAATGCATTTTGTTTTACATGAAAGACACGATTTTATATTTCGTTTTTAAAGAAATCACATCAAGGGGGTTTACTTTGCCACTTGCCTTTTCCTCACTTCCTCCCTCCCTCCCTCCTTCCCTTCCCTTTTACTACAGAAGTTGATTGCTTCCTCCTCCTCTAACCTGTGAGAAAACTCTGATTTTTAAAGTTGTTTCCCTTGGATAGTCTACAACAGGGCTCAGCAAACTCCAATGTACAGGCCAAATCCATCTCCTAGCCTGTTTTTTAAATAAAGTTTTATTGGAACACAGCTGTAATCATTTGTGCACCGTCTGCAGCTGCTGTGGTAAAGACGAGTGGTTTCCACAGAGACTGTGTATGTCCTTCCCTTTGCAGAAAAAGTTTGCCAACCCCTGAGCCACATATTATGGACGAATTCTTTTTTCCATTATAAATATGTTTTCTGTCTGTTTGAAACATGGAGCTGAAGGCTTACAGAATCCAGACTAATACTTTGGGACTCTATTCTATCCCCCCAACTTCCCAAATTATCATTGGAGAGACTCAACTTGAATGGACACAACCCTATCAAACCCAAGCAAAGCTTCAAGAAAGAGACCAAGTGCATCTCAGGCAGCCAGTTTCCTCACAAAAGAACTGTGGCTCACAGAATGAAAGAGCGTCACACACAGTGGATACAGATATTCTCCGTGAAGCTGCGGTTCTTCCTTAATTGTGGAGAAATTGTATGGATAAGTGTGTATTTTGAAAATAAAAACAGCTACAATAACAAACCTTTCTTTCTCTGAAAAAAAAAAAATTGGACCTTTTCTCTTAACTGATTCATCCTTCCCATAAAATTCATCCCGTTTTCCTCTGTAAGGAAATCAAGTCTGATAATCCCAAAGGGTCACAGAAAGACTTTAGTTTTGTGATATGATTTCTATGCTCTGAGGTGAAGAAATAGCAACTTTAAAAAGCACTTAAGCTCATGGCCAAATATCATATCCCTGGATTCTAGTAATTTTCTCTCTGAGTTTTGACATCTTAAGACCAGGCTCATCACCTCACACCCATTAGGAGGGCTATTATCAAAAAAAAAAAAAGAGAGAGAGAGAAAAGAGGAAGGGGCACCTGGGTGGCTCAGTTGGTTAAGCGTCTGACTCTTGACTTTGGCTCAGGTCACAGTTCGTGAGTTTGAGC
Organism: Hyaena hyaena; assembly: GCF_003009895.1. Classification (NCBI taxonomy): domain Eukaryota; kingdom Metazoa; phylum Chordata; class Mammalia; order Carnivora; family Hyaenidae; genus Hyaena; species Hyaena hyaena. The sequence continues at coordinate 3,056,869 of NW_024080692.1, forward strand.
CCCACACTGGGCTCTGTGCTGACAACACAAAGCCTGCTTGGTATTCTCTGTCTTCCTATCTCATTGCCCCTCCCCTGCTTGCACACTCTCTCTCTAAATAAATATATTTTTTTTAACATGGAGAAATTGAAACCCTTGTGTGCCGTTGGTGGGAATGTAAGATCGTGTAGCCAATGTGGAAAGCAATACAGCGGTTCTTCAAGAAATTAAAAGTAAAATAAGCATGTGATCCAGTGATTACACTTCTGGCATAGATCCAAAAGAATTGAAGCAGGATCTCAAGGAGCTATTTGTACTCCTATGTTCATAGCACTGTTCACAGTAGCCACGGGATGGAAGCATCCTAAGTGTCCATGAGAAGATGATTGGATAAAGAAAATGCGGGAGAGGGGGGAGGGGACGCCTGGGTGGCTCAGTTGGTTGAGCGTCCAACTTTGGCTCAGGTCATGATCTCACTGCTCTTGAGTTCAAGCCCCCCATTGGGCTCTGTGCTGACAGTTCAGAGCCTGGAGCCTGCTTTGGACTCTGTCTCTCTCTCTCTGCCCCTCCCTTCCCCCACTTACATGTGCTTTCTTGCTCTTTCTCAAATGTAAAATAAAACATTAAAAGCAGAGAAAATGTGGTATATCCATACAATGGAATATTATTCAGCCTTTAAAAGGAAGGAAGTTATTTTGTCACATTCTACAACATAGATGAACCTTGATGACATCATGCTAAGTGAAATAAGTCACAACAAAGAGATGAATATGATGTGATTCTATTTATATGAGATACACAGACTAGTCAGATTCATAGAGAAAGTAGAATCGTGGTTGCCAGGGGCTGGGGGCAGAGAGGAATGAGGGATTGTTTAATGGCTATAGAATTTCAATTGTATAAGATGAAGAAGGTTCTGGAAATCTGTTGCACAACAATGTCAATATACTTAACACTACTGAACTGTACATTTAGGGGTGGCAGAGATACTATATTTTATATTGTGTGTATTATACCGCAGGGTTTTGTTTTTTTTTGTTTTTTTGTTTTTGTTTACTTTTAAGGGAGAAGGAGAGAGAGAGAACATGAGCAGGGGAGGGGCAGAGCGAGAGGGAGACACAGAATCGGAAGCAGGCTCCAGGCTCTGAGCTGTCAGCACACAGCCCAATGTGGGGCTCAAACCCGTGAACTATGAGATTATGACCTGAGCCAAAGTAGGAGGCTTAACCGACTGAGCCACCAGACGCCCATCTCCACCTTTTAAAGATGTGAAGCTGATGGTATCACTGAGCTCATAGCTTTGAGACATCATATGACAGAGTCCAGACAGTTTCTATTCAGATTCCATCTTCATAGTTTCACAGCAATTCATTTATTTAGTTAGCTCTGTCAGATGACAGCATATCTTATTAAGGGAAAGAAATCAAATCCAGTTGATCGATCTGTTTTTATCACTTGTTCCTGTAAATTGCATAGGCACATCCTTGGGCAAGATTTTTTATTAACCTGATGATGAGGTTAGCACGGCCCTGTTTGTGGGTTTGCCAGGAAGGAAGACAATGGGTTGATATTGACATTTGCCTTTGAACATCACTGAGATCGGCTGTGTTCTCATCAGTGCCTACAGCCATACTCATCCTTCACTCATTCAAGCTATGATGGTACCAAAAAAATCAGAATTTTCATTCTCTGTCGCTGCCTCAACCTTTGCTCGTATACATCCATCCCTGGGACTCAATCTCAGGGATTGGGAAACAGCCAGACAGGCTTATGGAACAGAGTTCCCTTGGTGATGTCATAAACAGTCTTAAGCAAATGAAAGAAAGCGAATTCTGCCAGTTGTATTTGTGAATTCAGGATCGTACATTTGTCAGCTTCTTCTGCTCAGGCTATAATTATTTCAGAAGAAGTACAGAAATGCCCACCAGAACCAGAACTCAGAAGTGGCAGTCACGAAAGACAGAGAAGGCTGAGCATTCATTTAAGAAAGCAACGTGCTACCCACAATGTCTCCCTGGCTTGTTACAGCTGTGAGGACAGATGGCGTTCCGTAAGAACAAGCGATGCCTCAAGGAAAGCTTTGAGTGACTTCCTTCTAGAACTTTCTTCTAGACCTTTCTTCTCTGTTGCATATGTTAATGAAATTTCTTCTTTTTGTGGCAGTTTTACTTTTCAAGTTTTCCAATTGCTGTTAGGACAGATGTGTGACTTATCAACCCTGTATTTAAATATTCTGGGATTTTTTTTTTCAAGGATAATATCCAGGCCTTAATGGATTGATTTTTTCCCCCTAAAAATTAATAATAAAAATGAATGATAATTTACTTCTCTTTGAAAATAATGTTGGGGGGGGGGATCCTGGGTCGCTCAGTCAATTAAAGGTCTGACTCTTTGTTTCGGCTCAGGTCATGATCTCACAGTTTCGTGGGTTCAAGCCCCGCATTGGGCTCTGTGCTCACTCTGTGGAGCCTGCTTGAGATTCTCTCTCTGCCCCTTCCCCAATCATGTTGCCTCTGTCTCTTTCAAAAAAAAAATGAAAATAATGGATATTTGGCCATATTGTTTTTTTTTGGGTTTTTTAAAAAATCTATTTTATTGTCAAGTTGGTTTCCATATAACACCCAGTGCTCATGCCAACAAGTGCCCTCCTCCATGCCCATCACCCATTTTCCCCTCTCCCTCACCCCCATCAATCCTCAGTTTGTTCTCAGTATTCAAGAGTCTCTTATGGTTTCCCTCCCTCCCTCTTCTTAACTATTTTTTCTCCCCTTCTCCTCCCCTGTGGTCCTCTGTTAAGTTTCTCCTGTTCCACATATGAGTGAAAACAAATGGTATCTGTCCTTCTCTGCCTGACTTATTTCACTCGGCATAACACCCTTGAGTTCCACCCATGATGCTACCCATGGGCAGATTTCATTCTTTCTCATTGCCATGTAGTGTTCCATTATATAGATAAACCACACCTTCTTGATCCATTCGTCCATTGATGGACATTTAGACTCTAGGAAATCATGGCCATATTGTTTTTATCATTAGTTGGCAAGTGCTTGCATGAAGTCCAGCCAAACCCAGTCCCTGTTTGTGGATGAAACTTCCCATCATGCAAGATGGGAGGCAGAAATGAAGAAATGTCTTGTAGGCAGAATAGGGGGGACATTCCTAAATTGCTTGAACTTCTTCTTAGATTTGGAAGGTTTTGTTATTTAACTACAAGCAGTTATTATGTGCTGCTTCTTCATGAGCATTTCTGTTCTGCTTTGGTGTAAAAGTCTGGATGTAGCTCGATATTTTAATATATGCATCAAAATCCATGGGGCATATCTGCACGTTTCCTTCCTAAATAATTCTCTCCACCTCAAGTGACTGATAAGTACCTGAGCTGATACACACCTCCCTAAACCTGCATACTCATCTAAAGGTGTGAAATTATAAATTTACACGTGACTCTGTACTTCCTCCAGCCAGTTTGACTTTTTCCTGAGGTAGAGAGTGGTGATAATCACAGTCATATGGTTTATGAATTTTGTGTGCAGGACAGTGTGCTTGGTCTTTGAATGTGAAACCTCATTCAATAAGTAAAATACTGCTGGACTTAACAAGACAATTTCAGAAACGATTGTAGTTTACAAACTACAGAATCCTGCCCAGGACATAGGAAAAATTGTATCTTTAGTTTCTCTGTATATACATGAGAGCCCATCTGTATAAGTTTGTTCATTGATAGATAACGCTGGACAAATTAGGAGGCATATTCCAAGCTTTTAACGACATAGATGGGCGGTATTATGTCATGTTTAAGTGTTCACCCACTGGAATCACATGGCTTGGGTTCGAGTCTGGGTTTGCACTTTTGGGCAAATCAGGTAACATTGTGCTCTTCTGCAAAATGGAGGTGATAGTACCAACCTCGTAGAGTTGTGCTGAGATTTACTTAAAGTAGTACATGGAAAACGAGTAGCTCCTAATGCAGAGTAAGCATTACCATGGCAATGGAAGGGCAGCGTCTGAAAGGTTTCAAGCAACCTACCTGTCTGAGTAGATATCTGAGATCACTGTGCATAGTTATGATTTTTTAAATCTCTGCTCCCAATTATTAGCTGACTTTAGTTCTGACTGTAGGTGTTAGGACAAATAAAAACTCCCAATCTACTGTTATCTTTCTCTGATTTTGATGTACGGCCTTAAAGCCTAAATTGTCTTAATTCTGCCTTCTAAAGACTTCACTGAAGCAAGGTTGACGCGACCACGGGTAGAAAAAGAAGCAGAGAAGCAGGCAAGCTTATTTCCATTAAGTTGGCACCGCAACACACGTAGAACAAGGGCCCTCTTATCCGTTGGGTAACAGGTGGTAGCTGGGATATTCAGCTCTTCTGGGCAGGATTTCAGATTTCCATTCTTTAGGGCCTTGGGCAGTACACGTCTATCATAAAGCGATCAATAATAATTAGGTGTCTGGAATGAAATAGAGTGCAGCACTATGCTGCCTACATCTGGAAGGAAAAACTCACATGACTAACTCTAAATCTATGAATTTTCTTTCTATTACAGGGCAGGGGCGGCGGGTAGAGATAGAGGCAGCAGAGAACACAATTGAAACGTGAATTGTGGCTTGGTACACAGTCACACACAAAAGTGAGGTGTGATGACACACTTTCCTACAAGTAATGGAAGCAAGCCCCCAAAGCACCGAACCTGTATTTCTGACATAAACACTTTCGTCACCTTGCGTCTCTGTGACCGTCGGGCCACCTGTTCCACATTCAATAAAACTGTCATAATAGGTGATATGTAGGTGAAAGGACAAAGGGAAAGTTGTAAATGAGGCTTCACATAAACTATTTTTCAGATTGTACAGTTTACTAAACCATGTTCTAGCGTGGTCCAGACACAGGGCGCCAATAAACGGACAAAGGAATTATTTCTTGTGTGTCTCCTCTCCCAGATCTCAGAAGAGAAAACTGATACTTTGTGAGAATTTGATTGGGGCTTATGCAGATTGGGGCTTAAAGGGCTAGACCACGGAAACTTTCCTTCGCGTGCTCCCCAGAGCGCGGAGCCTGATCCTTGTAAAATTACTTCCCCTAAGTTGCTTCTTCGTTGTCACTGTCATGGCAAGAGCAGTGCGTCCTGCTTTCCAAATTCAGAATACTTCCCTTGCAGAATTACCTAAAACTTTGTGCTCACTTTCTGGCCCCTGAAACAGCCCGCCACCTGGAGATTTGCAAGCATGAAGAATAGCATGTCCAGTCTCTCAGCTGGCCTATTGGAAGAAATGACCAGGAAAGGAATTGCAGCTTTTATTGCCTTATAATAACCACCCATCCTTCCATTTGTAGGAGAGTCTGCTGGCCAGCTGCATAATTTCATTATATGGCGGCTGCGTTTTTTATTCCCCTTCAGAGACCACTGCCGCTCTACAAAGAGAAGCAGAGTTAGAGAGAATGTCCTTTCATTGGGGTTTTTTTTTTTCTTCTTATTTCATAGGTCCATGTTTGTTTGTTGGTTGGTTGGTTGGTTGGTTGATTTATTTATCTATTTATTTGTTTTATTTAAATCCAGTCTGGTTAACACATAGTGTCATAATGGTGCCAGGAGTAGAATTTAGTGATTCGTCCCTTACATAGAACACACAGTGCTTATCCTGACAAGTGCCCTTGCCCATCCCCCACCTAGCCATCCCCCCCAGCCCCCCCCCGAGAAAGTCCTTTTAATATTTTTATGTTAGAAAGTAGAATACATTGAGAAAACGCATTAAGCAATTTAACAGGTGCAATTGAACAGCCGGTTATAAAGCAAACCCCATATAACCACTGCCCATGTCAGAAAAAATACCAACAACCCCTGTAAGCTCCTTGATGTGCTTTTTTTTTTTTTTTTTAATTTTTTTAAATTTATTTTGAGAGAGGGAGAGCAAGAGCATGAGTGGTGGAGGGACAGAGAGAGGGAGAGAGTGAATCCTAAGGAGGCTTCTTGCTGTCAACACAGCCTGACACGGGGCTCCATCTCACAGACCTGCATCTCACGTGACCTGAGCCGAAATCAAGAGTCGGACGCTTAACCGACTGAGCCATCCAGGCTCCCCTTGATGTGCCTTTCTTTTTTTTTTTTTATATTTTTATTTATTTCTAGGAGAGAGAGAGAGAGAGACAGCGTGAGCAGGGGAGGGTCAGAGAGAGAGGGAGTCACAGACTGAAACAGGCTCCAGGCTCTGAGCTGGCAGTCAGCACAGAGCCCAACATGGGGCTCGAACCCACGAACCAGGAGATCATGACCTAAGCGAAAGTCAGACGCTTAACCGACTAAGCCACCCAGGCGCCCCCCTTGTTTTAAACTTGAACACAGTATGTGTTTTGTTCTTTTTAAAAAAATTTTTTTAATGTTTATTTCTGAGAGAGAGACAGAGTGCAAGTGGCAGGGGTGGGGGGCAGGCAGAGAGAGAGGGAGACACAGAAGTCAAAGCAGGCTCCAGGCTCCGAGCTGTCAGCGTAGAGCCTGATGCGAGACTCAAACTCACAAACTGTGAGATCGTGACCTGGGCTGAAGTCTGACACTTCACCGACGGAGCCACCCAGGCGCCCCTGTCTTGTTCTTTTTACTCAGCATTACTGCAAAGGTTCATTCGTTTTGTGTGTTTACATTTTATTTTGAAAATTTTAATACCTAAGAAATATCGAGAGAGTTCTATAATGATATTGTATAGTTGTTTAGTTATCACCTGACAGTTGCTGAGATCTGGCCATATTTGTTGCTTTGTTTCCCCCTGAAGTATTTTAAAGTTAATTACAGACATTTCTAATCACACATCTCTAAAAACTAAGGGAAAAGACCTATATAATCACAGGGCCCTTATAAATTCCCTAATACCTGATGCCCAGTCCACGTTCGTGTTTTCCCGACTGACCCCAAAACACTTTTATGGCTGGTTTGCTCAAACCAAGATCCAATCAAGATCCAGGAAGAATGTAGTTTTAACAGCCCAACTTATAGCCTAAAATGAGCCTGTGATCCTGGCTTTTCCCATACCCTCAATCAGTGGCTAGAGCTCTCCTGGGACCTGCCCCCAGCCACGTCGCCCATAGGAAAGAGGAAAACGAATCACCTCATCTCTGCTAATGACAGGATCCTACTCTTCTGTGTGACTCCAGAGGAAATGACGCTGTCTGAATTACTGTCGGAAAGAATCGCCTAATATCAATTATGTCAAAGCCAAAATTGTTATTTGGGGCAGATACTCTGTGGTACTGGTCTGTTCAAGGTTAAAAAAAAAAAAAACTAACTAATTTTCTTTAACTTGGGAATGGATGGGCAGTCAGCCCATCCAGGGAGCTCACTGGAATGCCCCTCCATTCCCTTCCAGGACCACCAGAGGACAGGTAGTTGGCTGACTGGTCCCTTTGCTTGGTCAATCACGTCTTGCTTGTTTGGTATTGCAGGGCTTTGGGTTTGGAGTTGTGTTTGATTCATTTGCCATAAAGCTCTTTATGAAGGAGCTTGGCCCTCTGTGTCCCTGACGAGGTAAGAAGGCTGACGTCCCTGGCTCCTTGTTACAAAAGAACAACCACATTTGCTCCCTGCGATCTGGTATGTATTTAGATCAGTATTTCCCAGAAGGTTTTCCTCAGAACAAAGGTCCCAGAATGTCCCATGAAAGGATCACCTTGTCAGATGAATTTGGGAGAAACGCCGGGTTAAACAGAGTTAAGCCGGTTTCTTTATTGTAGGTCTTTTGTGCTAATGAACGCTGTGATTCTCCCATGGTTCCTGGCGTTTCCCCCAAACTGTCGTCCTCAGAATCCTTTCCTCGGAGCATCTCTGGGAGATACTGTTCTGCAGAACAGACTTTAGAAAGTGCTGATTTGGAGGACTTGGAGGGAATCACAAACAACAATCAGTAAACAGTTTCATCTACCCCATGGGCCACGAAGACTTCATCCAAGCTAGTTACACACCATTGCACGAAAACAGTGGCCAGGCTACCATGTTGGAAATGAGTAACTCTGCTCATGGCCCCTCCACTCGGACTTCTGTGGAAGTTTGTACTGGAACAGTGCGGAAATCCAGATCTGTGCGTGTGACAAGGACAATTATACCTTAGAATCTGTTTATCTTTTAGATGGAATTTCCACACGGTTTGGATTTTTAGGGGGGAAAGAAAGTTCTGAACTGGTCAGCCTCTCTGGTTTTGAGGATCTCTTGATCTTAACAGCCATTTTTTAAAATTTCATTTTGAATTCAGTAAGCTTTCAAGATGATCAAGTGATCAAATCTTCTTGCCCAGTTATACACATTTGGCAAAAGTGTTTGGATACTCATAGGGTTCAAGGATCTTTGTTAGTAAGAGGCACAGTATCTGGTGATCCTACCATTTTGCTTCTAGATTAACATGACGTCTTGAATATGTTGGTCAGACCATTCTGTTTGAAACTAGACATTTATAGGTGCATTTGCTTCCACTTTTTCTTCGTTTTCACGATACCATTTAGATCAACAACCCCATTGCTTTTCTCATTAATTTTCCTAATTTTTCTCATTAATTTTTACCTTCCTAAAAAGCTGGCATTTGCCATCTGGTTTTTCAAAAATGGAAGGTCTCCAGGTTTATTCTACTTTTTCACATTCTTCCCCCCACCCCACCTTTCTCTTCTTTTATCCATTGTACATATAAATTTATTTTGAAAGAGTCTTTTTTAAAAAATGAGAGCATTTTATGTGGAGATAGATATGGATTGATTATGTTGTGCTGGGTTTCCTAAGCTATAGTCATTGCATTATATTAATCCTCATTCTTCTTAAGTCTGATAGGAAGTAGAGGTCTGTTCTAGTCTCTTGAGGTTCATTCCATTTGTCACTTGGAGATTTCTAGATGAAATTCACATTCGCTGGCATTGTATAATTTCAAAGGGATAAAAGCCACTGATTTTATTTACAAGTTGACTCTTTTAACAACCAAAGAAAGGTATGAGACTGCAGTGAGCTACTGCAAATTTCATCATTGCTCGATTGTTTTTCCCACTTGAAATTTCTAGCTCCTCCAGAATGTAATTTACAGGCAGCTGACCAGAGAATTCAAGAAAGATGAATTATCCTAGCGGACAATCTGAACAAGTCCCTGCCTTGGGACTCTGAGGAGACCCAAATAATCTGGTCCAGCATCAATATTGCTTGCCCCACCACTGGCCATGCTTTCTCTCTCTCTCTCTCTCTCTCTCTCTCTCTCTTTTAAATAAATAAAAAAAAACCAGTACTTAAAAGTTATGAAACCTAATCTTCCCTCGGTACTGGGGGCACATAAAGGAAGCACTGCCTGGAAATTATACATCTGGTGATGTGTTCTAGAAGACTCTTCCATGTTCACATGCGTGCCAGAAAAAATTGGTTTACGGTACCAATGTTTGTGTGCCCCAAATTTGAAACGACTTAAATTTCCTTCGGTTGCAGACGGGTAAATAAATTATGGTACTTGAGTCATTCGGAGAGAACAAGGCACTTCTGTGTGTACTGATGGGGAGGTCTCTAAAACATATTGATAAATGAGAGGGAAGGAAGAGTTGTAAAATAATATAAGCAGAACGATCTCGTTTCTGTTTTCAAAAACTATGTTTATAAATGGGGGGAGGAGTGTGTGAGAAGGAGGGAGGAAAGAAGAGGAGACAGGACAGATTTGAGTTGTATCCAAGGAAGGAGGGGCGGTGAAAAAAGAACTCTCTTTTCGCTCCATTTCTTCAATTATTTACAGTGAAAATATGTGTGTAAGTGAAGAAACAAAAGCATATGCAATAAAACCTTGGTTTGTGAGCATAATCCATTCTGGAAACATGCTTGTCATCCAAAGCACGTGTATATCAAAGCAATTTCCCCATAAGAAATAATGGAAGCTCAGATGATTCGTTCCACAACCCAAAAATATTCATATAAAAATGATCACAATACTGTATTATGATAGAAAGTCATAGAGAAAATACAAAATATAAAGGAAAAATAAATTAACCTGCACTTACCGTTGAAAACCATCCTGGTGGGTGTGAGGGAGACAGGAGAGAGAAGAGGTATTGTGTAGGACGACTTTCACCATCAGTCACAGAATCACTGCTGTCTTTTGGCTCAATGGAATCTTTCTTTTCGTACAACTTTGACAAGGAAACTATCCACTGACCTAGAATGAAGGAAAGCTTATTCCTAAGCAGCCTCTTGTATGGAAAAGCAAAGGACTGTCCACAGGTGCTTTGAAGTGACAAAAATAAACTAGTGCCAGTTGTAGGAACCTTCCATCATTCTGAAAAATCACTTGATTTTTGCCAAATGCTGTGGCCTGAGGCTAAGCATCTGAGCATGGGAGACAATCACCCACAATTCCACAGTGAGAGAGAGAGAGAAGAACCACTGGCTCAGTTGTGATCATGTGATGTTCTGCGTCATATACTACTCGTATTGCAAGACATCGCTCGTTTATCAGGTTAAAACTTATTAGAAATGTTTATCACCTTGCGGAACCTCGCAGAACAAGTTACTCGCAATCCAATATTTTCCTGTATATGTGTGTGAGCACACATGCACAAAATAGTTATTTTTAACACATTTTTCCAATCTGGACATTCACTAGGGAGAGCAAGTCCACCCAAGATGTCTGTTTTAAGTTCATCGAATGTCGGGTAATCATGGAATCCCGGGCTTAGTGCGTACCTGTGTGGATAGGGAGGCTGGGAGAGTAGAGGGGTGGGTGGGGGGGGTGCTGGGGAGCCGGCTTCCAGTAACTATGGCACAGACCCCAGCACTGGCTGGGAAGCAGAGCTCACCAGAGCACTTGGACTGGAACAACTGCATTGTTAGGTTCGGTCTCTGGGCTTTGGTGGAATTTACTGCCAAGGGTTAGTTCTTCACCAGGCTCTGCATTTCTAAAGCATTTGCTCAAATGGGAGCAGATTCAGAACAAGAGGCTAGAGTATAAAGCTGTGGACAATATCCCTAGTTTACAAACCAGAGCAAGGATAGGTGTGGTGTTTTGTTTTGGTTTTTGCTTTATTTATTTTGAGAGAGAGTGTGTGTGAGAGCATGAGGAGGGGAGAAGCAGAGAGAGAGAGAGAGAGAGAGAGAGAGAGAGAGAATCCCAAGCAGGCTCTGTGCTATCAGCGCGGAGCCTCATGTGGGGCTCAAACTCATGAACCCATGAAATCATGACCTGAGTTGGAATCAAGTGTCGGGCACTCAACCGACTGAGCCCCCCAGCCGCCCCAGGATAGGTGTGTTTTAAGATGTAGTTTGTTATTGTTATTTGAGGTGTGGTGAGGGAAACAGGTCAGGATGCTGCTGCCACTGAAAATATGGTCTGTTACACTCACAGAGCCCAAGAGAAAGGGCCATGCCATGGGGGGCCATGTGGGAAAGCACCGGGCTGGGACAGGAGGCGAGCCTTTGGTGTGTTTCCCATAGGAAAGAACGGTCAGCATAATAAGCAAGCTTATTTGGCTGGTTTGAATAATTTCAGCAGGCTCTGGGCCATGGGGACTGTCTCCAGTTGTCTGGTACCAGGCCCTGGGGTGATTAGGGCAGGGGGAAGTGGCCTGTGGAGTAAGAACCCCATAAAGGAGGTAGTTGGGGGTGTAGGCTCTGGGTTGGTTGGTTTGCAGGTGGAAAGTATGTTCACGGGCTAGTCAGATACTGTCTGTTGGAGTTGGCCTGTCCTGGAAGAGACTTCTTTCTGTGTATTTGGATCTACTCAATGGACTCTTTGTCGGTAACTTTGCCCTTTCCCTCTTCAGGCTGTCTCTTTGGTTAGGTGCAGGATTTTAGCCCTGACGTCCCTGTGCTGGTCTTTGTGTGTTCGCTGGCTTATGCGATTTTGGTTTTGATGTTTCACTCGCCACAGGACCACCTCGAAAGCCTTTCACAGTGTCGTGCACTTACGGTAGCCCAGAAAATTGCTTTTTTCTTCAGATCCACGGAGTTGCGTTGCCACTGTCTGAGCTGAATTTTCATTTTGTAGGGGCGGGATTAAATGCCTGCTTTTTCTATTTCAGGTCTATTGGTTAGAGCTTTAGAAAAATGTTTTTAAAAGTTTACCTTTAAAAAATTTTTTTTTGGGAGAGACAGAGCGCAAGTCGGGGAGGAGCAGAGAGAGAGAAGGAGACACAGAATCCGAAGCAGGCTCCAGGCTCTGAGCTGTCAGCACAGAGCCCGACACGGAGCTCAAACTCAAGAACAGCAACATCATGACCTGAGCCAAAGTTGCATGACCTTAACCAACTGAACCACCCCCCAGGTGCCCCCTGAGCAAGTTAATTTTGCTGGGACTCACTTTCCAGAGGAACCTACTTCAGAGGATTGTGGTGGGGATTAATTTCAATAACATGACCTGCCACCTTTCTCAAAATGATCCGTATATCTCCTGTGTGCACAGGAAATGGACGAAGTCAAAGGATAAATAAGCCATCTCTTGCCAGAATGTCAATTAAACTTGGAAACTGGTTGGGGAGGGGAGGGGGATGTATTATTTAAATAAGAGCAGATCTTATTCTTTCTCATTGCCATGTAGTAGTCCATTGTTTAGATAAACCACATCTTCTTGATTCATTTGTCCATTGATGGACACTTACGGTCTTTCCATGTTTTAGCTATTGTTGAGAGTGCTGCTATGAACATGGGGTATACATGTGTCCCTATGCATCAACACTCCTGTATCCCTTGGGTGTCTGTAGCAACATGGATGGAACTTGAGGGTGTTATGCTGAGTGAAATAAGTCAGGCAGATAAGACAAATATCATATGTTTGCACATATAGGATTAGGAGGAACTTAACAGAGGACCGTGGGGAAGAAGAAGGGGGGAAATAGTGGGGGAGAGGGAGGGAGGCAAACCATGAAAGACTCTTGAATACTGAGATCAAACTGAGGACTGATGGGTATGGGGTGGGAGGGGGGTGACGGGCATGGAGGAGGGCACTTGTGGGGATGAGCACTGGGTGTTATATGGAAACCAACTTGACAATAAACTATTTATAAAAAAAATAAATAAGAGCAGGTCTGTTATGTGAGTTCCACCTTAGGTCTTAGGGACAAACTCAGTATTGTAAAGAAATGGCACATTTGGGACAGCCAGCTTCGGTCGTGCCCTCAGAGCCGAAGCATTCCTGCTTTGCCATTAGGAGTGTCTCCGTGAGAAGCACTGAAAAGAGTCCACCATAGCCCATGCCGGCCATCGCACAGTCTCAGTTAACATCCCATCATGGCCAGCATTGGGACTGCCATCTTCCCTACTAACCTGCTTCTTATCCTGGGCCCCCGCCCCAACCTGAGTACTTGACACCAGTGGCCATTCAGCTGTACGAGTCAGCAACCAAGCAGTCGCCCCTGACCCCTCTCTTTCCTTCACATCCTTAACTTGATGTTAAGGCATTGATCTTTCAGATACTCAACTCTGACCGTTTATTCCCATTGCCCTTAGAATAACGTGGTCCATGAGGCTTTGTGTGGCCCAGCACCCTCCCGCCACCTCCCTGCAGCCCTCTGTCTACATCTCGAGTCCTCCTCCACCTGGGGGCCGCAGTGCTTTCTCTTCACCTGTGGTCACATGGTTCCTCTGTCGGGGGCCAGTGCCCAGCTTCCTGTGTGTCTGGAGTGTTTCCTTCAGCCCCTACCTAACTGCCCTTTGCCAAGATAATATATATATTCACCATTCAAATTAAGCTCGTGAGTCTCTTCCTCAGTAAAGCCTCTTCTCATGGCCCAGTAAGGGAGGTTACTGATCACACGTCTGGCAGAACGTGTCCCTTTCTTTAAACAGGCCTTCCCTCCATTTGTAACCATACGTTAGGTGATATTATTTGATGACCGTCTAAACCATGTCTTAGTCTGTCGACTCAGTGAGGGTAAGGACTGTCCCTTCGGTCACCATCATCTCCAGCCCCTGGCAGAGTGCCTTTCACCTTGGGCAGGGGTCTGTCGTCCTTGAATGAGCGCGATGTGACAGCCGAGGTCCGCGTGGCTACGTGGTAGGCCTGGGCGTGCCCACATTCTACTGAAACTTGCTGTCTCCGCCCGCCAAGCCCATGGCTTTGCCCACCTTGATGCCGATACTTCCTTTAATGCTGGGTGCCAGGTCCTTCCGCTGGTCTCTGGTTTTGAAAAGCCCCTGGGAAGCTTCCTTCTGTGGAAAAGGAATCTGTCCAATTTGTGGCTCAGTACAGGACAGGCAAGGCGCCTCTCTCTGTGCCTTCTGCGTGGCCTCACGCCACCCAAAGGATCTGTTCACAAAGTCCTTGCTTTAAAACCCTCCTCCCCTCGGCCTATCCGATCTTCTCCACTATCCCAGCAAAAGCGGGCAGAACTTTCTAACCTAAGCGCATGCAGTTAGTGCTCTCTCTTTACTGGGGGTTGCTCTTGGGCACAGAGAACATGTCTGCTCTCCTGCCATCACACCATGTGATCTGATAGGAGCCCTAAAACTCCAGTGATTCCTACCCCCACCTTTATGGCTTGACCTTCATACAACCCTCCCGCCCTCGCTTCCGCGCGTATGTATTTCTGTGTATCTGCGTTACGACTAACCAGTTCTCAGTAGCTGTAGGTGAGCGCAGCCTAACCTCGTATTTCTTTCCCGGTCTCCTACCGCTGAATTCATTAGACGTGAAGAGAGAGAATATTTTAAAAATAGTAAGTCCCAATGTATATAAAAAGAGATTTTCAACCTTGACATGACAGAATAACCCAGTGCGCTTTTTATTCCAGTATAGATCTCCAGGTCCCAGCCTGGACCTATTAAATCAGAGACGCTGGGGCCAGGGTATCCGTGTTCCTCAGACAGGCAGAGGGACTTGACCAAGGTTACACAGCCAGTAGATAATAGCATCACAGTCCCCGTTTCCTTGCTTGCTTTCTAGTGCTGATTCATATTCCTTGGACTAAATTCTACTGAACTCTGTGTGTGTCATTAACCTGTATCGGAATTTGTCTGCATAAAAGTTCCCTTATTTTATAACTGCCCCCCCACCCACCAATAACCGTGTGTCCAAAGGATGTGGACATTCTCAAGCTGACAAAAGCGAACAAAGTAACTTCTCACCCCCTTTCCCCACTGTTTACCCAAAAACAGAGATGTCAGCTGCTGGGGTGGCTCGCTCGCCTCTGTGGGCTCTGCTGACTTGCCCCCCACCTGCCCTTGAACCACAGGCCTGTCCTGTGGGCGGCCGCTCACTCTTCCACTCCTGGGCTCTGTTTACACTCGAATTACCCTCTCTCGTGCCCACTGATCCGAGAGAAACGCTCCCTCTCCCTCCTCCAGCCCCACCTGCTGGAGTATGGGGCTCAGATGAGCAGCTGGGTCACGGTCAATGTGCATTTCATAACCAGGCAGCTCACAGGTCTCTTGCTGCTTGCATTTGCAGCCTAAAAGAGGGGAGCAATGGGCATCTGTACTGTGGGGGGGTCCCCCACTACCTACCTCCATCTCTCAATCCAGAGGGCTTTGTGGGAGATATTTTTTTTAGTAGTTGGGAAGAAAAAAAAATCCTCAGTGACTTCTATATAAACCACATAATTTATTTAAAAAAAAAAAAAGGTAAAAAGAAAAAAATTGCACCTACGAGGACCGGCCACCGGCAGGAAGATGCGCTGATAGAGGCTGAGCTGACCTTGAAGGTCGCATTTCTGACTTTGAATCCTGGCCCCTCTTTTCAGTAGTTCTGTGGCTCTGATAAGTCCTTGAATTTCTCTGTGCAACAGATTATTCCGCCATAAAGGGGGATGAAATAAAATGAAATACCAGCGCCTGCCTCTTAATTAGTTTGAAGCTTGTTTTGAAGATTAAATGAAATAATCTGTTGGAAATGCTTGTTCTCAGATCAAAAAATGTTCACAGATCTAAGTAACTTACATTAATAAAACAGTAACTTGAGGAAGCTTCTCCATATGTTACTTTTTAATACATATTAACATGTTTCCTCTGAAAAGCGTCTTTGTTACTGACTCACACCTGCTTCTCTGTGTTTTGCTCGTAGCTCTGGAAAGGAAAATATCAATGAGGCAAAGCAGAGAGGAGCTGATAAAACGAGGGGTTCTGAAGGAAATCTATGACAAAGGTAAGGGAAACTGGTCCCCTCTGCAGGGCCCAGAAAGGCACGCGTATTTCTTGAAGTTGGATTCTGTTTGCTGTATCACTTTATCAGGATTTGAACCTTTAAGCTCCTGACAGTTCTGGAGAGAAAAGAGAATTTTGCAGACCGTGCCAAAGCTCTCAGGATTATATTAGCAGAGAGAAACCAAGCTCCCCTTTTCTCACCATTGGAATGAAACCACGGGATGCTGTAAAAAATGATGTGGCCGCAGGAATGATGTGGGTTCCTGGTTGGGAGCCTGTGGGTGTTCGAATACACACAGCCGGGGTGAAGTTCATTGCTGGGGCTCTTTCCGGCACTAGGTCCCCAAGACAAATGTTAAAACCCTCCAGGCGTCTAGAATTTCCTTAACAGATTTTTTTTTTACTCAGTCTGTCTTCCCATAATAAAAGGCGTTGAAGTGGTGAAAATTAGAAACTGTGGCCGTACACATAAGATATTTTGAAAGATAATATTGGCGGTAATACAGATGCTCTGTGAATGTATCCACAAGTGTTTGTCAGTGAATACTGTGTGTCTTTGGCTTATTGAATGACTGTCTTTAAATATAGTTATATGCTGTGGTTTACGCAGTATATTAAGTATTCTTTATTTTTTTAAGAGCTTTGCTGTGTTTTTAAATTTTTTAATACTTATTTTTGAGAGAGAAAGAGAGACAGAGTGTGAGCAGGGGAGGGGCAGAGGGAGAGAGGAAGACACAGAATCCGAAACAGGCTCTAGGCTCTGAGCTGTCAGCACAGAGCCCGACACGGGGTTCGAACCCACAAACTGTGAGATCGTGACCTGAGCCGAAGTCGGATGCTTAACCAAATGAGCCACCCAGGCGCCCCGAAGAGCAGTGATGTTTTTAATTAAGCTTTCTCTCCTTCTCCCCCCTGCTCCTCCTCTCTCTCCCTTCCCCCAACCCTTCCTCCCCTCTCCTTCTTCCTTCCACTCTCCACGTTAAGACTCGCACTGAAATGACAAACTGTCATCTTCCAGTCTTGATACGGACATCACCAGTAATTGTTTCAAGTATGACTGTTTGGAGCTGGTGTTAAGTGGTGGGCCAGATTATTAAAGCACGTATTCTCCTCTAAAGAGGGATCCTGATCGTTCAGGCCACCCTGTACTTCTGCGCTCACCGTGTTTCTGTGAGTCTTCCGCAGGCCTCCCTTGTGTTCTAACATAAGAGCAGGTTGGGTTTCTCAGGCTGGGACTTCCCACTGATCGCACGGTGGTCAGCGACTCGGTCCCTATTCCCCGGGTACATTTCACCTCCTCCGTTCTGGTTATGGGACTTCCTGATGGCACCTTCAGGGACTTTTTTCTTACCACCAATGGCCGCCCTGAAAGGCTAGTAGGCAGTGCCCCACCCTGACCTAAGCTGCAGGGGGTGCTGGAAGTCGGGTGTGAAGTTGTGCTACTTGAGACTACCTTCTATAATTATCAGGCCCTCCCGGGGCCCAGAAAGCCCTTTGGTGAGCCACTTGATCTTTCTTTCCACTGCTGGGTAAGGCCTTACTAAACTACAGCTCTTTGGATGATTAAGCTCCAGGGAAAAGGAAGCCACAACTTGGTCACTTTTCTCATATGTCTTGCTTTCTGTACAACACCCACCTCTCCCCCCACCCCCCAGCCTCTCCTGCAGCGACCTTCGGTCTTCCTGCGTTTCTCCTTGTTACTCCCCGGCTAAGATGGCTGGAGTCTGAAGACAGGGGTAATGTGAGCATCCGCATAATAAGCATCTGCTTGCTTAAATACTCCCTGCACATTTTAAGCCTGCTCAGATCTAGGGGCGCCTGGTGGCTCAGTTGGTTAAGCGTCCGACTTTGGCTCAGGGTCACGATCTCACAGTTCGTGAGTTTGAGCCCCGCGTTGGGCTCTCTGCTGACAGCTCAGAGCCTGGAGCCTGCTTCGGTTTCTGTGTCTTAAACAATCATTAAGAAAAACATTTTTTTTTTTATTTTTTTTAATGTTTTTTTTGTTTTTTTTTTTTTATTTCTAGGAGAGAGAGAGACAGCGTGAGCAGGGGAGGGTCAGAGAGAGAGGGAGTACACAGACTCCGAAACAGGCTCCAGGCTCTGAGCTAGCTGTCAGCACAGAGCCCGACGCGGGGCTCGAACCCACGAACCGCGAGATCATGACCTAAGCGAAAGTCGGACGCTTAACCGACTAAGCCACCCAGGCGCCCCAAGAAAAACATTTTTAAGCCTGCTCAGGTCCAGTTTAATGACCCCTTCCCCTCCCTCCTGGCTTCCCGTAACCCTTCTGTCTTACTGTTAACCTTTAGGAATACTCTCCAGAATGTATTTAACTACAGCATGTACTCCTCCCATCAGAGCTGATAACTGGGTGAGGGTAACCATGGCCCAAGAAACTTCTGACTTAACCAAAGATGCCATAGGTTGTGAGAACAAAAGCCTCATTTTCTAGAGACAGAAATGGGGGTGCTGAGGCTGGGGCCTCCAATGGTATTCCCATGCGCTTCGTTGGTGCGCTCGGTGGCTGGCGGTGGAGGAAGGGACCCGATTAGCCTGCACTTGTCGCCACAGCGCCCCCACTCATTTGTCTGTGCGCTGTCACTCTCTGGACTTCCCCGTTCAGTTGTTGGCTGGCTTTCCTTACCAGCATGGGCACACCAGGAGAACACGGACCTCAGAGGCTTACCGCCAGGTCCCTCCCCGCCCGAGATAATGCTTGAGAGAGAGAAGGCTCGCAGCCGTGTTTATTGTTTGGATGAAGGGAACAGGAGGAGAAGAGAGGGACTAAAACTGGAAATCCTATCGCACGCAGAACATGCAGAAGTTTGTATTTGCTCTGGGTTTTTCTGATAATAAGTATCCATTTGGGTCGCTGTGGATCTGCGTCTTGTTGCCTTGGGTCCCATCAGCGGTTAGGAACATGGGCCCCGGCGTCAGATGGCTTGGGTTCCTTTCGCATTCCATTCCTGACCAGCTGTGCAGCCTTAGTCGAATTGCTTACCTTCTCTGGGCTTCTATCTGAATAGAATGAATGTGGGGATGAGGATTACATAAGATGGCACCCGTATGTTAGTTTGCGAGGGGGCTGGCATAACAAAATGGCACCCACTGAGTGGCTTACGCGACAGGGATGTACTTCCTCACTGATCTGGAGACTGGAAGTCTGAGATCATGACGTCAACAAGACTGATTTCTGGAGAGGTGTCTCTGCTTGGCTTGCAGATGACTGCCTTCGCACATGGCCTCTCCTCTGCCCACACACTCCTGGTTCCCCTCCTCTTCTTCTTTTTTAAAATGTTTTATTATTTTATTTATTTTTGAGAGAGAGAGAGATCATGAGCAGGGGACAGAGAGGAAGAGACACAGAATCTGAAACAGTCTCTAGGCTCTGAGCTGTCAGCACAGAGTCTGACGCGGGGCTTGAACTCACGAGCTGCAAGATCATGACCTGAACTAAAGTCAGATGCTTAGGTGACTGAGCCACCCAGGCGCCCCTCCCTTCCTCTTCTTAGAAGGACATCTGCCCTATCAGATTGGGCCCCACCCTATGACCCCACTGAACCCTAATTATCTCCTTATAGGCCCTTTCTCCAAATACAGTCACATTGGCGGCTTAGGCTTCAACATATGAATTTGGGAGGTGAGGGTACCCAGTCTTGGCCATAACAACTTGTAGAATAAGCTACTGTCACCCCATAAATGCTCAAGAAATACCATTATTAGTGGTCATCGTCATCATCCTTTATAGGTTTTGAGACCCTTTACATGCCTCACCCTTGGTCAGCAGGCCCAAGAGTTAGGAAGGAACATTGCTGCCCCCTTTTATCTAGAGGTGCGGGGTCTGCAAACCCTTCTTACCAGGTGGGGGTGCTGACACGAGACCCTTCCCCCCACACACACACCTCTGCTTAGGTTTTCCTCTTCTCCTCCCCTTCTAGGACCTTATTTACCTTGTAAGAGCTGGGACCCTGGTGGGTAAAACACATAAAACCCTGTTGCCACGACCCAAGTGGACAGCAAGTGGCAAAGGGACTTTACTCATTTTCCAAGTTGTGTGTTTCCGAGAGGCATTTCATGGACTTGGAGCAAGCATTCCATATTGCCTGTGGTAATGCCTCGTTCTACGCCGCCTCCTGTGTTAGCATGCACTGCTCACGACTCACTTGGCAGCGCGACAGAGTCCTCCAGGGGTGCATGGACCCCGACAGCGGCCCGTTGGTTTATAATGACTGTGTCTGTCCATCTGGCCACAGGGCCAGCCTCTGTCCACACCTCGGCCATGCTCTGTCGGCATGAACTTGCTAATGCGGCGGAGAGCTGTTTATCCTTAGTTAGGGTGCTTTCCTCTTTCAACTTCTTTATGTTATTGATTTTGCTTAGTGATACCCCACTTGTTCGTAGAAAGTATAAAAGTAACCCGTGGGGCTGGGAATCTATCAATATGCGGGCGGGGTGAACTCAGAATTGATGAGGTTTTATGACTTCACAGTTCTCCTCAGAATTCTGTACATGTTGCTTAGCGAGTTAAAAATCCCAAACTGATGCATAAAAGGTCAAATCTGGCAAAACGAGACCTGGGGTGGAAGAGGGAAAAGTATCTCAAATGTCTACGAGGAGCAAGGTCAGGAATCTTCCATTTAGTGAAATGTGTTGGAGGTAAAGAGCATGAGGTAGTCAATGTCTTGGGTGGTTTTTTCTTTATTGATTTCCATACAGAATCACATAATGTTAGAATCCAGAAGGAACTTTAGATAGAAGTGGTTTTTTTTTTTTTTAAGGTTTATTTATTTATTTTGAGAGAGTTTGAGTGTGTAGAAGCATAGGAGAGGCAGAGAGAGAGAGAATTCCAGGAATCCCACACAGGCTCGAGGCTCAGTGCGGAGCCCGATGCGGGGCTCCATTCCACAATCAGAACTATGAGACCATGACCTGAGCCAGAATCGAGAGTCAGATGCTTAACTGACTGAGCCACCCAGGTGCCCCTACATAGAAGTGTGGGGTTTTTTTTAAATGTTTTTAATTTATTTTTGAGACAGTGCAGGCAGGGTAGACACAGAGTCACGGGGGCAGAGGATCTGAAGCGGGCTCTGTGCTGACAGCAGTGAACCTGATATGTGGCTTGAACTCATGAACTGTGAGATCATGACCTCAGCTGAAGTTAGATGCTCACCCAGCGGAACCACCCAGGCGCCCCTACATAGAAGTTCAAATCAGAGAAAATGGTTTATTCTCTGGGTATATTGAGAAGGGAGGACACTTGGAAAACTACTTATACAGTTAATTTTTAGTTGTTACCCATGGTGTAGTAGGGATGTGGAATCATAAATTCTTTTTCTCCCATTTTCCAAAATTTCCACAGTATGCATGCAGCAGGTTTAGGGAGAACAGAGTGTAAACAATTAGAGGAGCCATCATCATTCCACTCATGGTGGAAAATAATCTATAATTTGATAGCTCATTTTTTAACAATTTATTTCCCACCCTTGCAGCCTGTTTGTTTGAATCAGAAACTAAGGGTTCTCTTAGACCCTCTGGGGCATTCCTTGGTTCATTCAACAAATTGGCACTCAGTGCCCCCTCTGTACCACATGGTCTCCTAGGTCTTGAGCTACAGCGATCACCAAAAGAGCAAAATCCTCACCTTCTCAGAGGTTAGATTCTACAACAGGAAATAGGAAATCATTAAATATGCATATGATATATCGCCAAGCAGCTATAAGCCCCATGAAGAAAAACAAAGCAGCAGGGTAAAAAGATAAAGTCCTAGGTAGAGCCGTAATTTCAGATAAATGCAATCATGGAGAACTTTTGGAGGAGGTGATACTGACACAGAGAAATTAAGTGATCTGTGCCTGAAACCCGGCCGTCGGCCCCACTGCCTACTTCCACAATACTTTAAATTGACTCACTGTGTTACTTTTAAATTAAAGCCTCTGTAGGGCATTTGCCTCTCTTTGTCTTCTGTAAATTAGAGCACACCTTCCCCTGCTCGGAGTCTGCAGTGGCTCCCCATTTCACTAGGAGATATTCCAAGTTCCTACGACAGCCTACAAAGCCCTCTGTGATTTGCCCTCCAGCCCTTAAGTTTGCTTCGGCTCCGTTGCCATACTGCCTCGTAACTACCTCTCGGTGACACATCTCTAGGCTCACTTTCTAGCCCTTGAGGTTAACACTCCCTTTCCTGAAGCCCTTTCCCCCAGACAGCCGTCCACACAGCTCACCTTTTCAAGTCTTTGCTTAGATGTCACCGTCCCCATGAAACTTACCCTGCAGATGTTACATTGCCATGTCCTTTCCTAGGTCCTTAGCTCCCTGCCCCTGCTCTGCTGTTTTCTGTCTTTTGTTAGCTTCTGTCTCTTCTCCCCTTCAAACAGGCTCTAGAAGTTACTCATTTATTGTGTTACCCTTTTTGTTATCCGTGTCTTCTCACTGGAATGGAAGTTCCACCAGGCAGGGTAGGATCTTGGTCCAGTTTGTTCACGGATGGAGCCCCAGAGCCTCCTAAGAGCGCCTGGGATGTAGCTGGCGTTCAGTGCGCATGTGCTGGAAGAATAGCACGTGCAAACCGGAAGCTGGCTGTGCAGGTTCACACCATTTGCTTTATTCGCTGGTGTTGGTGAACTTCCCAGTTCTCTGATCCCCCTTGTTTATTTCAGCTTTATGGTCCATGAAACATTATTGCCAATTATTTAAATAGGCAATAACATAATAGGTGTATATTTATGCAGATGGCTGCTAAATACTCCCATTTTCATAGAGTGGCTTTTAAAAAAATTTTTAATGTTGATTTATTTTCAAGAGAGAGAGAATGCAAATGAGGGAGGGGCAGAGAGAGAGGGAGACACAGGATCTGAAACAGGCTCCAGGCTCCAAGCTGTCAGCACAGAGCCCACGAATTGGGGATATGACCTGGGCCAAAGTCGGACACTACACAGACTCAGCCACCCAGGCGCCCCCATATGGTGGCTTTTTAAGTGTTAAGGAGAAAAATATCCTGAAAACAGTGAATGGTTTGGCCACTAGTAAAACAGTGATGATCTCTCTGTGACTTAGCAAGCATCTCGGGAGGCCACTTGGTCTCCTGGTGTTATTTTCGAACATAGAAATGATGGAGTAGAAGCCCGGCGAGGTTATGCCTTGTGGAAGGAAGCGTATGAGGCCAACGAGTGTGAACTCCTAAAACCTCTGCTAAGACCGCGTGTCTGCCATTTAGAATTTAAGAGAATGCGGGAAAACTTCGTGACACGTTGCCATTTGGTAATCAGACGATCTTAGTGAGTCTTGCTATTAGTGTCATTGAAAATAATCTCTGTAAATAAGCATAATGCTGGATTTAAGGAATGTTAAGGTTGGGTCGCCCGGGTGGCTCAGTTGGTGAAGTGTCCAACTTCGGCTCAGGTCATGATCTCGCAGTTCATGAGTTCAAGCCCACGTCACGCTTTGTGCTGACAGCTCAGAGCCTGGAGCCTGCTTCGGATTCTGTGTCTCCCTCTCTCTCTCTGCCCTTCCCCCACTCGCACTCTGTCTCTCACTCAAAAATGAACATTAAAAAATTTTTTTAAGAAAATTAAAGAATGTTAGGGTTAACGGTGGCGATGGTACCGGATTGTCCTGGGAAACCTCAGTTCTTCCCCAGGGTCACCTGCTCCGTGCAGGATGGGCGTGTGGATGTATTTATAAGTTATGAGGAGGGGAGCCCAGGGAAGGGAGACCATCTCTGGTGTGGAATGATACATCGCACCTGCATGTGACACACTTCCACGTGGAAGTGGGAACAGGTCACCAGAATGTGCAAGCAAGCGTGTAGCTCAGGCCACGGCAACTCTCCCAAGAGTCCCCACAGGGATCCCGCCGAGACCCCAGGAAGGAGAGGGCCCCCCAGGGAGAGGAGGAGGAGGAAGAGCAGAGTGCATGACAGCAGAAATGACCGGGAGCCCGGGAGCAGCTCCACTTTCCATTGTGTGCTGGGAATTAGAGATAACATTTCACAGCAAACCACAGAGTGCACCGAGGTGTGCTCTCTTCCTTAATTGAGCGAGAGCAGCATTTTGGAAGGTGTTATTTTTAATTATAAGCACAAACAGAAGCTCCCTGAAATGAGCAAGTCTTTTATGCAAGAGGCTGCATTTTCCCTCTCTGGCATTCCAGAGAGAAAGAAGGGGGGCGGGGGGCAGCCTGATACTTAAAAGGTCATCATATTTTAAAAATACAAATAAAAATTCTCCAGCGTTTCAGAGGAGACAAACCGCGGTGAGCTTGGCCCTTCGTAAGTCCCATCATTTATCTGGTATCCGGGGTTCGTACGCTTTCAAAGTCGGAGTTTGTGGGAACAGATTTTCACAGCCTCTACAGGCACCGTTCCTTTGCCACATCCTGAGCTGTTTCCCACGCCTCTCCCTAGAAGTGGCGTCTCCCCAAAGCTGTGTGTAGAGTAGCTGCGTGGAAATAAAAGGAGGGTTTACCATCAGCATCAGCAACACGTAATCGCTGCCCTAGTACCTCCGAGCCCAGTACGGAAGATTTTGCCCTCGTAGTTGGAAAGTGGCTTAAACTATAGAGAGAATAACAGAAGTTGTGATCAAAATTCTCTTAAACGATAGGGTTCTTTCAAAAAAAAAAAAAAAGACACCACCCCAAGCCAGAAAATTACTGAAATTACTGTTACAGCCACAGCAAGCATCCCCAGTAAATGCGCTCCTCTCTCCTGTATTTGCCGAGTACCTGTCATATTGCAGGCACCGTTCTGGGCACCAGGAATACTAAGGAGGGACGAGCCGGCCTTCCCTGGCTAACGGAACCCACAGTCCTGGGAGTGGGGTTTGGGCACTCAGCAGTCAGGGAAAGTACAGGGTGTCTGGGAGCACAGGGGAAGCATCCCCCACCCATGCCTGGGGACTCAGGGCATCTTGGAAGGAAAGGTGTCACAGAGGAAACCTGAAGTGTGATGAGATTTATCCTAGAGAAGGTGGATGGGTAAGAGGAAGAGCTGGCCGCTGCGGAGACACCAAGCTGGGGAAAAGGGAGGGAGACAGAGTGTGTCCAACAGGTTTGTGAGATGAGGAGGAGGTGGGGCGGACTGTGCAGGCAGGAAAATGAGATTCGTTGTTTGTTCTTTATCCTGAGAGCCGTGAGGGGCTGTGGAAGGGTTTTCTGCATGATCAGATCTGCAGCCTCATCGCTCTGCCTATGGGGAACCAGAACTTGGAGGGAACCCAAGACACAAGTCAGGGTGGCCAGATAGCAACTGTTGCTGGGATTCAGTGACCTGATTGCAGGCCCGCGCAGAAGTGGGGGTGTCAGGCGGGGAGGACAGACTAGAGAATTAGAGGAGATGGAATGGGGTGGGTCCTGTGACTGCATCGATCTGGGGAGTGAAGGGGAGGGTGTAGGCGCTGGAGACGCTCAGGATTGTGCGTTGGACAACTGGGCAAGCAGAAACGGGCCAATCGCTGAGCCGGGAACCCAAGACCAAGTGAGTGTAGGCACAGAATAGTGCCATAGTTTGACCACACTGGGTTTGAGATGCCCAAATATCTAAGTAGACCACGAAATACACAGATTGGAAGCTCAAGAGAGACCATGAAATACACAGATTGGATGCTCAAGAGGGAGATCTGGGTTGGAAATGCAGGTTTGGAATCGTCAATAAATGATCATTAAGTCATAGGAGTTGACGATCGTTCTCAAAGAAGATGCAGGAGGGGAACATAAATGGTCCTGATAGAAAACCCCATGGAGCCCCAACATTAAATGATCTAGGAGTAAAGCAGAAATGGTCTGGGGATAAGGAAAAACCTCAAAGGCTGAGAAGGGACAGAAAAATAGGACGTAAACCGGAAATGTGTATCAGCATGGAAGCCAAGACAAGGGGCAGTGGTTTGGGGGGAAATGGTCTAAAGTGTCAAATGCAGAAATGCCAACCGAGATAGGGTCCAAGAAGTGTCCTTTTGTTTATTTTTATGCTGTTCAGTTGTAGGCTTTTAAGTGACCTATGAAGCCAACGTGCGACCAACAGGGTGAACGTTAAAATGCTTCTGATTTCCGTTAACAAGAACTTAAGGAGGGCAAAGCAAGAAGCAAATCCAGACCAATAGTCTTTGTGTGTTGTGTCCTCTGTAGTATTCCAAATGCCTTGAGCAGTGCTTGGCATTTCTTGGTGCTTATTTCATGTTTTTTGCATGAATGAGTGAGCGAGTGAATGAATCTCCCATAATAAAGACCAGTAGTAGGACGGCTCTGAGGCTGGCTAATTCATCAGGTCAGTGCGCCATCATCAGGCTCCGATGCCTCACGGTAACAACATGGCTGCAATACTTCCAGCATCATCTAGAGACACAGTATCCAGAGGAAAGAGTGAGTGACTCAAGGGACGCCTGGGTGGCTTCATCGGTTAATTATCTGACTCTTGGTTTCGGCTCAGGTCATGATCTCATGGTTCTTGAGTTTGAGCCCCGTGTCGGGCTCCATGCCTGCATGAAACCTGCTTTAGATTCTCCCTGTCCCTCTCTGCCTCTCCCCACCTTCTTCCTCTTCCTCTCAAAATAAGTAAATAAACTTGAGAAAAAGAAAAGAGAAAAAAAAAAAAACCCCTTCCTGACTTGCCTAGGACTTGCGTAGGTTTAGACAAGTAAGCATTCAACCTTGACCCCCACGTAAAAATCTACAAAACGATGACACTCAGCTAGGAGCATCACACCCAGGATCCTGGTCCTCGCTCTCTGATCTTCTGTGTGTTCAAGACACAGGGGAGCTTTTCATCTCTTGGGACTCTGCTTGCAGAGTGAATGCAACCCCAGGACCCTGATTGCACCAGCCGGCAAAGCCACGCTTTCCTTTATTCCTCTGTCTCTATGCCTGGTCCCTAGCCCGCTTGCTTAAAGGCCAGCCAGGTGGCCCTGACCAGCCAGGTGGCCCCCCTATGGAGCTGTCGGAGGATCTAAAGGACATAGTCCGTTTTGGCCTTTTAGGCCATGGCTTGCTCAGTGTTAAGTGCTCAATGAGTGTTAGCAATGGTCTCTACCAGACTTCTGGCGTATGCAGCTCTTGTACCTTTTGTTTTTGTTGTTCATTTAAATTCAAGTTAGTTACCATACAGTGTAGTCTTGGCTTCAGGAGTAGAACCCAGTGATTCATCTCTTACAGAACACCCAGTGCTCATCCCAATAAGTGCCCTCCTCAATGCCCATCGCCCATTGAGCCCCTCCCCCACCCCACCCCCCTCCGGCAACCCTCAGTTTGTTCTCTGTATTTAAGAGTCTCTTATGGTTTGCCTCCCTCTTTGTTTTTATCTTATTTTTCCTTCCCTTCCCCTGTGTTCATCTGTTTTTTTCTCAAATTCCACGTATAAGTGAAAACATGTATCAGGCTTTCTCTGCCTGACTTATTTCACTTAGCATAATACCTTCTAGTTCCATCCACATTGTTGCAAATGGCAAGATTTCACTCTTTTTCATCACTGAGTAGTGTTCCATTCTCTCTCTTCTCCCTCTCTCCCTCTCCCTACCCCCCGTCCACTCGCTCATTTGGGCTCTTTCCATACTTTGGCTACTATTGATAGCACTGCTATAAACATTGGAGTGCCTGTGCCCCTTCAAATCAGCATTTTTGTATCCTTTGGATAAATATTTAGTAGTGCAATTGCTGGATTGTAAGGTAGTTTTAGTTTTAGTTTTGTGAGGAACCTCCACAATGTTCTCCAGAGCGGCTGCACCAGTTTGCATTCCCACCAACAATGCAAGAGTGTTCCCCTTTCTCCACATCCTGGCCAAATCTTGTTTCCTGTGTTGTTAGTTTTAGCCATTCTGACAGGTGTGAGGTGGTATCTCATCATGGTTTTGATTTGCATCTGCCTGATGATGAGTGACGTTGAGCATCTTTTTCATGGGTGTTGACTATCTGGATGACATCTTTGGAAAAGTATCTCTTCATGTCTCTGCCCATTTCTTGACTGGGTTGTTTTTTTTTGGGAGGGGTGTTGAGTTTGGTAACCTCTTCTGTTCTTCTTAGATGCCTGCCTTCTCACAGTTGCCTCCCTTCACTGGAGACTAGACCCCACTCCCCCAACCCCAGTGCCACCAGGAGAGCTGAGACTCCGTTGGGAGGCTTCGGGACTTCTCTGAAGGCCATGCCCACCTCTGTAGCTCTTGGCCACTGGCCTCAGGGCTCCTGCCATCCGCATGTGCCCCAGAGCATGTGTTCACCCCCCCAGCCCTCTCTTAATTTCTCTGAAGGAAATACTGTCCATTAAACTGACCACTTACTGCCATGTGGCCCAGGTTAGCAACATCATGTTGCCTTCCTCATTCCGGAAACAGACTCACTCACATTGGGGTCATTCTTGTGACTTTCAAGTCTGTTACACGCAGTGCAGGTCGGGAGACTTTGCAGCCATACCAGAAGTGTCCCATCATCAACTGTGCTGGCCATCGCAGCGGCTCCAGCCTCACGTGGTTGTCGAGCTCTTCAAGTGTGGCTGGTCTGACTGAGCGGCAGTGCATTTTCAATTTTATTTAGTTTTACCCAACTAATAGTAGCCACATGTGGCTGCCGGGTACCCTATTGGAGAACCGAGCTAGAGAAACCGCTACTTACATCTGGCAGCCGCTGTCGTTTCCCTCCCCCACTCTAGCCATTGAGGATTTTTTCAGTCGTGGATTCTAGTTTCAGCCGGGCTGCCCCAGTACGCAAGGCCCTCGCACAGGATTCTATGAGGGTCACGTGATTGTATAATAGCGCAGGAGAGAAACTGACATCCTATTCATTTTACATTCAGTCCCTGTCCCAGTTGCATTGGTGGGGGGAGGGTATCAGAATGCCCAGGAATAGCAAGATGGTAAATCCTCTTCTGGCTACAAACCTTGGAGCCTGAGTCGTCGTTTGGAAATAGCGGTCGGAGTCCTCATGCTTCCACAGGGTACGTATATGAGAACGAGTGGGCTTTGGGGTGAAGTTGGGGGAAGGGACAGACTTGTACCCAGTACAGATGAAAGAAACCACTCTGGGAGGGGAGACATCATGGCTCAACACAACCATCTGCAGTCCCGGCCAGCAACTGAGAATCCATGTGGGCTGTAGTGGGTTGACCATCAGGTCCGTAAAGGCAGGAAACGCTGATCAACCCGACAGAAAACAGCTACAGGGAAGTGCAGCCCAAACAGGCTCCCGGAGATCTGTGCCACTTTTGTGACAGGAAGTCATTGCACCTCATGTATTAAATGGTTTAGGCAACGGCCTCTTAATCATTTCAAAATAGGCTATTAAGTCCAGAGCAATAGCCACAATAAGAAAAGCAAGGTGGTTCTCCAGGCGCGAAAGCACGCGCCACTCCATTCCGCGTATGAGCTCGGCCGGAGTATCGCAGAACCAATTATATTCTGAGACTGAAATACATCGTGTACAGATTCCCAAGGTCATAGGTTCAAAAGGACCCTGAGTTACAGAGATGCTTGTATCAGACAGAGGAATCACATGGCTTTTGCAAAATTGTTCCTCTGTCTAAGCTGGCCAGAGTAATCCAGAGACTTCTAGCTGTATGTAGAGACAAAGTGGAAGATCTTTGTAAATTCTTAAAACACAGGTTCCCCGATCCTACAGCCCTCGGTAGTGTTTGCCTTAAGTCCTGGTGATACAAAGAGACTTTTAAACACACGCCCCCAAAATGACTCTTCCATGGTCCCCAGAAAGAGGAGACTGTAGGATGTTTTGCTTTTGCAAAGAAGATGTTCAGGTCTTTTTAAATGCTCAGGAACCCAGTGCATTCGTTCCCAAACAGGCAGTATTTAATAGGAATGTATCATTTGGTGTGTGTGTTTAAAATTCTGCAAAATGTAAGCACCATTTCGTTCAATTACATCTATTCCCTGAACTCAGGCAAACTGAAGAAATTATCTCCAGCGAAAGTTGACAAATGCCTGGGGAGCCATTTCCGACTTCTTAGGTTTAAAGCTTTTAACCTTTCAGTAAAACCCTTAGATAAATTATTTCTTAGCTAAGTGTTGCTTGGGAGATCATCTGACTAGGAGAGCAGCTAGTGGCTTTGATTTGCAATGATTTAAAAGGTTATTGGGGGGCGCCTGGGTGGCTTAGTCGGTTAAGCGTCTGACTTTTGCTTAGGTCATGATCTCACGGTTCGTGGGTTCGAGCCCCGCGTCGGGCTCTGTGCTGACTGCCAGCTCAGAGCCTGGAGCCTGTTTCAGTCTGTGACTCCCTCTCTCTCTGACCCTCCCCTGCTCATGCTGTCTCTCTCTCTCTCTCTCCTAGAAATAAATAAAAATATTAAAAAAAAAAAAAAAGTTATTGGGACCAATTGTAGCTTTGCCAAAACCCTGTATGTTGTTCTAAAGTGAAACCTTTGTGGGCTTCAAAACAATGGCTCTACCCCTTCATGGGTGGATTTTTTCCTACTCTAGTGGAAAAAAAGTGTTTCTTTAAGGAAAAAAAAAGACGTTGATGAAGTCTGTATTTTGTGGCTTATTAATATTAGGTCCACTAGCACCTGTGGAATACTTCTTTGAAAAGCACCTTCACGTTTAACTCATCAGCCACTCAGTGCAGGTGCCTTTTGGGGTCAAAGAGCACGTCTGGGGAGCTCAAATGAGAACATGCACAGGCTGAACAATATCTCTGTTCTCAAAGGGGAAAAGACAGGAAGTGCTTGCATGAGGCTCCTCTTACATGTCTTCACAAAGGTAATTATTTGCTGTAACATAAGTAGCTTTCTGCTTTAGTGATGGCCCTTGGGGATCCCCCATACATGAAAATCTATTTGAGTTTCACAAGCTGCATGTATAGATTCTACACGCACGTTTACATTAGTAACAAAGATGCGGTTTATGGCTCCTCCTGTTTCTGGCCTGAAATTGCCACACGATGCTTTGCTTACATCGTAATTTTTCTTTTGCCTTGAAGCCTAAATGTAGTCCTGATTTCATGATGTCATTTGCTTTTCTTCTCTATTGTATGTACCTAATGGTAACAGAATTGGAATTTTCACGGTGACATCTACGTGACTTATGTATAAAGGGTTGCTAGAGTGTTCTTTTGCCATCCTTAAGGAATTAAAATTTCAAAATAAGTCATTTTAAATGAGATCACACAGTCTCACCACTTACTAGCTCATTAGCTACCAATTATGTGACTTTACCCACGTTATTTAAACCATCTGCTGTGTACTTTCCTTTATTCAGTGAAGATAGTTTTGGAACCAATCCCATAGAATATATTTTTTGTCTATATTAAATGAACAGGTAACTGGCTCATGGTAAATTCCCCAAAATATTGTTTAAGGGGCTGTTATTATTACGCATATATATATATATATATATATATAGGTCCAGTACAATGTCTGTCATTGTACATGACATTGAAGATGATCTGAAATGCTTAAAAATGTTTCTTTGAGCATCCCTTTCACTGTCCCATCCCCCCCCCTTGTTTTTCTACTGAATCTAAAGGCTTTGCGTGTAGTGCACAGGCTTCTAGCTCTATGCTAAAGCTTTACCTAATAGTTTTGTTAAATAAAAATATAAAACTTTATTAGTGAGCGCTAGGCCTGAAATTCATCAGTGTATTTCCTGGTTCTTCTTGCTCTGATATGCCCACAGAGAGTAAACCAGACAAGGAAAAGGAAACCGAAGTGGATTTGCTGGGTTAGCCTATCTGTTATTTCAGGCTTATTTGCAAGCTTTGGGGAGAACTTCTCATCTCCTCCGGCTGTCCGACCCGACACATAGCACTGATCTAGAAGGAAGCTTGGCACCAACACAGTCGTCCTTTTTGTTTGTTTTGTTTTCAAGGGACAGAAGGCCCAGACATTGAGTGACTTTTGGCAAGCTAGCAATGGCAAAAACAAGAACATGGCTCTCCCCACGCTCAGAGTCTGGCTCCTTTGCCTGCTCCTGAGAATGAGTTAGGGGTGCCCGCCAGCTCATTGCTCTTTGCCGACGCACAGACAGCATGGCTTATAACACTATTCTTCCTGTCACCTTCCTTTTTTTTTTTTTTTTTTTGCCTGAGATAGAAAAAGCCTTTGCTTCCCTTGAGACACCAGACTCTTCTAGGTTCTTAAGGTTCCCATATAGAACTCTTGATAAAAGCTTGTCTGGAGGAAGTCATTGACAGGCTTGACAACTTTCTACTCAGGCCCTCCCCCCAAGCCTGGACCTCACATCAGCCCAGCAAGAAGAAGGTCCGAGCCCTGAATCAGCACTGGTCCAAGGTGGCCAGGGAACAATGTATAGTCCCCCCTCGGACCCCCCCCCCCGCCCCGGGGCTCACCCTTTGGGGTGATTCACTCCCCCTGGTGTAGAAGCAGGGACCTAGCAATGAGGTCACTGCAGAGAAGGAAGGGTAAGAAGCCAGGCGCCCCCCCCCCAAAAAAAAAGAGCTTAGG
Organism: Hyaena hyaena; assembly: GCF_003009895.1. Taxonomy (NCBI): domain Eukaryota; kingdom Metazoa; phylum Chordata; class Mammalia; order Carnivora; family Hyaenidae; genus Hyaena; species Hyaena hyaena. Next base: position 3,089,306 of record NW_024080692.1, read on the forward strand.
GGAAATCAATGCATTCTTAAGAAACCAGAGGGGTGAGGAAGGGTTTTTCCCTCCAACAAAAACTGTTATTTTTTTTAATTTAATGTAACAAGGCAGCGTGCGATTTGTGTGTGTTTACAAATGTAAGCATCTTTACAGAAAAAAAGCTAATGATCATTAAACTCCACTTCTTATCTTGCCAAATTTACATCAGAACTCTGCCACCCTGCACACCTGTATCATTTTGATGTGCTCCTGATCCACACGTACAAACTGTCCTCCGTTCCTGCTTCTGTACTTGACGTTATTTCAGATCCATTTATTTTTAATGTTTATTTACTTTTTGAGAGACAGAGTGTGAGTGGAGGAGGGGCAGAGAGAGAGAGAGGGAGACAGAATCTGAAGCAGGCTCCAGACTCTGAGCTGTCAGCACAGAGCCCAACGTGGGGCTTACCCCCCTGAACCGTGAGATCATGACCTGAGCCAAAGTCGGATGCTTAACCGACTGAGTCCCCCCAGGCGCCCCCAGACCCATTTTTTAGTGTCTGGGCATCACCGCATGATCATTTCACTTGCATTTCTTTCCTTCCCAGCAAGGCTCTGCATTTCACAAGTGGCATGTGGAACGCTTCCATTTGTTTGTACAAATACTCTTCGTTCTTGGAATAGTCAGTTTTTTATTAGCTATGTTTGGCTCCTGTTTCTCCACTACACTGCTCTTTTTCTTACATTTGGTGTATAGCATTTTATTTTGCAGATTAAAAATCAAATTTTGTGAGTCAGTCAAAAGCTCTCCATCTGGCTTCCCTCTTACACAATCTGAATAAATAAATATGTGTGCACATTTATTTATACCATTCTAGTTTTGAAGTTTTACTTTTATTTTCTGGATCCATATGAAATGTGTTGCCATAATATTCAGTGTATAGGCATAAAGCAATTTTTTATTAAGTAGGCTCCATGCCCAGCATGGAGCCCAGTGCAGGACTTAAATTCATCACAGAGATCAAGACCTGAGCTGAGATCAAGAGTTGGATGCTTAATGGACTGAGCCACCCAAGTGTCCAATAAAGCAATTTTTTATACTCATAGTCAACTATTATTTATTAAGTAAGGATGTCTTATCCAACTAGAAATACATTTTTAATTTAGTTTCTAATGTTAGTTTTGAAAGACAGAGTATGAGCAGGGGAGGGGCAGAGAGAGGGAGACAGAATCTGAAGCAGGCTCCAGGCTCTGAGCTGTCAGCACGAAGCCCGACACGGGCCTGAACCCTCAAACCAAGAGATCGTGACCTGAGCCGAAGTCGGATGCTTAACCTACTGAGCCACCCAGGCACCCGAAATACATTTTTTAACATAGGCTTTTATAGAAACCATAGGCATATCCTAGAAAATCAGAATCAGGGGTGAGCCTAAGTTTATATTGAAGTATTTTTTCAGAATTAAAATTTATTTTTGTCTTCAACTTCAAAGGGCCACGAACCCTGAGCCTTTTCAGAACAAAATCTCTATCTTTCGTGCAATTTTTAATGTTACTTAATGTAAATGCTATTATTTGGCTCTCCGTGAGAACCTAAAAGAATTCCCACTGCCCATTCTCTATGTGACATTCGTGTGTTAAAAAAAAAAAAGTTAAGCTTTGAGAAAATTTCATTGCTCAGAAGGTGTCATTCACGCTAAAACCAGAGAGTATTCCTAAAGCAAAGAATCGAGAAAAATCAAAACAAATAAACCCTTAAATGTCATCACAGAGGTGACATCTGGGTTTCAGTGGAAGCAGTCCCTGAACAGACCAAAACAAACGATTTTTCGATGCGTCTTTTGAGCCAGTCCTCTGGAAGACAACTTTTGCGTAAATCATACTTTCAGAATATTAAAGAAAAATTCTATGTGAGCTGAAATCCTCCTGAAATACTTGGGCTCCTGTGTTCTGAGCACAGGTCTGCCTTCCTTCAACCTTTCCCTTTTCTTCATCTACTTCTCAGGGTTTGACTTCGTACTCTTGTTCCTTTTTTCCACCTCTGTTGCTGGCTCCTCCCTGAGCCTGCGTTTCTGCATCTCTTTGTCTTGTGTTATCTGTGTATCTGCGTTCTCCTTCGCACTTGGCTCCGTGCCTGGCTTATGGGAGGGGAGGCAGGGCGGGCTGTGGTAAAGCTCCAGGGCTTGGGGGGCCCACAGATGGGGCAGGGGTTTCTAAAAGTACCATAAGGAGCTGAAAGCAAACGTCTGCCTTACAAGGTCGTCCTGAGCATTTGCGGTTTCTGGTTTCTGCTGCGTGTTGTTAATTACAGGCTCTCAACAGATGTTTGTCAGTTGAATCAGTTCATTCACTGGCACCTCTCCCTTTACTCTCCTTGATGGGGTGGTTAACCTGACTCTACCAGCATCTTCCTTTCTTGGATCTCACAAGGGAAAGTGGAAAATACGGCTTGTACACTTTCCGTGGCCAGTTCTGTACCTCAGATCCGTTGCCTTCGGTGCCTCATCATTCAAGATTTATGACCTTGACTTGCACTCACGTCTGCATCATGCTCTCTGCCACTGCTGTGACCCGATTTTCCCTTGTTACATATGCTTGCATCTGGCTCACATTTTAATTTTCCACTCTATCTTAGTGCTCTTCCCAGTCCCATGTTCCTTTGTGACAAGTTCATAGGCATGATCCATGGTTAGACGGTGCAATCTCCTGCTTTCTTGTCCTCTTTGAGGTTTACACCAACAGTCTCTATTCCCCGTTTGCCACATAAACAGCATTTCCTGCCTTTAGGGCATCGTGACAAGGCGCTGTTGCCATTCCAGGTTCCCTTGTCCATCTATCTGATTCCTCCACTCCAATCCGGTTGGTCTCAAAGAGTGGAACCCTGACCGGCAAAAGCAGCTCCGACATCCCCCAAGAACTTGCTAGACATGCATATCCTCCGTCCCACCCCAAACCTTCTGGCTCAGAAACCCTGGGGGTGGAGCCCAGCCGCCTACTTTAACTTGCCTCCAGGAAACCAAGTTATCCACTCATGCCGCGAGCCACTGCCTCGACCCCTCTGGTCTCATGTGCCTTCGCCTTCTCCCTGCTCACACTACTCCTTCTGGTAGGAAAGTGCTGGGCAGTTGTTGTGGGCCATTTGAAAACCATCATTACTGGGGTGCCTGGTGGCTTAGTCGGTTAAGTGTCCGACTTTCGCTTGGGTCATGATCTCGCGGTTCGTGGGTTCGAGCCCCGCGTTGGGCTCTGTGCTGGCTGCCAGCTCAGAGCCTGGAGCCTGTTTCAGTCTGTGACTCCCTCTCTCTCTGACCCTCCCCTGCTCACGCTGTCTCTCTCTCTCTCAAAAAGAAATAAATAAAACATTTAAAAAAAAAAACCATTATTACAGACGATTTTAGATCACGTAAAACATCAAAATAATTTTTAACGTTATAAAGAGTAATATAATTTCTCATTATTTCTAATGTCTAATATTAGTGTAAAGAGCAAACTCGTTCTCATCCTAACAAGAGACAGTGAAGTTCTGAAAAGATAAAGGTACAGCGGTACCTGGGTGGCTCCGTCAGTTAAGAGTCTGACTCTTGATTTTGGCTCAGGTCTCGATCTCACGGTTAGTGAGTGTGAGCCCCGAGTTGGGCTCCATGCTGACAGTGCGGAGCCTGCTTGAGATTCTCTCCCTCTGTCTCTGCCTCTCCCTTGCTCACTCACTCGCTCTCTCTCTCTCAAACAAACATGAAAAAAAATAGATGAAGGTACAAATAATCCATGAGACTCCTCTTACTCGGGAAGGTTAAGTTCTTTCTAAAAAAGAAAAACACTTTTTCTGATAATGCTAATTAAAAGGGCCAGTAAAGAGGCTAATAAATAGTGCTGGTTAATAGAAAGGACATGGAGAGTTACATATTCTTCAGCTTAATCAGATTTGGAATTACTAAGCATTAGGAATTCCCAGCTAGATATTGAAATATTAATATGCATAAATTTCATCTATTAGAAGCTCTCCTAAAACGAGACTTCCTTTTTCCTTTTTTTTGAAGCTAATATTGTTTTTTATTTATGAATGCTTCTATACAATTTAATCTTTTTAAAGCCATGATTTATATCATTTTATGAAAAACAATGTTTTTAATTTAAATTCAAGTTATTTAACATACAGTGTAGTTTTGGCTACAGGGGTAGAACCCATTGACTCGGGGCGCCTGGAGGGCCCAGTTGGTTGAGTGTCCAGCTTCAGCTCAGGTCATGATCTTGCAGTGTGTGAGTTTGAGTCCTGCGTTGCGCTCTGTGCTAACAGCTCAGGGCCTGGAGCCTGGTTCAGATTCTTTGTCTCCCTCTCTTTCTGCCCCTCCTTCACTTGCTCTCACTCACTCTCTCTCTCTCTCTATTTCTCTTTTAAAATTAAAAAAAAAAAAGCATTAAAAAAAAAAGAGCCCAGTAATTCATCTCTTACGTAGGATGCCCAGGGCTCAGAAACTTCTTACTATATATGGCTCCAGAGGCAAGGAAAATAAAAGCAAAAGCAAAGTACTGGGACCCCATCAAGACAAAAACCTCTGCACATTAAAGGAAACAATCTTTTTTTTTTTTTTTTTTTTAAGTAGGCTCCACACCCGGCATGGAGCCCAATGTGGGGCTTAAACTCATGACCCTGAGATCAACACCTGAGCTGAGATCAAAAGGCAAGACATTCAACCCACTGAGCCACCCAGGCGCCCCTAAAAGAGGACAATCCCAATTGCAGAAATGACTTTATGCAGGGAGGTGGTCAACAGAGCCTCCTTTCTTCTTATCATAAAACACTTGAAATCCCTTTCCAACTGGCCATAGGGAGAGAGCTAAATAAATGCCAGTTTATTCATCCAATATAATCAGCAAGATGATAATTACGCAAATTATAATGCTTTTAATAGTAAACAAACAAACAAAAAAGACCCAATCTGATGCACAGTAAGATTACAACTATGAAAAAGATGTACAGAAAAAGAAACTCTATCTGTTAAGGTGGTGATATGATCAGTGTCTTATTTCTCCATTTTTAATTTGTTGATGGAAATGTATATTTGGGCATTAGGACAGTGGAGTTCTCCAAAGTGGTTTGGGCCTTTGTGACTTAGCAAAGGTACCTGTAATGTCCGGGGCACTACATTTTTGGAGAGCTGCTGTGTCCCAAGGGGTGTTTCTCTGTGAACGAGCTGAGCCTCTAGCCCTATTGCCAGATGCCTTGATGAAGCTGAGATTCAGAGAGTCTAAGGAATCGAGTTGCGTTGTATCTTTTCCCCACCTCTGCTTCTGTGATTCTTTTTAACTGTTAAAAAGGGCAGCAGTCGTTTGATTCCACTGTTGCCCCCCAAGGAAGCAGAACTTGGCAATAGCGCTAAAATCTTTCCTACTCCGGGTGTCTTAACCCAGGACTTTCATTACACTGGGAGCATCAGAATCCAAGTGGTTTCCTAGAGATGTGTGCCACCGAACGGCACCTGCTTCGTTCATTATTCCACTGGCTGGGAACCCGAAGCAATGCTACTTCCCACGGCATCAGTGTGAACATGCTAAATTAAAGCGTGTTAAGGGGACTGGGGACCATCCCTTATGGTACGCCAGTGCGTTAACTCACCCCCACAGCCCTTCCCTCCTGTAGATGCTGGGTTCAGCTATGCCCTTCCCATAGCCTTGGCCTTACAGTCTGCATTGCTCTTCTTCTCTGATTAATGAGGAGGAATCCTCATTTTGTTAATGACAATTACACTGACTACTGTACCATTCCCGGCATACAAAAAGGCTGAATGAAAAAGAAGGAAAAAAAAAAACAAAACCCCATAAGCTTAAAGCATGTCAGTGCTTTATATCATCTGCTTCAGGTGATTTTTTTTGGTATCATATTTTTTTTCTATGTATATACAAGATTCAGGTCAAATGCCCTATGTCCTTGAACCATATGCTGTCTAAAGCCTGTTGGTTTGTAGATTACACTGTTGAATGTACATTTCATCAGACCAGTTCTAACCAGGAAGGAAGGGGACAGACAGAGCATCCTTCACTGCGACACATTGTTGCATATAAAAATAAAGCCTTGGGAGGAGCATAGCCAAAGAAAAGGATTATTTATACAAGATTAACCTGGGAGTCATTTTGCTGTTTCATTTCTACAAGTCAGTCATCTTTCTTCCAGTTTTAAGGCAGGTAATTGCTTTGCAGGTGTCTGTGTTCCTGACTAAGCATAACTTAAGAATCTTTCATCGGGATATTTATTCATCTCACTGGAACAGCTTCCAGTCCTTTTTAAAAATTTATTTGACTTTAATGCCTAGTTATTTAGGACTCCCCTGGGCTAAGATGAAATCACACTGGGGGAGTTTTGATTTGACAAATGGCCACTGGGTGGGAGCCTTTGATCCTCAGCCCTGGTGTTAACTTGCTGCTGCCCCTTGCTTTGTGGGGGCTTCAAGCAGGATCAAAGTCGGCTCGCCCCCAAGGCATGATGACTGGTGGACACTGCGAGAAGTGGGGCCACTTCCCAGCATCCTCAGGTCACTGCAGCTTTGCTGTTTTGGTCTGAAGCCCTCCAAATGGTCACTACTCAATTCCTTGTAAGGTTTGAAGAAGGTGGTACCCTCCCAACAGCCAGTGAGCAGTGGTCCCTATTGTCAGGAGGCGAGCCTGGGGGCACTTTGAGCCCTCCCAAATTTTATCTATCTGGAGAAACCAGGTGCCAGGGGGAGGAAGGAGATAAAAATGATAAATTTTGCTTAGATCCTTAGAGAACCATTCTTCTGGCATTGAGCAGTACGAAGCCCTTCGTTCCCTAAAGTAGGAATTCCTCTTCCTGGTGTTCCAGTCTCTGAGGCCTGCTCAGTTTTTGCCAGCTTTCCAAAATAATGAAGAAACGTTCATTTTAATTCACTTTCAGTAAAAACAACAGCATACTAATTGGGGTGATTATGGTTAGAAAGATGGAGAGCAAGGGGGTCCCGGAAATTGCTGCCCTCGTGGTCAGATGCCAGAGGTTTAAAAATAAAATAAGGGTCTGAAAAACAAAAGAACAAGTTCAGGGTTTGCCTACTGACCTTGATAAAGATCATTCAGAAACATTTACACCCAACTAGCAGACTCTAAATGTCCCCCTTCCCTGGAAGGCAGGCGTTGTCTCACTGTGCAATCTCCTTCTTGCACTTGCAGACGGGGAGCTCTCCATATCGAATGAGGATGATTCCCTGGAAAACGGGCAGTCCCTGAGCTCCAGCCAGCTGTCTCTGCCTGCCCTGTCCGAAATGGAGCCGGTCCCGATGCCCAGGGACCCCTGCTCGTACGAGGTGCTCCAACCTTCAGACATCATGGATGGGACAGGTAAGTCTCCTAGCAGAGCTGAAAAACAGGTCCCCGGTATGGGGGCCGGACATGGGGCTCTGTCTTGAACCACCTGGAGCATAAGAATCTCCTGGAAATGAGGACGAACTGGCCCCATCGGGACACTGACTGTCCTATAGTTTTTCAAAACCTTTTTTTGTAATTTTAATCTCTTCCAGGAAGACACACCCTTTTTTGTCATATGGAGGATTTAAGTGTCGTTGGTTTGTTTCTAACACTCATTTCTGTTAAGCTCAGCTAAGGAACCCTACACTTGGACACGGTTCCCACCTAGGTCACATTTGTAAAGCCCTGGCACAGCCCTTAAACCCAGGCTCGGTGTCCAGCCCAGCTGATGATAGTATCTGTTTACTGTACACAGTCAATGTGTTAATTGGCCATTGAATCGTATAGAAGTTACTGGTTAACTCGTAGGCTGCCAACAGATGATGTTTGGTACCATCGACTGTCACTCGTTCTTTGGTCCAGAGCCCTCTGAGTGGTCCATATTCCTCCCTTAGAGGGTTTGCAGAAGATGGGACCCTCCCCATGGCCAGTGAGGAGTGTCAGCAGGAGCCTGGAGGGTCCTCATGGAATTTCCGGAATATGGCTACAAAGGCCATACCCTTTTTCCACACCGTAGGCAAAGTCTGCACTAGCAGAGCTCAGGTGGGAGCATGAGAGAGCTGGCATCCCAGAGGCCATGCCAGGCTTCGGCTTGGACCTCCCGAGTCATTGCTCCATCGGCGTGCCCAGTGCTGACAAGGATGGCGTCCCTTGAGAGAGGGGGAGAAGTGGGTGCTGTGAGGGTCATTTGCAGGGCTTTGATGCTGCAGGGGACACTGAGTTACATTCCCCAAGCCCCCCCCCACCCCCCACCCCCGGCCCTCCAGGCTGAGAAGACTTTTCCAATGGTAGCGGTGAGTTGTGTTTCCAATCCAACCTGCCTGGTGACGTTGGGATCACACAGATTTGGCTGTTACAGAGAAATCTGTCATCTCCCTAAAATCAGAATTCTGGTCTCATTGGCCAGGCTGCCATCTTGGGATGAAGGCCCATGCTAACCTCCCCACCCCCTGGGACAGCTCTTAACTGGAGCCAGTCAGGGGTCTCCCATGGCGGAAAGGAAGAGTCATGCCCAATGGGGAGCAAAGAGAAAAGAGGGAAGTCAAATGAGAAAGCCACAGTGCTGGTATGTAAGAGGAGAGGGGAGGCAGGGAGACAGAAGGGCATTGTCTTGGTGCATTCTCTGCCTCACTGAGGTTCGGGGGGCCCCTAAAACTGCAAGGTGCCTCCAAGGATCCAGAGTCTGGAGGAGCATGTCAGCCTCTAGGCTGCTGTCTTCGTCCCTTGGTGTTCCACACATGGGGAGACCCAGCGGGCAAAGACCAGACCCCAGCATCGACTCTCTCTTCCTCCCAGCAGAGGGCAAAACAGGCCCAAAGGAAGATGCCAGCATTGGTTTGGTTCATTCAGATGGGGCTCTTTGTCCCTGGTCCACCACACCTGTCATCCGTTGAGTGTGGCGGTGACCCCAAGAGTCGCACTTGAGAGCACTCAGAATTTGTGGCGTAAACGCCCAGCTGGAAGTGGTGAAGCTTGGGATGGTTTGGACAGAATGTCCTCTTGATGCCCCTCCCCCTCCCTTTCTGCCTCTGCCTCACTGATGTGTCCCCTCCCCCCACCCCACACCCTCGCTTTACTGTTTAACACTCCGCGTGTCCGTGACAACGTGGAGCGGGTGCTCTGCTGTGTTGCTCGCCCACGTCCCTGTCCTGTGTGCTCCCGCCGGTCCCCACCTGCACTGCGTTTGTGTAATGTCACCTGTGTGTCGTGTGGTTGTCCCCTCAGTGTCTGAAGAGAGTCCCTCTGCCAGTGAGTCTGGAGCCCTCCTGTCCCAAGATCCTTCAGCCAAACCAGTGCTGCTACTGCCCCCCAAAAAACCTGCTGCTTTCTCTGGAGACCATGAGGAGACCCCAGTGAAGCAGCTGTCCCTTCTCAAGCAGCCCCCCGCCCTGCCTCCCAAACCCAGTGCCAGGATTGCCAACCACGTCACAGGTGAGTCAAGATGTCTTCCGGAAGCGTGCAGCCCTACCTTCCCTTCACGGGATGATCTCTTGCTCTCACTCTCTCACTCTCTCTCTTTTTATCTGAGGCCCGTTGCACCTCTTTGGTGAGGTTGCTCTGTGGGGCGTCTGGGTATTTCCACGTACACTCAGTCACGACCTGGGTTTGTGTGTGTTCGTCACGAAGCATTCGACATACGCCTTGCCAGCCATATGCCAAGAGCCTTCGTCGTGTGTATCTGTAAATATGTGCTTTGGTATTTATGTGATTGGTTCACGAGTATTTGCCCGGCTAGGTGAATTAGCTTCAATGTCAAAATCTTTGCAGAGACGAAGAGGAGTACCTTGTTCCCTTTGTAATGAGTTTGCCAACGCTTTAAATTTTTTGTCTTTAAATTATTGATCTGAAGCCCAGCCTGTTTCCTTTATTAAAATTCATGTCTGTGCTGTTTGTTCTGTTAAATGAAAACAAAACCAAAAAAAAAGACAGTCTGCAAAGTATTGTGGGAAGGACTCTTCGAAGAAGAATAAGCTTAGCAGTGTTGTCCGAAAATGCTTTTTATGTAATTACGTTTGAAGTGTTAGTGAATGTCCGTCCCCACAGTTGTCGCCATCTTGGATGTACTAGTGATTGAGCATCTAGTAAGGACTTCACTGCACGCTAATGGGATACTACTTTCGGATTTAAAGCTGTGGTTTTGGGGCACCCAGGTGGCTCAGTCGGTTGAGCATCCGACTTTGGCTCAGGTCATGATCTTACGGCTCGTGAGTTCGAGACCCGTGTCAGGCTCTGTGCTGACAGCTCGGAGCCTGGAGCCTACCTCGGATTCTGTGTCTCCCTCTCTCTCTGCCCCTTCACCCTCTCACTGTCTCTCTCTTAATGTCTCTTAAACATTAAAGTTGTGGTTTTAATTTAAAGAGTAAAGATTTCAGGGATTGTTTCTCCAGCTTTGTTTGTAATTCCATCTGATCAGCTGCCTCTTTGCAAGGAGTTTCGTATTTTTATAAATAGTTTCTGATGGATCTCTTTACATTTTTTTGTGTGTGTGTGAGATGTCATGGGGTTGGAGGTAGAGAAGAATATTCACCTGTTTTGTAGTAGAAAAGCTGATTGTTTAAGAAAACCCAGTGCCGTTAGGAGGGCTACAGGAATTCTGCAGGAGAGGTACGCTTCCACCCTGCGCTTCCTAACTCCTAGTCCAGGGAATGAATGCTGCTCCTGTGACAGAAGGGTGTGGAGTCCCAATTAAACGCAGGGTTGAGTCAGACTTCTCTGTCAACATACGTGTCCATCCAAGCCAGACGTTTGTGGTTTCAAAGAGGAGATTTCCATTTAAAGGAACCATCCCGTTCACATCAGTAACACCTTAGTCCAGTGTCCCAAAATATAAATGCATAGAAACCCACAAAGGAGAAGGTACCCTCATAAGCTTCCCCCAAGAGAGAACCACTGTCCATTTATCTGTCCATCTAATAAAAATCAAATGCCTGCTATACATCATCTCATGTCACCAGCTTTTTACATGTGGTGTGATCTTTTGTGAACTGATTCTCCTGTTCGTAAATAGTCCACAACACAGTTTTGTTAGCTGCTTGGCATCGAGTGAGATTTACTTGTCTGGCCGCTCGTGGGCTCTTCTGTTGTTATTGTAAAAATCACAGCAGCGAACATCCGCCACAGCACTCATAGCTTAGTCGGCATCCAAGTTTCTCCTGATTTATTTCTAGAATTAGAAGCACTGATTCTAAATCTAGAAATCAATGACGTGCCTTTTAAGAGCTAGCGGACTTTGAAGGTTTTGATGCCAGTTTTCCCTGAGGATTAAATATTGCAAAATAAACTCCTGCCTGTGGTTCAGATTTATCCATCACACTTCTCGGTGGAACACTGGGCTAGGTATCAAAGCAGATGCAAGGGAATGAGTTTAGTGGATATGTATGTACACGTGTGTGTGTGTGTGTGTGTGTGTGTGTATGCATGTATGGATACACACACACATATACACACAGTAGAGTACCAAAATATCTACTGTCAGGAGTATCCTTTGAAGTTCAGTGTGATCTGAGAAAAGGGCATAGAAAGGCTGAAGTTTGAGCTGACCCTCCAAGCATGAAGAGTATTTATAGAGAATGAGGGGAGAACATTCCAGAAAAAGAAAAAAAAAGCCCTGGTCAGAGCCCCAGAGATGGCAGTGCTTCGGGTCCATGACGAGGTCGCCGAGCTGGGGCCGAGGGTCCTTCTCGGGACATATTAAGAAAGGACTCACTAGATAAGGCATATGAGCATTTAGATTTTGCTCCCCCGGCAGCAGAAAGCTTGGTTTTTGAGCAGGGGAGGGATGTGATGGTGATTAGCCTTTAGAAAGCCTTCCTAGGTCACCGTGTACAATGAACAGAAGGAGAAAGTTGAAGGTCTAAAAAGGTCAGCCCTGTGCCTTGTTCTCTGGCATCACTAGTTGAGTTAAATTGAATAATTTAAATTGAGCTAACAAGCATTTGGCCGATCACAGCAGGAGGAGAGAGGACAGTAGGTAAGACATTTTAAAAGAAGAATGGACAGTTTCTTCACCAGCAACAGCCTCTCATTTATTGAGTTATCTGATTAGTGAAGACACCCTTCATTCATTCACAGCTTCCTCCAGGAGCAGTGAACTTGAGTGGCTTGGTATCCGCAGGACTCTTGATCTATGAGCGACCGAGGGTATCTGAAGTTAGCCCAGTCTCTCTGGCTTCCCACATCCCTTCCCAAGAAGAATGGATTCTTCTACTCTCTGTAAACCTCACCTCCGCGTAGCTAGGATCAAAGGGAGAAACATACTTGAGAGCTGATAATCCTTACCCTGTTGTCTCTGGTAGCCTCTTAGATATGAGGAGCACAAGCCAGGAGGAGAGGTGTGTGGGCTGGAAGCCTGGTGCTGTCCTTCTGGGCTGAAACTCAATCAGACGTGCTTAATTTCTGTAAGCGAACAACCAGTCATAATGAATCTGCATCACCATGAGGCAGTGACATTAACCCTGTTCTGTTCCTAATTACTTTAGAGACATCTGGGCTATGTCAGAAAGAATTAATAAACTAGGAATTCTAGAACTTTTGTAGCATGCTCTCACTGTCTGCTGCTCTGTTGACATGTTTGAAAGGAAACAGGACAGTTTGAAAGACACCAAGCGTGATTAATAGAGAGCGACAGTGGCTAATGGCCCCGTAGGATGCTAGAGGAGGAAGCATGAGCCTGACCCGGAGCTCCCTCCAGCTATGCGATCAGGCAGAGACGAGCAGAAACATCTCTGCTTTGCTATTTGCTTCCATTTCATCCAGAAAACCACTATAAACCTGAAGACTTTCCCGTGAGTTTTCTTAGCTCTCCAGCCAGTAGATAGATCCTTGCTCTCCCAGAGTATCTTCTTTTGTCCACATCTTTCTTCTTCCTTCTGATCCTCTCCAACAGCAGCATGCACAGTAGCTTGCAACATAGGGGCGCCAGGTTCCTTTCCATTCTGGAAGGACCGTGCATAGCAGGGCTGGTCTCATAAGGCATGTGATCTGAGATGAATGATCCCCAAATGCATCCTTCTTCGAATGATGGCGGACCCCAGAGGAAAAGGGTTGATTGAGGCAAAAACAAAAAACAACCGGGAAAAAAAAAAACCCACCCACTGTTGTCTCCTATCTTTCTGAGTCTTGTCAATCATCTCTCCCGCCACCCTGGCTCTAGGAGTCAGATATGAAACACTGCATGAATAATCCATGACTCTGCATAAGGTACCTATGATTAGGTGCCCCACAGGTGCCATGTGAATGAAGGATAGTCAACCAACGTAAGAGCTGGACTTCACAGTCAGGCATTCACACTTGGGTGATAATGGCAGCTGCCATTTTTTGAGAACTTTCTGACATATCATTTAGCATCATGGAGTCGATACTATTATCATTATTCTCTTTCCTGGAGGAGGGAAATGATATTTGATTAAGTTAAATGCCTCAGTCATGGTTATGTAGCTACTAAGTGCCAGAGATGAACTCAACCCACTTTGTTTGACTCTGCAGTTCTTACTTACAGCCATTAGTGTCTACCCCACTAAGCTACCTATTCTTAAAATTCAAAACAAGAGAATCACGGGTTTCCTTTTCATGTTTTTGCCTTGTGTGTTTCCGTCTGTTTAGTAAAAGTGGCTCCTTTACTTGCATAACTCAAAGACAACAGTGTATCCGGTCTTTTCAAGCATAAGTCATATTTTCAAGGCACTGGATTATAAAGAGAAAGACCTGAATGCATGCAGTTGGGTTGAGTTGGGAAGAATGTGCTAGAAGCAGACAGTCCATAAGAGTCCAGAACAGTGCAAATGGCACGGGAAGCATTTGGCCACAGTTAGAGATGGCAGTTTGGCAAAGAAAGCAAAGTATTGCTGATCCTTAAAAACGAGTCCTTCTGCTAATGTGAAACCCACCCAAGGCTTCTTCGCACTGTCTTTAGACCCTGAAATACAAGGAAACTTCTGTGGGTTGACGGCTAGTTTCAACATCCCGAAGTTTTTGCAACTGCAGACGTCCCTGGGAAATGACCTCCATGCCCTATGGTGTTTCTCAGCTTTATACATGTCTGATGAGCATCTTCTATCTGGAGCTCATCACCCCAAAACCAACATTAATGTCTTAGCCATCTCTCTAGTTTTGTGGACACCGCTGTTGGCAGACTCTTCTGCAGTCACAGTCTGAGGTGTGATTTTATTATTCCTACTTGGCTCCCTTATCCCCTGTCCTGAATTCTCCCCAGCACCTCCCCCCACCCGACACCCTACTCTCCACCCCTACAAAATCATATACTTTTGCCTCTATTCTTGCCTCCCCTCACTGCCTTCTACTCTGAAGGCACAGGAAAAGTTGGGAGTGGACCCCTGTGACCTTGAACCTCCTCTCTGCCTTAAATGGAAAATCTGAACTGTAACCCAGAAGCCTCAGAAAGAGGTTGAAGGTTCAGTCTCTGGATAGTTGATACCTTGAAGGCATGGGAAACACACCCAGACTTACTCTTAATACCCAGTTTTGATTTCCCTTTCTTAAAATGTAGAAATTCCTTCTTGGTGCATGTGAGGACTTCCAATTAATAAAAACTTTTTTTTTAAGGCTGCTTTCTGCTCTGACCTCGGAGGTCAGCATTAAGATTACAGCAAAACACCTTTTCTTTTTTTAAATGTAGCACTGTTAGGTTAGAGATTTCATTCACTTGGCACTTTTTTGGAGTGAAAACATAACATGAAATTTCCCTTCTTGGGGCACCTGGGTGGCTCAGTTGGTTAAGCATCCAACTCTTGATTTCAGCGCAGGCCATGGTCTCATGGTTCGTGAGTTCAAGCCCCGCTTTGGGCTCTGTGCTGACAGCTCAGAGCCTGCTTGGGATTCTCTCTCTCTCTCTCTCTCTCTCTCTCTCTCTCTGTCTGTCTCTGTCTCTCTTCCTCCCCCACTTGTGCTCTCTCTCTCTCTCAAAATACTGTACCTTCTTAACAGTTTGTAGATGTGTAACTCAGTAATGTTAACTATATTCCCATTGTGGTGCAACAGATTTCCAGAACTTTTTCATCTTGCAGAATTCAAACTCTGTGCCTATTAAACAACTCCCCTTTTTCCTTCCTCCCTGCTTAGCCCCTGATGATCACCATTTTACTTCTTGTGTCTCTGAGTGTGAGCTACCTTATAAAAGTGGAATCATATAATACTTGACTTTTTATTAGAGGCTTAATTCACTTTGCATAATGCCCTCAAGGTTCATCCCTGCTGTAGCCTGTGATCAGATTTCCTTCCTTTGTAAGGCTGAACGGCACGTGAATTTTGAGCGCCCACCGTGTGCCACGTGCTCTGCCAGCTTTCATTTCATTGATGAGCAGTGTTCCCTCCCCAGCTGTAGGGGTAGTAGGCAGTTAGAAGTACAAGAGATGTTTAGTACGAAGGTGTGAAAACACGGTGCTAAAGAAACTCAAATAGCAGGAGACCCATATCCTTTTGAAAGACTCAGAAGAGGCATGATAGCATCATAAAGGAGTATGTATCTAAAACAGGCCTTCGAGATGAGTAAAATTTTGCCGGGTGAGGATGGGAAAGGAGGTTGTTGTAAAATATGAAGTAAAGTACAC
This sequence comes from Hyaena hyaena, assembly GCF_003009895.1. Taxonomy (NCBI): domain Eukaryota; kingdom Metazoa; phylum Chordata; class Mammalia; order Carnivora; family Hyaenidae; genus Hyaena; species Hyaena hyaena. The sequence continues at coordinate 3,104,803 of NW_024080692.1, forward strand.
AGAGCCACCTAAGCAGGAGGCATAGTGTGTTCGAGAAATAGCAGGGTGCCTGAACGACTCAGTCGGTTGAGCGTCTGACTCTTGGTTTCGGCTCAGGTCATGATCTCGTGGTTCGCGGGACAGCGCCCTGTGTTGGGCTCGGTGCTGACAGTGCAGAGCCTGCTTGGGATTCCCTCTCTCTGCCCCTCCCCTGCTTGTGCGCACACACGCTCTCTCCCTCAAAATAAATTAAAAAATTAAAGCAAATAGCCCAGCTTGGCAAGAGCGCAGGCTTCTTGTAGTGAAGCGGCAAATGATCAGGCCAGAAGTGGGGGGAAGGGAAGCCGTGGAAAGCCTCGAATGCCATGACGAAGGATAGAACTCTGGAGGACGAAGTGGGGCACATTTTGTGGACATTTAGCAGCAACTGCTTGATTTCAGCCAAGCCTGTCTCCCTGATGTTCTCGTGGATTCGGTGGACAGTAATTCTGTGGATGGATTCACGGTGGGATGTCTAAATGGAAGCCGGAGATGGCCATTGTCAACCTGGAATTTCAGAAGGCATCGGGCTGCTCCTGCCCTTGCTGGTTCTTCCTCTTGAACATCGGTCCCGTGTCCCAGGGGTCAGCCTGAGAGTGGGGAAGTGACCGGGCTCGTTCCCCGCTACATGCGCCGAGCAGCCCCAGAACAGGAGGGCTTGTGAGGGAAAGAACCGCCTACAGCTGAAGTCTTGAAGGAGGAGCTGGATGACGATGTGCCCACAAGTTCATAGCCGGATACTTGCCCTCAGGCTCTGAGTCGTGTCGTAGACAAAATCTGATGCTCGCACTTCTGTAGTGCCTGAAAGAACCGTGGTACCTGCATGGACAAGTGAAAGACCATGACAGCCGTCCATCAGTCAGACTTGGGGTCCAGACCTAGGTGTCGGTGAGAGTTTCAAGGGACAGTGGGTGTGCCCTGGTAGACCACCGACTACAGGTGGGTAGACCAGCAGTCCCCTTCGCTGTCAGTGGAAGAAATCGGAGTGTGACTCCCAACAGCGAATCAGGATCAGGCCTCAGGTCGATGCAGGGTGGGAGATGAACTACAGCTGTCCTGTGTTGCCTTTATACTACCTAAGGGTCTGGCTTGGACATATTTGTACCTTCACCATGAATGTTCTACCTCTTCCTAGCTCCCTAGGGTCTACGAAGTATTTCATTCCTTATGATCTCAGTTAACTACTTTGCAACATCATAGATCTGCCACTTGGCTCTAGGGTTCTGGGATCAGATGAACATATTTGTCCTTGCTTTTATGACTCTGTGACTTTGACAGGACTCCCCCAGCTTTTGCCTGGATAGTCATAAGTAACAGTCTTCCTGAGAGGGACTGTCAGACCCATCTCTGGAACCTTCTCCTTCCCCTTTGTGCCCGTCTTGCAGAAGGCTTAGGTTCGGCAGCTCAGTTATCAGTTGAATCGTGCTCGTCTCCCTGGGCGCAACAGCACTCACCTGCATTGCTGCAAAAACAAACAGGATAATGTGCTTTTGTACAGGCGATTTATAATTTCCGATGACATGCTGATCTCATCAACGGGTGTTGGCTGTTGTGATTATAGGGACACCTACAGTTTTAACTCCTTTAAGAGCAGTTTCCTGGCAACAAATCATGTGCAACGTTACTTGTAAAAAAGTTGAATTTGGGGCGCCTGGGTGGCTTAGTCGGTTAAGCGTCCGACTTCCGCTTAGGTCATGATCTGGCGGTTCGTGGGTTCAATCCCCACATTGGGCTCTGTGCTGACTGCCAGCTCAGAGCCTGGAGCCTGTTTCAGTCTGTGACTCCCTCTCTCTCTGACCCTCCCCTGTTCACGCTGTCTCTCTCTCTCCTAGAAATAAATAAAAATATTTTTTAAAAAAAGTTGAATTTAATTTTCTAATGTTTGCTTCTTTTTGAGAGAGAGAGCATGAGCAGGAGGGAAGGGGCAGATAGGGAGGGAGACACAGAATCCGAAGCAGGCTCCAGGCTCAGAGCTGTCAGCACAGAGCCCAACGCAGGGCTTGAATTCACGAACCACGAGATCATGACCTGAGCTGAAGTCGCACACTTAACCGACTGAGCCACCCAGGTGCCCCTAAAAAATTGAATTTAATTGCACGTGGCACCCAGCATCTCCATCTTAGTGCGATGTGTCCCTCCCTGCTTGTCATCTGCTGCCCAGAGGGTCTTTGGAACGGGGCGAGTTTTAAAACAAAATGCTTTGTTGTGGTAAGTGACTCAGAAACAGAGGCAGGTGCTGGTGATGTGTTTGCTATTGTAGCCCTTGGTGTTAGGCTTCTGGAAGGTCTCAGGACGTATTTGTCACAAACATCAGGTGTTTATGGTAGTGTCCGTGTGCTGGCCAGCTTGAGGGAGAGCAAGCCAGGTTTGGGGCATTTAACACAAGCCACTTCCATGTTACCCGCTTCCTGTCACACCGTCCCTCTTACCACAAGGGGTCAGGAGATGCATTTTGCCTTTCCAGGCATCTGACCAACGAAAAAGGCCAGACAGCCTGAGAATCCCCAAAATGGTCTGAAGGAATTGACGGAACTCATCTGAGCACCTTTGTCGCAGCCAGGGGGGATCTGATTCTGGGCTCTGGAGATTCCGGCCTCTCATTCGAATTCTAAGTACTCCTTCTAGACGTTCTTTATGTTCTTGGGTGGAGTGCCTGTATCTATCAAAGGAGATCAAAGACTCTAACCTGCTGAGACCAGGTGGCAAATGACTGAGCAATTACTACGGCACCTCTGTTCATTGAGACACTAAGTGCTACTATCATAGACAAGCGCTCTGACGTGTGCATCCTGGGTTATAAATGGGCTTCTCCAGCAGGTGTTAGTAAAGAAGTGAGAAGAGAGGGTAGGGGTGTGTTCCTTTAGCCCAGCCTGGTTCTCTTATGTGCTGCGGTCCTGGGGCGTAAGAACAGACGACAGAAGTGACCTGGGGCTTTCATGTCCTTGTCTGATGTCATCAGCTAGAGCAGTGTCATATTTGGAAACATATCCCTCTTGGGTTTTATGGCTCCGTGACACACACAGTTTGAGTTTATTTTCCTTGCTCTCCAGAACTGGTTGTTTCTGCTTTTTTCCACTCCATCAACATAGACAGGTTTATGAATATACCGCTTCTCCATCCGTCTGGGTGCAGAGGGCTCATCCATTTTGAAGGCAGTGAGCAGAGAGCTCTGTGTGAGCCCCAGCACTACCAGCCACCATCGTCGTCATAAATGCAGGAGGTAGAGTAAGTTCTCCAGCAACCCATGAACACCATGCATCCCGTAGATGCAAAGTTTTTTTATTCCGTGAGGTGCTATCAAGGTAAAGGGGACATTTTTGATTCCTGGATTTTTAGAGGCAAAGAGTCTGAATCTCCCCACCCCCGCAAATAAGATTAGCTATCTTTCCCAGATACTGAATCACAGAGAGTCTGGATTCTGCCCCTCCAAGTTCTGGGTTCTTTTCTGGTTCTTTTCTGTCCAGCCCTCAATACTGGTGCAGGGTGGTGTGCATTAGAACCGCACCCTGACCCCGGAGGGCTGTGCCTTTTTTTCTTCCCGCACTGCTTTGCTGCAAGCCTGGAAGGCTGCCAGGATGATCCTTTGGAAGCTCTCGTTCCCATTGTTGGGTTCACTGGCAGCTGGGTTTTCGCCTGCTGACTTAGAACCCCTGCACGTTAAGCCACCACACTCCCAGCTGCCGTGGCCTCTCGCTTTCCACCCCTGACGGGAAGCATCAGGCTGAGGGGGGCTCTCCCAGTGTTCAGCAAGTGCCCCGTGGGTAACAGGACAGAGGTATACGGTGCTTGGCAGATCTCAGAGCGTGTCCGCATTGTCCAGCTCTCACGACAGCCTGTAGGGAGAGGCAGCGAATATATTATTTTTTTATTTAAAAAAATTTTTTTAATGTTTACTTATTTTTGAGACAGAGGGATGCAGACTGCAAGTCGGGGAGGGGCAGAGAGAGAGAGACAGAATCCGAAGCAGGCTCCAGGCTCTGAGCTGTCAGCACAGAGCCTGACATAGGACTCGAACCCACGAGCAGTGAGATCATGACCTGAGCTGAAGTCAGATGATTAACCGGCTGAGCCAGCCAGGCGCCCCTATATTATTTTTTTAGAATCAACAAAGGCTATATTCGTTGAACTCCTTTTACATATCAAGGACTCACTGGAGAGATTTTACACTCAGGCCCTCCGCTCACTGTTTGGGGACTTTGTAAATTTATAGAAAGTTATTTTTAAAAGTTATTAAAAAATTATAAAAAGGTGCCCTTGGGAAGAATGAATTTACAGAAGGCTGCCCCTTCCTCTGGGGTGGCTGCCCTTCCTAAGACAGACCTCAGGCTGGATTTCAGCCCACTTGTACCCATGTAGAAGCTGGGTAGACATTAAGGTGGATTATGCTTCCTTTGTATAGATGAGCAAACTGAGGCTCAGGAAGGCTAATGTCTCAGGAACGGCGACAGAGCTTCTTGGACACGGAGCTGGGATTAAACCCCAGCTCTTCTGAGATCTGGGTGGTGTCACAGGCATGCAGTAGAAGCCTCCCACCGCCCCTGCTCAGCGCTCAGAGAGCAGGTGCAAGAGCTGAATCCCTCTAGAAGGCCCTGCACACTTGGCATTTTGCACGAGGGAGCAGCCTCTTCGCAAAGCGGTGGCCCGCTTTGAAGATAGCGTATCAGAGTAGACCGGTGCAGGGGACTTTGTCAAGATGCAGATCCTGATTCAGAAGTCCTGGGCTGAACCCTGAGAATCTGCATTTCCGACTCGCTCCCAAGAGGCTCTGCCTCTGCCAGTCCACGGACCGCCCCCCCCCCCCCCACTTTGATTAGCAGAGCCTTCGTGTAGGAGACTCTGGTCATTACGTTCTACCTTTTGTCGCTGCTCCGAAGACGTAATGGGAAGGAAAACCGACAGATGTTTATGGAGCACCTGCGATGCACTAGGTGCCTGTCCGTGGCTGGTGAGGAAACAGCCACACTCAGTGGGATAAAAGCAATACATCACTTGTTTTATCTACTGCAAATAAAAACCAGTGGCAAGTCAAGAAAAATGAAACGGATTGAGTGACTCTATAGGAGGTGCTGTGACAAAGGGAAGTAACAGAGCCCATGAGAGCCTAGTGACGGTGCCTTCACCAGCCTTGGGGAAGGTGATTGAGCTCCTGAGGAAGCAATTCTATACTGATGAAAATGATAGCGACCAGATTCATAGCGACTATTTATTACCCGAGTGCTACGCACCGTGCTACACGGGGTACGTGCCTTACGTTCTGTAATTCTCACAAGAGGCCCATGACCTATGAATTCCTGCCTATTTCACAGATTGGAAAACTGAAACAGCTGGATGAGTGTTGGATTTTACAGTTTATCTCCTGTGTTTAGTGCGACAAACGCTGGAAGCGATTTTATGCTTCTTGGGGCTTTTTGTGTGGTGTCAGCCGAGGTCTCTGGGAGCTTCTCTGCAAAGCAGACTCCTGGACCCCGTTGTAAACGTGCTGAATCTGAATCTGAATCTGCAAGCCAGGCCCTGCCCCTCCCATACCTCCCTAGTGAGGTTGGTGAATCACTGCCTTAGGAATTTGGCATCTTGGCAAGAAACGGTGAAGTCATACCGGACCTCCCCAATCCATTCATCTTCATCTGTCATCCTTGTTACAAAAAAGCCAATGCCTCATTAAACAGAAATGAGTACTGGGTATACGGCTCCCCTTGTGTTCAATAACTGCATACAGGAGTACACAGAAGGTGTATCAAAATCAGCAGGAAAGAAGCGAGAGTCGTCTCACGCACTGAATCAACTCGCTATGAAAAGCTTACCATCTGATTAAGTATTTATTGCTTGAGACAAAATTTTGAAGACAGGCTCTTTAGGCAAACTTGTCTGAAATACCCTTAAAGTATTCTAAAGCAAACAAAAGAGAAGAATTCACCCAGAAGGATGTCAGAAGTCTTTTCATCCGCGAGATGCTCAGTGATAAGTGATTTTTATAAAGATAAAATGTAATTGGAAGTGCCATTAGACAAATTGGTTTAAAGACAAGTCCCTTAATTGCAGACAGTAGGTTTAAGCACAGCTTACTGGTTAGGTGCATGGATCTCAGATAGTTTAGCTTTCGGTGCATTGGTTTCCTGCAGACTGGTCTTTTACTCTTTATATGCTGGGGGGATAGAAATAGACCCTGGAGACTATGCCTCGGACTGGGCCAGGGGCCAGATGGAACTGATGCATCATGTCCCCAGCTCGGGCAGCATCGGACTCAAAGCAGTTCAGCACCCTCAAATCACTAGTTCTTCCTGATTCTTCCCTCTCAGTCCCTGAGTATGGGGAGCATCTAGGAAGCAGCTAAACTGCAGACACCTAACTCAGAAATTCTCAGTCAGCAGGTCAGAGGTGAAGCTGAGGAATACAGACTTTGGGCGAGTATCAGGGGAACGTTGCAGGTGATCCAAGAACCTTGCTTAAGCATAAGCACCCTTTTGTGTTTTGTTTTCAGAGCAAAGGACCAAGGGTAAGAAGTTGAGTGGTTTTCAAACATGGCTGGTAAAAAGTACGAAGCTGGGCGCCTGCACCTCCCTAGAATCCCTGAGATGAGCCGGGTGGGCCAGCGTCAGTATGAGGGTGATTCACCTTCGGTGTGAACCATGAGGCTGCGTGATGCTGGGCCTCACCAGTTGCACTCTGGGCGTCCCATGGGGAGAGCAGAAGCACGTGTGGGAAGAGGGATCCAAATGCAGCTGGCCTTGACTGGCACAGCATCGGGCGGAATTAGATGGGGGTGCTGACCATCAGGGCCACGGGAGTTTGGGGCAGGAGAGGCCATGGGGGTGGGGGGCAGTTGGGTCTTCAGTTGTGCTTTGAAGGGTGAATGCAATTGTGATCATGGGGCAGGAGCTGGGAGGGTGTTTCAGGGGGGCGGGTGTGACAGAGGCCCTGACTGAGGATGAACATGGTTCCTGGGAAACCTAGTGTGGAGCCTTGGCCTGGCCGGGGACATGGAGGGCAGGAGGCACCTGCTGGGCTGGGCCAGGCTGGATGGCCCGGAGCTCTGAGTGGGGCAGGGAATCCTCATGGGACCTGCGTCATGACTTGTGCTTTAGGGAGATGTCGGTCGGGAGTGCAGATGGATTAGGAGGGTGGGTCCCGCTGTCCACCCAGTAAGAGATGAGTTCCCACACTGGTGCCGTGAGCAAGGGGGCAGAGAACATGAGAAGTTTATGGACAGAAAGATAAAACAATAGAAACTCAGAATGGCAGACTACGTACAACTTGCTCCAGATCTGTTATGAGCTATGACTTCGTATTAAGATGTCAACAAGATATAAAAACGGACACTGAAAGTTACTAATGATCTGGGCTGCCCAGGCCCGCCTCACTTGTCTACCATGTTGGAGAAAGATGGGGATGATGGAGTCAATTCACTGAAAGCTGATAATTCCCCATGATTTTAACCTTTTTCCCAGTGTCCTCTCTTTTTACCAGATCTACCGAGCTAAGCATTATTTTAAATAATTCATTTTCATTTCCCACACCTATTTAATTTATGACTGTGTAGAGTGAAACAACCAGAAAGGAGATGCAGCATCTTCTTTCTTGAGCAATGAAAGCAACTATGTCCACTGGTTCATTCATTACTTCTTTACCTATTCTGATAGAATTCCTGGTGTCCCCTTGGCCATTTTCCTAGTGAAGAAACCAAGTAAGCTTTGCTGCAGTAGCGGTGACAGGAAGTAGTTTGGTAGGGTGTGTGCAGGAAGTCCTAGGTTACCGAGATGGGTGGAACTCAAGGTAATCACTGTTCGTTCCAGGTAGACCATTCCATGCTTCCTTCCTGGCTCCGCTTCCTCCTGCCCAAGCGAGTGAGCACCTAGCTGACTTAGATCTGCAAAGGAAGGAATAATGGGTGGAGCATTCCTGGGTAGAAACCCTTAACACTTCCGTACACATTGCATTTGCTAGGCTCGTGCGAAAGCTTCCAAGAGTCAAGGGAGTGGACCCTTCAGTAACAGGAACTGGACAGAGGGGGGTGAGTTTCTACATCTCAGCCACTTTGCAGCAAGCACCATTGGTCATTCCCCTGAACGCGGTCACCTTGTGTCTTGTGTTTGGGCGCTGGTGACAAATGGGGAGCCATTGTGGAAGAGTGTGAGGAAGCCCCGTGGTCATGACTGGCTGGCATTTTGGAATTGGGGAGCGATCTTCTCAGGCCTTCTGGAATTATTAGCCTTCCCTGTATCTCAGCTCTAGGATCCACAGCGTAGTATCCACACACCCACAGCTCCATGATCCTGAACTTTTTATTCATTGTATGCTCCCATTCTTCCCATCTCGAGACTGTCTATTTCTGGGGAAGGTGAGAATTCATCCCACAGCAGAGCCTCATAGCGTCAACCCGTTCTGTAAACATGTCGTGAGCCTCTCGCTCTGTGAACCGGGCGCCCTACAAGATGCCAAAGATGGAATGACAGATTATCCGAGGTCCTTGTTCTCCAGAAGAGGAGACAGCTACGTAAACAGGAAGCGCCTTTGGGTGTCTTCAGAGTCTGGTACCATCATCTGTAAAAGTGAGATGATAATGCGTCTATGCCACAGGCTCCTTGTGAGGATTAAATTGCAAAGCGCTTAGAACAGTATCTGGCACGTAGTAAGCACGGGGTAAGGGCGGCTGGGTTAATTCTGTCATCTGTTGCCACTCTTGCTATTAGTGCTGACTTCCCTCCCGCCCCCAGTAGGCCCGCAGGGTGCAGGATGGAAGACATGAAGTAAGGACTCAGGAGGCTTCTTCACAGGGGTCATAGTTGAGTTGGATCCTGAAAGGAGAGGAGGAAGTGACCAAGAAAAGAAAACAGAATGGAATATTACAAACTGAGGGAAAGTGGCGCAGGCCCCAGGGGGTGCAAACATCAGGTAGTTCGGGGAACCCAGCGGTTCTGGAGGGAAGGAGAGGCCTGGCGTGCGCACCTTGGGTTTCCCTGTGAGACAGGAGAAGCTGAGTGAGAGGAGCCTTGAGGAGACCGGGGAAGACTGTGACAGCCCCATGTGGAGAAGGTGAGGGACGAAGGCCACCGTGTGGGATGCAGGGGAGGGTGGACACCGACTTCGGGGGCTGACAAATAAGTACAATCCACAGGAGAGAAACAGTAAGGCGATTCTGATCTACAGCCTTTCAGATATGACAGGAGAGGCTGTTTTAACAAGAGAACCAGAGCAGACTTCAGGAGGTAAAGTGAGAGTGGAGAGAGAGAACTCAAACACACACAGGCCATGGAAGCCATGGATGATATGTCAGGGAGGCGGGATTTATTTATTTATTTATTTATTTATTTATTTATTTATTTCTGTTTCTGGGCTTTCAACAAAGGAGGGACATCACGCCCTCAGGATGTCACTTGGGCAGAACTGTGGGGGTTAAACTATAGAAGGCCACACCCGAAGCAGACAGATAATTGGAGAAAACTCTAAGTCCCCCAGAAGGGAGCAAGACTCAGAGCCCCATGGTGCTCCCTGATGTGGATCCCCGCTGTGAAGTTGAGAGCGCTCTGTCTGCATCACACACATGCCCTTCGGCCTTCCCCCTCCCCCATCTTGCTCTGGGTGGCCATGTTTCTCCTCAGCAAGCCTGCAGCCCACAAGACCCAACCATGCCACCCAGCAGGGCTAGATCATTTCCTGGAGTTTACAAGGTCATCCCAAAGATGCCCCAAGGGCTGGTCTGCCCTGAAGCTCCCCTAAATTGGGAGCCACTATCATGGAACCAAGGAGCTTTGGGTGTGTGCACAGCCCACCAAGGCCCAAGCATCTGGTGTAGCCTCCCTCCAGTTTGAACGGCCCAAATATGGATGCCACATGCGTGGGCCGACCAGCCCGGCTACCGTGCTCAGGCAGACTTCACGGAGGTCAAGTGTGGGTGTGAAGAGATAAGCTAAATAGCACATGGACCATGGAAGCCTTGCTTACACACGGAGCACCTGAGGCCCATGACCACGGATCCTCATAAAGCATCATCCCCGAATTAAGGATAGCAGCACTGATGCCGCTTGCGCAGGGACATGCTATTAGTGGACTTGAACCGAAGGCTGGCTTCCTAGTCCCGTGCCTGGTAGATAAAGTTCTGGCTGGAAAGGATATTTGCACATGACAGTGGTAAAATTGTAGACACACGGCATTTCCTAGAGCGGGTCTTTAAAGTTCCACGGGTTTCCGTGATCATGTAGAGTGCATTCGTTTCCCCTTCCCGCCGCTGGCGAGCCTTCCTTAGCCTGACGGCTGTGTGGCCGACGTGGCTACTCCCTGGGTCCCTGAGCACCCTGGAGGCCGCACGCTTGGGGCAGGAGACCAGAGTGGGCGGGGGCTCCGTGGCAGCGCTGACCCTGCTGGTGTCTTCAGGTGGTGTGTGTTATCTCAGGGCCCGCGTCGGAGCCCACGGTCCCCAGGCGGGTACGGGTGGTGTTCTGGGTCTCTTCCGGGATGCCCCAAACTCACGTGTGCCTCTCGCCCTCCTTGTGCTGCAGATCCTGGCGCCCCTGTGAAATTGCCTTGTCTGCCAGTGAAACTGTCCCCTCCGCTACCTCCAAAGAAAGTCATGATCTGTATGCCTGTAGGGGGGCCAGAACTCTCCCTGGCGTCCTACGCGGCCCAGAAGAGCGGCCAGCAGAGCGGGGCCCAGCACCACCACACGGTCCTGCCGTCCCAGATCCAGCACCAGCTGCAGTACGGCAGCCTCGGCCAGCACCTGCCCTCCGCCACCGGCTCCCTCCCCATGCACCCCTCCGGCTGCAGGATGATAGAGGAGCTGAACAAAACGCTGGCCATGACCATGCAGAGGCTGGAAAGGTAACTGGTGGGGGATGGGCGGGAGGGGGTGGTCTTGGCGGGGGGTTGGGGATGTGACCATGACTCAGGAGTGTCAAGACCAGGGTAAGGGCTCAGTCTTCACTGGGGCGGGAGTAGTTTGAACGTAAAATCAGACCAAACACTGAATGTCTGGAAGAATTAAGAAATGTTGCCTATTACTGAACGATATAACAGTCACATTTATTGTAAAGAAAAAGTGGGGCGTCTGGGTGGCTCAGTTGGTTGAGCATCTGACTCTTGATTTCGGCTCAGGTTATGATCCCACGGTTGTGAGATCAAGCCCCACGTCGGGCTCTGTGCTGACAGCATGGCACCTGCTTGGGATTCTCTCTCTCCCCCTCCTCCCTCCCCCTTTCTTTCTCCCTCCCCCCCCCCGTTCTCTTTCTCTGGAAGAAAAAGAAAAAGTGACATGTATGTATGTATACACACATGTACTGTATAAATAGCACGTGTGGGAATATATAAATACATAGATACACATTTTTTTTTAAATATTTTTATTTATTTCTAGGAGAGAGAGAGAGACAGTGTGAGCAGGGGAGGGTCAGAGAGAGAGGGAGTCACAGACTGAAACAGGCTCCAGGCTCTGAGCTGGCAGTCAGCACAGAGCCCGACGCGGGGCTCGAACCCACGAACCGCGAGATCATGACCTAAGCGAAAGTCGGACACTCAACCGACTAAGCCACCCAGGCACCCCAATACACATTTAATATATATTAAACTCATGTTTATAATGTGTTATATAGTATATGAAATAATTTAATATAAACTGTTAAATATATTTAATATAAAATTTAAACATAAACATATTAACATGTGTATTTATATGTGAGTATATAGAAGTACATAAATATATGAAAAGAGTAACATACATGTGTTTTATTTAGGACACATATGCTTCTATAACTCAACATGTTTTGAGACTATATACATTTAATTATTAGTAGTGGCTATCCCGCTGATGGGAAGATGGAAAGAATTCTTTTACTTTCATATCTCATATCTTTCTGTACTGTTAATTTTGCATTTTATGTATATTATCTTTATGACAGAGAAAGATGATTTGAATATAAAATAAGAAAGAATGAGAGCCAGCAGTACAGTGGTGGAGAGGTAGCGGGCGGGGAGAGGTAGAAAGGCACGCCCTTGTTCTTGCCGATGAAGGAAGCAGGGTGCTGGAGTCCAATTATTGAGCCATTACTGTTTAGCCACACCTGATGCAGCCCCTTCCTTCTCCAGAACCCTCCTCTGGTAATGTTGCTGGGAGATCTGCAAAGAGAATCTGAAGGACTCGTTCTGAATTGTGTGTCTTTGTGTGTGTGTGTGTGTGTGTGTGTGTGTGTGTGTGTGTGTGTGTGGTTGTGCGCGTGTGCGTGCGCGCTCAAATACCACTCCACGTCTGCCACATCTCCCCGACGATTCCAATGCATGTTGCTTGACCTAGTTCCCTAGCATCCCAAGAAGAAAGTGTTGCTCTCCTCTGTGCAGGAGGTGTCTGAGGCTGGGACTGTCTGTACCCATCGCAGAGTAGTGACAGCTGTCAGCTGGGATCTGCAGTGGGAAAACTGCAGCCTGGAGGGCCTGCTGGTCACCCACCAGAGGGCCAGAGGCAAGATGGCCGTCGTCAGCAGCTCTCTGTTCCAGTGTCCAGCCTCTCGGCCACGTATTCCGGGTTTGGGTTCTACGTGATTCCAGAGGAAGTGGTCGTTGCTAGGAATTCTGACCTGATTATGCAGTGATATCCCCCTCACTGAAAAAAGATTGCTTTGGTCCCTTGGTGTCCTTTTCAACTACTATTATTGCTAATAAGGAAGGTAGTCATTTCAAATTTGGATGGTACTCTTTAGTCTTTGATAGACCGTTATTATCATCTTAATCCTCACATCAGCTAGGGCGGCTGGGTTAGTAGAGAAACTAAGGAAGGCTGCGTGACTTCCCCAGTGCCGGCTTCTCAGATGAGGGGTCCACAGAGCGACTACTTGCTGGCCATCTGCAACCCTATGGGTACAGAAACTGAAAGCAAGCGTTGAGACACTTAAAGTGATTTGAGAATGATTTTATGCCTGTTAAATATGGTCATAGAAAAGGGTTTCATTTTTTATGTATTTTCTGTTACATTTTAAAAAAGCATCCGTTTATGATAGATTGAAAATTAAAATGTATAAATATCCCAGCCAACCAGCCAACAAACTGCTCCTTCCTCATACAAGTTTTGAAAATACTGTCCCAGGAAATAAGTCCAGTGGCCACATCCTCAAGCCTGGGTCTTCCTAATTCAAATCCAGAACTCTTTCTGTAGTAAGACAACTGTTTTCCTGAAGACAGCTCATAGTCAACATAATTCCCGATCTCCACGCCTACTGTATACCCAGTAAGTCTTTGCATCTCATAGGAATTTTAATCAATGACCAAAAAGATTCTCGCAGGAACTCGAGACAGCATGTTACTTGCTAAATACGTCTCAACTCAAAGTATGCCATTTTAAGAGGGTCCATGGAAAGTACTAACCACCCGACACTATTCTTCAGTAATTTCTGTGCATATTTGTAGAACATTTCCGTTGAGGGTAGACCAGTGGATAGGTCTGCTGGACCCAAACCAGGTCAGGTTCTTTACCAAAATGAATCAAAGAGAATAGATTTGTTCTCTTCCATAATATCACAATATAACATGGGCACAGGGCATGGGAAGGGGAACAGCATGACCCAGGCAGTCCACTGTGCTCTGTGCCATCCTCAGGGATTCTAATTATTTCCTATCTCACCCCCTTCCTGCCTTGGGTCCAGACACAGAGTTGTTCTGATAGACCAGCCAGGACATAGAGAATTCATGTATGTATCACTCTGACAGGATCACCCATCAGAGAAAGAGAGGCCTACCACCCAAACAAGTAAAGATGGAGAGATTTGGGGGCACCTGGGGGGCTCAGTTGGTTGAGCATCCAACTCTTGATTTTGGCTCAGGTCATGATCTCACGTGGGTTTGAGCCCCTCATCGGACTCTGTGCTGACAGTGCAGAGCCTGCTTAGGATTCTCTTTCTCTCCCTCTCTCTCTGTTCCTCCTCAACTTGGGCTCTCTCTCTCTCTCTCTCTCTCAAAATAAATAAATAAACTTTAAACATTTCTTTAAGAAAGATGGAGGGATTTTTCTGAGCCCCTGTGTCTGGGTCTTCCGGGATTCCTAGAAGGATCTGACGCATTGAGGTCACAGACCACCTTTTAGTTTAGTGCGGAATCTATTGCTGTGTCCGGTGGTGTTGCCCTTCTTTTTTACTGCCTAAAAAGCCTCCCAGTGGCCTGTCAACTTGATTTCATTCTTGCTCTGACCAAATTTAACACAGAAAGAAAGAATTATTTCTCTTTTCTCCATGCAGTTTTCGGTGATCCCAAAAAGCAGTGCAAGGAGGAAGAAAGACTCCTGAGCACTTGCGCATGCCACCAGCAAAGACGGGGCCTCATGGGATGTCACATGTCGGGCGTGGGTGCAGACCTGTCATCTGATCCTGATGGTACAGTGCAAGTAATGCAGACATGAAATGAGGAATTACGCAGCGTTCATGCCAGACTTTGGGCCATAAATCTGAATGAATAGTCATGTTAGAATTGAAAGGGACCATAAAGAGCATCCAGGTAGCCAGCCCACTGGATGGCCAAGTGTCCCTGACTGCTGGTCCTCCATTCCTCATGAGAACAGGAACCTCCCTAGGTCCCAAGAGAGGCCACCCCGTTGTCAAGAAGGCATGATTATCACAAAGCTATTTCTTACATTAGGTTAAAAGTTTTACCTCTCGGGGCGCCTGGGTGGCTTAGTCGGTTGAGCGTCCAACTTTCGCTTAGGTCATGATCTCGCGTTCGTGGGTTTGAGCCCCGCGTCGGGCGATGTGCTGACTGCCAGCTCAGAGCCTGGAGCCTGTTTCAGATTCTGTGACTCCCTCTCTCTCTGACCCTCCCCTGCTCACGCTGTCTCTCTCTCTCTCTCTCCTAGAAATAAATAAAAACATTAAAAAAAAAAAGTTTTACCTCTCATAACTTATACCCCCTCAACTAGTTTTATTTCTAGTCTTCCTTTCCTGTGAAAAGCCTCCAAAGCTTTGAAGGTAGCTACCACTGACTTTATTAAGGGGTTCCCTCTTCCACATGAATAACCCCAAACTCATTATAATAACCATTTATTGAGTTGGTTTCTAGACCCTTTACCGTCTTATTCATGGTCTCCCAAGAATACTCTAAATCCGTTCCAAATCTGTTCTTACTCGTTACTCTAACCTGAACTTGCTCAGTGACACAAAAATGTGCGTGTAGTCGGTTATTCACAGCATTGGCCCACCCATTCAGGGGGGAGGGGTGCAGGAGGAGGGAAGGAACTACAAACTAAGCTGAAGCAAACTTAAAGAGTGCCATATTTATCCGAGGTCACAGGGCTGCCCTCGCCAGTGTGGCCAAGCTGGGGGTGACCCCCGTGTCCCAGTAAGCACCTTGGATCCAAAATCGTAAACTGCTGGGCTTTCAGCCTCAGACACCATTTCTTTTTGCCTTTGATTGTTCATCCATAAAACAAGGATAATGACACCACCACCAACCTCATTAGGGTTACTTATGAAGAACAAGGGGCTCAATCCATCCAAATCAGTCGTCTTACTGCGTGGCATGCACTGAAAGCGTCCAAGAGACAGTAGTCAATGTTACACCAAATTCCATAGAAAGTCACCCTTCAGTGGCCCCTAAAAGGCATATTGCAAATAGGTTTGATCCGATCTTATTGGAGATTTTGTTTGTGTCGGTTTCCTGAAACCACATGGCCATGGTTTTCTTTCCTGATGATTCATATCTTTTTGGAAAGTGATGTTTTATCATTCCAGGTATCATGCAGTTTTTAATATCTTAGTACGCTCTGTGATCTAGTTGACATAAATCCTGGAATTCGGTCCTAAAATCCTCATCAGCCACGAATTTTCTCATCTTAATTCCTTGTCCTCTGGCTTCCCTGTTAATAAAATGAAGATTGGAGGAGCACTTGGGTGGCTCAGGCAGTTGAGCATCTGACTCTCGATTTTGGCTCAGGTCATGATCTCGCAGTTCGTGAGATCAAGCCCCGCATTGGGCTCCGCACTGACAGTGAGGAGCTTCCTTGGATTCTCTCTCTCTCCCTCTCTCTATGCTCCGCCCCTATGTACTCTTGCACACACACGTTTCTCCCTCTCCAAATAAAGAATGAAACTTTAAAAAAAATGAAGATGGAATATGTATCCTTGTTGACCCTGAAGAAATTTGGAGAAGATTCTTAAGGGAGTACACTTAAAAAAAATTTTTTTTTTAATATTTTAATTTATTTCTAGGAGAGAGAGAGAGACAGCGTGAGCAGGGGAGGCTCAGAGAGAGGGGGAGACACAGAATTGGAAACAGGCTCCAGGCTCTGAGCTGGCAGTCAGCACAGAGCCCGACGCGGGGCTCGAACCAGCAAACCGTGAGATCATGACCTGAGTCAAAATTGGCCACCTAACCGACTGAGCCACACAGGCACCCCTTAAGGGATTTAATTAAGGAAAGGAAAATTCATACTTCCATTTGCTCAAGCCGGAAATCTGGGGGGTCACTCTTGATACCTTTCTTTATCTTGTATTTCATGTCTGACGGGTCTGCAAATCCTACCAGGTCTACACTGAGAACGTGTCATGGATGAGCCACTTTGTACCCACTTCTGCTACCCAAACACCTAACCTCCTCTGCCCCTCCTTCCTGGTATCCTGCTTCCATTCCTGCCCCTTCAGTCAGACAGACAATGTGTAACAAAAATCAGATCGTGACCAAATTCGTTTGCGAGGCCAGCCGTCACAAGGGATGGCAGACGGGGGCACTTCAACAACAGAAGTTTATGTGCTCACAGCTCTGGAGGCTTCAAGTCTAAGATCAAAGTGTCATCGGGCTGGTTTCTCCAGAGGCCTCTCTCTCCTTGGTTTATATATGGTCATCTTCTCCCTGTGTCCTCACGGGGTCTTCCCTTCCTAACGGACACCAGTCATTTGGTTGGAACACAGTCACATTTTGAGGGACTGGGATTAAGATTTATACATAAGAATGTTGAGGGGGACGTAATCACTCATGGTAAAAACTATGCCCCAAATGCCCCTTTGGTCTCCCAGCACACTTAGGAGTAAAAAGCAGAGGAGGCCAGGGGCACCTGGGTGGCTCAGTCGTTTGAACATCCGACTTTGGCTCAGGTCATGGTTTCACAGTTCATGAGTTCAAGCCCTGTATCAGGCTCTTTCCTGTCCATGAGGAGCCTGCTTGGGATCCTCTCTCTCTCTCTATCTCTATCTCTCTCTCTCTATCTCTCTATCTCCCCCTCCCCAACTTCTTGCACACTTGCTCTTGCTCTCAAAAATAATTTATTTTAATTTTTGTTAATGTTTTACTTATTTCTGAGAGAGAGAGACAGAGCGTGAGCAGGGGAGGGACAGAGAGAGAGGGAGACACAGAATCTGATGCAGGCTCAAGGCTCTGAGCCAGCTGTCAGCACAGAGCCCGATGCAAGGCTCGAACCCATGAACCGTGAGTTCATGTCCTGAGCTGAAGTCAGAGGCTTAAGTCGGAGGCTTAACCGACTGAGCCACCCAGGCACCCCAAGAACTGTTTTGTTCAGGCTGGTATCCTGAGTACCTAGAACAGGGCATGGCTTATAGGCACTATAGATGCCTAATAAATATTGAATGAATGAACAAACATATGAATGAATGAATGAATGAATGAATGAATGAGTCCTTCGTAGCCTCTGTGGTTAGATTATTAATCTGTTCCCTGTTGATGGATGTTTGGAGTGCTCCTAATAGTCTTTGCCACTGTTGAGCTTTGAGTTCTTACAAGACACGTTTTATATAAACATGTGGTAGTGGTGGCGGCGGTGGCGGCGGCGAGAACATGTCCTTAACCTTTTGTACTTTTCTCATGATCCTAAAATTATTAATGCTCCCTCTGTCTGAAATGCACTCTCCTCTCCTTCACCACCCACTCCACCTTATTTTGCAAAGCATATTTTTCAACTATCATATCCTCTGTGAGTTCTTCTTGGATTCCCAAAGGAAGCTATGCCTCTGTTTGGGCTACCTCTATCTGCACACACTACCTTATGTTGCGAGTATATAAGTTCTCTCTTAGATGTGGGTAGGGACCATCTTTGCCTTCCCACTCAACCCCTAGTCCATCATGGTACCTGTCATGTAGGAAGTATCAGTAAACCATTTCTTAAATGAATGTTCTTAAAAGTTCGTCTCATCTTCAAATAGAAAGGCATTTTAGCTTAACGTTTAGTGTGTTATTAGAAATTCCCTTTATTATAGAAACAAATTTTATTTAATTTTTTAATGTTTAATTTTGAAAGAGAGAGCACAAGCAGGGGAGGGGCAGAGAGAGGGGGAGACACAGAATCAGAAGCAGGCTCTAGGCTCTGAGCTGTCAGCACAGAGCTCGATGTGGGGCCCAAACTCACAAACCTGGAGATCATGACCTGAGCTGAAGTCAAACCTACTAAACCAACTGAGCCACCCAGGTGCCCCTAGAAACAAGTTTTAGTTGTGGTTACACTCATGATTTGATTGATGAACTGTGTGAATTTTGTTTTTGTACATACTAGAAGCAAAGTAAAAGTTTCTTCAAGACTGGACGTAGCTCTTTATCACACTGAGCAATATCAGACTTGAGTTCAAGACTCTGTAATGTTGGTTATGAACTTCACTCACTGAAATTATTGACAGTTCCATTCTCTTGGACCAAATCCATCTTATACGATAAAAGGGGGTGAAATGATCACCCATAGCTCTTCCAGCAAACTGTTGGGGTGTAGGACTTCATAGTGGATCATCCAGCTGTTTTCAGCATCCTCAGGCTAAAACTACAAATGAACTATCAGAAAAAGAGGAACAAGCAAATGAAAGGTAGATGAGGGGTCGTCTTGGCATATTAGAGGAAGGGGAGTGGATTTGCATGGAAGGAATCACAGAAATCTCCGGTTGAAACTAAAAAAGCAAAAAATTCACATTTTTTTAAAAACTATTATTGCTTGCATATATCAATAATTGATATTTTTAATGCTGTTTTATTTTCACCCATTGGGTTTTGGCTTAGGAAATTTTAAGAACCATACATGTAGTTCTACAGAAATACGCTTACTTACTACGTATGGGTCTTAAAGTAGACAAATAAGTACATCTCTAATAAACTCACTCTTCCTCTATGTTTTCCTGCCCCAGAATCCCTGAGCAGCTAGAACAGGAAACCTCTGACATTTGCCAGGAGAAAATTTCCTGCAGTTGTTGATGTTGAGGGTTTATACACCCTGAGTGAAAAACCAGCTTGCAAAGGAAAAGGAAGGTACCTGGGTTTCCTTCGCATCCATAAGATCAGTCCGCAGTTTTGTATTGACTACCTTTCCTGGACCAGACTCTGCTTGACTTGGGGGATACAGCAGTGGACCAGGTGTGGAGGGCTGCTGGCCTCCATGGGGCGCAGCATCTGCTGGTGGCATAAACAGAGGGAGTCCTTACCAGGGAGGGTGGAGGGAGAGAAGACAGCAAATGGCTGGGGGCCAGCTAGTAGGTGGGATTCGGGGTAGGCTTCTCTGGAGAGCTGCATTTCAAGTGAAATTCAAAAGACCTGGAGCACCTGGGCGGGTCAGTAAGTTAAGCAACTGACTCCGGCTCAGGTCATGATCTCACGGTTCGTGGGTTCGAGCCCTGCGTCAGGCTCTGGGCTGACAGCTCAGAGCCTGGTGCCTGCTTCAGATTCTGTGTCTCCCTCTCTCTTTGCCCCTTCCCTGCTCATGCTCTGTCTCTCAAAAATAAACATTAAAAAAACTTTTTTTTAAATCCAAAAGACCAAAATAACCAGATGAAGAGGGAGAAAGGAAATGGGGGAACATTCTAGGCAGATGAGTGGAAGGAGTGAGAGACTATCTCCAAATGGGTGGTGAGAGTTTTAAGAAAAGGCAGGAAGTTGGTAGTTATTGTCCCAAGCTTTTAGAGGACCAATCATTGAGGGTGAAAGAAATCACAGAAGATTGTGATCTGAGAAGAACACAGGAGCCACTGGAGAGGGTCCTGGAGGTCTTGAAGAAGACCTAACAGGTGAGATCGTCTGCTCAGGACCTGTCCGGCTCCATAACCTTGTCTTAGACTGGAGTAGGTTGTTAATTCTAATGTGCATGTTTCTGGAAGTAAAACAGCTTTACTTCTTCTGGGATATTAGCTGTACCTCTGTATTAATAAGTCTAGACTAGCGATGGTCAACCAGATGCAGAAAGGCTTCCAGAACCATCTTGAACTCCTAGCGATGCTAATTGAGTACTGCCTGACAAGCATCATGGTAATCACACAATTAATAACATCTGTGGTCTTTCCTTTAAGATAATAAAAAAGGGGGGGGGCACCTGGGTGGCTCAGGTGGTTAAGCATCTGACTTTGGCTCAGGTCATGATCTCATGGTTTGTGAGTTCAAGCCCCGTATCAGGCTCTGTGCTGACAGCTCAGAGTTTGGAGCCTGCTTTGGATTCTGTCTGTCTGTCTGTCTGTCTCTCTCTCCCCCTCCCTCCCTCTCCTCCTCTCCCTCCCCCACTTGTACTCTGTCTCTCTCTCTCTCTCAAAAATAAACATTAAAACAAATAAATAACATATAAAACAACTATAAAAAATGAATATAAAAAAATAATTTCACGGGGCGCCTGGGTGGCTCAGTTTGTTAAGCGTCCGATTTCGGCTCAGGTCATGATCTCACGGTTCGTGGGTTCGAGGCCCGCATCAGCCTCTGTGCTGACTGCCAGCTCAGAGCCTGGAGCCTGTTTAAGATTCTGTTTTTCCTTCTCTCTTTGACCCTCCCCTGCTCACACTGTCTCTCTCTCTCTCTCAGAAAGTAAAAAAAAAGAAAGAAAAAAAAGAAAAAAATGATAATTTCAACTTTGAAAAGAAAAAAATGAAATCCGCGGCCACGTTCCCCTCCCCCCTCATATTCCTTCAGTCTTTCAAATCCCATTATTCCATAATTACTTTCAGACCTTTCAAAGGGCACAACTGATTTATAGTCCTAGCATAAATACAGTCCATGGTGACAACGACTTTTTTTCATGGAGCCTCCAGGGTCACAGGCAATTCTAAAGAATAATTCATGGTCCTGAACTCGACGATTTCCAAGGTTTCTTGTAGCCCTAACAGTCTAATTACTTCGTTGGCTTGTGTTAATAATGCTTCCGGCTGCAGATCAGAGTGTTCTGTGATGATAAGCAGATGTGCTTATCTGTGCCCTGGCAAGAACGGAACTGAGTACCTAAATGTCACTTGTTTGTGAAATAGCGTTGGTCTGAAGAAGTCCAGCGTTTTGTTCATCATCAGTAAGACAACGTCCATTTTTAAATGTGTGTCCAGGGAAGGATTTTCCTCCTTACACTGATGACCGTTTGTCCCTGACCTCTTGAGGCCGGTATTGTCAACCTCTTACTTTAGGTCATATCTTTGATTGCGAAGCACATGTGTATCTTCAAGTGGTGGCATGTCGATGGTGTTTTAGAATTTAGCTGTGATTCTAAGCGGGCACGATGTGATTTCAGTGCAAGGGGGAGGTCACTGTGAACAGGACTGACCCTTCCTGCGAGGTGATGAGCTGACCGCTTAAAGGAACGTTAAGGAGACTGTGCAAATCATTAGCATCTTTTGAAGTCTTCAGGGGATAAAAAGGGAAGTATTTTCAAAAGTGAATCTGCTCCTGAATTCCTATGTGTACATGAGTGGAAACCCTGTTCTTGACCATTGCATGACTGTTGATTCTCTGATCTTGTCACAAACCATCATCAGAAAGATTTTTCAGGCCAAAAATACAAAAACGCTAAAGGAAGTGTTTTAATAAATTCATGGATAAGAGCCATAGTGACTGGTTTGTGATAAATGGCCAGTGTTTAAGCATATCCCTATTTGAAATAGCAACCCCCAGCATTCACCTCTACGAAGCACACCACACCAACATTATCCTCCAAGAAAGCCTGTGAGGCGGGCAAACAGGTTTCTCCATTCGGCTGATGGGGAACCAAACCGAGATGCACCCTGGTGAGTGGCCCAGCCGGGTCTCAAGCAGAGACCTCCTCACTGCGCTTCCTCCCCTCCTGACATCCAGCCAAGCGCCACCCAAGACACCTGCTGATGTCTGCAGACGAAGTCGTGTTAGAAAGCCCCCACTGTTTGGCTCCTTCATCAGGACTGGAGTGTGCTGGGAAGGGTGGGCTGTGGGTCAGACTGTGTGTGTCTTTCAGTTTTATTTATTTCTGACCAAAGCCCCAGAGAGGATTTCAGAAATGTGGGTCCCTGGTCATTGTAAAGGGCAGAGAAAGGGTTGTGAATGAATTCATTTAAAGTCATCACCACTGCTGGTGAAAAAGAAGCTCAAAACACATTCTCCACTCAGGAAGGCTCAGACCCTAGTCTATATATAGAATGGCATAGTTTCCTGCTGACTTAAGTCACACACACAGACACACACACACACACACACACACACACACACACACACACACACACACAAAACAAAGCTCTGATGTTGAGCTTCTTATCTTAGAAGGCCATGATAAAACACACAATGCGTGCCTGCTTGCCTAAAATGGAGCTGATTAAGTATTTTCTTGGATTTCAGTGGTTATTTCTGTCACTCTTCAGCCTCGGGCACTGTAATTTGTACCATAATTCCTCACACATTTTTGGTCTCCAGGAAGAAAACTATCCTCTCTCCCCTCTGAAAACTCTCTTTGTAACCCATGCGCACCAGAATTCAAAAGCTGTTCCTCTGGAACAGTATCATTTCACTTTCAGTGTTGCGTTTGTAGATAATCAATTTTCTCTGTCCTCTGAGGAGATTAACTTCGTCTTAAAAACCTTAACAAGCTTTGCATCTCAAATCCGATGCCAGAAAGCAGTCTGTCTTTATTACACGTTTCCCTTCAGTAAAGGATGATAAAATGGCGCCCAACCATTTTCAAGGAAGTTTAGGATTTAAAATAAACGGGTGATTTTTAAAATTTCAAAGCCTGTTCCCATTTTCCTAAAAGAGTATCAAAGGTGTTTGATACTCCACCCCCCCACCCCCCCCACCCCCGCCCCATGGATGAGTCCCAGCATCCTGCCATGCCTCTGCCTGGGATGGAGATAAAGCTTTCTTATCAAGAGGCTAACTGTTGTTGGGGCGCCTGGGTGGCTTAGTCGGTTAAGCGTCCGACTTTTGCTTAGGTCATGATCTCGCGGTTCGTGGGTTCGAGCCCCGCGTCGGGCTCTGTGCTGACTGCCAGCTCAGAGCCTGGAGCCTGTTTCAGTCTGTGACTCCCTCTCTCTCTGACCCTCCCCTGCTCACGCTGTCTCTCTCTCTCTCCCATAGAAATAAATAAAACATTAAAAAAAAAAAAGAGGCTAACTGTTGTCATGACCCTGAATTCTTGTGGAGGCTTTGCCATTCATTTCTTTATGAATTATTAAAACTACGCTGCCTCTCCCTCACCAGTAGTAAACATGACAGGTAAGACAGGCTCTTAATTTTCAAAGTCCAAGGATTTCTTAGAAACACATGATGACTATTTAAATGATCCGAAAATGGCCGAGGAAAGGTGGATGGAAATCTGACGGATGCCTTTGTATTCTCAATCTGTGTGTTTCCTCCTTGGCTTTAGTAGGAGTTAAAAGGGAGGGTCGAATTTTCCAAAGACTCAGTAAATGCTCTTCTTGTTGGAGAAAGGACTCAGGGAACCAGTGAAGCTTTTCCCTTTTGGGATGGCTCATGGGGACATGATGAAGAAGAGAGTGGGAAATGTGTGCTCTGGCTGATTTAGGGCTGCCTTTTGCTATCAAGCTTTTGGAAGTTTTCTGTTTTCAGTGTGTCTCTCTTGTAAGTAGTAGGCATCCTGTTTAAGGTAAATTTTTCTTTATGGTGTCCTGTAGTTCATTTTGTTTTCATGAAGGAAGGTATCCTTTTTGGTCAACGAGAGCAACACAGAGGCCACATCCTTGTGGGCTTACCTTTTAGTGGAGGCGACCAACGAATATGTCTGAAATGTGCTTAAAACGGGGAGGGGGCACTGAAGAAAAATAAGGCGGGGAAGTGGGAAGAGATGATGGTGATGCCTTTCTACCCTCAACGATATGGGCATTAATGTGACCACGAGACACCCACTGTATTCCCCCTTTTTAGTGACAGCTCTCCATTATCCATGGCTGGATCTTTAGCCTCCTAATTATTCTCCTCTCCCTTGCAGCCAGTTCTGTCTGCACACCTACTCACCTCCAGCCGTGTGCTACTAAACTATTTCACTGCCTGGGTCTAGAATTCAGACCTGCTTCTGTGTTCCATAATAGCCTCTAACCTTGGGGCTCTTCAAAGCAAAATTCATAGCAGAAGAGTAGTTGGGTTCTAGGAGCATTGATTATTCTTGCTTTTTTACATGGAGAATTCTTATGTTCAGTGTTTTTTCTTGAATTTGGGATGCAAATTGCATTTCATAGCACGTACACGTATGAGAAAATCATCAGCACCGAGGGTTCTCTGGGACCAGACAGTGTGCACAGTAGTGCAAAGAGCACAGGCTCAGGAGTGAGAAGACCCCAGTTTGTATCCCTGCCGTGATCACAGCCATGTGGTCACTTGTTTTCTGAGGAAGGTCAGGCCCTCCTCCATAAGATCATAGCAACACCATTCTTAACTTTGCGGGGTTTTGTGCAAATTAAATGACATGATGAACATTTACGAAGCACTTTTATGGGACCCTTAAAGGACCATGTGTGTTAGCTATTGTAGTTGTTTGGCAAAATGCCCCCGCTCCTTCATCCTGAGCCTTGGAGCCCCTGATGCATTTAATGAGTAAGTTGGAAATAGTCAAAATGGCACAGCTGTCCAAAGTCTTGTGAATATCATGGAATGCTCTTAGGTTTTTACATGCTCATGTGATTTTGCTGGGAAAATTATAACATTTGCAGCTACATAAATGGGAAATAGAATCTCCTCTTTTCCCCGCCCCTGGAGAATAATTTAGGGCCTTTGGTGTTTATTTAAATTCATTATAGAATGTCATAGAAGAAGAAATCACCTAGATTTCATTTAGCCCAACTGCCTTACCCTACAAGACAGTCTAAATGGAAATAGCCTGATGGGCTGTGAATATAAAATTGGAAAACATAGAGGCACCTGGGTGGCTGAGTCAGTTGAGCATCCAACTTCAGCTCAGGTCATTTGATCTCATGGTTCATGGGTTCAAGCCCTGATTTGGGCTCTGTGCTGACGGCTCGGAGCCTGGAGCCTGCTTCGGATTCAGTGTCTCCTTCTGTCTCTGCCCCTCCCCCACTTGCACTCTGTCTCTCAAAAATGAATAAACATTAAAAAATTTTAATTAAGAAATGTAATGATCTTAAGTTCTTTCTCACACATGTTCTGTGCTCACGTGCTGAGATGGAAGGCACATGGGTACCATGGCATTCTTCCTTGCCTAGATCTCTGTGCCTTATCTCAGATTATTTTCTTAGGGAAACACTCTCTAGGTCATGATTTCCAAAACCTTAATTCCCCTTCCACAAGGATATTTTCCCTCCAACAGCAAGATTCTAAAGGTCACAGGGATCGTTATTTTATGAATTAAATCATGGGGAGAGACAATGCGGTCTACTCTGATTCCATGGGACTTCAGTCAAATATTTGATTGACTTTTCCATCAATTCCAAAGGCATACACAAAAATGGGGTGGGGGGATGAAAATAATTAATAATCTGCCTTTGTCTGCGATGCTCACGGTCAGTAGGGCAGGGAGTGATGCTTAGACACGTAATCACAGCATCAGGTGACAAATGCTCTATCAGAGGTGGGCTCAGAGTCCGGAAGCACAGAGAAGAGCCCGGTTTCCACTGGACAAGTCAGAAGAGGTTGCTCAAAAGCAATGGCACCTGCGCTGTCCCCGAAGGGAGGGGGATGTCCCAGGCCACACTCTGAGGGGATAGTTCTGAGCCTGAGTGATGGAGGAGCAGAGACAGGAGGCCGGAGGGCTCCCTGTGTGCTTGGGAAGCAGCAAGCAGCCCAGCGTGGCTGGGTCCAGGGTGAAGAATGGTAACAGAGAAGGTGGAAAGGAAGCATAGGACCATCTCATGAGGCGTCCCCTAGTCTAGGCCGGAGGGGGTGGACCTTATCACGGTGACAGTGAGACCCTCCAGAAGTCTTCAATGGGAGGACTACCTGATCAGACAGCCAGCCGTAGAGACGATGGGTAGGAGAAGGTTCTGGAAGCAGGACAAAGCTCAAAGCCGTAACAGAGCTTCCGCTTCTGCACAGGCAGCAGTGCTGTGACATCAGTGAGGGGTAAGGTTCCTCCATCTTACCGCCTGAGATCCGTAATGCCTGGAGAGCTCCAGCTGTGACCTTGGCCATGTGTCTCACTTTTCCTCTCTAAAACGGGGGGTACCAGTAGCACCTACCCAGTAGGGTAGTTGTGAGGCTTACACGAACCAGTACACAGCACAGGGTGAGCATATAAAATGTGAACTGTTACCCTCTTTGCGTGCAGTGATGCAGTAACAGTAGAGGAAGGTTCCGTCCAGGAGGCCAGGTTGAGAGGCTTAATGTTTACCTATGGGTTTAGCCCCCAGGCAGCTCCTGGCGAGAGGAGCAGTGAACACAAACCACAGGCAATGAGATCTGTTTGAATTCCAAGCAGACTTGGTGCTTCACCCCAAGGAGTTTTGCCATGAACAGTCTAGAATGGATTGGATGGCATGAGTCAGCTTTTCCTCCAGGAGTCTGACAGGCCCTCCGGATGGTGTGGTGACTCTTTTAGGCCACCGGGGTGTCATTTTGTAAATCACTGGCCTGGCTCACTCATAAGCCCGCTCGGAGCTCTTGCATTAGTGGGGTAATGGCTCAGAGCCTGGAGCGGAGTGCAGGGAAATTGTCCAGTGAAGTCTAACGGCATCAGTGGGATGGCGTCACCCCCAAGGACCAGCCTGGGCCACAGCAGGTCAGGAACTTAGGAGAAGGGATCTGGACGGTTCCTAATTATTCAGTGGATGCTGAGGATTCCCGACGGTCAATGCCACGGTTTCCTTGGAAGAGACATGTGGTACAACTCTGAGGTCGCAGCAAGTAGCAAAGCTGTTGGGGATATTCCGAGCCAGTGGCTCCCAAATGGGCAGTTTTCCCCCCACGGGACTTTTGACAGTGTCTGGTGATATTTTCAGTTGCCACAACCAGAGGAGATGCCACTGGTATCTAGTGGGTGGAGACCAGGGATGCCGCTAAACCCCATGTGGTGACCCTCACCGCAAGGAACTGTCAAGCCCAAATGTGAATCATGCCGACGCTGAAAAAATCTGGTCTAGGCCATTATGTGACCAAAATGTGAGATATGCGTTATTGCTAGATCATCAGTTGAGTGTAGGACCACTTTCCCTAAAAGTTTTAACAGTCACGTATTTATTTTACCCTAAATTATAAACACATATAACCCATGATTACAAAGGTGTTGCTTAAGATGAGGCTAAAATGGTGTTTATGTTCTTTCTTTCTTTATTTACTTTGGATTTGGGGGGGGCGGGGAAGGGGCAAAGAGAGAGGGACAGAGGATCCAAAGCGGGCTCTGGGCTAACAGCCTGATAGCAGTGAGCCTGATGCAGGGTTCGAACATGCAAACCGTGAGAT
The DNA here is from genome assembly GCF_003009895.1 of Hyaena hyaena. NCBI lineage: Eukaryota > Metazoa > Chordata > Mammalia > Carnivora > Hyaenidae > Hyaena > Hyaena hyaena. The sequence goes on from NW_024080692.1 coordinate 3,132,343, forward strand.
CATGACCTGAGCTGAAGTCGGACACTCAACGGACTGAGCCACCCAGGCCCCTGAAATACTGAGCCCCTAAAATGGTGTTTATGTTCTTTTAAATGTTGACTTAAAAATACAGAGTATAAAGGGTGCCTGGCTGGTGCAATCAGTTGGGCATCAGACTCTTGATTTCAGCCCAGGTCATGATCCCAGGGTCGTGGGATCAAGCCCTGCATTGGACTCTACACTGAGCATGAAGCCTGCTTAAGATTCTCCCTCCCTCCCTCCCTCCCTCCCTCCCTCCCTCTCTCTCTCTCTCTCTCTCCTCCCCCTTCTCTTCCCTGCTTGCACTCTCTCTAAAATTAAAAAAAAATACAAAATAAAATAGTATAAATGGACTTCAAATATGGCAGACACACAAAAAGTGAGTATAAGTATGATCAAGGTTCGGAAACATTGGTTTAAGCCAGAGGTCAGAAAAGCTTGTTTTTCCATTGACTGTATTCCTCATGCTCCACCTTTCATCCCTGTGACTTCTCCATTCCATAACTGGAAGCCTGTGTCTCCCCCAAACCATCTCCCCTCTGGCAGCCGTCACTGTGTTCTCTGTATTTATGGGTCTCTTTCTGCTGCTGTTTGCTTATTCATTTTGGTTTTTAGATTCCACGTACAAATGAAATCATACAGTATTTGTCTTTCTCCATCTGACTTCACTTAGCATATACCCTCTAGGTTTATCCATGTTGTTGCAAATATCAAAAATCTCATTCTTTTTTATGGCTATGTAACATTCCATTGTGGAGATATAGATATCTGCCTGTCTGTCTGTCTCTCTGTATAGACATATATACCATATCCTCTTTATCCATTCATCTATTGAGGGACACCTGGGTTACTTCCATATCTTGGCTATTTCAAATAATGCTGCAATAAACATATAACGGTACATACATGTTTTCGAATTAGTGTCTTCATTTTTTGGGGGTAAATACCCAGTAGTGGATCGTAGGGTAGTTTTATTTTTAAATTTTTGAGGAAACTCCATGCTGTTTTCCACTGCAGCCACACCCGTTTGCATTCCCACTAACAGTGCACGAGGGTTCCTTTTTCTCCACATCCTCACCAACAATTGTTGTTTTTTGCCATTTCTTGTCTTTTTGATACTAACCATTCTGACGTGTGTAAAGTGATACTTCATTGTGATTCTGATTTGCATTTCTCTGATGATAAATGATGTTGAGCATCTTTTCATGTGTCTGTCAACCATCTGTTTGTCTTTGGAAAACTGTTCAGATCCTCTGCCCATATTTTAATTGGATTGTTTGGGTTTTGGGTGGTTTTTTTTGATGTCGAGTTGTATAAGTTCTTTATATATTTTGGAAATCAACCCTTTATTGGATATGTCACTTGCACGTATCATTTCCTGTCCAGTAGGTTGCCTTGTTTTATTGATGGTTTCCTTTGCTGTACAAAACCATATTCTTTTGGTGTATTCCCAATGGTTTAATTTGCTTCTGTTTCCTTTGCCTGAGGAGATAAATCTAGAAAAATGATGCAAAGACCAGAGAGAGTCCTACGTATGCTCACTTCTAGGATCTTAATGGTTTCAGGTCTCACATTTAGTTCCTTCATCCATTTCGAGTTTTTGTGTGTAGTGTAAGAAAGTGACTCAGTTTCATTCTTTTGCATATGGCTTTCCAGTTTCCCCAGCAGCGTTTACTGAAGAGATGGTCTTTTCCCTTGTATAGTATTGCCTTCTTTGTTGTAGATGATTGACCGACCATCAAAGCGTGGGTTTATTTCTGGGCTCTCTATTCTTTTCTGTTGATCTGCATGTCTGTTTTTGTGCCAGTACCATACAGCTTTGAAGTATATCTCGAAATCTGGAGTTTTAACCCCCCTAGCTTTGTTCTGCTTTCTCTAGATTGCTTTGGCTTTTCAGGATCTCTTGTGGTTCCACACAAATTTCAGAAAACATTTTCTGATAGTTCAGATAGTAAATATTTGAGGCTCTGTTGCAACTACTCAACTCTGCCACTTTGGAGCAGAAGATGCCAAGGCAGTCAACATGATGAGGTCCTCAGATGAGTCAACAGATGAGTCCCTTTCCCTTTGTGAACCGTTACAATGCAGTGTCTAAGATGAAGCCCTTAAACTCAGTGCCCAAGGGTGGCCTGACTGTGGCAAGGTAGAACACTGTTACTTACTGTGGTTAGTAAGATTTAAAATACTTACAAAGCAATGATGCTGTCTTTTATACATTTCCTCCATCTTGCAGGTGTACCATTAGTGGAGTTTGTGTTTAATCAAAGTGCACAGTTTTACCAGTAGCACAGTTCAGGTTTTAGGTACAGCATATTGAAACACGGTGAGTTAGGGGCGCCTGGGTGGCTTAGTCGGTTAAGCGTCCGACTTTCGCTTAGGTCATGATCTCGCGGTTCGTGGGTTCGAGCCCCGCGTCGGGCTCTGTGCTGACTGCCAGCTCAGAGCCTGGAGCCTGTTTCAGTCTGTGACTCCCTCTCTGACCCTCCCCTGCTCACGCTGTCTCTCACTCTCTCCTAGAAATAAATAAAACTCTTAAAAAAAAAAAAAAAGAAACACGGTGAGTTCAAATTCCAACTCCCTTCTGTACTACCCGTGTCCTCATGGGCCTATTAAATACCCTCCCAGAGCTTTAATTCCCTGCCTACTAAAACAAGGATAATGACACTTCTCCGGTAGAGTTGTTATAAAGATGAAATGAGATACCAGATAGGAGGTTTCTAGAACAGTAGACAGCACAGTCAGTAAAGGTTCACTTTTTCCACTCCCCTCTTTCCTTCTCTACCTCCGTTCTTCCACATATTTGATGAGGTTGCCCTTTTTGCCATTAAGCCATTGATGAAAGTTCCTGCCAAGTCAGAGCCACCCACAGCCCTGCATTCTATCACTAGTGCCATCCTGAAAATTAAAAAAAAAACAAAAAACAATTCTTAATACTCTTTGAAAATGATTAGCCAGCCGCTTAGAAAAGCACCTAAATTTCAGTGATTGCAGCCGATAGTCATGCAGCAAAAATAATAAAAGATTACGGAGTGTCTGCTTTGTGTCCAGAAAGGTTCTAGGCAGCTGATACAAACACGGGTGAGACGCGGTCCCTGCCCTGCAAGGAGACTACAGGTTGGCTGGGGAGGGGAGGTAGCGAGCAAACAGATGATCACAATTTCCACAGTGGTGGACTCTCTGGAGAACATAGGCGAGGCATCACCTGAGACAGATATTAAAAGGTAAATAAAGTTAACCCAGTGAAGGTGGGAGGGGAGCACAGTCCAGGCCTAGAGCACATAAAGCGTTGTTGCATGTGGCAGAGGGGTAAGTTATATGGGCACAGGGCTGGGAATGAGGAGAGACAGTGGGCTTAATAATATGGGTCCAAAGGATACAGGGGTGCTGATGCACAGGGGCACATGTACCCCAATGTTCACAGCAGCGCTTGCAACAATAGCCAAAGCATGGAAGGAGCCTAAGTGTCCATCAACTGATGAATGGATCAAGAAGATGTGGTTTATATACACAATGGAATACTACATGGCAATGAGAAAGAATGAAACCTGGCCATGTGTAGCAACATGGATGGACCTTGAGGGTGTTGTGCTGAGCGAAATAAGTCAGGCAGAGAAAGACAGATACCATGTTTTCACTCCTGTGTGGAACTTGAGAAACTTAACAGAAGTCCATGGGGGGAAAGGAAGGGGGGAAAAATAGTTACAGAGAGTGAGAGGGGCAAATCCTAAGAGGCTCTTAAATGCAGAGAACAAACTGAGGGTTGGTGAGGGGGGGTGGAGAAGAGGGGTAAATGGGTGATGGGCATTGAGAAGAGCACTTGTTGGGATGAGCACTGGGTGTTGTATGTAAGCCATAAACCACGGGAATCTACCCCCCAAAACCAAGAGCACGCTGTATACATTGTATGTTTGCCAACTTGACAATAAATTATACTAAAAAAATAATAATGTGGGTCAAATCGTGCAGGGTACCGCACGTCATGCCGTGTTTATTGCTCCTAGGCTGCTGGTTTTCACTTCTCTTTAACAGCGAGAACTTTTACTGGGAGCAAATCTGCTAAGTGACAACTCTATGATAGAAAACCAGCCTTTACTAAGATGAACGCTCGGCTAGGTGTTCCCCTTCCTGCCCACAAATGCCAGGGATGGAGGCGTTTATGTTGATTTTGTCCTTGGCCTTGACCAGTATGGCTCGTAAGGTGTTAACTGGATTTTCCGTTTGTGTCACTGTTGGGAGCATTGGTTTTGTGGGCGGGGCAGGATTCGGAGTTCCAATGAGCGAAGCAACGAGATCTGGGGTTTTAGCAAGTTGCCCTGACAACAATGTGAGTAGTCTGAAGCTGAGAGTATTTTGAATCCACTTGGAAGGCTATTTCTGTAAATAACAAGAGAGGGCCTCATTTATAGGCACGCCCATGGGCTCCATCACATGCACGAGCCCTGCTGTAAAGGTAGATTTACCTCATTTTGCCTAAGAAGACTAGGGCTCAGGGAGGTTAAATAATTAGCCCAATATAAAGATTTGATGGTAATGGCAAAACTTGAACTTGGATGTATATATCTTGACTCCTAAGACTGAGGTCCCGTAACAAACTTTCCAGCCTCCACTCAGCTAAGTCTTCTCTCCGTTGTTTTTTCTTGCTGCCCTTTGGCCTCACAGTGACCCACTGTGTGGGATTATCTTCCACCCAGACCTTGCCTCATATACAGCTCGCAGTCAGTGGATGTTTATGACTCAGACCCTTTTGATGGATTCACCTTGCTTTCCAGGAGACACCTTTTATCCTTGTGGAAATTAGACATTCTGTCACCTGCTAGATGCATATACTTCAGGAAGATGAAGCGATTGGCCAGGCGGGGTCTTCCGAAGTCTGTAGGGCCCCCATCCGGTGCTCGCTGATCATCATGGCCAGTCCCTGTTTCACAACGCTGGTGGACTGATGCCTCACACCTGCCACCGTGGCCGGCGGGCCCTCCGTACAGCCATGTCCTCCTCAAGGCCTCACTCTCCCCTGCATCTATGAAGGAGAAAAAAGCACAGCCTCCTGTTTATCACAGCCTAGCTGTGAGGCTGAGGCTCTTACCTTCATTTGCATAATATTTCTCCTTTCTTCATCCTCTTAAGAAAATTTGGAGCCTCCTGTCTTTAAATTTTTTTATTTTTGAAGGACAGAGAGAGATGATGCAGATGGGTTGGGGGGGGGGGAGTGCAGAGAGAGAGAGAGAGGGAGACACAGAATCTGAAACAGGCTCCAGGCTCTGAGCTGTCAGCACAGAGCCCAACACAGGGCTCGAACCCCCAAACCACGAGATCATGACCTGAGCCGAAGTCGGATGCTTCACCAACTGAGCCACCCAGGTGCCCCTGGAATCTTCTATCTTAAGGAATTCTTAGGCTTCCTAGTTTCCATGAGGTTATTTAGTTACTTATTTTGCCTTCAGGCTTCCCGCCACCCTGGAACATCCGGTGGCTGCTTTTCATCCCCTCACTCCTACCTCTGGTACCCCCAGCTCTGTGCCTTTGTCAGAACCATTGCTAATTAAACCACTAGTGAGGGACAGGAGAAGGCAGGGGTGGGGCAAAACAGGGGCCACGGGATGACATTTTTGTCTCTTCCAGATCTATTTCCCTTAATTCCTAGTGTGGAAACCCAAGCACGGCTGAAATGCAGCATGTAGGTGCGTTGCCCAAAGGCAGGGCCCCACGGCTCTCGGGGCACCCTGAGTCCCCACCATCAGCCAGCTTTTCTGTCCACCCCAGACGCCATCTTCCACGTGCCCCATCTGTCACCTTCTCTACCTTCCCACTCTCGCTGCCATTTGTGTTAAATCAGGTGGGAAAGGGACTCCTCAAAACTGCTAACGGCTAATAAGATGCTGCAGTTTCATAAATGTGGGATATCATTTTGCCCAGCAGTGGAAGGCTTTTTAAGCCGATTGAGTCCATTGCCGTGGACATCATGGGTCGTAATGTGTTAACTAGATTTCCCACGTGTGTCCCTGAAGAGTTATGTGCAAAGGACAGAGAGAAAAACATCTCTTTGAAAACAATGGAAGGAAGAATGGTAATTGAATTGCAATTAGACCTCGCAATAATTTCAAGTATCATGAACGTTTCAAAGGAGACGATCATGCATTCATATGTCGCGAGTTAAAATTTTTCTTTTGGGTAAGATATTCTAGTGTAAAATTTATTGTTGTATAGTAGAGCATAACCTCACCCTCCCTTGTGAACGGCAGACATTTTTGGATGGTAAAATGCATCGGTCACCTATGTTTAGAAATTCCTTATGTGAAAGATGTAAAGGCATTTCCAGTTAATCTGAAAAAGAATTATAAAATTTCACTGTTTCTGGCCCCTTATTCTTGCTGGACTTCGTTCAGGGCCTGTCGTAAAAAGGATTCTAAATTGCTCTAGGAGCCTAGGACAGACTCTGTTTTTAAAAGTAACTATTTTGGGGGTCACCTTGGTGGCTCAATTGGTTAAGCGTCCGACTTCGGCTCAGGTCATGGTTTTGTGAGTTCAAGCCCCACATCAGGCTCTGTGCAGACAGCTCAGAGCCTGGAGCCTGCTTCAGATTCTGTGTCTCCCTCTCACTCTGCCCGTCCCCGGCTCATGCTGTGTCTGTCTCTCTCCCAAATAAATGAACATTAAAAAATAACTATCTAAAAAATATTTTTAATGTTTGTTTATTTTTGAGAGACAGAGACAGAGCTTGAGCAGGGGAGGGGTAGAGAGGGAGAGGGAGACAAAATCTGAAGCAGGCTCCAGGCTCTTCTGAGCTGTCCACACAGAGCCCAATGCAGGGCTTGAACTCACAAGCCATGAGATCATGACCTGAACTGAAGTCAGAAGCTTAACTGACTGAGCCACCCAAGCGCCCCTATTTTTTTTTTTAATTTTGATATGCGCTTCCCAGTTTGCCTACAGTGAACTTACATGGTTTTCATAATGAAGCAAACTATTTTTAGTTAAAATATATATTTTAGCTGAATGGGTTCAACTTAAGAGGTAAAGCCAAGGACATCATCATTGCCCCCTGGGCAGCTGATCTACAAAATAACCAGAGTAACATGACCTGTGGCCGATGAGAGTTTGACATTGTCCTTGGGAGACAAATCGTCTAAGGCATGCATGACGCTGTCCACATGAAGGTCATGCCTGTGTCTCTAACCTCATGGTCCCGCCTCTGCTCTTCCTCTGCATCTCCATCCATGATATTCAAAATTATTTCAATCTCATGGGGCACCATGAGAGTGGCTCAGTTCAGCCTCTGAGTTTGGCTCAGGTCATGATCTCACAGTACCTGGGTTTGAACCCCATGTCGGGCTCTGTGCTGACAGCTCAGAGCCTGGAGCCTGCTTTGGCTTCTGTGTCTCCCTCTCTGTCTCTGCCCTTCCCCCCCCCCCAAAATAAACAAACATTAAAAAAAATTTTTTTTTAATTATTTCAGCCTCAGGGCACCTGGGTGACTCTGACAGTTAAGCGTCTGATTTCTGCTCAGGTCATGATCTCATGGTTTGTGGGTTCGAGCCCTGCATTGGGCTCTGTGCTGACAGCCAGCTCAGAGCCTAGAACCTGTTTCAGATTCTATATCTCCCTCTCTCTCTGACCCTCCCCTGCTCACGCTCTCTCTCTCTCTCTCTCTCTCTCTCTCTCAGAAATAAATAAAACATTAAAAGATTTTTAAAAATTATTTCAGTCTCTCCCACACTCAGCCCCTACCAGTCATGCTGTGTAGCTTTGAAAGCTGGAACCTCATGCGTTCTTTCTTTCTTCCTTGATCCCTAGCTTTACCCTCAAATCAGTGCTTTTACTCCTGTGAAGCATGTGGGTTTGCAAATGACCCTTCCTTTGACGCTTGGAGATATTTATCTTACCCATAAATATTTCTGGAATTCAACTTCTCTTTTAAAAATCACGTATTCTTTTTAGAATGAAATCTGGCCATTTATAGCAACATGGATAGAACTTGAGGGTGTTTTGCTGAGCGAAATAAGTCAGGCAGAAAAGGTCAAATACCCTATGTTTGCACGTATAGGTGGATTAGGAGGAACTTAACGGAGGACCGTGGGGGAGAAGAAGGGGGGAAATAGTGGGGGAGAGGGAGGGAGGCAAACCATGAGAGACTCTTGAATGCTGAGAACAAACTGAGGACTGATGGGTATGGGGGGGAGGGGAAGGGGGGTGACGGGCATGGAGCAGGGCACTTGTGGGGATGAGCACTGGGTGTTATATGGAAACCAACTTGACAGTAAACTATTTAAGAAAATAAATCACGTATTCTTCTTGTGATAAATGCGCAAGACAATAATAATTTACCATCCCAAGCATTTTAAAAGGTACAGTTGAGAAGCCTTGAGTCGGTCCACGCTGACGTGTAAGCCTCATCCCCGTGCGTCAGGAAATTCTGCTGCCCTGAAATGTTTAGCTGGAAGATAAGAAATGAGACTTGAATTGCCCGGCAGACCCTTTGTCCCACAGGACGGGGACAACTTGTTGTTGTTTAAAAACAGCAAGTGTTAAAAAGGGTCTGATGCACGTATGGGACATGTTGGCCAGACTTAATGGCCTCTCCCCTCCTTGCCTTTTAAACAGCTCTGAGCAGCGGGTCCCCTGTTCCAGCTCTTACCACAGCTCTGGTTTGCACTCCGGCGATGGCGTCCCGAAAGCAGGGCCCCTGGGCCTTCCAGAAATGAGACAAGTGCCAACTGTCGTGATTGAATGTGATGACAATAAAGAAAATGTGCCTCATGAATCAGACTACGAAGACTCTTCCTGCCTCTACACAAGAGAGGAGGAGGAGGAGGAGGAGGAAGACGACAGCTCCCTGTACACCAGTGCGTACACCCCAGCCCTTCCCTGGGGGTGGGAGGGCGTGGCCTGCGGGGCAGGGGGTGGGGCTGCCTGGCCCTCTGGGTTCCAGTGCAGACTCAGGTGTCCCGTGGCGGGGCAGGGGTTGGGCTGGGGGGGTCGTAGGGCAGCTCTGTGAGGAAGTTGAAAGGGGAGAAGGTAAAACGTCCTTCAGATACCCTCATGGCTGCAGAAATTGCACCACCACCTCACCACGCTGCCGCTTCTGATCTAGATGGCTTTTTCTTCCTTTGATTGCTTCCCTTGGGATCCGACCTCCTTCCTTGGGAAAAAAAAAAAGGGGGGGGGCGACCCTGAAACTCAGGTCCGGTCCACAAAATACTCAGCAACCCTAGCCTTTGTGTTTGCAACAAATTCATTTTCAACCGTACCTCAACGCTCCAGAAGGCCTGAATTTAAATTTCTCATTTAAGGCCTTTATATCTGCAGAGAAACGAGAGAAGCAATGAAAAAACAGGCAACGTTCAAAATCTGTCATTCTGGCCATTCGTGAATAACAAATTTTAGTTACATGAGGACAGACTGATTACTTGGTCAGCATTTTTTTGTGTTTTTTTTTTAATTTTTAATGTTTGCTTATTTTCAGAGAGAGAGAGAAAGAGAGCAAGCAGGGGAGGGGCAGAGGGAGAGAGGGAGAGAGAGAATCCCAAGCAGACTCTGCACTTCAAGCACAGAGCCCAATGTGGGGCTGGACCTTACAAACCATGAGGTCATGACCTGAGCCAAAATAAGAGTTGGGCACTTAATGGACTGAGCCACCCAGGTGCCCCTATTTGGTCCACTTTTTAGTGAAGTTACAGAATAGCAACCTTTTACTGAATACCTACTGTGTGCCTGCCAGTATGGTACAATTTTACCTCTTCTGTGCGTCTTACAGCACCTGGTGGCCTGGGTGCCATTGCCCCATTTCACAGGTAAGGAAGAACGTGGAAAGGAAAGGACCCGGCCCAGAGCCTCACATCTAAGAGGCGGCACTAGGATTTGATGCCAGCTAGGTCTCATTCCCAGGCCCTCATTCTAAGTCCAGTGTGGCTCAGTCAGTTGAGCATCTGACTTTGGCTCAGGTCGTGATCTCACGGTTCGTGGGGTCAAGCCCCATGTCGGGCTCTGTGCTGATAGCGTACAACCCGCTTTGGATCCTCTGTCCCTCTTTCTGCCCCTTCCCCGCTCTTGCTCTCTCAAAAATAAATAAACATTTTTAAAAAATTAAAAAAAACAAAAACAAAAAAACAAAGACCAGGGCACCTGGGTGTCTCAGTTGTTTGAGCATCTGACTTCAGCTCAGGTCATGATCTCACACTCGTGATGAGTTCAAGCCCCGCGTTGGGCTCTGTGCTGACAGCTCAGAGCCTGGAGCCTGCTTTGGATTCTGTGTCTCCCTCTCTGTGCCTCCCCTGCTCATACTCGGTCTCTCTTTGTCTCTCAAAAATGAATAAACATTAAAAAAAAATTTTTAAAGAGCAATCGAGGAAGAAAGACCAGCACTATTAAATAAAATCCAAAGGAGCCCCCCCCCCGCCCCAACGTGCTGCTTCCCAGCCTCTCCCTGTTGCTTTACACGCACCAGGCTTCAGACAAACTAGTTGTCTTCTCTTGCTGGTGAGCAAGCAAGGTGGGCAAAATAATGTGGAGGAGAGAGAACCGCAGAGGGGCCCAAGTGACCCATGAGTGGGGGCGGTGCCCCGCCTCTGCTCACCGTTTCCTGCCTGGAGAATTGAATGATTCATACCAGGGTGTCTCGGCCTCGGCACCACTGACATTCAGACCAGATCATTCTTCGTTGCGGGGCTTAGAGGATGTTCGGCTGCACCCCCAGCCTCTGCCCACCACATGCCAGGAGCATGCTCCCCCCTTCCCTGCCAGACCCCAGTTTTGACAACTGCAGAATATCTCTAGGCTTTGCCAAGTGTGTCCTTGATGGGGGGAGGGGAAAGGGGGTGCAACATCGCCCTTGGTTGAGAACCCTAGATGTATTCCAGACGTAAGGAAGCCTTCCCCCCCCCACTCAATCCCAGAATGTTCCCTGTTTGAACGATCTTGCTTCCATTCTCGCCCCAAACTCCCCCCACTTTGCCCAGCTCTACTTTCCTTCACACGCCCCTGGCTCCCCGCCAGCTCTCTCCTGCGATGCCCCGGCTTCTCCGTCATCGCGAAGCCTTCTCCCCTGCGGCGGGCTGCCTGCAGCTGCCGGTTCCTAGTGGCCTCTGCCCTGCGGACGCCAACCAACCGCTTCTTACCTTGGAAGCCAAACCCGCAGCTCTTCGGGACCTCTGACCACTCTCTGTCCCACGTTCTGTTGCACCCCCAGGTCCCGGCCAGCCCTCCTCTGTGATGCTGCCTGCCTGTGGGGGGTTCCTAGGGAGCTGGGACCCAATCCCGGGCTCCCCGTGTGCTCCTCATGCACAAGATAGCGCGAGGTTTATAGAACCCGTTGCTCCCAGAAACTCTGAGTGCTTTGAATGAGGCCTTACCACTCCCAGCTATTAAACCCGCTGTGTCTGCCTTCCTGCCTTTAACCTTGTGGCACAGCCTTGCCGAGGAGCACAGGCAGCTTTGCATCAGCATTAACGAGTCCTTTCTCCCTCCCGCAGCCTCCCTGGCCATGAAGGTGTGCAGGAAGGACTCCTTAGCCATCAAACTCAGCAATAGGCCCTCCAAGCGGGAGCTGGAAGAAAAGAACATCCTTCCCAGGCAGACGGATGAAGAGAGGCTGGAGCTGAGGCAGCAGATCGGCAGCAAGCTCACCAGGTAGGTCAGCCCGACGGTCTGTCCGCTGTGCGGACTTGAGTAGAATCCCGTCTCCGTTCCCAGATCAGTCCCGGGGTCTCTTGAATAGCTCCCTGCGGGGAAGAGCCATGCAACGCTTTCCACTTCTTGGCCAGGATTGCTTTTATAGTCCCTTTCTCTCCAAGACTCCATCAGATCTCAGGAATGTTACTTGAACGAAGGTTCAGGGAGAAGCTGAAGCGGCAGCTCCCCAGGGAGAATAACCACCAGCATCCAGTAGGTGGGACGACCTGATACCTGTGGTTTGGCGAGGCCCAAAGCAGTCGGTTAAATACATCTTCTGCCCTACTGTGCAAATAGTGGGGACCCGAGGTGAATCGTGCCTCATTGCTAACCTGAGCGGTTACGCATATGTACGGCTATTACAGGCACAGGCGTAGCAAGTGTGTTCTGTTAACGTATTAAACACCCGTGCGTGTGTGTCTATAATCTAGGGCACATTGATGTGGTATCAGATAACATTTGCAGAGCGCATATGATTGCCTGGTATTTCTTCTACACGGTTTTCATGTATTAAATCATTTAATCTTTGAGGCTCCCTATGAAATGGACATCCGGGTGCCCATTTTGCAGAGGAGAACACCAGAGGTGGAAGAGGTACCTGCACATTGCGGCGCAGGATGGCTCCAGAGCGCCCCCTCTCGACCAGGTGTATTACACCGCCTTTCTGTTCTAAGTGCCTTCACGCTGAGCCCCTTTGAACCAGGCACTGTGCCCAGCGTGTGAGCTGTGCTCTGTCTCTTCTTAGCACAGTAGCCTTGAGGAAGTCAGTTTTTCTCTCTGCCTGTGTTTCCGCATTTGTAAAATGGGAGCTGTACGAATTCAGAAGCATAAGTAAAGCCTTCAGACCCATCCCTGGCCCACAGTAAACACTGTTTTCTGTTATTTCGTTTTCTCCTGCCATCAAGCCCACCAGGGAGCTTTCATTGTCTTCTCAAGCACACGTGAGGAAGGTGGTGTGTAAAGAGCTTCCTGAGGCATAGACGTCACCCAGTGGGCTGCTGGTGCTCTCGCCTCCCAACGGATTTGGTCCTTTACTTAAGGGGCAGCTTTACTTTCGCGTGGTCAGCGTGGGTTCATTCTGGAGGATGCTGTTTCAGTGGGGCAGGACCGTGTAAATTGTTCACCACTGGTGGACGCGTTGGCCTTCCGTTCTGCCGTCTTTAAAGTCCTAGGATGCAAATCTGTAACCGTGCCACGCACACATGCATGCGCACGCTCATCGAATGTGGTAACATGTTTGGAGTTTTGCGATCCAGCGCTCTGAATACTATGGTGACAGCTTATTGTGGCGCCCTAGGGAGTCTGTCCCATTGTTGGCTTGTTAAACATTGTTCCTGTCGTGGGACAGAAATCTCTGTCCATGCAACTCTCACCCCTTGGGCTCATTCTCCTCCTGCAGCAACTACTCAGAACCTCATTCCTCAATCATCCCTCCTGGAGACCATCGTCCTCCAAGGGTGTGACCAGATCCTCTTTCTGGGGGTGGGATGGGCGACCATAGGTGTGGGCTGCGTCCTGAACCAGCTTGTTCCGTATAGAGCCGTCCTTTGGGGAACTAGGAGAAAATAGAAGGAGCAGTCGCTTTTCTCCAAGGGCATCTCCCTCATGCCGAAGATCAGCAGCCTCTGTTATAATCTTTCTCCTTACTTCCTGCTTGTCCGGCTTCACTGCCGAACAAGATGAGCCCAGGCATGTGAGGGGGAAAATGGGGGGATTCTCTGGGGGACGTGATGTGATGGAGAAGCCAGCACATCTGGCTGCCTGGGAGGCGGCATCTTCCCTGGGGGATGATAGATCGGGGGGCGGTGTAGAAAGCAGGTGTGCGGCTGGCCTCTCTGCTTACCCGCTGTAGAGCTGTTCCACCTGGAGGTAAGCAACAAAGTAAAACGGGACATTGTCCCAGAACGTACTCCCGAAAAGGGAGGTAACCCTCAGCTTCTCATGCCTGAGCCTGAGTTCCTGTACGGCCGCCATGATGGGCCGGCAGATGGGAAGAGACCGAGACCATGCACATGCCAGAAAAAGTCCTCTGCATATGAAGCCTTATCCTTGAACATCAATGCTTCCCAACCCTTCCTCTTCTAACGGCACTTAGCTACTGCTTGGAATTCCTAAAATCCACTGAAGGTTACCGTTCGCAAGCTTTTTTCACCTTGATGGTGGCCTAGGGGGAGAAAGGGGGGGGTAGGGAGGGCAGTGTTGGGCACCTTCAAGGTGTTGAGCTGGCCTGCATCCTTCCTCCAAGTTCACCTCTTCTTGGCTCACTCTTCCAGCTAAGGAGTTAATGTCCTTGCGGTAAGACCCTGGGTCTCTGTAGCCAGGCTGTAGAAAGTGGAGCTAAAGACAGAGGATGGTCAGAAGTGTTTAGTGGGCTGACAGTTAGTACAGAGTCCAGCAAATCCGGCGGCCAGGCCAGTGTGCACCTCAAGGTCATCTTCAACATAGTGTAGCCACTGATTACACCCAAGGGTTAGAATGAGAACCCAGCTCCGTGCTGCATTCATCCTGAAGCCGGGGCCAAATGGAGGGCAGTTTCTGAGAACCAGAAGGTGATGGTAGTAGAGAGAGGTAGTTGCAGGCAGCTAGCTCTGGTTCCTGTAGCTTCCTGAGCAGGCATCTGCCTTCCCTGGGCCCTCCCTTCCTAACCCAAGGGGATCACATTAGGTCCTCTGATCACCTTCCGCCATAGATGAGCTTAATTATCGAAAAAGTAGCTAAAAGAACGTTAGGAATCTGCGTCGGGCTGTGGCATTCCTGGGCTGTTGGAGGTAGTGCCATCAGGTGGAAATCTTATGCACTTTGCAAAGCAGGTGGCCAAGTCTGCGGTGCGCGAGTGACAAGGAAGATACAAAACATAATTTTAGCCTGGCAGTGTTAATAGCATAAAGAAACAAACAGTGCAGCATTCCAAGAAGCCTCTCGGCTCGGGGGTGGGAAGCGGAAACGCCACGTCAAAGATGTCAAGCATTAAGGCAGAGTTTCTACATAAGAATGCAAAATTGTTGTCCTTCCAAAAATACATTCTCATGGATGCCATGGGGCACACTGTCCAAAACCTCTATCAGTGAGTCATCTGGACGTTTTGACCATCAATAGTGATTTGAGTCAGTTGCCCTTTGAGAAATGTGGGCTGCCCTTGAGACATGAGCATGGTCCCCTGGGTGCACATTTGCTCTGCGCCTTCTGTATACAGATTCAGGATGGGCGCAGAGAACCAAGGGGTGAGCTAGCTCATCCACTGGGGTGTCGGGGTATACAGGTAGCAGAGCTTCTACTTAAATGTATTTGTTTCATTCTTTTTAAGTTGATTGCCTGTGTGTATGTATGTGCATGGTATATGAGTGCAGTACGTATGTAGCTAAAAGAAATGGCACATGTGAAGGCGCATGCCTAGATTTTACTGATGGAATTTTCTTTTATGTCTTTTATAATTGTTTACGTTTATTTATTTTGAGAGAGACAGAAAACATGAGCAGGGGAGGTGGGAGGGAGAGACGGAGGGAGGGAGGGGGAATCCCAAGCAGGCTCCAGGGAGAGCCCGACATGTAGCTCGTACTCACAAAACTGAGATCGTGATGTGAGTTGAAATCAAGAGTCAGATGCTTAACCGATAGAGCTCCCCAGGCACCCCTATTGATAGAGTTTGCAAAAAGCATAGAGTCCACAGGTCTAAGGGCCCTTCTCAGGGCTACGTGAGGAAGGCTTTGCATCTCCCGTGACCTCTGGCCCATGGAAACTCAGCCCACTGGAGTCTGTCAACCCATCGGAGACCCACCCAAATGGAAGACCACACTGCTCTCTGTCTGGGTCACTTCTGGGGAGCCCTCCAGGCTAGACCCTAGGAGGTGGTCAGCCTAAGTGTGTGATCTTAGCTGTTAGCTCAGGTCTGGTTCTTTTCCTTTACCAAGCTGGTTATTCTCCGGAGAGAAATGTTCAATCCACATGATTCCATTTTATTTGCTTGAGATCCAGTTTACCACCCACCTGCAAAGACCACATCAGAAACCAGACAGGGACCATGGTTCTCTGTGTCCGAAGCTCGGGTGGCTTCTTGGTCGTCCCGAAACACGCCCTCTGGCCCTTCTCTGCTTTCCAGCCAGGGGCGTCGACTGGTCCAGGAAGTGAGACTCCCCTGTAGAGCGCAGAGCCCCTGGGAAGGGCCCTTTCAGAGACTGAATAGAAGCCTGATGCCTGAAAACATCATGTTGTTGCCTCTCAACTCTCCTTTAGAAAGCAAATCATTCTGTAAGTCACCAGGGCTGCTTGTTTTCAAAGGAAGGAATGAAGATTCTGGAACATGGCTCATTCATGGTCACTCAGCAGCCAGTGCACTTAGATCTTCTCCAAGGAAGCTGCCAGCTTCCCAGGCCTGGCTGGCTTGGCCCTTTCCCACCGAGACCCTCTCCTCCGTCTGCTTGAGTCCCCTATGGAATGTTTAGATCCGACAGAAGGAGGAGAAGCCTGGAAGAAAAATAAAACGGAAGGCGCCTTGCAGTGTATGTGGGAGCGTGTAATCTAAAGCACACTCAGGGATAAATGAGGATAGAGGCAGCCTGCTTCCCTCACACGCTTGTCCCCCAAAAATACCTCTTCTCCCATGAAATCTCAGCCTCCCACTCGGATGAAGTACCTTCACCTTTTTTTTTGTAGCCACAGTTGACCAGAATCTTCCAGCACCTGCCTGAGCTGGTGCAGGTACAGCCCCCATTTGTCATTGAAAACTCCATGGGGAAGCTGTTGAAAGCCTTGCTTGGTTCGGGAAAGGATGTTTTTCCTCAAGATGTCCTTCTTCTGGACCAGACGTGTCCAGAGATTCAGGCTATTCCCCTATAATTCTACCCAAGGATCAAAGGAAGAAACTTAACTTAAGCTTCTCAAAGTATTCGCTTCCTCAGGCTGCTGTAACAACATGCCAGAGACTGACTGACTTGAAGGACAGAACTTTATTGTCTCACAGTTCTGGCAGGTAGAAGTCAAGACCAAGGTGTGGGCAGCCTTGCGTCCTTCTGAGGGCTGCGAACGAGCATCTGTGCTGTGTCCTTCCGTTGGCTTCTGGTGGTTTGCCATGCCTTCCTTGGCTTGTAGATGTGTCACCCTCATTGATGTGTGTCTTCATCTCCGCATCTCCCTGTGCGTGCGGCTCTGTGTCAACATTTCCCTTTTTTATAAGGAGAGCAGTCATAGTGTTTGGGGCTCAACCATAATGGCCTTGTTTTAACTTGGTTATCTCTACGAAAACCCCGTCTCTAAATAAGGCCTTATTCTGAGGTCCTGGGGTTATGACTTCAACAAACAAGTTTGAGGGAGACCCGATTTCAACCCATAACATTTGGGGAGGTGTAAAGTGGGCTTAGCTAGGAAAGGGGCCCCAACCTCAAATGCATGTGGGGGCCAGGCGGACAGTGAAGCAGGCAGTTCTAAGACTGTTAACAGAGAATTGGGGGCACAGAGGCAAGATGGAATGTCCACCCCTGATTTCAAGGCACTGGCGTGGGCACCTGGGTGGCTCAGTCGGTTAAACATCTGACTTGGGCTCAGGTCATGATCTTGTGGTTAGTGAATTTGAGCCCTGCATTGGGCTCTGTGCTGACAGCTCAGAGCCTTGAATCTGCTTCAGATTCTGTGTCTCCTCTCTCTGCCCCTCCCCCCACCCCCGTTTCTCAAAAATAAATAAACATTAAATTTTTTTTAAATAAATTAAGGCAGTGGCACTTTAGCCCCTGTTGCTTAGCAGAGATGAAGGACTAGTGTGTCAGATCCTCTGAAAAAAATCTGGATTTGTTTAAATGACAATTTCAAATTTTTAAAACATGGTACCAGCAAGGAGAATACATGTATGGGCCAAATCCAACCCAGGGACCGCAGTTCAGCCTAGTTTTTCATCTGTGCAACATAATCCTACTTTCTGTGGGGGGAGTACGCTGCACATTTTGCTGAGATTTTGAGATGGGAGTATTCTGTGCGTCGTATGCATAAGTGTGAGAGTGTTATATGTGTGTGTCTGTAGCAGTTTGGAATTAACATCTTGTGGGATCCAAATTCGTTTGAATGTGGGTATTTATGTGGAATGGTCATTAAAGCAGTCCATCACCTTCCCAGAGAGAGCTTGTGATCTAGCATTCTCTGTCTTGGGAATTTAGTCCAATAACTACTGAAGAGTGCATTAATTTGGATTTTTTCCTCAATGTTGCATGAGTCTGGGAATCAGAAGGATTTCCGGTTAAAGCACCTGCTGCTGGTGGATCATTTGAATGTACACCTAAGGCAAAACAAAAACAAAAACAAAAACAAAAAACAAAAACAAAAAACAAACCAGCGTTAAGCACCATGTCCAGATTAGAGGTAGGACCCTCCTTCGAGAAGTATGACAATTCTCCTCCTCTCCGCCTCGCTGCATACGGTTCCCGTCACTTTGCAAGCGCTATCTTTATGGTGGCAGAGGGCGGCGAACGAGATGGGGCCAGTGGGAAAATGTTAGTCCTGACAATCCATCCCCCTGGAACTTACTACATTATTCTCTCTTATTTAGAATGTAATAACATGGTAGAAAGAGTATGCTAAATCCATATTTTATGCTGCCGGGTAGCGCACAACTAAAGTCACTATACACAGAGTATAAAGTAACACGTACAGAGGATTAGCTCCTGCGTTAAATCGTAATGCAGCGTTCAAGGGAGAAAATTGAAATTCATTTTTTATGCTCATGGCACAAGCAATAAAAGATAGTAATCCTGACTTGTAACTGTGACTCGCGCAGCCTTTACAGTTTGGGAAAATGCTGCCGTGAGTCAGCCACACCGACCCTCGTTCTGAGGTGGCAGACAGTACTCCCCCCGCCCCCTCCAGAATCTAAGGACCAATGCGAAATGTGAGCTGGCATCTCCGCAGGCTGGGTAATTTCTGCTGCTGCATAAGCACGTCCTACAGCTATGGATGACACTCAAAGGCTCTAGAAGTTCAGTTCAACTTGGACTGCCTTAGTGCACCCTGGACACAAATCACCACGAGCCCCCACTCCAATAAAGAGAGAGGAAAATAGACCTGGTGCCCTTTGGAAGGCGTGCCCTTGTAGACCCTGCCTTGCAGGCCAGCCGGCTCCATCATGGTCATTCCCAGCGTCTTGACCGTGGTGGCCGTGGCCGTGGCACAGAGCCCAGCCCCGGGGGGTCCAGGGAGGAAGGTAAGGTAGGCGCTTGTGTCCGCTCTGCTTCCCATCCACCAAGCCCGGCTGGGTCTGGCTCAGGCTGGTGGGCTTCCTCTGCGGATTCTGAGACCACCCCTGAACCAAACTGAAATGAGGCCTGAGTCCCCACACTGCCACTGAGCGCATGCACGTGGCTCTTCAGCATTTGCATGGCCAACGTGTGGACCCTTCCAGTCACCCCCATGCTTGACGTCTCCCATTACCTCGCTGCACAAAATAGAAAATCCTTTTTAAAAGCCCTTCAGAAGCGCTGGATTCTTGTGAAAGGTGCTGAGTTGAGTGAGACTACGGTGCCATCTGTCTGATAGAAAGGGGCAGCCCGATAAGCTGTGCTTTGTGCTGTTCAATGAAAGCTGCAGAAGCTTTCCCGGTGACATTTGAATGAGGCGTCTGGGAGGAGGCAGAATAAAACTTCAGGAGCACAGGTGTGGAGGTGTGGCCTTGAGGCACCAGCCACGCCCATCCCGGACCCACGGCCACCCAGAGCCTGTTAGAGACCCAGGAGCCACTTGCTCTCCCAGCCCCACCTCCAGCTGTTAAGAAACACAGTGAAGACAGAGTTCTTGACATCTTGCTACCAAGACGGGCTTTCTGAGCCCTAACAGTGTGTGTGTGCGCACGCGTGTGTGTTCGTGGGGAGAGGGCTGCCGTTTGTGAGCCTTACGGGATGTCAAGGAGCAAAAAGCCACATCTTGTCAGGCACTTCCAGGGCTCTGGTCTTGTGACCCACAGCTGCCCCAGCTGTCTGTGCATTTTTCAGTGATACAGTAAGGGGTGGGGGTGGGTAGGGCAGAAGAGCTGCTTTCTACTCAGCAAAAACAGAATCCGTCTGTGTTTAAGACGTGCCAAGGTTTAAAAAAAGAAAAAAAAGAAAAACCGTGGCCATCTCTGGGGGTTAGGGGGTCTTATTTGTCTTCTACTTCATTGCTTTTTTGAACATCTGATTATTCATTCCAGCAGCATTTCAGATCTGGGGTGCTGGGGTGGGGAGGGTACAGTCTGCTACAGAGGAAGCGGAGAATGTGGCTGCTGTATGGCCACATTGTACATTGTTACAAGCCCTTTGAGTTCTGTGTGATTTGTGTCCTGATTGGTACTGAGGCAATCTGCAACGATCATGCTTGTTTAATTTAGCAGATGGCAAAAAGAAAGGCTGTGTTTCTTGGAATATTTGGGTCGGTGAGAGAAGAACCAGCCTGTCTACACTCAGAGGCGACCACTCGGGGCGATGGCCCCTGACATAACATTATGTAAGGCTCCGGCGGCCTTTCTGTTGATAACAAGCTTTCTCGTTGGCACTTGGGCTGAGAATCTTCACCCCAACCCTGCAAGGTGGCTGTTGTTGGGGTGCTTCTTGTAGGAGAGGAAATGGAGCTAACAATCGTAGAGATGATAAGCAGGCAAGAGGAAGACATCTTTCAAATCCCAGACTTTCCTATTAGAGGCGGACATGCTGGGAGAAATGTTTAGTCTGATTGGGCTTTTATGTTGACCAGAATTTCCATCCCAGGCACCCGTGGTTGGGCAGGGCTTGTGTGGGATGGTGGTGGAATTCTAGAATGGGGGCGGGGGTCTCCATCTTGTGTGTGCAGACGCCCTCAAGGGAGAGAGAAGCTATGGAAGGAAGAGGGGATGGGAGATTTTCTTCCATGTTGGACTTAACTGGGCTTTTTACTGCATTTCAGGAACATTGTCCACAGGTAGGCAAAGCCGAGGTTGGGTCTAGAGCTATTCCAGTCTGATAGAATGTGGGGAGCAAGGGGATCCAGTGTGGTGGTGCCCACGGAGTGTCTGTAGGTTGGTGGCATTAGCATCACCTTGAAATGCATACTTTCAAGCCCCACCCAGACTCTGAATCAGAAATTCTGAGGATGGGACCTAGAAATCTGCCTTGTAACAAACGTGATTCTGACGCACACTGGTGTTCGGGAAGCACTGGTCTAAGGAGAAAGAGCAATCCAAGCCTATGAAACTGGACCTTAGACTGAAAGCGCCATCCTCCATGTGTACGGGCTGGGGTCCTGTCCAGCCTCGGTTTCCACATCTGTAAAATAGACCTCCCACCCAAGGTTATCAAGAGCTCTAAGTGAGTAATTCTTTCCATTGTACTAGATAGTGAGCACTGGGTCCTTCCCTCCCACTGTGAATTTAAGGGTTCTATTATGCTAGACTCTTACGACTCAGAGTAAGTAATGCTATTTGCCCTCACAGGCAAATCCTAAATCCCAGTGGCCTAAGGCAGTAAAGGTTTGCTTTTCACTGAGTACAGCGTAATGTGGCTCTGATGGCCTCTCCAACATGTAGACATCGCACGCTTCTCCAACATCTCCATAGCCAGGGAGGAGGGGAGAGAGGAGATAATCCACATTGCTTCTGCTTATAACCCGCTAATGAGAACAAGGCTTGTGACTCCAGCCCAACCGTAGGAGAGGCTAGAGAAGGTGAAGGAGCATTTGAAGGATTCGATGAGCGCAAAGTGTTGTCCGAACTATGACTCCCCTGAGCCCGTGTTTATCATAGGTCTTCTTTACTTGATGGTTCGGGTCATGGCTCCAGTCCTATAAAAGGGACCATCATATCTAAAACAGACTTGATTAAAAGCCTTTTCAGGAATTGTGGTGTATACATCCAGTGGAATACTATTACCCGGTCTTTAAAAAAAGAAGGAAATTCTGCCATTTGCAACAGCATGGATGGATGAACCCAGAAGACGTTATGTTAAGTGAAACAAGCCAGACATGGAAAGACAAATACTGCACGAACTCACTTGTATGGAGAATCTTAAAAATTCAAAAAAGATCAAACACAGAGTTGATAGAGTGGAATGGTCATTCCCAGAGGTGGGTGGTTGGGGGGTAAAGGTAAGTGTCTGCTCGAATGGTACAGACTTTCAGTTATAAGATGAATAAGTTCTGGAATACATAGTGAACTACAGTTAATAGTAACGCACTGGGGGGCACCTGGGTGGCTTATTCACTTCAGCCTCCAACTCTTGATTTTGGCTCAGGTCAGGATCTCATGGTGTCTGGGATCGAGCTCCGCATCTGCTTTATGCTGACATCATGGAGCCTGCTTGGGATTCTCTCTCCCTCTCTCTCTGCCCCTCCCCCACTCGTGTGTGCGCACACCCGTGCTCTCTGTCAAAATAAACATTTCAAACAAATAGTAACACATTGTATACTGTAATTTCCCAAGAGATTAGATCTCACATTTCCTAACCACACATTTAAAAAATGGTACCTTATGACGGGAGGTGATGGATTTGTTTATTGGAGATCGTCATTTCACAAGGTATCCATGCATCAAACCATTATGTCATACATTTTAAGTATACACGGGTTTCATCTGTCCAAAACAAAACATAAATAAATACCTTTCCACTCACTGTTGGCCGAAGTATAAGAAGGCAGCCAGTTGGCAGGTAGAAGGCAGAGAGCATGGTTTCTCTTGGGGGAGAGCAGACCACATGAAGAGCGTGAGGGTCTGTGTTGGGGCCATTATCACTACGTGCCCCCAATCGGCATCAGTAAATGAATTGCTCCTGAGGTCTTGTTTAGTAAAGCAGCTCATAGCATTCAAAATAACCTCAACTGGAGAAAAAAGAGACCCAAAATAAACACTGCATCGCATCTAAAGAAAAAAAAAAAACAACCCTAGGTGAAGTACAAATGGGAGACCCCAAAAAGGAACAGTAGAGCTCATGAGTTTGTTTTCTGTGGGTGTGAGGTGAACTTTCCAGGGTCACAAGTTACTAAGGGAGACCATGGACCCTCAGCTTCAACAAATTGATTCTAGTGCTCACTTCAGCAGCACATATATTAAAAACAAATTGATTCTATAGTAAAACATTAGTTAAGCACCCACTGTGTGCACAGCACTGTACCAGCTGCCATTAAAAATATAGCTGGGTCATCATCACTCTAAAAGTATTAAGATGAGCTAGGAAAGGTATAACCAAGGTATAATCGTCTTCAGGTTTACTCTGGGGGAGAGATACTAATGGCAAGTTCAGTGGGGAAAGTGCAGATTTTTCTGGAACACGTTGTTTTATTGGCAGTAATTTCTTAGACTATCTTCCCATGTTTTTCCTTTATTCCCAAGTGAATGGGGGTGTGCGGGGATAATTTAAACAGTGAATAATCCAAACCTTTGACTCTCAGAGTCATTTTCTCAGAAACCAATACATTAACGGGAACATCTTCCACCCAGGTCGTCAGACCACTTTTCCTGCGACATATTCTTTTCCTCACCACAATCTTTTGATCCACTTATAAATGAAAACAGATAACGATGTATCATTTCTATCATGCTGTTATCCAGGAAAGGAGTTCTTGAAGCCATTTGTGAACTTACCGGGAAGCAATAAATAAACTTGAGTTCAATCGTCTTGAGAAGCATTCAAAGTATCTTTTCAATCTTTGGTTGAAAGATAATGTTGCTTGGAATCCTACCTCAGAACCTGGTCTGGTGCTTTCAGAATGGCTTGTTCAGATTTTCTTTTTCTTTTTTTTTTTTCTTTCACTGTGGGCTTTGTGCCTATATCTCAAGGATACCTACCTCCCAGTTGCATCTTCTGGACCTGAAAAAAAAATAATAGAATCAGAGCACTTTAGGGCCCACTTGGACACTCCCATCACTGCCTATAACACCTGTAATTTTATAGATTTAAAAAAAAAATCTGAGACCAAAAGAGGTTAAGCTGCTAACCAGGTAGTTTCCTGGCTACACTAGGATTTGAAACCAATTTCCCTGCCCCTCCCCCCCCCCGGCCCCCCGGTCCGTGCTAAAAATTAATACACCTGAAACTACTATTACATTGTACGTTAGCATTTTAAATAAAAACTTAGAAAACTAATATCCCTCAAAAAAGGGAGAAATACATTCACTTCTCACTGGAAGAAACAGCCCAGTTATTTGATTAGGAGCTTAACAAGTCCTATTCTTAGTTATTTTTCTCAATTTGCATCTGAAAGAAAAACAGGTGACTTAAAATAAAGGTCTGTGGGTTTATTTTTTGGTTTGGGTTTTTTGTTTGTTTGTTATGATTATTTATTTTAATTCAAGTTAGCATACGGTATAGTCTTGGCTTCAGGAGTAGACCCAGGGATTCACCTCTTCCATGTGACACCCAGTGCTCATCCCAACATGGGCCGTCCAAATGGGCGATGGGCACATAGAGGTTTTGAATGAAATGTTTGAGGAACATTTTCAGTCCTCACAAGGCCCGTGAGAAAGGGGTTCTTGAATTCTCACTGAGCTGGGTTCTTCCATCCACACTGTGTCCCCGCCCCGTTTAGCTCATAGAACATTTCAATCAAAGGCCCAAGCAAGAGATGTGTCCCAGTCAATAATTCATACTGAATCACAGCTCAGAAAGTCTCATTAATAATTTTGAAGACCGAGCAGGTACTTTGGAAGATGGTTTGCCTGGTGCCTTAGTTTGGAGTTTGCCTCCTCACTGTCATCCAGGTGCATGAAGCTCGCATTGTATGCATTTAAGATTTCTTTGTTCCTTGTTTCAATGATGAAGTTGGCATTTCCAGTGTCCAGAATAATTTCCAGGGTATGTAGCGCTCTTTGTTCCTCGCCCACCAAGATTGGCTTCAGATTGCATTGTATGTGGTTTTTCTGTCACATAGAGCTTGCACAGAGTCCTGAATACTTAAATTGCAGAATTGGATGACAATTGATAAATGGACAGTGTGGTTTTCACGTTCACCCCATACATCTTTGCTTACTGGCAAAATACCTCGGATTGCATAAAAAATGCTTATGAGTAATTCATTTTATTTATTTTCATTACATTCATTTTACTCTTGGTTGCAACGCAAAGATTTTTACAATAGCCTCGAAAACTGCATAGATGCTCACTAAACAGAATATGAACAGGAAAAATCATTCAGGATACCAGCCCTGGAAAATCGCTTTTCCCTGTGATTTGGAAGGCAATTCCTTTGAAATGTAAGTGAATACACTTCTGTTTTAGGGCGTGTGATCATGAAAATTTTATGTTCTTTGCCCATTGCATCATTAAAACAATAGTTCTTCAAAACAGGAAGCCTTACTAGTTCCTATGGAAAAAAGTAGGCAGGCAGATAAATAGTGCATGCTGACAGGTAATCCGTCTGTTGGAGAGAGTTTTTGCTACCTTAAATCCAACCCTCCTTTTGGCTTAGAGGATTTTCCTTGTGTTGTTCATCTTCATACTCTAACTTACCAAGCTCTTAAGAGATGCTAAGGTAGGAGCGCCTGGGTGGCTCAGTCGGTTAAGCGTCTAACTCTTGGTTTCCTCTAGGGTATCACCTCGTAGTTTGTGAGATCGAGCTCTGCATTGGGCTCTGCGCTGACAACACAGAGCCTGCTTGGAATTCTCTCTCCCTCCTCCTCTCTCTGCCCTTCCTCCACTCTTCCTCACTTCCCCCACCCAAAATAAATAAATAACACGTTAAAAATAGAAAGATGCTAAGGTTGTTGATGGCCTCTTCCCGTGTGTGGTCAATGACACTGTCCAGGAGCGGCTCTCCTGAATCCGACTGAACCAAGAAATCTCCCATCTGCACACTCATCGCAAGAAGCCCGCCCACGTCCATGCAGGGGAGGCCCTGGGCACACCCTCCTTGTGTGACCCGGCACCGCCTTTGTACTCACGGAAGCTTAGTGGACGGCTTCTGCCCGGAGCCTGCCGTGTGGGTCCAGCACGTCCCTGGAGCGCCCCCACCCTGTCTCCGTCCTCAGTCACGGTGCCCTCTTTCTTCACAGTCCTTAACCAGCAGAGTCGTGAGATCTGCTTCTCACCCCACTGCCAGCAAGCAGGGCAGCCAGGAGAGGATCGGGTGTTTTCCACGAAGGAACTGTAATTCCATGTGGCTTCATCCAGGCAAAGATGAAATAAGCTTAGTGGTAGTTGTGTTGTTTTGTTTTGTTTTGTTTTTTTTGAAAGCCTGTATGTGATCTCAGGCTCAGCCTACTTAAGAAATTAGCAAAAAATGGTCAGAGTTTACACCATGTATTATATAGTCTCTGTTTCGTAATTTATTCATAATAGAATATACACCTGTAGGGAACATCGTCTTGCACATGAATCATTTCCATATAAGGTTTCAAACGGCCTGTTTGGCAGTGAACCGGATTCAGGAGGAAATTCTGATCTCCTTTATGTCCTTCATAATCATCCTGTTGAGTTGAGAGCAGAGCCCTAAGGTCAGGGACCCCATGAGAAGGGGGAAATCATCCTCATAAGGGCCAATCAATGGGTGGGGCAGAAACTCCTGCTAAGGGAAGGGTGACTTCAGCGGCCATAGCGGAGGAGCTCACCGCCACCGCTCTCCGACCGTGGAGGCCCCGAGACTAACCCCCGTGTGGGCCAACGTGTGAGAAAGGGACGGGTCCAGAAGCCACGGTGGAGGACGGGAGCTCAGCATGGGGATAGTTGGCCTAAACAACACTGCATGGAAGGCAATGCCTGGGAGATGTGACATCTCCCAGATACTTGATTTGTGACGACGGTGGCGAGGAAGAGGAGAGCACTGTGCTCGGGCTGACGTGGGAGGACTCAGCACATCACCTCTTTCTCACGAGGGTAAGAACCACACGGCCCGTGACTAAGCAAGCACCCTTTCAGCTTGCATCGGGGACCCAAAACCGTTCGCATTGAGCGTGCTGTGACACATCTTGTGGCTCCACTATACTGGGCACGGGTTTTGGGACCGGGTGCCACCCTGTGGCAGGGGCCACAGACTAGAGCACGAGGGCCAACTCCAGCCTGCTGGTACATCCCACGTTGATGGAACCCTACATTCTAGTGACACGGTAGAGCGGGAGTGACAGAAACCACATGGTCCACCGGCCCTGAAGTATTTACCGTCTGGCCCTTTGAAGAAAGAGATGACGCGTTTAAGGATCTAGACTGAGGACATTTAGAGACGGTGGCCTTGCCTCTCTCCGTATTGACGTTTAGGAGGTGAGTAAGCTTAAAATCTCGCCATGACAGGGAGAACCTTTATCTTCACCCACAGAGGGTTTCATTCTCTGCACTCATGTCTCTAATCAGAATCATTCCATTTGCTTCTGCTTACTTAGCCCAAGTCTGAAGCACCACATTGCTTTATAAGTAAGACGAGGGATGTGGTCCTTTCTCTTAAATTTGATTTATTACCTGAGCAGTTAGGAAAACTGCTTCAAGGGCAGCCAGGTACCATCAGAGGCAGCACGACTGAGCAGTTGGCCAGCGGGGGAGGAACTGGCTGTGCAGGCGGATGAGAAGGGGAATCTGTGCAGCAGAAGATGTGTGTTGTCCTCAGGAAGGAAGGCCACACGCCAGGCCTGGCAGCCCCCGCTGGGAAAGGGGTTCTAGCGGGAGCGATGAGCATCTTCTTGGTTTTGCCGTTGGAGCTGGGTTCCGGCCCCAGGAAGGCGTATGAAAGGGCCAGGAAGAGGGACACAGGGAGGAAATGTCCAGTACTGACACCTGGTTCCTTGAGCTCTACCCTCAGGACGGGAGATCCAGGGGACACCTACATCCGGCCTCACACGGATGGGAAGACAGGCTATGATGGCCATTCCAGCAGATCACGGAACCACAGACGTGTGGGATGTGTGTAAAACTGAGGTGACTTGGGGGGCCCGGGTGGCTCAGTCGGTTGGGCATCTGACCGATCAGGTCATGATCTTACAGTTTGCGGTTTCAAGCCCTGCATCAGGCTCTGCACTGCCAGCGTGGGGCCTCCTTGGGATTCTCTCTCTCTCTCTCTCGCTCTCGCTCTCGCTCTCGCTCTCGCTCTCTCTCTGCCCCTCCCCCACTCATACACGTGAAGTGAGGTGCTGAGAAGGGCCCCGTGCTTTGCTGTGGTTGACGGTTTCCCACCCCTTTCCCCCGTGTGAATGCCCAAGAAGGAGGCAGCGCATCCCCCAAGGGTGGGATTCTGGTCTCAGACAGGCTCAGCCTCACCGTGTCCTCTGGTTAAACTCTCCTGGAGGTAGAAACCGCTCCTGACTGAGGGAATGTTCTCCAGTGAGCCATTTCCCTCAGGATGGAGGGGGGTGTTCGACACCTCGGGAGTTGCTTTTGCTGGCGGTCCTGGGAGGAACATGGCCATCACGGCCCAGGGCCGCTCGTGGATTCCGCCCAGTTTTCTCTGGGCTCGTACTGGGGCGCTGCAGCTCTGAGATGCTGCCTGTCCGTGTGCTGGTACCATTATCGCCTGAGGTTTCTCTCGGGTCTCACGCGTCGAAGCTCACGCACAGGGAGTGAGGGGTTGTGCGTGCTATGTGTGCTGTGTACCTCATGTGAACAGAACATGAGGACATAAAGCGGAAAACCATAGGGAGGGACAAGAACTTGGACTCCCAGTCACCACCCTGGGAACTAACTAACAGTCCTTTGCTAGCTACGTGCTGTAAGCTCATGTAAGCTTCCTTTGGGGAATGTATTTAAGGACAGACCATCTCTTCTCACAAGGAATCTTCCAGACCGTTGGGTAGATAAGGCCAAGAAAGCAGAGAGAGATCATTTCTCTTTGTTTCCTGTATAATCAAGGTAATACGTATTCAAAGTGTCCGCATCGCTCCATTTTCCCATTCTTACTCCTCTTTCTATTCCTGTATAAATAGATCCTTTCCCGGACAGACCAACCCATCCCATTCATCTTTCCTGATCCTTTTAGAATTAGCAAAACGAGGGGCGCCTGGGTGGCTTAGTCGGTTAAGCGTCCGACTTTCGCTTAGGTCATGAGCTCGCGGTTCATGGGTTCGAGCCCCACGTCGGGCTCTGTGCTGACTGCCAGCTCAGAGCCTGGAGCCTGTTTCAGTCTGTGACTCCCTCTCTCAGTGACCCTCCCCTGCTCACGCTGTCTCTCTCTCTCTCTCTCCTAGAAATAAATAAAACATTAAAAAAATTTTAGAATTAACAAAACGATTGCCAAAGAACGAAAAAATACAAATCCAGACTGTTCAGACATTCCTAAAATCTACCGTTCTGGCAGGAAGAAATGGGACGGGGCAGGGGGTGGGGGCAGGGATGGAGGAGTGAGGGGTCTGGCCTTTTTTGTTACATCACATGTATAGAAAGATACATTTTATGAAAGATCACCATGCCACAGGAAAGCAGTTACAGTTTAATGAGAATAACTACATTCGAGACACGCTTGGGTGGCTCCATTGGTTGAGTGTCCTGACCCTTGATTTCAGATCGGATCATGAACTCACAGTTCGTGAGGTCGAGCCCCACCCTGGGTTCTGCACTGACAGCGTGGAGCCTGCTTGGGATTCTGTCTCTCCCTCTTTCTCTGCCTCTACCCCAAGTTAGCTCGCTCTCTCTCAAGATACACATTAAAAAAAGAGCCAGTTTTACAGTTAAAGTTAAGGAGTGAAAGAGGCACCTGGGTGGCTCAGCGGATTAAGCATCCAACTTTATTTAGCTCAGGTCATAATCTCGTGGTTTGTGGGTTTGAGCCCTGCATCAGGCTCTCTGCTATCAACGCAGAGCCCACTTCACATCATCTGTCCCCCTCTCTCGGCCCCTCCCCAACTCATGCTCTCTCACCCTCTCTCAAAAATAAACGTTAAAAAAAACATTTTTTTTTTTAAACTGAGGAGTGGTGGTTCAGGGAGGGGAGGGGGACTTTTATTCGAGAAAGACTATAGGACACTCCTCAAAATAATGTGACCAAAATCCCCTCCACACCGGCATCTGAGACTCTTTGGGGGTTTTGTGTATTCATCTCTAGGTGTCTAAACAGCATGGGATCTCGGCTGAACCCGAGTTGTTGTTTTTTCTAGAAATAGGAGCTTGTGGGAGGCCGTGGGAGGAAACTGGCTGCAGCCACACTGAGTGAAGAGAGTTGGTTTCAATACGAAGTGGGGGCTTCCTTCCGCCTCACTTGGCACCCTCGGACCTCTCCTTGTTGGGCGCTAATGGCCCTGAGAGATTGGCCCATTGGGGGTGAATATGAAAAAAGCGTGAGCTGCACATAGCCTGCATCTTCTAGAAGGAGTCCAGGTGGGAGGAGACGACGGGGGGCCAACGTCCAACTTTTCCTCCCCTGCCTTCCTTGGATCGTGGCTATCATTCATTGCAGCCCAGCAAAGCAGAAGCATTGGGGAAATCTGGAACCCTAACATTTTTTGAATGAATGAATGAATGAATGGGTAGGTGAATAAATTAAATGTATATTCTTATGCCGTTTCTGTATGGCCTGGGCTGTGTACGTCACCCTGCCCAAGATACTGCCCGTGACAGTCACTCGGTGATACCCTGAGCTTCCCCTCTTCATTGGAATCACTCGTCCTTGCCCCAGAGATCTGTGTCCATCAAAACAAATATTCTTTAAAGGAGTAAGAACAGTAAGTACAGGGATACCTGGGAAGGCTCAAGTTCAGAAAAGACTCTAGACACCCATATATACTTGAAGTTCCTCCCTGAGCCTGTGTCGGGTCTTTGCTGAGACTCGGGACAGTTGTGGGCACGTCCTGAGTCCAGTGGCGGTCGGCTTTCCTGCGCGAGATCAGCTGCATTGGCATGAACGTCCGTGCCCTCACGCAGGGCAGGGATCCACTAGCAGTAAAGGGACCAGGTGTCGTCAGATGGCTTTCCCAGCGGTGAAGGCAAAAGCCCTCGGTGAAGGGGTGAAGGCATAAAAGGAAGAAAATGGCCAGTGCCGTTTGATAATGGCCAGACATATTAAAAACTAAGTGGGGGGCTGGGGGATGCGCCCGGGTGGCTCATTGGCTAAGTGTCTGAACCTTGGTTTCAGTTCAGGTCATGATCTTGCGTTTGTGAGTTCGAGCCCTGCATTGGACTCTGCGCTGGCAGTGTGGAGCCAGCTTGGGATTCTCTGTCTCTGTCTCTCTCTCTGTCTCTCTCTCTCTCTCTCTCTCTCTCTCTCTCTGCTCCTCCCCTGCTTGCTCTCTTGCTCTCGCTCTCTCAAAATAAATAAATAAACTTTT
Organism: Hyaena hyaena; assembly: GCF_003009895.1. Lineage (NCBI taxonomy): Eukaryota > Metazoa > Chordata > Mammalia > Carnivora > Hyaenidae > Hyaena > Hyaena hyaena. The sequence continues at coordinate 3,163,172 of NW_024080692.1, forward strand.
TTAAAAAATTAAAAAAGAAGCCAAAAGTCTGGGTTAAAAAAAAAAACAACTAAGAAGGGACTCCCAGAAACAATTGGGATCATTAGTAAAGATGGGAGATTCTGTGTTTGTGTGACATGGGGAATACTGTGTGCAAGTCATCTGATTATTTTCCTTGGCTTATTCCTCTTGATTAGAGCACAGCACCCACTTGCAGCCTCCACCTTTAAAGAGAAATGGCACATTGATAGTCTAATCGATGTGCTGTCAGCTCACATTCTCTTGGTCCACCAGAGCTGGTATGTGTGACAGTCAAAGTAGGTGTCTCCTTCTCCCCTGGTTTTCCTCAGTGTCTCTGACAGAAGGACCTTCCAGACCATGATCTCTCTATCCATCTTCCACCAGGAAACGCATGGCTCACTAATTACGGTAACTTGAGGAAGATTTATTTACAGCAGGACTAATCGTGGAGATATGGGCAGGTGTCAGAATCCTCACCGCAGAGCCGCTGGCCATTTCTATCAAACAGCCAGGGGTGTCTAATGAGCTGAATCTGGTTTTCACTGTGACTCACGTCGATTACTGTTGCATCTTCCATAAGGACCAAGAAAGTGGTAGACTGCTTATCAAGATGGATCATTGAAGGCCTAGGTCAGTGTCTGGTATGGATGGACCAGACCATGTCCAATGGATGGACAGATAGACTCACTCATGCATGGATGGATAGATGATGCATGGATGGAGAGATGGACAGCTAAGATGAAGCTAAAGGTGACCAGAGCTCCTAGGTCACTTCACTGTGGTAGAACAGTGGACTTCTTTTAATTTCCACATCCCTTATCTTTTGATATCACATTGTTTGGCATTTGTTTTGATTGATTCTTCACGTAAAGAAGGCCATGTTGAAATGAGTATATTCTTTGGTTGACTTCATTAACTGTCTTACTTTCTATTGTAGCAGCTCAGGTACTCTTTCAAAAGTGAGATCTTCCTGATTGCTACGATTGGGTTTATGCCTAATAATGCCAATAACCCTGAAAGCATTCACTGTGGAGGCTCTTGGGTATTTTTCATTTTTAAAGACTTTTATTTTTTTAAGTAACCTCTGCACCCAACATGGGGTTCAAACTTACAACGCCACGATCCAAGAGCGTCACGCTCTGAGCTAGCTAGGTGACCCGAGGCTCTCAGTTTTTGCAACTCTTGTTTTTTTTCAAACAGGTAGCAAAAGACATTGTCTTTTCCAAACTGAATTCAACTCCACATGACCAGCATTATTTCAATGTTTTCTCTGGTTCATAACTCACAATACCTGAGCTTTGCCATGGGGCCTCCCATTGGGGCCACAACTTCCAGGGAGTAAAGCCAAAACAGTTTTTCTTTCTTTCTTTCTTTTTTTTAGAGTTTGTTTATTTAGAGAGAAAGAGAAAGGGAGAGAGAGAAAACAAGAATGAGCGGGGGAGGGGCAGAGAGAGGAGGAGATAGAATTCCAAGCAGTTTCCACACCATCAGCACAGAGCCGGGTGCGGGGCTCAGACTCCCAAACCGTGAGATCACGACCTGAGTTGAAATCAAGAGTTGGAGGCTTCACCGACTGAGCCACCCAGGTGCCCCTCTTTCTTGAGAGTAACCTCTATTTTTTGAGGTCAGAGACTTTTTTCAAATTACCAAAAATAAAATTTTGTGGTTTATAGTTACTTTAAAAAAATTTTTTTTAACATTTATTCATTTTGGAGAGACAGAAAGAGACAGCATGAGTCAGGGAGGGGCAGAGAGAGAGTGGGAGACACAGAATCTGAATCAGGCTCCAGGCTCTGAGCTGTCAGCACAGAGCCCCCAACACAGGGCTCGAACTCATGAACCAAGAGATCATGACCCAAGCTGAGGTCAGACTCTCGACCGACTGAGCCACCCAGGCGCCCCTATAGTTACTTTTAAAGGGACCTCTTACCTCTCCTTCTCACTCGGGCCTCTCTGCCCCCCTGGGTGGCAAGCAGGCTACATGAGGTGGTTACGGCCACTTGTCACACAGTGAAACTCAGTGCAGAGGTACCGCGACATGATGGGCCCTTCTGGTTAATGCTGGAGGCAGGCCGGGGGGCAGGCTCTGGACCCCAGTCTGTTGTCTCCTCTCTGGGCCCTTTCTCATGCCGTAGGCAGGCTGTTTGTTAATTGCTTGAGGGCAATGATAAAGAAGAGGAAAATTGAAAATCACTGACTAAAATTCCTGGAAGGAGTTGGCTGTGTGGAACAGAAATCACTAGAAGGGGTAGAAGTTCTATGGTGTAAAAGCAGAGGAACCTCTTCAGGGGCAGGACACCTCAGTGTAGGCCCAGAGGTCCACACCTCCCCTTGGGCATAACTCCTGGGACAGCTTATTATCAATTAATTGAGTCATCCAGGAGCTGTGGGGCCCCTCCGGTGTGCCAGGAGCTGTACTAAGTCTAGAAACACAGAGATAAACAAGACCTAATCTGTGCCTGTGAAGGATTCCCGGTCTAGTTGAAAAGGTGGTCACATCTATGGGTGATATGGGTGTCCTGGGTGAGGCCAGGATCCAGATGGGGGAGGCCAGCAGGGGGCGCTGCTAGCTCTGCTCGGAGACTCAGAGGAGGCCCCACAGGCATGAAAGGCTGAGGCGTGGAGGGAAGTCTGGCTCCTCCAAGGTCCCCCACGTGTTAGGTGACAGACCCACACTGGTCACTGGCACGCACAGTAGTGTTTCCGAAGCCACTCCCAGGAGAGGGCATCTCTGGGGCTCTCCCCGTGCGTGAAGCCTGCTGAGGAGCGGAGCTGGGGGTGTGGACACATATGCGAGAGCACCTGAAAACCCAGCAGAGAAAGAGCTTCGAGAAGTAGCTGTTAGAGGTGCCACATGGTAGAGAAAAGTCCAGTAAAATGAGGAGTCTGTAAAGGCCGCTGGATGTGGGCCTTCAGTCCTCAGGGGCCTGGACTAGAGCTCCTTCCTGGTTGGGAGAGCAGGGTTTCTGAGCCTTGTCACTGCTGTCGCCCGGCCCGGCGGGACGTGCGTTGGGAGGGATAGGTGTGTGGAGGGTAGGACGTTGGGCTAGATGCCAGTATGGGCCTCCCTGGTCGTGACAACCATGAGACTTCGCAGAGGTAGCCAGTTACCCTGGAGGCAAAACCATCCTGGTGGAGAACCAGGGCGATAGATGGTGGGGACAGAAGCCGGATTGTGACGGCTTAGTGACTCCTCGTGCTTGGGCCACTCTGTGGAAAGGTCTGGAAGCCCAGAGCGGGCTGGAGATGGAGACTCGCCGGGGGAGGGGCCGGGTGCCAGGAGGGTCGTTTGTGTTGTTTCTCATGGGAAACCCGTGTGCTCACCCTGGGAAAGAGCTAGAAGAGAGGGAAAGGTTAAAGACGAGAGACAGTCATGGAACAGCATTCATTTATTGATTTCCCAAGTGTGGGGCGTGTCCAGTTAACCAGACTCAGTGCCAGCACCGTGCATGCCGAGGTGAGCCCACTGGGTGTCCCCATCGCTCATGCCATGGTGAGCTGAAGAAGGGCTTCTTGTCCAAAAACTACTGAAAATTTCAGAGGCGCCTGGGTGACTCAGTCGGTTATGCATCCGGCTCTTGGTTTCGTCTCAGGTCATGGTCTCATGGTTTGTGGGATTGAGCCCCGCGTCGGGCTCTGCGCCCGCTGACAATGCAGAACCTGCTTGGGATTCTTTCTCTCCCTCCCTCTTGGCCCCTCCCCTGCTCACTGGCTTACTTGCGCTCTCTCTCAAAATAAACAAACATTTTTTTAAAATGACTGAAAATTACAAAATGGCAGCAGGGGCTTGGAGCCCAAGCATGGGTCTGTGCTCGTAGGCGGCCCGGGTGGTGAGGGCACAGGGCAGCCCCACCTGGCAGAACTCAAGCCCCAGCACATGGGAGATACAGCACTGTTGTCACACATTGTGCAGGCGCCTTCACTCAAAGGTGAGTAGTGACCAGAGGAAGCAACGCGTAAGGCTGAAGCTGTGATCTTGGGGATTCGCGCCAATTAGCCAAAGAGGAAAAGAATGCTTGGCTATAAGGAAGGGCATTTAAATGGAGAAGAAACCAGGAAAACACAGTTTTGTCCGATGGACAGGGTAAGGGGGATTCTTGGCAAGTGGCCAGATCAGGAAGACCCTGATGTTTGACTCTCCCGTGCAGGCACTTGGAGGGCATGCGTAGTTCTCGAGCAGGGAGTGCGGTGACCAGGTTCCCCCTGGGAAAGAGGACCTGAGGTGGATGGGCTGTGGCAACCAGGAGGGACGCTGGTGGCCTGCTTCCTTGAGGGGGCTGTGGCGGGCCAGGATGCGTGACGGTCTAGACCTACTGGTGGATTGGCTGTTGAGGGTGAAGCAGAGCGAAGGTAATTCCTAGTTTCCTGGCTGGGGCAGTTCACCGGGATGGGGTAGGGAGAGGGGATGCAAAACTCAAGACAGGAGGGAAAGATGAATTAATTCATTTAGGACCTCCTGAGCTTGACTGCCTATAGGAGTATAAATTAGAAATCTACTACCGGAGGTATAGATTTTGGAGTCATCAGCATATCGATGCGAAGTCTTAAGTATTGATGGGATCATCGAACGAGCATGTGCAGCTATATAAGTACTAAATGAGCACCTATTATGTTGTCCATGGTCTCCTAAGAACTGAGGATATAGCGGTGGCCAAGGCCAGACAGACGCCCAGTCCGCAGGGAAGGGACATGTCCTCTGGAAAGATTCCAAAGGAAGGGCCCTAATTCAGTGCTTCTCCCCCTTCCCTGGCCCCACCATGTCTGTCTCCACTCGTTCCGTTTCCCATCCGGGGCATCATTTGGGAAACCCAAGTCCTTTGGGTTTGTTTGTTTTCTCTTCCCATCTGTCTGGAAAGGCAGTTCCCTCCCCCGAGCGGCTGAGATGCCCATAGACCAAAGTTAGTCCTTCTTTTCCCTTTCCTGAAATGGAGATAGAACGTCAGAGATACAAACCTTAAAAATCAGGGCCTTTGGGGCACCTGGGTGGCTCAGTCAGATGGACTTTGGCTCAGGTCACCAGGGTCATGATCTTGCGGTTCATGAGTTCGAGCTCCGCATCGGGCTCTGTGCTGACAGCTCAGAGCCTGGAGCCTGCTTCGGGTTCTGTGTCTCCCTCTCTCTCTGCCCCTCCCCTGCTCATGCTCTGTGTGTGTGTGTGTGTGTGTCTCAAAATTAAACATTACCAATTTTTTAAAAAAATCAGAGCCCTCAAAACAATAAGCAGTTGCAAATGCTAATGAGAGCCTTGACCTTGCAGTCCTGCTGCCAGCAGGAGGCTCATAAGCTCCACGCGGCAGAACAAATCCTTGTCCTCATCAAGAGCCAGACCAGCCAAACCTACCAGGGTTTTGTCCCTTCTCTGGGGAGACGGCCTCCCCTGCTCTGCGTACGTTTAAAGCATCTTGATGCCACCTTCTGTAGTGTCTCTTTATTCCGAGGCAGATCCTACCTGCCATTAGCGTCCGATCTGTTTGTCTTTGAGTCTTTTCCTGCAAAAAGAAACGCCTTCGTTTATTTGCTTGTTTCTTGTGGTCACCAGCATAGAGCCGTTCAGGCTGATAACACACAAAATCCATTCTTAAATAGAAGGCTTAGATAGGAGGCTCGCATGTGGCGATGGATGGCGTGTGGCATTTAAATGGGAACTCTGTGACTTTTCAGTTTGCAGCCAATGCGGGTCATTGTGCTGTGGCCCAAGGTAAAGAAGAAATCATTTGAGGAGTGCAAATAATTCTGCAGCTCAGAGCTGTCTTATAAACCAGGGCCACAGAGATAGCAGCAAAGCTATTTAAATAGATCCCTTGAGCGCACGTTTTTAAACTTCTACTTTTGGATAATTCATTTTACATAAAAGTTTTCACTCCCAAGAATGTTTCTCTTGCCATCTAGCATACGAATGGTCGTGTCTCAATACCTAGTTAGGAACAAGTTTGTAAATGTAATGTGAGTTTAAGTCCAATACGATTAAATATGGCATCAAATCCAGGGTAAGAGATACAGCACAGTCAGAAAGCACCTCGGCTTTTCTTCTGTTATTTGTCTTGAGAGATAGCAAATGTGTGAGTGGAGGAGGGGCAGAGAGAGGGGTAGAAAGAGAGAATCCCGAGCAGACTCTGCACTGTCTGCATGGAGCCTGACATGGGGCTCCATCTTATGAACTGTGAACCGAAATCCAGAGTCAGATGCTGAACTGAGTCACTCAGACGCCCCCCACACCTCTGTCTTTATTCTTGGGGTCATCAGCCCCTTGGGATTACTCCTAAAAGTGACCACTTCATTCATACAGTAATTGTGCTCTGCTGTCTGGCTTTCTAGTAACCATTATCACTTCACAAGGTAGATCTCGAAAGGAGCCCGGCAGATTGCTGCTTTACTTGGACCACGCCAGGCTCCCCTGGGTCCTTCCCTAAGATGCCGGTCATGAGAATTCTGAAGCGAGGGCTTTACTTGGGTTTATGAATTTGGCTTTGTCCAAAGCCAGATCTGGCAAGGAGGGAGAATACTTTGTGCTGATATGAGCCACCTTCGTTGTAGATTAACTTACTTGTGTTGCGTAGGAAGCGAAAGCCATCAGTTGGGAACTCGTCATTCATTCTGATACCAAACATACGTGCTTACGTACAGCACAGTCCATCCTGCTCCGTCATGGTATAGAGCCCTCCCTCGTCCATTTGAGAAGTAAGACCTTCTCTGTCCCTGGACCCCAACCCCTCCTGCCTCCTCGGGGCTCCTGCACTAGCGGCTGAGCCTTATCCTTGCCTACGTAGGCAGCTTCTCACCAGCACCACCTCCTCTGGATTCTTTCCAGGAAACAGTATAAACCTTCATTCACAGCCCCCTTCACCCGCACCTCTCTTGCCCAGCCAGGCTTCGGGAAGAATCAGCCATACTGGTCCGTTTTCTCACCTCCGTTCTCAACCCACTGCAGCCTGGCTCCCGCCCCCCGCACTCCCCGAAAGAGCTCTAGGCGAGGTTGCTAACCTGTAGGTGGTTTTCCGGCTTCACCTGGCCTCTCTGCACACCCTTTGTTGGCCGGGCGCATCTTCCCACCTCGCTTCCAGGATGCGACATCCTGGGTCTTCTCTCGCCTGCGTGCGTTGCCTTCCTCTCACCCCTGGCGGGTTCGTCTTGCTCAGTCTGAGCCGTGAATAGTGGGATTCTGCAAGGTGCCAGCCTACGCCCTCTCGCCTTCTCAGGACATGCCCCGTCATACCCCTGGCTTCGAATATTCTCCATATCGCAGACCAGCCACAGATCACTCTCACTGGCCCAGGACTGTCCTCTCCACTGAGCCCAGTGCATGCCACTGCCTGCTGGACCTCGCTGGATGGCACAAAAGCATTCTGACTCAGCAGATCCAAACTCAGACACATGGTTCCCTTCCACCCTTCCTCACCTCCTCCGGAAGGCCCTGCTTCCCTTCCCGTGTTCCTGTCTCGGTGAATGGCATTACCATCCATCCAGTTGTGTGAGTCAGGAAACATAAGACAGACAGACAGACAGACAGACAGATCTTGCCCCCATACACCTGCTTCTCTCCCCACCCTGTCTGTCCTTCTATGCTCCGTCTCCATGGAGTGTCGACTTGGCTTCCTGAGAACAAGCACCTCAGCCGCCACAGCCTGGCCTGGGGGCCCATTCCCCCCCCCCACACCATATGTCCGGTAGCCTCGTAGGGCCTCTTCCCAAACTGCCTCTTGTACCCCCACCCCCCAGGCCATTCTCCGTACGACAACCAAGGACATTTGTTGTAAATCTGAAATGTTCACTCACCCTGTCCATCACCAACTTTTTTACCTAAAAAGGTAGACTCTTCGTGGCTCCATGTTGCTCCTTGCAAAAAGATCAGAACCCTGAACACAGCTTCTCTGGGCCACACGGCCTCACCCCTCTCACCCCTGCCTGTTTCCCACATTCCTTCTTCCCCTCGCTCTCCACTCCGGCAACTGGCTTCCTCTGCTCTTCAGATCAGGACACGATGCCACTTCCCCTGGGACACCCCCCTGCCCCCCGTCCTGACCTAATCTGGTCAGTGTCCCAGTGCCTCTTTTTAGAAGCTCTTATCACAGTTACATTTCATGCTTCTTTCCGCGACTATGTGATTAATGACGGCCCCCCCCAGAGGCAAGGTCTTGATCTGTCTTTACTCGTCCAGCGCCGAACTTAGAACCTGGCACAGAGCTGGTCCTCAATAAATAATGAGTAAACGGATTTACATTTGGATGTGGCTGAGTATATAGCGTTTGCTTCTAAGAGCCATTTCTGCACACAGTAAGCATTAAATCAGCCTTAGCCTATTAAATTGCTATATATTATTTGCAGGGAAAAGAACATAGGCCAAGTAGAGTCCAGTTTCTTGTCCAGGGGAAGTCAGTTGAGAGCCGAGCCAGAGCTAGAGCCCCGATCCTCTGCCTCCTGAGCTGTTTAGTGCTTTATCCCCACAAAGCCACAGGATCATCTTCCTCCCCACTCTCATTTTACTTTATAGTTTATAGAGCAAGAGCATGTGCAGAGGAGGGGCACAGAGCAAGGGAAAGAGAATCCCAAGCAGGCTCTACGCACTGTCAGCCTGGAACCCAGTGCGGGGCTCGATCCCACAAACCGTGAGATCATGACCTGAGCCACAGTCAAGAGTCAGACGCTCAACAGAGTGAGCCACCCAAGCGTCTGCCAGTCTCATTTTCAAAGCCAAGACAGCTAATTATAGCACATGTCTTTCGGGAGGGCTTAGCTGCATTTTATAGCTATGATTAGCCTTGATGTTGTCAGACCCGTTCAAGGAAATGGAACATGAATACGGGTCCTCATTTGAAAGCACGTGTCTTTGACTTTAAGGTCGCCTGGTTAACACAATTGGCCCTGCTTGCAGTTTCTGCATAGTTTTGTCCCCTCCAAACACGACCCAAAAGAAACACAAAAAATGAAAAAGCCACCACAGAACCAGGTGACGGGGCTGGCAGCAGAAATCGAGGGGCTTCTCAGCACAAGCCAGTGACGGAACATTCTGCAGACACTTCCGGGCATGAGGTTCTAACACAATTGGTCTGATTTCTGGGATGCAGCCTCCATCTGGAATCTGGAGCTGGTTCAAAACATACTGACCCCGAGCCTGGGTTCTACTAAACGGCCCCATAAAGATGGCCACACACCCCCACGGGTGAAGCAAGGATTCTGGGGGAGGAGAATTCTGTGCAAAGGTGAGGCAAGGCCTCTGAGAGGCTCATTCCGAGTGGGGTCTGCATTCCAGACCGATGACATAGTTTCCTCCACAATCTGCGAGTGCTATTTTAGGAAAGACTTCGAGACTGCAGAGTCCAGTGTTAGAGTCTCCAATATTGTAGATTTCCAAATAGACAGCTGGTCCTTATCAGTGGGAATAAATAGTGCCTTCATGGGACACTTCGAAGAGAAAATGACTAACGAACATGATGATGTTCTTATAAACTTAACACCACTTTGGAATACCATTTCTAGCAGTTTCCAGCGTGCCGGAGATTCTACAGCCAGCCAGCTGGCTAGAAGTCCTTTCTCTAGTCTCAAAGCCCATTCTCTGCCTTTAACATATACGGTAATGGCATTGGAGTTTCACAGAATCCATTGCTTGGCCCGGGGCAATGACGAGAATTGCTGGTGACATCAAGCATTGAATTTGAGCTGTTTGCACTTGCTAACTCCACGGACTTTAGATTTTCACGTTGGGTCTCTCTGGAGATTCTGTGGTATAAATACCTTGCCAGCTAGAGATGCTGGTTGCCGATATTTGGAGAGGAAGGACAGCTTCTCTCTACCAGGAGAGCGCCACTTTCTACCCCATAGGCCCCAGTGCAGGACTCCAAGGAGCCTCAGCCTCCTTCTACAATTTTCTCATCTCACACACACCTCACCCCATGGGTGAAGCGGGAAGCTGAACTCCACTGGGTGGTTGAATAACTTCCAAGAGCTTCAAAAACAACAAACAAACAAACAAAAACCCGCATCTCTGTGAATGGTGAGGCCCACCATGTGTGTGGCTCATTCCTGGAACTTCCTACGCCCATCCCAGCTTATGTAGCTCACCCCCGTGGTGCCCTTCCCACTTTCTGGTGCCTTCTGTTACCTCGTGAGGCCACTGTGGTCTGTCCCCGCCCTCCACTGTTGCATCATGGCCGGGTTCATGCCCCGGCTGGGATGTCCCCCTTGTTAGGGCTCAATTATGTGCGCCAGGAGAGTCGTGTCTGTTCCTGCTCGTTTGTCGTCTCAGGCGGCTCTGGTGGTGATGGGTGGAGACAAGAAGCAGAGCCTCTATTGTTCTTTGCAGACAAGACATGCTCTCTTGTGTCTCCCAGGGCCATGACCCTCTTTATGGTCTAACTGGATCTGCACAAATGTGGCGAGAAGCGAGCTCTAGCCCGGGGGGGTTGGGGAAGAACTGCAGAGGCCACAGTCCAAAGTTAGGAGGCCACAGGAGAGAAAGGGACCTCTGTGAAGAGAAGAGTCCACTGGCCCGGAGGCCCCAGAGGAGGGCGGGGGAGGGGCCGGTGACGGGAGGAAGGAGGAGGGTCAGCTTGGCGTGACGTGACGCACGGTGCCTTTCCTGGGGTTGAAATTGAGGAACTGAGGAGGAGGTAGTAGTAAGAGCCGGTCCTTCAGGGCACAGGATGGAACGGGACCTCCGGCCGCTGGCTCTGTCTCATGCATCTACGAGGGCTGGAGAGATTAATGACCCAAGGAGGATATGATATGGTCCAAAAACTTTTCCTGGATTTTTTCCGTAGGCGGCTGAGCCAGAGGCCGACTGCGGAGGAATTGGAGCAGAGGAATATTCTGAAACGTAAGTGACTAAGCCCGTGGTGGTCGCCGTTGTCTCGTGGTGGCTTTGGTTATTCGTTAATCTGTAGGCCCCAAGCTTTGTGTCTCATGGCCGTGTTGTCCCTCGTGGCCGTGTGGGAATGACTGAGAACCGCTCTGTCAGTAGATGCTCGATCCTTGCACGTTAGAACAGCCCAGGCAGCCTCCCCACAGAGGAGGCAGATTCAAGTCCACTTGGCTCATGGCAAGCTCACGGGCTGCAAGGGCCACCTTCCCTCTCGTGAGCTGGACAGTCAGAGAAGCTGACTCACTAAATGATGAGGGTGAGGGTCACCTTCCAACCCGAATGGGCTTAGGACCCACACATTTCTGTGTGGATGGCTCAAAGGAGGCAGGCGGCCGCTGGAAGACCAGGGCTCCAAACCATGACCTTCCGTTGCAGCTGGCTCCGCCCCTCCCCCACCCCCCCCAACATGAAATGTAAAGTCGGGGAAAGCGTTTCTGAAGGCAACTGCTCCCTGTCATCTCTTAGGACTCCTACATCTGGCCCACGGCCCGCCTGCCAAATGCTGAGACCCAAGAGAAACTCGCCGTCACTCTGGCTGTGGCCAGAGAGCGTGAACGAGCCCCTTGTTTGGTTCGGGACACAGCGATGCTTGAATAGAGAGGGAACCCACTGGGTGCCCCACCGGTGTAAAAGGAAAACAGCAGGCATCTCAGGGATGCCGGCGATCCTGCATTTGGTGGGAGATATTAAATAAAAAACAAAACTCCTCTGCCCACATCTGCCCCACCTGTAGTACTGTCCTCAACAGCTTGCTAAGGTGGTCAACAGATATTATTTTTAGTTTCATTCATGACCCTTTCTCCCCATGCACACGTCTGCCTCTAATTTCTAGAAAGGAGAAATCCGTGCAATTGCAGTTTCCTAGGACTGTCATGCCATGTGCATACATGCACGTGCTCACACACACACACACACACACACACACACACGCCAGTCACGTGAAGCCTGTTTGAGCAGCTGGATATTTACACTTAGACCAAACTAAAATGTTCTTGATCTTTTCTACCCTCCCCCCTCCACTGTGGTCTTTGGACCCGGTCGAGGGCTGTCGGGGCAGGTCCCTGCCATCTGTGGACTTCCTGCCCCCCCACTCCGGGCCGGTGCCGCCTCCCCAGCTCTCAGCAGGCACTGTTTAGAGGGGTGTCCTTCCTTCTCGCAGCCTGCACCTCACATACCCCCCAGGTCTCTGGAAATTTGCATATATGTTTTCCAACCAAGAGTGCCCTTCACGGTTTCGAAGCTTAATATGCTGTAAAATGGATGAGAACTTTCGGAAATGATTCCCGTGGTTGGGGAAGCGTTTGGCCCGTGTGAGATCTCCCTTTCTGCCCCAGTCTGACACTTGATCCATTATAACCTTTCCATTGTTGGCGACCAGGAAAAGCAGGTGTCCATTTATTCCTAAAGTGGGAAGGTGGGTGAGCGTGCGTCCTTCCCACTCTGTTGCTTCACCCCTGCCTCTCCTCCCCCCCACACTCACCCAACACGGATCTGTGTTTCCTGGAGGAAATCAACCTCGGTGCAATTTACCTGCTGTTCAGTGGCCTCCAACCTGCCCCCAGACAAGGAAGCGACAACTCACTAGGGGGTCATTCAGGTCTCCGAAAATAACGCTTCTCTCAGCAAGGGCAAGGGGCTTGGAAAGAGGGGGGTCTAGGATCCCCAGCTCACCTCTGGCTTCCGGAAGGCACCAGCCCCTACTTGCTGGCCCAGATCCCTGGGAGACCGTGGGGAAGGTCCTCTCGTTGGGCTTTTCTTGTGATCTAGAAAGATCCTGAGAGCTCAGAGACCATTGCTTTCGACTCGTAAAGCCTCAGGGGGTTAGATTCAGGGACCAAAGCAGAAAACATCGTTCACGTGGTCGCCTTCTGTTCTAGTCCCTTCTTCCCCCTCCCCCTCTGATAGCGCATGAAAGCACTGCCTGACCAAATTCAAACAGGTCAATCATTTCGGTTTTCAAAACTTTTCAGAAATGAACTTCTCCTTCCTGTTAACTCTTTATTTTTTCCCCTGTATTCTGGAACTTGGTTTTCCAAAACATGTTTTGCTTTTTTTTTTTTTTAAAGTCTCTTCTGATTGTTAATCAAGAGATGTTTTAGTGGTGTAAGAAAACACTCAAACAAATTCTTCTCGACCTTCTTTTCTGGGGTTTAAGTCATTTGAGGAACCAGATCGCTGAGGGTGCTGTTGAGACACAGGTGGAGGAGTCTCTGTGGCTGCTGCCCAGCCCCACCCTCCACCCGCCCCCCTGTCACCCTGGGTCGCACTGCTGGCTTTATCCTGCAGCCACAGCCAATGAGACACCGTGCACATTTGAGCACATAATGAGCACCCTCTGATGGTGGCAGCGGGCGATGACATCATGGCCTTTTCCAGCCTCTCTTTCCAGTGGCCTAACGGGGTTGTCTTGGTACCCTCAGCCTGAGAATTCATGGCCTTCGGTTTGTAAATGGCTTTGAACTAAAGGTATAGATTCCATAGGTGGTAGCTTGTGGCCCTGCCCCTCAGGGGGACCTAAGAAACACACAAAGGAGAGGAAGGCTCCTTGTTCTGTCACAGAATCCCGACCTTCGTGACTTGCGGGGGAGCTTGTAGGACCAGGAGGGGGCCCGGATTGGAGTTTGAGGCCAGTACCCAGTAATGAGAAGGAGGGGCCGGCCCCAAGCAAAGCCTGACAGGGGGAAGAGGCAGCTTGTTCTAGCAAGAAAAAAAAAAAGCTAGACTCTTTGTCTAAGTAACTAGCCGCGTAGCGTGGGACTAGCCACTTCACTCCCCTGGGCTTTCGCATCCTCATTTCCAAACTAAGAGTGGTAGACTTGGTGGTCTCCTGGGCCCCTCGTGGCCCTACTTTGCTGCGAGCCTAGACATTTTAACCAGGTGCCCTTGAGCCACTTCCTCAGTACTTACTCTCCAGACCAGCCCTCCCCTTCCGTCATCCTGCTACCTGCAAACGCAGCTTGTCCGCGGTCTCCCTTCTTGCTTTCTGCCTTCCAATTTATCTCAGATAGATTAGTTCATACTAAGGTGTTAATGGCTGACTGGTTTCATGGGTTTTAATCCAAGAGAAGCTTGCATATTTTTTAAATTTTTTTTAATATTTTTGAGAGAGAAAGAGAGAGAGCGAGCGGGGGAGGAGCAGAGAGAGAGGGAGACACAGAATCCAAAGCAGACTCCAGGCTCTGAGCTGTCAGCACAGAGCCTGACGCAGGGCTCGAAGCCATGAACCGTGAGATCATGACCTGAGCCAAAGTCGGGTGCTGAACTGACTGAGCCACTCAGGCGCCCCTAGAAACTTGCCTTTTTAGAGGAGATGGCATTATCTTTAAATGCAAAGGAAAGGGCTCTCATGTGGGGGCCGGGGCCATGTGGGACATGCTGCAGTGGCCACCACAGCATGTGAGCATCTCTGTGCCCCCTTACCAGATCCTGAAAGCTCCCCCCCTACCCCGCAGGCAGTCACAGCAGGCAGGTTGTGCCCCTGGGGGTGTCGCTCAAGGGTCTGAGCTCTGCTCTGAAGTGCCATTGTCCCTTCCAGCCGGAAGTGTGTGTCACCTCTGGTGGTGGTTGCTGCTGCCAGGGCCGGCGAGGAGGACCCCGCTTACGTGCACAGGGGCTTCCCTCTTTTACTGACCCGGCCAGTCATGAGCCAACTGAATTCCAAGTGTGCGCTGAGCTCTGTCACTGAAACGTAATGTAGCCACAGCGATTTGATGCCAAGACCGAGTTGAAGGAGGTCGCTTTCACTGATGCCGTTCTGAATTCAGTGGGTGAGGATCAGAGACCTTCTTTGGACACGGTTTGGTTTCTGTGGCCTTCAAGGTAGACGACATTAGACTTATACCCTTGCCTCTCTTCCAAGGCCCGGCAGGAAAGTGATGCACCCAAGGTGCATCACCCTTTGCTTAACATAAGCCCGCGCTCTCTGCCCTCCACACCTCTGCTCCCTTCCCCAGACCCTGTTGCCTACGGCTCTTTAAACACCTGATGAGTAAGTCATCCCACATATTAAGCCAAGAACGTTTAGGCTCTGAAGTCTTCTCTCCTAAGACACTCCTTGAAAGTCTAAATGCAGGCAATTGTGTCCCACACTCTGGCCTCACACCTGCTATGTGGACTTCTTGGAAGATTCAAAGAATTAATGGAAGCAGGGTTTGCGAAAGGTGAGCGTTTTGAAATTCCTCTCCGTCCGACCGGTGCTGCGTTCGGCGTCAGCCGTGCCTTGTTTCATCCCTGCAGCAGGTGGCCGCCACCCGCGCGGGCTGGTCTTCCGTTCTGTCCCCACAGAGCGCCAGCCACGAGGCCACCTCACAGGGAGCCCCCGTCAGCCGCTGCGAGGCCCGAGGCAGAGCTGAGTGGGCCCGAGGACACCCTGGTCCCCTGCTCACCGCGCCCTCACTCGGTCGGGACCTGCCTCCCTGTAGGCACACTTCCCAGCCCCGCGTTTCTGCCTAGAGACCTGAAAACCCCTGAGACACAGAAAGCGAGGTCAGGTCAGCCAGTCTGAGACACGGCAGGCAGTTTGGAAAGTGTCCCCCGGGCAGGAGGGTGGCCGGGGTAGGGGGACAGGAGCTCGCTCTCCCCTGGTTCAGATCGTGACGGGCTTGGCCTGGAGCCTGCCAGGGCTCAGAGCCGACACCTGTGTGTGCCAGTGTTTCCCCGAGTCAAAAGCATGTTCTGTGTTTCTTGCAGCTCGGAATGAACAGGAGGAACAGGAAGAGAAAAGAGAAATCAAGAGGAGGTTAACTCGAAAGGTGAGCGCCTTCTCCGGGGGGGGGGGGGGGGGGGGGGGGGGGGGGGGGGGGGGGGGGGGGGGGGGGGGG